>NC_137735.1:72011633-73211633 GCF_963264785.1 Psittacula echo
ATTAATTTGCTCTATATTTTGGCATCAGGAAGAGAGAAAGCTGTACACATGTACACATGTACACATTATGTGCACATAATGCACATAAGCTTGTGGAGATCAGCCTTGGAAGGAGATCATGTAGTTTAACAGCATTGTTTTGTATTTTAGGAAGCACATTTGTTGGAATGGAATGACTGATTTTTTGACTTATTTTTAGTGGGTTTGGAAAAGAAACAAAGCACTATGATGCAGAAGATGTATTTTACTACTGGCTTCCTAATAGATGGCTTGCATTATATATTTAAAATGTGTTATGCTGTATCAAAGTCTACTCTGGTATAAAACTTTCGGACATGTAAAGTTGATAGGCAATTTTCACAAGCTCTCATGCATTTTAGAAGAGTTTGGTCTGCTGAACCTGATTATAAATGCAAATTTAGAAACAGTAAGAACAAAGCTCAGTGATCTTAATGCTCAAGAAACTGAATACAGAAAGAAAAGGAATAAATACAGGAATAGCCAGAAAATATGTTAAAAAAAAAAAAGAAAAAAAAAAAAGAAAAAGAAGAAAAAGATAGGTAAGGATTATTTATGTGCGTACATATATTTTGGGAAAGAAGGGTTTATGTCCATAAGCTGAGATACAATCAAACCAAGACTTCAAGGTCTAAATGTTGTTTTTTACTACTGTTGTTAATCCTTAAAAATCACATGCCAATACTGAATCCAATCAACATTACGGATGTCAAGTAGCAGGAGAAAGACAAGTGGCAAACAAATGAAGAAATTATGAATCCAAATGAAATCTTGCAGATAACCCTTGAAATATGGTACCATGCAAAAAAGTAGTACGTTTCTAAAGTTCTTTTCTGTGAGTGCCACCTGTGACCACTGGTGGGAAATAGAATAATATGTGCCATATTCATTTTAGCCTTAAATATTGAGATTAAATAGGATCTGCTCATACAGTTTGCACATAAACCTGAATCAATCTTAGCAACTTAGTTGCCTACTTTTATGCATTATATGCAAACATTTTTATATGATTTTCTTAACCTGGCCTTTTGTCAATGACCACTTTATTTTGGATAGCAAATATCAAAGCATACCAATGTCATGATTCCTAAAAATACAGTAATTAAATACTCTAGTGACATCCAACAAAAAGCAATCTCAACCTTATACCAAATGAAAGCTAAAGCAAGCAGTTAGACTGTGATTTAACATTATTTCCATTAATCTGAAATACAGCTTTTCAGCATGAAAATTCATCTCTTTCTGATTTTCCTTATAAGCCTAAGAGAGGAAAGGTGAAACCTTCCCAGATTTAGTCAAAGCTTTCAGCTAAATTTTTCAAAACCAGAGGTTTTAAACGCAGAAGTTTTCTGAAAACAGAGGAAATCCTCCAAACATATGGGTGTCCACTGACTCAGACAAACCTGTGTCTCCAAGCCTTCAAAGAATTTCTGCTAAAGATTATTGCTTTTAAAAGAAAGCTGAAACTGAGGAACTATATTAATGCATATTTTAATATGTCTTTAGTCTGAGAATGAAGAAAATCTCATAAATACATTCATATTTGTACCATCCTTTTACATATCAACCATGATCTGTAATGATTGCAGTCCTATTGATAACAATCACAGTGACACCTGAATAACTTAATAAGAAAAAGCAATTTTATATTGCCATAGTACACTGCTTTTCCTTTTTTAAAGATAAATTATAAATTTGGAATTACTATAATTTCTTTGAAAAGTGTAGACAGAAATTTGACAGAAATGTTACTACAGAGTGCAATGTTGGGTTTTGGAGCTGTACAAAAGAGAAATGAAAATACAGTACAAATTTGGACTAGCTCTATTGACTAAAAACATAGAGAAGCAGCTGCAACAAATCAGTAGTATGCAAAGCTATCCGCTATGTACAGTTTTCTGGGACACTGAGGAAGGGAAAGAGAGAAGTGCTAATTTACTCTTCTTCTTTATGTTCAACATATTCATTGTTATTTGTCAGTGCTTAGCCTGCATTTTCTTCTTTTTTTTTTTTTTTTTCCCTCTGTTGCTAGATACAGTATTGATTCAGGACTGTAATTTATAGCTATCTCACTTACTTTGCTATTGGGCAATAAATACTTGGATATAAAATCTGTTCCAAACAACAAGGTAGCAATACACATTACTGTAATAATTACTCTGGTGGTTGGTAAGACAACAGGTAGCAATCAACCATTTTTGCATTGATGGGTTGTTGTACAAAGCATTGCAGATATCACTGTAATTTGGCATACGTTAGCATATTACACAAAACTGTTCTTCTAATGTGCATCTGCTTCCACTGAAAATAAACAAATGGGGAATGGGCACAGAAAAGGAGCATACACTTGCCTTGTTAAAAAGTCAAAGTAAATAACCGAGTACAAAACAGCTAGTGAGGCTAAAGCAAAGGACAGTAGCTGTCTCAGCTAATTGATGCATTCTTTCTTATTAGCCCAAAAGCACAGCTGTTGAATGGAGTAACTCTGAAAGTCAGAATAAAATTGCATTGGACTACACCAGATTTGAATTTGATTTCTGCTGGTATTAAATATGCAAAAGATTGGCAGCCTGGAATAGTGTTTATCAAAGCAAAGCTGTGCTCCCCTCCCTGCAGGTCAAGGAACAGTGACCTAATATCTTATACCTGTCCTTTTTTTCTGTTGGCTATGTTTTTTTTAAAGCTACTATAGATCTTATGTTTTTTCCATATTTGTACAGATGTATATTTGCAGCTCCTACCCACTGCTTAGGAAAATACTGATTTGAAAGAAAGTTGACTGCATAACAACTGAAATGTTATCCCACCTTACTCCTGCAGTGATTCATAGCTGGGAATGAGGACTCCAAATTCACAAAAGAGTGGGCCTCCATGACCAGTTCAGAAGTGTTAAGACCTTATGACACTTAAAGTCAGTGCTGTGCCTGAAAGAGTGTCCTCATCGTTACAATCTAAAGCTGAAAAGCTGCAAGGACAGGCTTGGTGAAGAATAATGAATATAAGAAGCATCAAAAAAAATTAATCATCTCTCTACTCTGGTCTTCATCAGTCATTCATGATCACTGCAGCTTCACCCGACTTTCTGCTTTAAAACAACACATGTCAGAAAAGCACGGTTTGGCATACTATGAGATCCTTCAGATAAAATCCAACAGCAATGGTACTGAAAGTGCCTACTGATGTGCAATCTTCCAGCTCAGAAAAAAATAATTCTTTCTTTCTTGACAATTGCGTTCATTTACAATGCAACAAACCATAGTCCTTTCTGAACACCAATTTCCGCTAAATAATGTTCCTTCATAATTTAAGCCTTGGGCTCTTTGATGCCCCAGGCAAGCTATGAAATGAGACTTCTTTGTTTTGCTAATTTGTTCCTGGTTAACATTTTAAAATAGAGAAAACATTTTTGCCTCAAGCTTTCATTAAGTAGCCATTTTTTTCAGCCCTCAGGTCTCTTTGCAAGTATTGGGTATTTCTGTTGGTTTTTTTCAGTTTGTTCGGTTTTGCTTTGTTGTGGGTCTTTTCTTTCTTCCCACCCCACCCCCTTGATTTTTTTGCTTTGTTACATTTATTTTCACTGAATCTTTAGATCTTTCTGTTTCACCTTCAAATTTATATTACTCTGGTATTTATCTTGCCATATTTTTCCATCTAATTCACTTCTGCCTTTTCCTATGCAGCTTGCTTTCAGTTGCTTCTCTGCTCCTGTTAGCTTTCCACATCAACTACTTTGTTCTGTTTTACACTTTTGCCGGTTCCTGTCAGGACTCTGTAGACTGAAATACACAACCTTCAATACATCCTCCATCTACCTTTAACTTCTCAAGCTCACATCTCTTCCCCACACGTTTGCACATCTCTTCCCCACACATTTGCGTATCTATGCACATCCACACATGAGCATACTAACACGGAGTCATTTGAAGCAGATATGCAATCTCTCTTTATGTCTGCAAAATTACTTACCTTCCCCAAGCAGAGTCTCCCTTACGTATCTCTTTCCTCCTCGAAAGTATAAAAAGTGCATGTGGCGAGGAAAATCAGATTATTCATCCTTTTTCTGGAAAGGCAAAGTCCTTAGCTCTGCTTTTCAGCTTCATTTGCTGGTTGGTGTTGGACCAGGGGCATACATGTTAGTTACAATTAGATAATTAGGGAGAAGAGTTATGTTGTCCCTCTACGTATAATTGCCTACTTATGGGGAATGAGCAAGTGAAGACATTTTAGAAAACACTAGGATAACATGAAGGAAATAGAAGCAGCTGCTACTTCAGTTAAAGGTTTTATCTCACATTTCCTGAGTATGTGCATCTTTGCACTCCACAGTTCTACTATTGCATGTCCCATATGCAATTAAGTTCAGCACTTTTAGATACAGCATGTACAGACTGCTATCCAGTGATTTGAGACTGCTGCCTAGAAGACCAGTAATTACAGTGCTGGAGGTGGCTGCCCGTTTTTGTTCTGGAATTCCTAGTGTTTCTACCGTTTTAGAAAGACTTCTATGAAAAGGCAACACTTGTTTGCCCCCAAATGTGTCCCTCTTTTGTTTGTCTGGTTAATTTGAGGTAAATAAATGACTTGGGTATTTAAGTTCAGTTTTCCAGGCTTGGAATAAGCAGAGATATGTGCCTCCAATCACCTTAGCAATGCCATTTATTTTGACAAAGGGTAATAGAAGTTTTTTTGATGAAAGAGAGTGAACCATATTAAAACTGGACAATCTGATCTTAACTGTGACAGGTTTCAGCATGCTATGAGGAATAAAAATAATTGGAAATAGAAACAGATCTATTTTTCCCTTCCAAACTTTGGAGATGTCCAACTGATCTTCTAGCTTAAAAAAAACATACAGAAGAAAAGTAAACTGTCAATTATAGTGTCATCTATCTCTGTCAATTGTAAGCATATTTGCCATACATTGCTTCAAACAGCTGTGCAAGATCAATCACTTCATCGAGGACTCCTAAGCCAATTAAGGGATCTTGTGGATGGATGACAGGTTTTTCTTTTTTTTTCTTACAGTAGAATGTGGTGCAATTATATCAGGTGTTCAAAAACGTTAGTGTTATGTTTATGTTTTAGGAGACTAAATTACTGTATTTCTATGACACAACTTCAGCACAAAATACTTGTTTCTCTGTCTTTATAGCTGTAATTTAATCTGTATTTGAGAATAATTTTTCAGTTAATATTCCCTAACAGCAGGTCAGCTACACTATAGAAAAGTTTTGCAGCATATAAGAAAAAAAAAAAGTTTCTGATTTTGTGTGAGAATAAAAGAACATGACAATTTCTATTCTAATTAAAATTATGTGCCTCCTGCCCTTGATTTTAGTCTATTTCCTAAACCACATTTCTAAACTTGACTTGGGAATTCAGATGCCTGAATTTTAGATCTTTGAAGTGAAAGGCTATGATTTTCAGAAACTGCTCTGAATCTTTGCAGTGAAAAGCAGTTTTGTAGAAATAGAAACAAAAAAAATTCTCAGGCTTGTATAGATGAACTGTTTGGTGTAGTTCATAGAATTTCTGAAAGAGGAATATATTCAGCAGCTACTTCTACAGCTGGAACAGCAGAAGAGGAAACATCCATCATGGTGATGCTGAGGAAAGGAATATCTTGTTGCTGCTACGTACTTTCAACCCAACAGCTTGATAAGCTTCTGAGTTACCAGCTGGGCTTAAACCATGACAAGTTGGAAGTCTCAAATGAAGTAGCTTAGGAGACTGATAAACCACTAATAATACTTTTTAAAAAATCTTGGAAAATCAAAAATATTTGGAAGATAGCCTTGTCCTGCCAACACCATCCTAATATATTCAATTTACAAAATTCAATTCCATAGGGGATTACAGACAGAGCAGTCTGATGACTAACCCTGATAAATTAGTATATAACAAATATATAACAAAATATTAGAAACTAAAATTCAGTACTGTTGCTGCCTGTGCTTAGTGACCTAAGAGACAAAGTGCTTTAGTCTAATTAAGATCTCTGGGCTTCATGGAGTGTAAATCAGAAAGGCCTGTGATATAAAAGAGTTTGGATTGGATGAAATAATCCCTTCTGCCTTAAACTCTATGAAATTATAACAGCTTTAAAAGCTCCAGTTAACAGTGAGTTATATCAATAACCTGTGTTTGGAGACTTGGCTCCCTGATTTCATCGTGGATCTGCAATGTCAGCTTTACTGAGTTTGAACTGGGGCAGCTTCCCTTTGATACTCTAGCCTTGTTTTAAATAGCTTCAGAGAAAATTTGTAAACCACTATAGATGGACTGACACCAAAAAGCTTCAATAAAATAATAATAAAAAAAGAATTACCTAATTCTTTATTCTGTTAGAGGATAGATCTTAGCAGCATGTTTAGATTTGGAAGCTTTATATAATAGCTTCAGGGTATGTGGGTAGCTGGGGATTTATTTATTCATTTTATTTTACTTGCATTTTTTTTTAGCTTTTCTTACATCTCCACCTATGATAAATTAGAAACTGGAAGTAGGTGATATCTACTTAGTTCAGAAACATTCACAGAAATGAAAAGTATTAGGTAGCATTTACAGAGACACGTAGTGAAGCCTTTGGAGCTGAATGCCTTTTAAATGCATGTCACATGAATATTCAGTCAGATATGTAAATTTAGGGTACCTGTAACTTTTAGTAGATTAATCTATTGTTTGAGATCAAGGCACAGATCACAAGAAAGGCATATCAAAATATCAGACCTTTTATATTATCCTTGTACAGGATATATTGCAGGTAGTCATGTTTGTTTTCTATTCCTCTTGGCAGTTTGCTTTCTTTCTATAGGAAAAGTAAAATTTAAATTTCTCTTAGTTTTGTCACTCCATTTGCTTTGGTAAAGTGCTTCATCACTGAGGCTTTACAAATAACCCTTTGCACTTCAGAAGGAGGTTTTGATACCGTAATACCAAGCCTCCATAGTATCCAGAATCGAAGATTTACAGTTACCTATTGCAGAGAAATGCAGCTAAAAGATTTGGAAAGTCAAAGAGATTCAGTGTAACCTCATATAACTTCACTACCTAACTGGCTCTGTAATATATTCAAGCCAGAGAGAGAAAGGGAAGAACTGCCACCCTATTTCAGGTACTCTTTCAAATAAGGTGATTCAACGATTTCTTTAGGTTTACTTTTAGAGCAAAATTTGAATGGAACTCCTGAACTCTTTCGGAAAAAAAAGAACACAATGCATGTACACGGGTGGGTGTGTGTGTGTGCTTTAAACAAAGGTCAAAGTAATTACTGACTACAAAAAGCATGTTGAGAGGAGACTGATGTAAAGTTCTGCAGATCTCCTGCTACACTTTAGAAAATTAATAAATCAGATGTGTAGATTTAATTTGCCAGGTATCCTGAACTTGAGTTGAAATTTCTCCTCTTCCAAAAAGACCTAGGACTGTTTCTCTACCCTTTCTTACTCTTCCTGCCTTCTCCTCTCCTTGCCTTCAAAAGGATATATGCAGCAGTCCTATGTGCTGGGGAGTTTTACCTGTCTGGGTGAAGATACACTTCTCTCCAGATTTTCTATAAAGCAGTTTCTTTTCAGGCGGATTCTCTGGGAATAGATGATAGGCAAGTTGCTCACACCTGTCCATTCAAAATTATCAGTGGGCAGGAGAGACACAGCTGTTTAGTCTCTGTACAATCCCATTTCACAATAGGGGATAAAAGCCTGCCCTCCAAAGAAAAGCTCAGCTCATTTTTGTCATTCTTTAGCATTCTCTGTGCTGCTGTTACTGCAAGGGACTAAAAATCCCTGTAGCACTCCTATTTTTCTCAACTGTATCACTTGGCACAACAAAAGACATCAGTTCTCCCCACAAGCTCTACCTTATCTATGCTAACCAGCAAGCTACAATGCTACTGCTAAAAGTCTAAAATGCAATATAGAACAGCCAGCTTTCTCCAGAGAAGGGTTTGGATGTTGACAACATCCAGAGAATAGGATTGCAATGATCTGAGTTTCCCAAGTTTAAAGGAAGGATACCTGTCTCACTGATTATTTGGCTTGGCTAAAGAAATTATTTGTAAGTCCTACTGGTAGTGATAAAGTTAATCTTCTCTGTCCCAAATAATTCAATGCCCTAAATAAGCTCAACACAAAACCACAAAGTCCAAGCAAACTTTAGGTTTAGATCCATGAAGTTCCCAAAACCCTAGGTGTGACTAGGATGAGTATTATATGCTCTGTGCTTTGGAGTCTCCTGTGCTTTCTCTACAGGATCTTGCGCAAATGAATGGTCTTGCTGGAATAATTTGTTTCAATTAGGAAACTTTCTAATTCTTTTCCATGTTAAGAGGCTGGTATTCCAAAAGAACAAACTACAGAAGAGATGTGATTTGCAACCCCACTCACCAGTTAGCCAGGCAACAAGTTCATCAATGATGATAAGCAAACAGGAACTAAAGATCAGAACAAAAAACATGAGAACTGAAGAGATGAGTAATTTCTTGAAAAGCAGAACTGCAGGAAACCTTCTAATTAGCTAGCAGGCTGCAGTGAGTCCTGAGAAAACTGAGGAATGGGAGTGATGGCTCTAAAGCATACATATTTGCAGGGCATGGGAGCACCCTTAAAGGATAAGCCTACCATACAGAATCATAGAATGTTTAGGGTTGGAAAGTAAATCTAGTTCCAAGCCACCTGCCATGGGCATAGGTGTTTCTTATGAGTACTTTCCACGATTTTACTTTTTAATCAAATTATAAAATATCTTTGAAATATTAATATGCTCTACTAATTAAAATTCCTAAAGTTGACTGAAATATCAATGACTTAAAAAATTTAATGGATAAAAATGGTTAAAGCAGAAATCACTGAAATTATATCAGTCTTGTTCTGTTTCTCCTTTAGTTCCACCTTCTATATATAGCCATGGCATAACTTTAATGAAAAATTCATGGTTTTATCAGACAAGCTCATTAAAACTAATTTGAGATTATATATAATCTAAGCAAAGAATATCAGTGGAAAAAATGACAGATTTGCTTCAGCCTCTGTATCTTTTAGCAACTGCTGAGACTTTTTTCCTAGGAAAAAAGGAAATGAAAAAAACAAAAACAAACCCCCAAAGATTCTGAATGTGAGTACAATAAGCCTTTGGAAATTATTTGAAAGCACTCTTTAGAAAACCCAGAGTGAATAACCTAAGCATCTGAGGACACCAAGCAATGGAGACAGTATGTCTGTTCCTGCTTCTAAGTGACCCATCAGACTTCAGTAAAAAGCCTCTAATAGAGTGGGCTGGTATTATAGAACATGCATTGGAGTTACCATAATGAAACCCTTAAAGCTAGTGGCGACATATTGCCCCATAAGAACTGGCAGCACTTAGCAAAGTTGGCATTCTAATTTTATAACAAAATTTCCAATTATGGAACAAGAAGAGAAAATGGGAATGATGTATTCTGCCAAAAGATCTGCAACTTTTTCAATAGCTTTAACAACAAAGAAAGCAAAAGCTCCACTAAGCTGAGCATTATGCTGATTGTTCAGATTTAGTTTCAAACTAGTCTTGCCAGGCAAATTCCAAGTTCAAATTGTTCAGGTCAAAAACTGTCCTTGAAATCAGCAGAAGGTGTAGGAAGAAATATTCACATCCTACAGTGGGAAGGTCCTCCTTTATGAGAGAGTGAATTCCAGGAGTGTGGAATTCACCAGGAGCTGGAGACTGAGTGTTTTTGGGACAATTTAAATAGAACTTTCTGAACTAACTACAATCCCTGTAGCTAAAAATTTAAAATCTTCAGTGCAAAATCAACACTCTGAAGACGGGTTGACTTCTCTTGCATGATACTGTAAATGCATTCAGGTAGAACTCAATTTACCTTTGCCAGCAGCTTTATCAGAAGCTGAGATGAACATTGCTATGAAAAATATAACGGCTTTTTGTTGAGCTCCTCTGGAAAGACAGAAATCTTGAGTCTACTGTAATTCTAGTCCAGTTTCACAGTTGCACTTACTATTAGAAGGTTGCTGTGAATTTTCAGCAAGTCAAATATGGAATTGGTGTTCTTAAAATCAATATACTTTCTCTAAATCAAGTGCAATTAATTCCAGATAAAACTTCAAGAGGTCCAAGTCTATTTTTTAAGGGATAATATTGTTGGTTTATCTCCCAGGCATTCTGATGTTCCCAGTATACAAACAACACTGCTGATTAAAATTGGGTTTGGGCCATTCAATTTTTTTTTTTTTTTTCTTGAGATAAAAATTTACAGTCTTATCTGAAAATATAATCTGAAATGAGTGAATTTCAGAGCATTACAAAACATTATCAAATTCTCTGAACACTCTTATCAGGTCATCAGCTATCCCATTTCCCTGATTTTACAGATGGAAAAATCGTGCTATTGAGAAGTTGCAGAACCTGCTTGAAATCATGGATGAAGATTGGCAGAGACAGGATTAGAAAGAGTGTCCTGATCTCAGAGCTAAGGCTGACTCATTCTTGCACACTGGGTAACTACCAGTCAGTGAAGCAAAACTGCCTTGCTTTAGGTCAGAATATAAGATCTGGTGTGAGGTAGCAATTAGAAGGGTGTATCCAAAACTTTCAAAGGAGAATGAACATTTTAAATTATATTAAGAAAACGTATCTTAAGGATATCTGGAAGTATGAAATTCCGTATTCGTATGGATAGTAGTCTTCAACAAAAGGGAGCTACTTGTAGCAATCATCATCTGAAGAACAGTGCTTCAAAGAAAATATTTTTTAATATGTATAGAGAAATTTTTGAACTTGTGCACAGAACACTGGCATTCTCAGCCTTCCCAGAGTGCACAGATCATAAAGCCATATCTTATCCTCCAGCAACTGCAGTTTCCACTAATATAGCACAGAGTATACCACATGAACACAAGTTATTCAATAAAAGGCAATAGAGAGCTGTATGGCAGCGTGGGGATTCTAGGGAGGCTTAACCTGGGGTAAACTTCATCAGTGCCACTTCTCGGGCAAGAAGGGATCTCTGTTTATATAAGTTTTTAAAGTACACTCTGGTACCTTAGAGCTATCCAACAGCATGGCACAGAAGTTACTTTCTTCTTTTACTCCTTGTCCTGCTGAAGGGTGATGGTGTCTTAAACTCTTCAGTGCATGGTTGGCAGATAGGATTTCTGTGTTGCTTCTCACAGACAAGCCATTTCATAGCTACAAAGAGTGTCATGATAGTAGACAAAACAAAGTAGAGAAAGTCCTGTGAGTAGTAAAACAGCCCTTGAACAATGAAATGCTGCAATGTCGTCTGCACAAATAAGAACTCTAAAATAGTTCAGATTTTGAGTACACTATGTCAACAAGGAACTGAGCAACATTCTGCTGTGTTCATTTGTCTGACTTGTATGGAGGTGGAAGTTTCAAGGACTGTACATGACAGAAATTATTGTAGAAGGCTAAAAGAAAAAAATTCCTTCCTGGCAAAAGTGATTTGGATAAGGTATAATATGCACACCAGCTACAGCAGAATAATGACAATATTGAAATTACTGTTCTAAGCAGGTATAGAGATGGAAAACACCAAAATATATGAGGTAAAAAAATAATTCTCACTGTAATATATTAACTGAGCAGATTTACTCTTATCCTTTGAGGAGAGTGCCTTAACCTCTCCACACAGGTAGAGCCCTTTTTGATTTGTCTACACATCCCACGCAGCAAAGTGGATGCTTTGGTGTACAGTACACAATAGTTTATTATCCCTCGAGTAGAAAATGTGGCACAGTCTGCAACAATGTCACTAATGTCTTTTATCCTACAGTGTTCATCATTGCATCAATCCTGATCTACATTGTCCATTAGCATTTTTACCTTTCATCAGTTACAGTTTTGCAACATGTTACATGTATAAGAACTCGTTGCTACATGATTTTATAGAATAAAGTTAGTCCTAAGAATAATTGTCTCAGCCACCATTACAGGCATACGAAATAAAAGCAGATAAATAATACAAGCATTACTATCAATTAATATGGAATAAGCAACTTTTTTTTTCTTATATATATTATATATTTTCTATATATACTTATAGCTATATGTTTTCCAAAAAATTATTAAGAATTTGTTTTATGACTCATAAAGGACATCTGCCAACAGCAAAATGATTCTCAGGGCTCTGAGATTCTAGATTTTAAAAATACTACGAAGCAGTTCTGTGGCTAATTCTTTTTACTTCAGTGATAAGACATGATGAACAACACAAAATGCGTCTGACAGACAGAGCTTCTCTCCAGAAATTAGGAATTTTATAGACCATGCTATGCATGACCATGACACTGATGGAAGGAAGCTCTTTATACTGATGAACCCAGGATACAGCACTGGAAAAGTTTACTGCCATTTCACCTTAAGCAGTTAGCAAACATTATACATATAATTTTTATTATGACCAATAAACCCTATTTCTAGTCTGTTGCAGATGGGCTCTATTTAATGGTCAGTTTCCTAAAGTTATCATCTTTGCTGCTACTGTGTAAAATGTAATGATAATTCCATTGTAGAGCACAGGATTGCTGCAAGTAGACCAGATTATCTGGGTCAATTTAAATGTTATTACTGGGTCGATTAAATTGGCCTAAGGCACCATTGATTTAAAATAAATCTCCATATTGTTTCATTATACTGTAGACTATATATCAATTTTAATAGAGACTAAAACAAAAACTCTGTGTAAACCCTATGTAGATGTTTAATTACAGGCTTCTGGAGCTGTCATATACTGCAGTATGGGAAAATACAAAATAAGAGAACATTATAAATACGAAATCTAAAAGGATTAACATGCATAATTCAGTCAATGACTGATTAAGATTTCATTTGGAATGTATACATTACAGAAAGAGCAGTAAGGTTCTTCTTTTTTAATTGAAAGAGATTGTTTCAAAGGTTATGGCCAGAAAGCAAAAATATTTTTTACATCACGTTTGCTTCTTTTCTCTTTTCTTTCTTATGCTGACCATGTGCCAGAGGAAGACACTTTACAATTATATACAAGGCCAGGGGTTAAAAATCAATAAACTAAGAGCAGAGTATTTTTACAGAGGTAAATTCAGACAGAAACTTGTTACTCTAAAAGTATAAATTTCACATTAAATTACATCCAACATAATTGATAGATGAAAAGTGTAGAAGCTCAACAAGAAGTTGGCAATAATTCATAGACTTGCTTTCCCTGTGGTCCTGTTATACTGCTTTCTTTTTCTTTACCACCCCGGAAAAATGCTTCCAATGTGTAGGTTCCAAAGTAAGCAACAGAAATAAAGCACATAATGCTCATCCCCGTCAGTGTTCAAGGCCAGGTTAAATGGGGCTTTGAGCAACCTGGTCTAGTGAAAGGTGTCCCTGCCCATGGCAGGGGGGTTGAAACTAGATGAGCTTTAGGATCCCTTCCAACCCAGAGTAGACTATGATTCTGTAATTATTCATTTTCACATTGGTATGCACAAGACATTCTCTTAAAATTAATCCTTATCCATTAGCCAATGTCCTTGAAAAATTCTGTAACATATCTTTAAGTTTTCCTGTGTTAATTATCCTGTATTTCTGGTTAAATTTTAGGTAACTGCTGTTTTATCTGGAAAGAAAGACTGAAAGCACCTACCCAGGTGCAGGGCTTTCTGGCTTCTATGCTGAATTGGTAAAACAGTGTCAAACAATTTCTAGTAGGAATTTTGATTATCCACTCATCAGGCAAATTAGAGCCATACAGACCTAAAATGAAAATTAAATTATTGTATAGGCAGTTATAGTAATAGCAATAGACAACTCCTGTGTGTACTGGGGGGGAGGGAGGGAGGGAGGGAAATAGTGTTATCATATCCTTTAATGTACCATGTTGCATAGACAGACATGATTGAGATGTATCTATATAGATATATAGGTAAACATATTTATTGTATGTGCTACATAAGAAAAAGAAAGTATATAGGACTTGTTTATTTACAGTATTAGAGAATAACTAATACTATACCAATATATTTTAATTTATAATAGTTATGATATTTATTATAAAAGAAAATTTATTTATTTATTATAGTTTATATATATAAAGTTTAAAATAAATATATAAAGAAAACATTGGACCTTTCCTCTTTCCTCTGCTATAGATGAGTGTGGTATCAATGCATCATTTTTTTCCACATAACACAGTACAAACAGAAGTCTTCTACATTGTACATAAATTTTCTATTACTCGGAAAAAATCCCTGTCTCCCCCTTCCCTATCCTTCCCTTATATCACTGTATCTATTATGGAGTACAGATGTGCTAATGCTAAGTCAACGAAGAGACCTCTCAGAAGTAAGTATTACATAGTCTATGCTGGCAGAAGATATCTGCATTATATCTGTAACTTATAAAGTATAGATACATTTCTCAAGGTATCAAGCACTACTATAATGATATGTGAACTAAATTATGTGCCGAAAAAATACATTGAAAGTCTTCATTTACATTGCAAAATTCTAGCTCTGGGCAGTTAGGAAGGGACTGAATCACACTTAAATACACAATTGATTAACTGAAAATCACATTTTCCAAATATAAATCCAAATTTGGCACTTCAGAAATATACATCTAGAATACTCTGATTAGATACTGGTACTATTGACTGGTTACACAGTAAATAGTCAATATTAATTACTTTCCTTGTGTCTTTTGAAATCTTACAGTAGTGTGCATTTTGAATATTTTATTGATACACCAAAGTAATTTTTACTCAGTAATTCCTGCCTCATGAGCTTTGTAATTACAGCACATTCCTCATTAAATTTTGGTGATATTGAGTCATAGTAATAGAACTGTCTATTCTTCTCAGGTCTGGATTTCAGGTTGTTTTGTTTCTTTTTCTGTTGAATATACCTAAAATAATTAAATAGATATGGGCTTAATCTTTGGATTTATTATTTCTCTTTTGCAAAAATATTTTTCTTGTAGCTAAGTATTATTAAATATTTACCAATAATTATTAGAACTCTTTAAACTTTTCTTCAATGGAAGCACATATAATCAAACTCCTGCCAGCAACAGTCAAGTATGTATTTGTTGTGATATCGGATTATTAGTTTTAGTATTTTTAAACACCTAGTTATATGTCAAATTGAAGTACTCCAAATACACAATTTCATTTTTATTTTGGTATTAATCCCTGTTTTCTTTCTCTTAACTATGAGAAATCTACCCTGAGAGTATTTCTGCCTTAAAGTTATACCCTTATGCCAAAGCAAATGAGTAAACAAAAAAGCAAACAATAATATTAGGGGTCAATTGAACATTTGATGACCCTCAACAACCATGAGTGGAACAACTGCTTACAACCACTAGCAAATAAAGATCAGGTAAGTATACCAATCAATAGTTGTAGAACAAGGAATCATCTTAGCTAGCAACCTCTCAAGGCTAATGTAGTATCAGCCTGATACATTTTCACCACCACCACCACCAAATCTTTATAAGTCCTTCCAGGAAACTCATATTTAGATGTATCACCTTTATGTTACTGCAGTACTAAATTAACAGATAGTAACCCTTTCACATCTATGAACTTAAAGACATACTGCAAGAATTTGGGGTACCTATACATTATTTCATCCTGTGCATTATTTCCTGTGGTAATATGTTGAGATCCCACCATTAGGGCAAGGACAGTAAATTCCCTAAGAAAATCACCACCAGGAATCCTTTCTGGATTAATAAAGGAATGCATCCTTGAGAGCCAGATAGAAATGGTTTGGGGGCATAATAAAGAGAACAAAGAACACGCAGCCAACATAGGTAAAAAGCCCCACATATACCCAAGATACAAGGCTGTAACAAGAACAGATAAAAGACTGTCACAACCCCTACAAAGAAAGGAGATCGAGTTGCTCTAGCATTGTCATCCTCAGTTAAGATTCCTGCACCTGATCAATACAATGCCTGGTTGATGCAGGTCTTCCCTCCCTTTCAGAGAGAAAGAACTCTTGCAGACTTGGCAATCTTAGTCAAATGACTATATTTAATATATCCTTGTAAAGCAATTTAGAATACTAAAGAACAGCATGTGTGTTTTCTGCTCCCTTCCTAGATTCCAAGACAACTGATATCTGTGTAAGCTTGAATGTAGTAAATCAGAAAATAAAAGTAATAAAAAAAAGAGAGCTTTTGAGCACTCTTTCCTGAGTAATGACCCTGGAAAGTTAGGATCTTATATTTGGGTTTGTGTCCTTTCTTGTGCAAGAATTAATTCAAAGTACACCTATGCGTGCCTGAATAGACTTAGAGAAGTGATCCACAAATGAACGGATCAAAACATCATCTATATTGTTCTGTGCAATTCTGTGACACATCTGCTTAAAATTATTTAGCTGACATAAATCAGTGAGGATAATTATATTGAATTTAACAGAGTCACAGCAATGAACATGAACGGACTTCCACTAAACCAGTGCATTCTCTACTTTTGTAGCTTGACATTATATAACAGCTTCACAAATACTGGGAAGTAAGCACCATGATGAGCCCATATATTCCGATTTTCCTAGTTCAGCAACTAGTTTGGGGGTTGTTGCTTGGTTGTAATTTTCTTTTTTAGAATGCATATGGCACTTTCTCTTTCTATGCATTTGTGTGTGTATTAAACTGATGTGCTGGCATGGTACAATCCTGCGTACCAGAACAGTCAAAGTTGGAAGAACCACAGATAAAAAAAAATACACTTCTTGTAAAATACAGATGTTCAGCTTGCTGAAGGAAATGGGTATCAAGAGACAGCAGAATCATACACAGAAAATTTCTACCAACCGGAGACTGTAAGCTATTGTTATTGAAAAAGCGTAGTCTACTCATCAATGATAGAAAAGTTGTCAGATGCTACCTGTCTTTCTTGTCTAGCAAAAACCAGACTAACTCTATGGCTGCCTGGGCATATTAACCAAAGAAGAGCTATTTTGTTCAGGTAATTTCTTTAAATTCTCTATCAATCTCATGCCCAAACCTTCTAAAATCAGATCTTTCTGGCCTGTTTCTCACAGACATTCTTCTTACCTTTCAAATACCAGTCTCATATCTCCCTTGGCCATTCATTGACTGAAATGCAATGTAGCCAAAAACAAGCTCATTTTTTAACTTCTCCCAAACCTTCCCTTTCCCATTTTTCTATACAGACACACTGCCATGTCTCTCCTCTTTCAAAGCCACAGTCTGAGCTTCGTCGTTGACTTAGCCTCTTTTCACCGCAACAGCTTACCTATCAATAACTTGTCACTTTTCTTAGCTCAATATTGTCATGACACAGTATTCTTCCAACCATCATTAGCCACGATTTTTGCCTTGTACAAATGCCACCTTCGCTGCTGCTTTTGGGGTCTTTTCTTTTATAAGCTGCTATTTGGATAATTTCACCATTCATCTTTTTTTTTTTTTTTTTTTGTGGATTTTCATTCTGTCACCAGAGGAATGCCAGGTTTGTCTTACTACATCCAACAGCCTTTATGTTCTTCTTTACTTATACAGCCCTCAAATACATTATTAGCAGTTTTCACAATATTTTCTATAAATCTTATCAGACTCAGGAAGGCTTTTCTTATTAGCACCCTTATTTTTACTCCTAGTCCAGTCTTTCTACATGGCAAACCTTTAATAAAGTCCTCAGAACCACATCATTATGCCCCACCAAATTAACTTTAAATTCATCTGCTGCACCATCTTAAATATTCTCCCAGCTGCTAAGAAACAAAATAAATCATCTAGAAAAGCTAGCTTATCAGAACTGAATCACTCCATTAATACAGATTCCTCCATCTTCTGCCTCCTCAGCTGCTCTGTTATCAGCATTTTGTTTATAAACTTACTGGAGTGGAAACTATAACATACTATAACTATATAGCATAAAGTCTTGGTTAGCTTGAAGATTTCTACTGGGTGTCTCACCAATGTAACTACTAAATATAGAAAAAATGAGGCATACCTGGGAGAACAGGTCATGTAGAAATTTCCCTATTGATGTCAGAGCACTGCATGATCCCTTTAATACAGATATCTGGAATACAGTAATTTGGAGTGAAATTATGTTCCACTGAAGTCCATGCTTTCTATGACTATCTTATTTTTGTAATATTGTACCTTAAAGAATATCTGTGTATAAAATTAACATTAGAAGATAGCATATATTTTTGCTCTTCTGTTTTCCAACGGGTCTATTATTACAATAAACCCAGTATAACAATGGTCTAGTTTTCATCCTTGGTTTCGTAAAAGAGCTATTTCTTTTTCTTTCAAGCTTGTGAATCTGATAGCTCTATATCAATTTTGCAAACTTGATAGATGTGTTCAGTTAAAGGAGAAGATCAACGGGAAAGCTGGCAGGCCTGAAGGTTTTGGTTGTGACAAGGTGAACTCATCGCAAAGGACTGTGCTGGCAAGTGTTGCTGCCAGGACACAGTGAGAACCAGCTGCTCCCCTGGGGACATGGAGCCAGGAGTGAGGAAGACCCCCATGCCAGCCGTGCTCTCAAAAACAGGGTCTGAATGTGGCAGGCAGAGCATGGTGCTGGTAAGAGGGCCCATCAACAGCCCACACATGGCAGAGAACCAAGCCCAGGGTCCAGAGGGAGTCCAGCCAGAAGCAGCTGGCAATAGGGCTGCTTCATTCTCCAAAGTCCACCCAGGAGACAGGGACAGCAACAGGCTACAATATACGTGCAATTGGCTTGGATGTAGGCTGCCTACACCAGCGTGTGGACCAGAGTCCTGCTGTCCACCTGGTAAAAAGGGCAGAAGACAGACACAGCTACAATGTGGCTGTCGTGGTTTAACCCCAGCCAGCAACTAAGCCCCACACAGCTGCTTGCTTACTTTTCTCCTTCCTTCCTCTTCCCCTAGTTCATACATTGACCATGATGTTCTATGGTGTGGGATATCCCTTGGGTCAGTTGGGGTCAGCTGTCCCAGCTGTGCCCACTCCCAGCTCCTTGCACACTCCCAGCCTATTCATTGGTGGTGTGGGGTGAGGAGCAGAAAAGGCCTTGACTCTATGTGAGCACCACCCAATATTCATGAAAACATCCCTGTGTTATCATACTGTTCCCAGCTCCCAAACACAGCCCCATACCAGCTACTGTGAAGAAAACTAACTCCATCCCAGCCAAAACCAGCACAATGGCTCAGGCAGGTACTGAGCTGAGCTTGTGGGGGAAGGGTTCCCAGAAGCTGATCAATGAGTCCATTAAACATTCGTGACCCACAAGAGCTGCTTGATTTTAATTCTTTAGTTTCTTTTTCCTTCACTTCTTCCACCAACTACAGACCTAACAAGTTGAATCCAGGTTGCCTCATTTCTTCTGAGGATGCATCCTGTGTACACATTTATGAATAACACTTAAAATGACAAAATGCTGAAAGTGTTCTTCATACTTAAGGGAAACACAATTAAATGTTGTATAGGGTATGCTGAGTTCTCAAGTGGCCACTTAAAGGACTTTTGCTTAAATAGAGCTCCATCTGCCTGAATCTATAAATCTGCACATATGACACCCTTCTTGAATTCATATCTTTGAACTTTTACACTTACAATTCTGAAATCAAAATGCTAATTTGCTTGCACAGCTGCACATCACAAAGGAAAATTCTGGATACTACTGAAAATGGAGTTTTGTTCAGTGGGGCAGAGATTTCATCCTTACTTTTTTGCTATTCTAACAGGTTTATCCATGAATTTTAAGTATGCATTTGGAAATACTGGTCAACACCTCCCTTGAGAGCTGAATTAAAAAGAGAGCAGTAACAGAAACTTCTGCACTTTCAAAAGAGGTTCTTGAGACCAAGTAGGCTGCAGTGAATTACAGCAGTGACTGTTTTCTTATTCTTTTACCTAGCTTAATACAATGCTTTTAAGATTCATTTGTCTCTTACTCATGCTCCATGTATTTGTCAGTCAAATTTTCTCAGTCGTTAACCATTCATTTGCTATTCTGTAATTTATTATGTTATTCATTTTTGAAGACAGCATGCAAGGTTTCTTGCTTGTCTGTTCAAGTAAGGCATATTGCTTTATGCTAACCTTCACTAGTCACACTGAACTTGTCAGTGATATTTATCAGCTGAGTTTAGGAGGTTATCTACACATTTTTCAGGTTTTGATGTTGCTGATTATTAGTCTTTTTCATTATTGATTTTTCACTAGGTAGTGAATATGGGATTTGTGATCCATATAGTTTACATTTCAGAGTTGAACAGGTCAAAATAAGATCAGTAGACGCTGTTCATTCATTTTCATTGATTTATCAGTTCTAATGACACCATACTGAGTGAAATGTTTCCAAGAATACCGTGTCATTCAATGAAATAATCTTGCATTGACACATTAGGGTTTCATTGGGTTAAAAAGTGACACATCAAAAATGTGTGCTTAGGTACGTAGTTTATTGGTTGGAAAATATAAATAAATATAATGTTCTTAGCCTATGAATTGAAAAAAAAAAAAAAAAGGAAATCTTTATTTGTGTTAATAAAACCAATATATACCACTAAATCTGGACAAACCCCAAAATGCAACATACTACTTTCAGTGATATTTAAGAGCTTATTGACTAAAAGAAAACTTCTTCTGAAAGAAAACTAGGTACTTTACCACATATATCTTGTTAACTTTCAATGGGATTTTTGGAAAATTAGGTCACTAAGTTATCACTTTTATAAGCAGTATTAATGTAATACTTGCCAGCATTTTCATATATCTCAAGCCCCGTACCTGAATGCCTAAAGGCACATTCATAAATCATCAATTTTTTAGGCTGATTTTTCATTCTGCTGTATAATTGCAGCTCAGATTGACCTCAGCTCTTCTAAAAATGCAGCTTATTTTAATTTAGAGTCTCTATCCCAAAAGGAAGTTTAAAAATGGGCATCCCAACTAGATTATACTGATTTACATGATTTAATAATTTGTCATCACCAAATATTGTAATAATTTCTTTTTGATTTTGCCCTTGGCCAAAGAGATAATTCACACTAACTGTTGAACAAAGTACAGGAAAACAATTTGTAGGCTAAACAGGATACAGTAGCATTTTGGATCCAGGTAGATTTTATGCTAAAGGGAGGACACAAGTACAACTGAAAACAAAAGTCGTTCATGTCTTTCTTCTCATTAAGACCTCCTTCCTTTGCTTACTCAAGCATTAATGCTATTTGTTAGTATCTTTCTGGTATACAGAAGTCTCACAAATGTATGTGGGAAACTACTCGCTGAAATTACTCTATGGACACTAATAAAAAAGCCCAAAACATCATTATCTAAAGAACGTCAAACAGTTACAAATACTCACAAATACAACTAAAAACACTGTGAATACCTCTAGAAAAGAAAACCTGTTTTTAAAGAAAAGACTGATAGAAACACTGAGCTACTTATGGTTGAGCAGAAAATATCAAAGATTGTGTGAGCCATGCCTTTTACCAAAGGAGTCATTCATTCCAAGAAAATTTTGAATGCATTAAATAGCTATGCTTGAAATGGTATTTATATCTCCTTTAATGTGTTTAAAATGTAGTTTAGCTAATTTCACTTTTGCTTGCTGGGCAATTCTTAAATGATTTATGAATGCTGACTCCCACAGTTCTGAAATCTAGAAGTACTGCCAAAAGTATAACTGATCGTATTCTTCATTTCAATAGTTTGTTTGTTACAGATACTATGCAGAGCATTAAAAAAGCTCTACTGCAGATGTAGCAAAAAATTCAGCCTATTATTCATGGCATTCTGTCTGGGGATGTTCAAATATACGGTGTAAAAAGCAACTGATGTAGAACTGAATTCTTTTTCTTTTTGTACTTGAGAAAGGAGTCCTGAACATATTATGGAGGTCAGCAGTTACAGGAATCATAAGCTGGAAAACTTTCACTGTTTTCCCTGTAAGGAATGAAAATTTCACTCATGACTTGAGTAAAGGTCTAAAGACACAGTTATAGAATAGTAGAATAGTTCAGTTGGAAGGGAGCTACAATGATCATCTAGTCCAACTGGATATGATGGTTAGAAAACTCTCTTTTTAAAGTGTAACAAGACTATAAATATTATATAAATTCATTAAAAACATGTAGAATTAGAAAATGTGCCAGCTAACCAATAAGAAATTTATTTTTCTCTCAGAACTGCTAGTTGCAAGAAATCCTAATTACCAACAGAAGTATCTTCAAGCACTCTGTGTGTCATCACAGGACTTTGGGAAGAGGATGGAATCTTATCCCACGGAGCAATTCTAATGCAAAAGGCTGCTGAAGGCGAAGGGAAGTTGCAGGCTTGAAGATCTAAAAAAGCCCAAGTATTGCTAGACTTCACATTCACTCTGTTATATAAAGACACAGGGCATAGCAATTGGCCAGCTATATTCAAATGTATATGTTATTTTAAAATTACAGGTTTCTGAGCCTCAATGTTTAAGGTTCAGTTATTAAAGTTCTGGCTCACTTATCTAAGCCTATGATTTTGAAGCCAAGTACATTACCTGAGTGACAGCAGATGGAGCCTGCATAAATGAGCGTGGAGTTTTCATTGCAAAGAGTGTAATAGCTACTAGTTCCGGTTTTTATTATTAAGTGTAATAGGCACTCTCCTCAAGAATCACCAAACCAAAATTAAAACATGCTGCCTAAATGCACTGTGGTGGGTCAACTCTGGCTGGACACCAGGTGCCCACTAAAGCTGCCCTATCACTCAGCTGGACAGAGCAGAGAAAATACAACAAAAGGCCTGTGGGTACCTGTAGCCCCTCCCCTACAAAAACCTTGCCACGCAAACCCAATACATGCGCCTTTGTCAAACTCCTTGTAATAAATCTGAATTCATGGGTCTAGGCAAGAAGCACTACATTTTTGTCTGCATGAGATCACTCAGGATAGCATATGCCATACCTAACAGTATAGGTCCCGTACCTGGTAGTGTGACACGAAGTGCTTCACCAATAATACTGAAGCTCCACTAAACCACATACAGTTAAATTTCTATTATGTCTTATGTAATACCCACACTATGCTAGACCTCTGCAGGGAGAATGTCAGCCCATTTGTTAGAGTATTGTATTATAAAACCGTTCTAATAGTGGAAAGCTTCATTCAGCTCTTCACTTTAGGTCCTAATGCACAACATTTGTAACTGTTCATATTTTTGGTGTACTCAATTACCAATTTTATTATATCAGTGCTCAGAAAACCCCAGTCATTACTTTCAATAAGCAGTCACATAACTGCCTTCAGATGAGTCTAGATAAGATATTAAAAATAATGATGAAGGGACTTGAATAAGTAATGTGCAGGCTGAACCTAATTCTGATTTTAATTTCATTGACTGTATACTAATTTAACTACATAGACTTAATAGAGGTATTATGATTTACATCACTGCTACTGGCCTATATTTCAAATGCCGATATAATTCCATGATTCACTGCTACCTAGTGTCTGAGGGCAACAATGACATTCCTCCTTTTTTTTTTTTAATATATATACATACACATATACATATATATATATATATAAAAACAACAAACAAACAACCAGAAACATAAAATATAGGTTATCTGGACCTATATAGAAAAACAGAACAGTTAGGATTAAAACTTTCTTTGTTAGTATGTGAATTTACCTGCCATGTGTGGACAGGAGAAAAACTCAAGAGTAAATTTAAAAAATAAAAACAGGCAAAAAAAGCACCATATGGCTACGCTTGCAGTAAAAGCAGTTAAAACACTCAAAGAGAAAACATGAACAAGCATTTAAGCAACATTAAAAATACTGTTCCTATACAAAAAGAGGCTGGTTTATATTCATATTCATCATATCAACATTATATTATTAAACTTCCACTGAAGATACTTACAGTTCCCACTGAAAAGTCTAATTTTTAGGCAGAATTTACATTTCTTGGCTAAATCAAATGAAAATAGATTTCCAAGAGGAACACTTCCCCCATGTAAAATTTGAGCTAACTCTACTCTGAGGTCAATACTGTCAATGAAACAGAAATGATGAAGAGATCCCCTGTAAAAAGCAGTCTACTTCTAAAAAATTAATTAAAATTTTTAAATTAAATTTTAAGTTTCTGATTTCATCATTTCTGCCTGGATACTTCATAAAATAGTACTGCACAAAGACCCACTTTTCCCTGTCACAAATTTGTCATGTATAAAAACTCCACAACTACAGAAGCAAACATATGGATAGTAATTAATATCTTAATTTGTGATATTTACTGCTGACCTAGATATTTTAATGTCTGAACCTAGGTCATCCACCTTTGGGTTTTTTGGTTCTTTTTCCAATGTAAGGATCTTCAGCCAGTGGTAGAAGCATGTGTTGCAACAAAACAGGAACCTTCTTCAAATGGAAATACAGAAATCCGCTACAGCCATTGCAGCAGACCAGTCTCATTATTTTAATCACTGCACAGCATTCACAGTTGTCAGGAAAAAGGTTGCTTCCATTGGATCCATCTGGCAAGCTGTTTGTCAGTTTAATAGACATGCATTCCCAGTCTTCTTACGCCTGTAGCCATGTTTGAATTAATCTGCCTCAGTGGAATACCCGAAAAGAACAATTTTTAAAATACATAGTTTAATGAACTATCAAGCTTGATCTTCAGGGTTAAGAGCTATTTACCTAATTAAAATGCCTAGAAAACTTTTTTTTTTTTGTCTTCTAGTTTTCTATGGTTATTAGTGTTGATTTTTTTTCTCTTTTCCCTCCATTAGTTATTTTTCTGTCATCAAGAATGATTCTTGTTTTACAATAATGACAGGAATAAATTAGGGTGTGGACCTAATTATCATTCTCTCAAGATTTATAAATGAACATAGCCCTAGAACGGAGACCTGTCATTCAGAGTTACAGCAAAGGCACAGCCCATGAGGTCAGTGGTACTGCTCTTCTTTTTGAGAAACTGCATCATCCCTCAGAACTTTGTCAAAAATGTGTAAGTATTCAAGACATATCCACCTGGGCTTTGTGTTTTTCTAGATTTAGAAACCCAAGTGGAGCGGGATTTGTGACTAAAATATTTTTTCCACCGAAAACAAGACATTTGGCACTTGTTACGATAAAGTTGTGTTATACAGGTACAGTGTAGTAAATTACGCATACTTCATACATGTGCATGCCTAATAATTTTGGGAGATTCGTAGATTATGAGAAGAGTACACAGAAAAGCCTAAGGTAAATACAGACTAAATTAAAGGGCAGAGAACAATGTTTTAAAAAGAAAGGGGGGGGGGGGGGGGGAGGAGGGGAAACAAAAATGTAAAAAAAGCCAAAAAAATAAAGTAAAAGAAAGTAAACGATTCTGGTGTAATGGCCTATTTTCATAAAGCATGCCATTTTCAAGAGAAGTGATACTGAGCAGTAATGTTTTTAATAATATTTGTCCCTCAGTGGTAGGTATCTGATCAATGCAACTGTGAACAAGGCTGCAATCGTGAATTACATTCAATTTTCTAGCTACAAGTAAATCAAATATCTTACAAACATTTAAGTGTGATATTTTTGTTTTACACATGGACATGCCCCCATACCAGTTTTAGCTTCAGTAAATCATTTGCAAATGTATTTTAGGGTATTGCAAATGTATATTAGGGTAAAATGGAGCTTCATAAGACAAACATTTGCACTAATTGAAATGACATATTAATGTATTTTTATTGATCCCATTTGCCATTGCTTTTGTTTTACAAATTTTCTCTGGGCATTAGCTTACATAAGATTAATAAAATTAATATTTTTTGAAAATTGCACTGTCCCTGTAATTACCTTAGGTACAAACTGCACACATTTCATTGCCTTCATTAAGCCTGTAGCCATAGGTGGCTCAGAGGATTAGTAATTAGGAAGTTAATGGGTTGTTTACTCTACTTTTCCAGTCTTCCTTCCAACTTTCTCAGAGGTTCTTGAAGTAGTTATAACCTTTGCATGCTGACATATCCCTTCTTTTCCAGCTAAAGGAATCACCTGCACAGAGTTTCAGAAAATCCACGTCATAAATCACCACTGAATTGCACAGACATAAGTTTCCTTTATTTAAAAACTTTCTTTCTAGTTAAATGTTGCTGCATGTAGTAACAAAACCTGTGAACTTGTAAATCAGAACGTGGCTATTAACAATTTATGAAGTATGAAAACACTTATTCCCTACAGTAATAGCATGAAAGGGCATGTGGACTAAGTAAATATCCAGCCTAGATGCGTCACAGATAGCCCACAAACTCTCAGGTTTACCAGTACTTTCAAGAAAGGGATATCGCATATTTGTAGGAAGCCAGAAACAGGCGAAACAGCAAACTGTAAATTCCACTAGTGCTCTTTCCTCAAACCAGGAAGCCACAACCTGCCTGAGATTTTGCTTTTCATTGCTCAGTGCTGTGTCTGCTAGTTGTGCTGGACAGCCTGTGCTACAAACATGGCAGCAATGCTTCTGTTGCCTCAGAAGTGACAGCAGCTCCGTGGAGGCATTTTGTTGTTGTTTAGCTGCACCATCTCTCTTGCTGCAGTCTGCATCATCACCTACAGAGCTAGTAATAAGGTATATTTTATACCTTTTCTATCCTAACCAGGAAAAACTCAATCCTATTTCAAATGTGCCTACATACCATCCAAGTCTTCTAGCAGGGAGAATACTAAAATTGCATATTACTTCAGTAGATCAGATACCAGGATAAAGTAAAAAATCCCAAATATGTCAGAACAGAGTAAAAAGTAAAAATAGTCTGTCTATTGTACACTAATCTAGAAAGTAAAGCAAAGCTTGGAGTTTTTAAAGTGACAGGTTAAATTTAAATGAAATATGCTATATGAAAGACTGTAAAAATCCATATGTAAAAGTCATTGTATGTGGCCATAAAAAGCCCATTAGATATATCAGATTGAATTATTTGTAGGTGTAGATAATCTGGTGTATGCAGAAGTAATTTATAATGGATGTTAAACCTGTTAAAATACTGAAATGTTTGCTGCTCTTAATGAGCTTCAGTTTGTGCTTTTTCAGCCATTCTGAGGGTCTGCTCCTTAAATAGGACACCAATGAACTCTTGAACCAAGAAACTAGCTGCTGCAGAACCGAATACTGATGGCATCAGAAGAGACGTTTTACTCCTTAAAAGCATTAGGCTTTAAAGCATTGAGCTGAACCCAGGCTGGAGCTGAAGCAGTCAACAGCTCCTAGAACACAACTGTTGAAGGGTAGTCTAGGTACCTGTGACATGTCCTGCCCAGCCATAAGAACAAAGACACCTATGAACAAAGCCCTCTTCAGTAAAATATACATATTCATGTCTTCAGTTGCATCTTCAGCAAATAAGCTCCACATGGACTTACTTTGTCAGTCCTGTAGTTTATCCTACTAGCTTGAAACCAAAGGATAAAAAGCAATGTGAGAAGAGTGTGCTGGATTTGTACAATCAAGAAAAATAGGGGACTGCGTCAGACAGGCCTTCAGCTCATTACTCTATTTTCAGGTGTATCACAGTATCACAGTATGTTAGAGATTGGAAGGGACCTCAAAAGATCATCTAGTCCAATCCCCCTGCCGGAGCAGGAACACCTAGATAAGGTTACACAGGAATGTGTCCAGGCGGGCTTTGAATGTCTCCAGAGAAGGAGACTCCACAACCCCCCTGGGCAGCCTGTTCCAGTGTCCCGTCACCCTCACTGAGAAGAAGTTTCTTCTCAAGTTTAAGTGGAACCTCTTGTGTTCCAGTTTGTACCCATTACCCCTTGTCCTATCATTGTTTGCCACTGAGAAGAGCCTGGCTCCATCCTCGTGACACTCCCCCTTTATATATTTGTATACACTAATAAGGTCCCCCCGCAGTCTCCTCTTCTCCAAACTATAGAGACCCAGCTCCCTCAGCCTTTCCTCATAAGGGAGATGCTCCACTCCCTTAATCATCTTTGTCGCCCTGCGCTGGACTCTCTCCAGCAGGTCCCTGTCCTTCTTGAACTGAGGGGCCCAGAACTGGACACAATATTCCAGATGCGGTCTCACCAGGGCAGAGTAGAGGGGAAGGAGGACCTCTCTCGACCTACTGACCACCCCCCTTCTAATACACCCCAGGATGCCATTGGCCTTCTTGGCCACAAGGGCACAGTGTTGGCTCATGATCATCCTGCCGTTCACTAGGACCCCCAGGTCCCTCTCCCCTACACTACTCTCTAACAGGTCGTTCCCCAACCTATATTGGAACCTGGGGTTGTTCCTGCCCAGATGCAGGACTCTACACTTTCCCTTGTTATATTTCATCAAGTTATTCCCTGCCCAACTCTCCAGCCTGTCCAGGTCTCGCTGGATGGCAGCACAGCCTTCTGGCGTGTCAGCCACTCCTCCCAGCTTAGTGTCATCAGCAAACTTGCTGATAGTACACTCAAGTCCCTCATCTAAATCATTGATGAATATATTAAATAATACTGGTCCCAATACTGACCCTTGAGGCACTCCACTAGATACAGGCCTCCAACTAGACTCCGCCCCATAGACCACAACTCTCTGGCTTCTCTCCTTTAGCCAGTTCGCAGTCCACCTCACTACCTGATCATCCAGGCCACACTTCCTCAATTTAGCTATGAGGATGCTGTGGGAGACTGTGTCAAATGCTTTGCTGAAGTCAAGGTAGACCACATCCACCGCTCTGCCATCATCCATCCACAATGTTATTTCCTCATAAAAGGCTAGGAGGTTGGTCAAGCATGACTTCCCCTTGGTAAAGCCATGTTGACTGCCTCTCATAACCCTCTTATCCTTGACATGCCTTAAGATGGCATCAAGGATAAGGTGCTCCATCACTTTCCCAGGGATGGAGGTGAGGCTGACTGGTCTATAGTTACCCGGGTCCTCCTTCTTGCCCTTTTTGAAGACTGGAGTGACATTTGCTTTCCTCCAGTCCTCAGGCACCTCTCCCGTTTCCCAAGACATGGTAAAGATGATGGAGAGTGGTCTAGCAATGACTGCCGCCAGTTCCCTCAGCACCCGCGGGTGCATCCCATCTGGACCCATGGATTTATGGATGTCCAGATTGCTCAACTGGTCTCTAACCCATTCCTCATCGACTAAGGCAAACTGCTCCAGTGACCTGACTTCATCTGAGGTCTCAGGAGTACAGGGCTCTTCAGGACTGCCTCCGGCAGAGTAGACTGAGACAAAGAAGGCATTCAATAACTCTGCCATCTCTGTATCTTTTTTCACCAGGGCACCCATTCCGTTCACCAGTGGGCCAACCTTGCCTCTGGTGTTAGTTTTATCAGCTATGCATTTGAAAAAGCTCTTTCTGTTGTCCTTGACCCCTCTTGCCAGATTTAATTCTAAGGAGGCCTTAGCCATCCTAGCTGCCTTCCTACATCCTCTAGCAGCAGCCTTATATTCCTCCCAAGTGGCCAGCCCCTCCTTCCATGACCTGTAAACTCTCCTCTTCCACTTGAGCATACCCAGCAGTTCCTTATTTAGCCACACAGGTCTCCTGGCCCTTTTCCTTGACTTCCTATGTGTCAGGATGCTCTGCTCTTGAGCTTGGAATAAGCAATTCTTGAATGTCAACCAACTATCTTGGGCCCCTTTACCTTCAAGCAGCCTTGCCCATGGGACTTCCCCTAGCAATTGCTTGAAAAGGCCAAAGTTTGCCCTGCTAAAGTCCAGAGTTGCAATTCTACTTGCTCTTCTACTGGCCCTACCACACAAGATCCTGAATTCCACCATCTCGTGGTTGCTGCAACCAAGGCAGCCCTCAACCTTTACTGCTTCGACCAGACCCTCCTTGTTAGTGAGGATGAGATCCAGCAGCGCTCCTCTCCTGGTTGGCTCATCCACCATTTGCATGAGGAAGTTATCATCCATGCACTGGAGGAACCTCCTGGACTGTGGCTGGGTTGCTGAGTAGTCCTTCCAGCAAACATCAGGGAAATTAAAATCCCCCACGACGACCACGGCCTGTGACTGTGAGGCTACTCTCAGCTGCCTGTAGAAGGCCTCGTCAACTTCCTCACCCTGATCTGGTGGCCTGTAACAGACACCCACAACAGTATCGCCCCTGCCAGCCTGCCCCTTAATTCTCACCCACAGACTCTCAACTCGCTCGTCCCCTGTCCCTGGACAGAACTCAGTACATTGCAGCTGCTCTCGCACATAAAGAGCAACCCCACCACCCCGCCTGGCTGGCCTGTCTTTCCTGAAAAGGACATAGCCCTCCATGAGTATATTCCAGTCATGTGACCTGTCCCACCACGTCTCTGTAATTGCCACCAGATCATAATCTCCTGACTTAACACAGGTCTCTAACTCCTCCTGCTTATTTCCCATGCTGCACGCATTGGTGTACAGGCATTTCAAGGAGGGAGCTGAGCTCACCGATTTTACCCTAGGATTATAGGAGGCCTCCCAGTCTTCATCAATTCTAGAGTGCTGCCCCACTGGGGCAAGCCCAGCTACAACCCCATCCCCCTTCGAATCTAGTTTAAAGCTCTCCAAATGAGCCCTGCTAATTCATGCCCCAGCATCCTTTTGCCTCTGTGAGATAAACCTTTCCCACGTGCCATCATCTGGACTGGAGCCTTATAAAACCAGCTGTTATCAAAGAATCCAAAGCCCTGCCTGCAGCACCAGTCTTGTAGCCAATTGTTTATGGACTGAATTTTCCCATTCAGTCCCACATCATCACCGGAAGATGGAAGAAGTGAGGAGAAGATCACTTGAGCCCCAGACTCTTTCACCATCCGCCCCAAGGCCCTGTAGTCTTTCTTCATCCCCCTCAGACTGCGGGAAGCAGCTTCCCCCCCACCTGTCTGTAAGACCAGCAGCGGGTAGTAGTCTGTCGGGTGCACCAGGCTGGGGAGCGCCCTGGTGATATCCCTGATCCGGGCTCCAGGCAGACTACACACTTCCCTATGATGAGGGTCAACTCTGCATATCGGGCCCTCTGTTCCTCTCAGAAGGGAATCGCCTACGACAATGACCTTTCTTTCTTTCTTATCAGAGGAAGTCTTGAGGTGCGAAGTCGACCGCCTTTTCCTATGTGACCTTGTAGACTGGCCTTGCACCACATCCTCACTTACCTCTCCATCAAGATCCAGGGCCTCAAACCTATTACGGAGGGGCACCTGGGGAAGCAGGGCAGGTTGCCCACGACTCTGAACTGGAACTTGCTTCCAGCCCTCATTGTATTTTTGGTCCCTTACCTCTGCGCGACAGCTACAGGGCAGGGGCTGTCTCGGGCCATCCCCCTCTGTCTGAGAGGACAGGGGGTCCATCCCCTTGTGGGGGGTATCTCCCTGGAACCGTTCCTGCTGGCACGCCAGGGAGTTACTCCACCAGTCGATCTCCCTTTCACACTCCCTGATGGTCCTCAGCGTCTCGATCTCCTCCTTAAGTTCTGCCACCAAGCTAAGCAGATCTTCTACCTGCTCACACCTCACACAGGTGGAATGCTGGCCTCCCTCCCTCGGCAGCAGCAGGCTCTGGCACTCCCTGCAGCCAAAGACCTGAACAGCCACGGTTTGGGACGGGGTCTCTGTCTGAGTTGCTACAGTCTCCTTACTGCAAGCTCTCCTTCTGGAGGCGACCATATTGGTCAGCAGTCTGGGACACCAGCAGCAGGGTTCACAACACGATCTGCTTGTTCCTCCCTGCCCCTGGTGTCCCTGGACGTGTCGCTGCCCTCCCAAAGGCTCTTTCAAGGCAAGGGGCAGGGGTGCGGTCGCCGTTACCGTGGGAACGCCCCTGCCACGTCAGCCGCTCTCTCGCAAGGGCTGCTGGGGCTTCGGGGATCGGAGATGTCGGGAATGGCGATGTCTCTGCGATATACTCTCTGCTTTTCCTGATCTCTGCTGAAACTCGTGGTCGCTGAAGCGTGTCGGCTCCGGCTCTAGCTGGGCTAGCTCCGATCAGCTGACTGACTTTTAGGTATGCTCTGCTTACAGGGCTGACAGATCAATAAAAGGATGCAAAGAGCCAAGCTCTTCAAAAGGTTGAGGTCTTGCTTTTGTTTTGGCAGTAGAGATCCAAACAAACTAAAGCTATTGAAGCTTTAGAATTTCATCAAATGCAAATTGTCAGCTTTGGTACACAGAAGGTTAACATGGTACTTCTTAGCCCTGGAGTGATATATGAAAATATATAATCAGTAAATTCAGGAAACCCATCTAAGCCCTGCGTGTACATTTTTCACTTCACCAGCTACTCTGGTGGTAGCCAGTAGATCTAATTTCAGTAAGTTTGTGTTCCTGACAGCAGTCACATCAAATTACAGAATCTTCCAGACTTAGCTGGCACCTTCATCTCAGCCTTTCTATCAAATAATATGCCTGTTGCTTTCATCATGCAATCCTTAATTATGTGAAAATCACCAGACTGCTGCTTGTGCCAGCAAAGGAAATGAGGAAAGAACAGTGTTCTTTCCAATGCACATGGCTGGACACCCTTCAGAGACGTCTGATTTGATTGCCAGTAACAATATTCCATTGATGTTCTTTTTTATATCTATGGCTTAAGGCTCTTTTCCTAAAGAATTAGCTTCTGCATGCACATATTAAAACCTGCATGATTTTTTTTCTAGGTGACAAGGATGCTGTGAATTTTAGTTCTGATTTTCCAACAGATGCTGCTTGGTGGATAAGTATAATGTGCCCCTAGGGCCATGATAATGTGGTGAAAAAAAGATTAGGAGAATGGGTGAAGATTGTTTACCACAGAAGAATTCCATGCATAAATCTAATGGGAGGCTCACAAAATATCTTATCCTAGTCCCAGACAAAGGTGTTCTAATTTTTTTGAATCAGATACAAACCCCAAAGGGGATCAAGCTCAACATGGTAAACTAGGTGATTCATCAACAACCGAATTACATTCTATTGACCCAGAAGAAATTCCAGAAGCAGCACAGATGCCTCTGGATGCTGGAATAGTATCTATCAATTTCTGGCCTCTGGGTCTTGTCATTACCTGACATCTCCACTGCTAAAACCACTCCTTAGGAATCTTCTCCTCATTTCTGTAAGCTGATTATTTAGACTGGATGCCAGGACCTCACAAACTGCTCCAGGCTAAATTCTAGCAGGCTGCATCATAAAAGGGATTTTGTTCCTTGTAATGTCCTGCCTCTTATTAACAATGCAAACTATTTTAAAATAGGATGCTTTGGAAATCACACTCTGATATTTCCCTACTTGTTGCAGTGCATTTCAGGAAATCTGGCCAGAGGGAAACTCTGAGGATTCTTGTCTGCTTTAGTTACGAAAGAACTAAATGTCACTAACTTAACAAATAAGAAAGGATAATAAATATTAAAAGAAGATTAAAAATATAGAAGGAAAAAAGGGAACTATACATAGACAAATTGACCCATCTATATAAGATAATAACAGATATATAGAATCATAAAATCATAGAATGGTTAGGTTGGAAAGGACCTTAAGGTCATCCAGTTCCAAACCCCCTGGCATAGGCACGAATTCCTCACCCTAAACCATTTCGCCCAAGGCTCTGTCCAGCCTGGCCTTGAACACCACCAAGGGTGGAGCATTCACAACTTCCTTGGGCAACCCATTCCAGTGACTCACCACTCTCTTGTTTTTCTTTTTCTTTTTTGTTTTTTTAACTGGTATGCTAACAATTCAGGTTATTATCTCTTTGGGACAGGAACCTGATCTGTGTGCCAATTTGTCCACAGCATACTATCAATTACAACAAAGTAATCAAAGTCATTCATGAGGAACACGCTTTACAAATGTTCCTTGTGGATGGCTCAGCGTAACTGCTCCTGTCAAGGACAGCCACCGGTACACTGAAGACAGCTGAAAAAGGAAACAAGAAAACTGCACTGGAAAGATAAAAAGAGACAGAGCATAAGGATTGTCTTTCCCACAGTCTGATGACTTTTCAGGGTGAGGAAGTAGACAGTGCTATTGGCAAGAAACAAATACTAAAATATAAAATCAAAGGTATAATGGGTCAAGTCCCAGGTTGTGTGAACTGTAAAAAGCATTCAATTATCACAACTGTATTGAACTGTACACTGTGCATTTCTTTTTGTTTATTGCCTCATGCCGCAAATATTCCCTAATTCCAAATCTCAGCCACATGCAGGAAAATATATTTGTGCTCCAATCTAAATGGACTAATAAAAACAACATTCAACCATTTGGAACTGAAATATTCATGAGATACTCAGGAAACAATGAAACTGAATTGCTTCAGCTATCCTAAAGGAACAAGAGTCAAGAAAACACAGGAGTAACTAGAAACTGTCCTACTGTGCCTTCAAACTTTGCTCTTTATTTTTCTTTTGCCTTTTGCTCCTCTTACTTCAAATCAAGCAGTTTCATTCCCACTCAGTAGATACACCTGGCTACCCAGGTGGCTCACATCCATTTATTTAAATTTTAGCCTGTGGAGTTAAATTACTGTGAAAACAAAATAGGAAACTCCTCTGCCTATCTGGGTGAAGCTCCTTTGCTTTTGTCATATGTACAGTCATATTGCCAGATGACATATTCATGTGTGTGCATCTTCACGAGTCCAAATAACTGTTGAAATGAATTTTAAAAGTTTACTAAAAGCTAATGCTCAAGGCGAATCTCAGGGAAAACTGCATATTCCTTGTTTGTTGTAATTAAAAGATATTACTTTGTGGAGAACTAGCTCTAGGCTCAAGCTTCTTGAGATTCTTGTATTAACTGACCCTTTCCTACTTTAATGAAACATACAATACAAATAACAAAACCATTTTCCTAATTAAAATTACAAAGAGTATAACTAAAGTATCTTACATCATTATTCAGAAATCTGGGTCACTGTTACTCTTGCCAGGAATACTGGGGGCAGGTATCTTAAACTACTGCAGCTCTGTCCCTCAGACCCATATGACATCTGCAGCTAGAGAGGATGTTATCTCTGCCACTTCAGTATCTGATATCTGTGTGAGGGGAAAGTAATTTTACACAATGCTGCAACTGTTTATCATTCTTTATTCTTAGCATCTATCTAGCTATCTGTAATGGCAAATATAACTGTAACCTCTCCTTTTTAATGGATGTCCTTTTTCACAAGGGAAGATGGAACACACCAGCAACAGGATGCAAGAGGTCTCTGTGTCTCCCATTTCCCAGACATATTCAGTTAATGCAAAGTTTTTCTCTCAACATTATACAGACTAAAACCTAAATACAAAACAAACTAAAACCTAAATACAAAATAAAGCAGGTAATCAGCCTGCTAACTGTGTGATACATGGAAATAAAAGAAATTTTACAGAACACAGACAAATTTTCAAGGAGCTTTTGATATACTCTGACCACTTTAGATAGTATTCCATCTGCCAGGACTACCCTTAATGCCTGCACTACAACATTCCCTCCCCCAGACGCTTTTAGTGTAACAGCCAACACTGCCTACCCACAGCTTCTTTACATATTATGTTAGGACAAAGGCTGCTCTGTCTGCAGCCAGCCTGCTCTCCTCCAGCTCCTTCCTGCTCCACATCTGCTCAGCATGTCAGTAGCCTTCTGCATCACCCCAATGCATAGCTAGCTCTCTGAAGCCCTTGTTAGGGCTTCTGCATCAATACCTAATCAATGATTAAAGTCAGGTAATATTAATATCATACAAAAACATCTCTAAATCCAAGATCTGCTTCAAATGGCTTAAATTCTTGCCCAATAAAAGAGATTTCAATGCCAATAAAAAACAGATTAGGTATGAAAATTATTGTATACTTAACTATTCTTTTCATGAATACAGAAAATAAAATAGCATATGAAAAATCTTTTTAAGTTTTTGCTCTAGAAAAATAGTTTTCCTATTGACTTATTAACTGACAAGTTTTGACACGTTCTTTAATGTTGATGACCAATTTTTACCAGTGTTAAATGTCTCTTGCCAATTTCTTGCAGTTTTCAAACCTTAAATAATTTTCACATAATATGTACTGTTCAGAGAATTCCCATGGATGCAGGTTACCAATATTAATAGAAGATCTGGAAACTGAAGAACTAAACAGCACTAGCTTACCTAGATTTATGTGCTACTTTTGTATCAAGCTGGCACATGCTTACAGAAGTACAGTCAAAATAGGATCTTAGTGGCTTTGCACAAAGGAAACTTCAGTAAGTTCACAGTATCACAGTATCACAGTATGTTAGAGATTGGAAGGGACCTCAAAAGACTATCTAGTCCAATCCCCCTGCCAGAGCAGGAACACCTAGATAAGGTTACACAGGAATGTGTCCAGGCGGGTTTTGAATGTCTCCAGAGAAGGAGACTCCACAACCTCCCTGGGCAGCCTGTTCCAGTGTTCTGTCACCCTCACTGAGAAGAAGTTTCTTCTCAAGTTTAAGTGGAACCTCTTGTGTTCCAGTTTATACCCATTACCCCTTGTCTTATCATTGTTTGCCACTGAGAAGAGCCTGGCTCCATCCTCGTGACACTCCCCCTTTATATATTTATATACACTAATAAGGTCCCCCCGCAGTCTCCTCTTCTCCAAACTATAGAGACCCAGCTCCCTCAGCCTTTCCTCATAAGGGAGATGCTCCACTCCCTTAATCATCTTTGTCGCCCTGCGCTGGACTCTCTCCAGCAGGTCCCTGTCCTTCTTGAACTGAGGGGCCCAGAACTGGACACAATATTCCAGATGCGGTCTCACCAGGGCAGAGTAGAGGGGAAGGAGGACCTCTCTCGACCTACTGACCACCCCCCTTCTAATACACCCCAGGATGCCATTGGCCTTCTTGGCCACAAGGGCACAGTGTCGGCTCATGATCATCCTGCCGTTCACTAGGACCCCCAGGTCCCTCTCCCCTACACTACTCTCTAACAGGTCGTTCCCCAACCTATATTGGAACCTGGGGTTGTTCCTGCCCAGATGCAGGACTCTACACTTTCCCTTGTTATATTTCATCAAGTTTCTCCCTGCCCAACTCTCCAGCCTGTCCAGGTCCCGCTGGATGGCAGCACAGCCTTCTGGCGTGTCAGCCACTCCTCCCAGCTTAGTGTCATCAGCAAACTTGCTGACAGTACACTCAAGTCCCTCATCTAAATCGTTGATGAATATATTAAATAATACTGGTCCCAATACTGACCCTTGAGGCACTCCACTAGATACAGGCCTCCAACTGGACTCCGCCCCATAGACTACAACTCTCTGGCTTCTGTCCTTCAGCCAGTTTGCAGTCCACCTCACTACCTGATCATCCAGGCCACACTTCCTCAATTTAGCTATGAGGATGCTGTGGGAGACTGTGTCAAATGCTTTGCTGAAGTCAAGGTAGACCACATCCACCGCTCTGCCATCATCCATCCACAATGTTATTTCCTCATAAAAGGCTAGGAGGTTGGTCAAGCATGACTTCCCCTTGGTAAAGCCATGTTGACTGCCCCTCATAACCCTCTTATCCTTGACATGCCTTAAGATGGCATCAAGGATAAGGTGCTCCATCACTTTCCCAGGGATGGAGGTGAGGCTGACCGGTCTATAGTTACCCGGGTCCTCCTTCTTGCCCTTTTTGAAGACTGGAGTGACATTTGCTTTCCTCCAGTCCTCAGGCACCTCTCCCGTTTCCCAAGACATGGTAAAGATGATGGAGAGTGGTCTAGCAATGACTTCCGCCAGTTCCCTCAGCACCCGCGGGTGCATCCCATCTGGACCCATGGATTTATGGATGTCCAGATTGCTCAACTGGTCCCTAACCCATTCCTCATGGACTAAGGCAAACCGCTCCAGTGACCTGACTTCATCTGAGGTCTCAGGAGTACAGGGCTCTTCAGGACTGCCTCCGGCAGAGTAGACTGAGACAAAGAAGACATTCAATAACTCTGCCATCTCAGTAGTTCATTTGGTTTGATTCAGCTAACTCAAACCTCAAGCCCTCTATTTGTAGAGCTTTAATTATGAGCTCTAGGTGCCATCCAAATTTTCAGATTATAAGGTTTAATGGAGATTTTGGGTCATACTTTGTTCCACCCTGGCTCTTTTGCTAAATTTATACTGTGTATTTTCTAAAGTGTTTATGAATCAGTCTGGGATTTCAAAAAGTTTGCAAGACCTGAGAAAGCGCAGCCTCCACATTGAATGCTGTCTCCAAAGTTAAGCCATGCAGAAAATCTGAATCTGGCTTAGTTAATCCTGCTCAACTTTGTGGTTACTATTAAAAATATAAGTAGAATTTTATTTAAGGAATGCCATACCTGAAAAAAATATATATCAGTTACATGTCAGCTTTAGAAAAATCTTATGATTCATGTGAACTATGCAGAAACTGACCATCAGAATTTATTTATAAAAATAGTGTAAGAAGGTAAAAATACATGAAAGTAAATTAAAATCAAAATATAGCACTTTATACAACTTTGATAAAAATGGTTTATCATCCTCCAACCTTCAGTTCTGAAATTCCATTTTTTAGTTCATTAGTTTGGTTGGAGAGCTGCACAAACCACTGAACTTCAAAAAGATCTCGAGGGATTCTATGTCTCATAAGCCAGACATGTTCAATGAATAAACCTTCTAGTATGAAGAAATATATGCCAAATTAAGCTCTTGCTCTGCTCTTTGCAGAGGGCTGCTGCTCAGATGTTGCTAGCAAACACTGGTTATATTAAGCCTTTATCTACTGAGATACTGAAGCTTTAGATCTGTATCTGTATTATAGATGTTACCTTCATCTTTTAAGGTATCTTTCACCATTTTCCTAAAAAGAGAAAGTCAGTTCTTCACAGCACATCTGGAAAAGAAAGATACCTGTGTTGCATGGAAGAGGATATTCTTTCTCTGCCTCATATCAGCAAATCAACTCAATTAAATCATGATTAATCCTTGGCTCAGTGTCACATAAATTTGTCTAACAGCTGATACTACATAAATCGAGATGGCTGGGTTCCAGCTCTCTTAAAACATTGTATTCTGTGTATACCACAAATCCCGTTCCAAACACAGGTTTGCTTCCTCTCATTGCAGAAAATTGCTAACATGTAGAATGAAAACCTAGAAATGCCTATCCTGTCTCCTTTTGCTAAACACGACTAAAAATGCAACCAGAAACACTGTACTGTAGCCATACAGTACAAATTACAAGTTACAGGAATACACTTCAGAGTTTACATTCTATTTATTTGCTACTCCTTTTACTCGCATGATAACAGAAACACTAAACAAACTGTAAGATCGATAGAGCTGTCATGTTCCTTCAAAAGAAGAATTCTAGACACATATCAGAAACTTTGACTAAAATGTTACTAAGTTTGAGTCATTCAGATCTGTTTTTTGACTTAACTCATCTCAAAGAAGTCATGTACCTCTATACTCAGGCAAGGAATAGCTAATTCTGTGGTAAGCTCCAGAACAGCTTCCTTTCAAAAATGTAATAAACTGATACCTAAGTATTTTGCCATGACAGCCAGGAAGGAAGCAGCCATGTGAACTGGCTCTTCTAAATAATTTGCATCTGTCCCAGACGTGCAGGCACAGACAGTGTGCTAAGAATGCAGAAAAGTGCACCAAAGTGCAGTACGCAGCAACCCATGTGTTAAGAATTCAGTTGCTCCCTTGATAATACAGTGCTAAGCAATCCTTTTTAACACATGAAGAATGGGCAAGGTGTCTACAATATTTAAAAATGTACAGCCTTCATCTTCTGATCATAATTTAACATGGGAGTACCATCTCATAGATATAACTAACAGTGGTTGCAGCAATATGACCAGAAGTCCATTAATCTAGAAAAAACATTTCTAGAATGATGATACCATTACAAAGCATCTCTGTAATTTAGCACTGGACAAGGTCCAGCTATACACAAATGCAAACTGTAATTAGAATAACGAGTCAAGCTTATACTTGCAATGACAGATGTCTATAAATACACTAGACTTCTAATTTATTTCAGCTGACTTTTCTCAAAATACCTAAGAATGTTTACCAATGTCCACAGCTAGGTTTGAATTAGGTATGCATTAAGTAATTAGACATTTGAAATAGCTGTTACAATTGTTAGCTGGGTCTCTCTTCTCAAAAGACCAAAATAGTTGACAATGGCTAGTAACTAAATATTTCATGCGAAAAAGGATATGCAGTCATAGTTACTGTTGCAAACTCATCAGACCAGCCAAGTCTAATTAAGTGTCAAGCTAGAGCTACAGACACGTTATGAGATTTCCCTCAAAAATGATAACTCAGCTACAGTGACACACAGACAATAAAACTACCTCATGAGAAAGAGGAACATGACTCTTATGTAGATCTGTGAATAATGTTTTGAAAAAGATTGTTCTTTTCTTTTCAACATTATTGAAAAATAATGATCTTTCATATTATTCATAATATATTATTGAAATTATAGCACAATTAGAATATTCAACCTGTAGCCAAGAAAGAAACTATTGTGTAATGTTTCCTCCTTAACTTGTCTTTAAAGCTATTAAGAATGTTTTAATTGTTTTTTCCTTCAAATCAAATTTAGGAGGCTCTCATAAGCCTTACCTGTTTCCATTTGTAATTATTTATGTTTCTAATTACCAGTATATCCTATTACTGAAAATCTTAATTATTATTAAATTCATCATTAGAATATGAATCTTTTGTATTCTGTTTATAGGCACAAACAAGCTATACAGGTAAATGAAAAAGAGTAGTGTGTTACATATGCAGAAATAAAGATGTCTGGGAAAGAATATTATTGGCCCATTAGCTTTCTAGATTTCAAAGTTTTCTTCATTCCACACTACGCTGAGAGAGAGCTTTCAAGTTTCTGTAGAAGTCTCACCTGAGTAAAAAGTCTGGGTTTTATCTAGCCTTAGTATATACTATGCAAAGAGACTGTGCATATCTCAAACATTATGTCAGACACTCAAGATATCAGCATGTATCAAAGCAAAACTCTAATTCTGAAGAATAAAAGATGTAAAGATGACACAAACACATTTTCAATTCTGTTTATCACCCTGCACGAATACACCAACATTTTCCATAATTTCTTCTTTAATACAACCATGACTTTTCCTTATTTGAGAAACATCTCTCAGAAATAAAAGGCAATCAGTGCAACCTTATCACATCCCATTATTTCTAGGAGCAGCTGTCCATCTTAAGTTAGAACAAGGATTTTTCTTATGCTTCTTCCACAGAGCTCTGTCATTTTGGTTACATTCATTCTGAATAATATTGTTCTTTTTTTATTTTAAAAACATAATGGTGTTTCAACTCAATTCCTGCCACATTGCTTAGTATGTAAAGAAACAGAGCTATGCTAATAATACTTGCTGTAGTAACAATGCAGAATTTGTTCAGATTTTATTATTAGATGTTAAACTCTTCAACAGTGGCATCTAATAACGTTCTAATTCTTCATCTATCTCTTTTGAACTTTCCTCCATTCCTCCCCTTAAATATGCTGACTATCCCATAATGTTCCTAGAAATGTTCAGGATATATTTTATCTTGCTCAGGGAGTCCTCCTAATAATATGAATATGTACATGGAATATCTAAAACTGATTGGCAGGCAGTCACCTTTTCCTCAGCCAAGAGAACTATTTAGCCTCTTAATATCTTCTCTTAAAAGTGCAAGAAAGAATGCAGAAGTTTAACACTGCCTTTAATCCAGCCACAGTTCTAATTTTTCTTCCTACTCAAGCAGTAGTGTCTATGTGCTAATCAAATACTATTCAGCCAAGGTAATGAACTTCCAGGCTTACTGAAAGAAATTACAAATAAATCTTCTGTTTGTTTCAGTAAGATTTTTTTTTTCTTTTGGTCATTTTGGATTAGTTTTCTGACACTGCTTTGTCATGCTATTAGTTTCAATGGGAAGATGTGACACGATCACTGGCATAATCCAGCACACTTCTGCTGATGATTTCAATGAAGGCATTCAGATTTGCACTTTCACATAGTAACAACTTTGCTGTCCTGTCAGAATACACTTTGCCTTCAAAAGCAGATAAGCTGTTAAGATTTTTTTTTCCTTTTAAAAAACATTTAAATCACTTTGTTTGACTTTTTACTATTACAGCTGTGTTCAAAATGTAGTCATTGCTACATAGTATTGAAAACTATCCTCCATCTCATAGCCTGAACTGAGGAATTGATGTATGCAATCCTACAGTATATCCTGATTATCTGTTGAGATAAGATAAAGGCATCACCTCATCACTCTTGCTGAAAAGGGTGTCAGTGTGCTTGAGCTGGACTGCTAACCCAGGCAGTCAGAGCCCTGAGCCGAATGATGCCCCATAATCTAGTACACCAAAGACAGATTAAGTGAAGGATTTAAAAACAGAAGAGTGGAAGGGAAGATAATGCACAGTGTTTATGCCCATACCTTGAATATGTTTATTTGCTTTCCTAAAACTTTTTTATTTCCAAAAAAGGAGCATGAGCTGATTTTGAGAAGCCTTCGGGAGAGGGTGGGCAATTTCCAAGTTGATGAGGGCTGTAAGCAAGACTATATTAAACAATATCTAATAAAAGCCGAAGAAAATTTAGCGCTAAGTGTAAGTTTTGTGAATGACAAGATCCTTTTTACATGCTGTATTACAGCTTCTCTTTTTCAATACCTAAAGGGTGTGTACAGGAAGGCTGGAGAGGTAGTTTTACAAGGGCAAGTAGTGATAGTACAAGAGGGAATGGCTTTAAACTGACAGAAAGGAGATGCAGATTAGATATTTGGAAGAAATTCTTCACTATGCGGGTGGTGAGGCCCTGGCACAGGTTGCCCAGAGAAGCTGTGGCTGCCCCATCCCTGGCAGTGTTCAAGGCCAGGTTGGATGGGACTTGGAGCAACCTGGTCTAGTGGAAGGTGTCCCTGCCAGTGGCAGGGGTTGGAACTGGATGAGCTTTCAGGTCCCTTCCAACCCAAACCATTCTATAATTCTATATGCAAGTTTAATTTTGCTATTGATGCCATTTTTTAAATTTTGGGTTATCATTCATATGAGTAGATTAAATTCTGGGACCTCTGAATAATGGTTTACACCCACATATATGTGAAGAGAACTTGCCTGTAAAATCACAACACTGCACCAAAAAAAAATTTACTATGTAAATGACTTTTCAGGCTTTGTTTGATGGAACTTTGTCAACTGACTCAAGGCTACATTGCTGGCCACAGTAATACAGGTAGTATGGTGAAATAGAAATAAATTAGAAAGAAAATAAGCTATTGCAGTGGCAGTCACATTTCAAAGGTATTGCCTTGGAGGACAAAAAATAAATGTTGAGAATTTTCCATTATTTTCTAAAACTCCAGTCATTTAAAAAAATTAGTTTCTAGATAATTATCTATCTCAGGTATTACAAAAATCAAACTATAAGTTTCCTGTAACGTTTATCATAATAAAATGTTTTCAGAACCACAGAGGCAACTTATGAAATTCACTTGCAGAAGGTAACATCTTAAAAAAAAGACAAATAACTTTTCCCATTGTCTCTGTATATATGACAAATCAACTGCTTAAACTGTACAGCAGTAAGAGTCTCACTGGAGTGAAATTTTAATTTTTTCAAAAGCCAATCTCTAGTTTAAAATTCGTATTTTGATTTTATGTAACAAATTGTCGTGGTTTAAGCCAGCCGGCAAGTCAGCCACACAGTCTCTACTCCCCCCTTCCCCCCCGCCCCGAGGGACAGGGAAGAGAATCGAAAGAATGTAACTCCCACGGGTTGAGATAAAAACAGTCCAGTAACTAAGGTATAACACAAATCACTACTGCTGCCACCAATAATAATAATGATAAGGGAAATAACAAGGGAAGAGAATACGATACCACCCGCTGAAAACGAGCCCAACAGAGCAGAGAATGTGCCCTTCCGGGAAACTCCCAGTTACATCCCCGGGCATGACGTGCTGTGGTATGGAATACCTCTTTGGCTAGTTTGGGTCAGGTGTCCTGTCCCTGCTTCCTCCTGGCTTCTCCTCCTCCCTGGCAGAGCATGAGACTCACAAAGTCCTTGGTCAGGGTAAACATTCTGACCAGCAACTGAAAACATTGGCTTTATCAGTATTATTCCCAGGCTGAAAGTCAAAACCACAGCACTGCGCCAGCTACTAAGAAGGAGAAAAAGTGACTGCTGCTGCTGAACCCAGGACACAAATACAAAACCCTGGACACGTAGTGTATAATAACCTAAGAAAGTTGAATGGCAAAATTCCCAAAGAGAAATGTATTTTGAATAAAGTATCACTTCATGCACAAGTAGAAATCTCTAGAGTAAAAATTTTGCAATAAAATCAACAAAACAATTTGGAAAGTTGGAGAAAATACATCAAACCTTGACTATAGAAATATAACTATATTGTTGCAATGATCAAAAGTCATCTTATATAAATGCTGTTTTGAGCAATGCATACTGGAATTGATTTAAACATTAACATGCTACTAGTCTCCCAGAGTCAAAATAAGCATTCTGTAATGCTTTGTAAGCAATGTGAACACCTTAAGTATCTGAATTAACTAAGCTGCAGCCAAAAGGTGGCCCTTACAATTAATTTTCTGAAAGCACAAAGAGAAAGACTACAATATAAAATACAAAAAGTTAATTGAATGTCAACATTCTGTAATATATGATCAACAGACAATCACTGCATTTACAAAAATTGATAGCATTTGCTATGCTATGGGAAGCAAGTATCGTTGGGAAGTCTTGAAGAGACCTTCCTCTGATGTGCCATATTTTCCATCCACGCTTTTTTTTAACATCTAGGAATCACTATAGATCAAAATTTGTTTCAAAATTCCATGAGACCTTTTCAGAGAAAAACATACTTTATAACTTTAAGTGGTTTTATGGCTGTGAAACACTTATCAGTCACAAATAACTCATAAAGCACTAAAAAGGCTTGGTCTGCTAGTTATACAAATTTGGATCATAAATTTATTGCCTGCTTTGTCCCTATTATCTATTTACAGCAGACAAAGACCTCAATATAAAAGAGATTAATAACTTTGGGGGCTAGCAAAGGTGATCATGTGTTGTACCATAGGTTCAATATTTATTTTAGAGAATTCAGCAATTACTTAGGATCTCTGCAAAAGAAATAAAAGTTTTGCTCCACTAATATCATACACTAGATGAGAAGGTTTTCATTGTTCTTCGTTGTCACCTGTAGAGAAATTTCTCTGAGGTCATTACCAAGAAACAGGAATTTATTCTAATAAACTTACTCTTAAGTGTTCAGCAATATCCACTGGTGGTGGATATTTCACAGAGAAGCTTGCTTCACTTTTATCTCACCTGAATACAGATGTAAGGGAAAGGCGATTTTTTTGTGAGAGAAGAAATAGCAAAGTCACTAATAAACTTATCCTTGTAAAAAAAAAAAAAAAAAAAAAAAAAAAAAAATCATAGACTATGCTACTAATAAAAAACATTTTTGCTAGATGGATTTTATAAAAAAAATCTTTTATTTTTTTTAGATGGGGGTTGCCAATTTTTTGAAATTATGCCCACATGCAAAAAGTATATAAATCCAACACACCCTGATTCAAAAAAAGAAAAAAAAGAAAAAAAAGAAAACACAATGGAAGCTGAAGTCTTTGCTTGTCTGGTAACAACTAGTAACACCAATTCAGTAAGGAATTTATGCATCTGAGAGGTTTGGAATTGGGGATGCAGGGGGTTTAAAGTGAATTATTAAAATGTGCAACATTAATATTACTATGAAGAAATTTAATTCAGCTTTTGCAAGCATTTCAGTATTTGGCCAAAACCAGACCCTGAAACAAAGCAATACATTCTCTGCTGTCATTCACTGCCTCTCCAATTACCAAGCTTCATTTCACTTCTTGGAGGAGTAAGGAACATGAAGGACAGCTCTGTGAATGACTCATTAACATGGAAAAGATCATTTCATGAAGATTATATTGTTTTCCTAACAAGATCAAAAGTGTGCACTAAATTATTGTTATGATAATTACCTTTTGCAGAATTTGTCTCAGTGTTAAAAAGCATTAATAAGGTACACCTTAAGAGGCAGAATAATTACACTTAACTGCTGTAATTAATAAATTAATTCTCAGGCAAAAATGATTCATAACAAGCATTATGCAACTGCTGCCATTTAAATTCTATTGCAATACCTTAATATAATTTAAATCAAGCATTGTTAATATTTCTAAAGCTTTACTTCAATAAGGTAAAAAAACTCAGGAAGACAACCATTTCATTTCTGTGTCACCAGGCTGGGTTATCTAAAACTGAATATTAGAATATGCATATGTAATCCAAATGAGGAAAAGGAGAAGAGAGTAGAGGCAAGAGTTGTGCACACAGCTTTTGTGACATCAGTTTATTGCTTTTCCAGCAGGTGTCATTTCAGACTCTTTCTTCACTATCAAAGATGTTTTACCATCAAACATTAATTCTTGTATTTCACTGTATGAGCAAAAAGAAACCTCATAGGCAGATGTGATCCTCCTTTCTGCTCTTAAAGAATTTGTTCCAGAATATTTGATTTGATATAATTTAAACAGTGAATTTCATTGTCTAAAGATCTATTTTTCTCTGATGACCCACGTTGCTATTTCCAAGTGATCTTCAGAAACCCAAAAAATGTCAGAGTGATTTCAATCATGTTATTTAATAAATGCTTCATTAGAGTACTATGAGTATAAAACAACACCCAGACTACCTGCGTTTTACTATCAATAGTCCTTGATGATTTCTAAATGACACAATAGTTAGCTCTATGTTCTTCTTATACAAGAAGTCTTAAAAGTAATCCTTTTTCCAAAGATGATCTACACAAACAGGTTTTATGATGTCACATCATGATTTATAAAAGACTTACTGCAAATAAAAACCACTCAGCTTCTTGTTGTCCTTGATAGTTCATAATTTGGGGATTCACTGGCTTTGAAATGGCTACATAACACTAATGAAAAGGTGAATAACTACTGGGTGTAGAGTCTTGGTGAAGGTCTTCTGTCCATCACAGAGAAGTCCATATTCTGGCACCTAACATCATTTCTCCCTCTACAAACATACTCAATGCTCTATTTTTGTTGCCAAGTCATCTCTACAAGTGAAAATATGCAGTTCTCAAAAGAAACATAAAAATATATCCAAGCCGTAAGAACGGAATTTAATTCACAAAAAAGAGATCACATTATTATCCTGAAACATTTTTTGTGTGTAAACAGTAACACAATATTCATCTGCTTTCATTTATGTATTCTAACCTTATAGTCCTTGTTACAACATTAGCACTTACCCTCGTATGTTTCATCTAAGACTTTGCAAGTACAAGTCTGCTAAAAACTTGCATTGCTGGGAAACCGCCATACAGATAAAAAAAGGCAGGATCATGCAGATACATAGCAGAAGCCTACTTATCAAAGAAGAGTTCAAGATATGGCTTCTGTTCCTCTCTGCCTGAGCTGTAAGACCAGTTTTCTCGATGACCTAATGTTCCCTTTCCCAAGATTTATCATCAATCTTTATTATTATATAATCTATTTATGTTATTTCTGTAACTGAATCCACCAGTTAAAGTTCTGACCCTCCAAGAACAAAATCCCTACATATACACTAGCAAATGAGTAGTTCATTCAGTTTCTAGTGACATGAGCAGACAATGAGGTTCCACACTATTGTCTCAGCATTCCCTCAGGCTTCAGAAGGAACATTTAAATTCTCAGTGTTTGACCCTAAAAATCTAGCTTCCAAGTCTGATGATCATACCTGAATCTATCACCAATACATGAATAAGCAGCATTGCTGATATGATGATTTCTTTTATTTAAATATTGGATATCTTACTCATTAAAAATTCCCAGGAATAAATAACTACTTTTAGAGTTAAAATAAACTGGCTGTTACATGATAAATGAAGCAGATTCTTATAAATATGATAAAAGCTTAAAAATTATAAAGGGTTCTCTACAGGTGCTAATTTTATTACTTGAATGAAATTAATAAGACTCTCCATAAAACAGTAGGAGATCCTTAGATTACACAAGTAATCAGCGAGAAAATTTATTGTGGATTCACGAAGCACAAAATGTTTGTGTAATGTATGCAAAAGTGGTACTTTATTCTCTGCAGTGAACAATTCTAAGTCCTTATAATAGAAAAATATTTAATAGTTTAAAAACTCTTGAGGCATAGTTTTAAGAAGTTGTTCAACTGATTAATTCAACTCACAGCAAACTAGCAATGAAAGAAGGACTGCCTTATTTTAACGTTCGGTAGGATCCATTATTAAAATAGCTAAGGTTGAACAATGGATACAGAGACAAGTGAAAATCAAACTTGATGCCTAGGAAAGGAAGATTTAGGAGTGTGAGATTCACAGATTAGGCAGTACATTAATCTGAAAAGCTAAACTATTTTTCGTTATCTGGTACCCTGAAACAGCATACAGGCAAGTGAGAAATTTAACATTTGTATACAAAAAATATTAAAAAAAAGTTGCCATGACATGTAATTGTAGCCATTCTGATGCTTTAAGGAATGTTTTCTTTCTAGGTACTCTCTCATCAGGATGCACTGCCTGTACAGCAAATTTAGCTCAATAGCAATCAACAGACTTCAACCTCATACCATTCTTGGTTGCTGTATGCACAATGTATTTATTTACATGACTACTTATTACTATAAACCTCATGTATGTTTTATGAGCCAATTCAGATGAAGAAGTTCTAGCAGTAGTTCCAAAGAAGAAATCCTACCCCATTTGTGCTATTAAATTCTCAGTTTCTGAGAAACAATAGTTAGCCCAGCTTTTTTTTTTTTTTTTTTCAAAAATCTTTTATTCCAACATACCATGGAATCTTGAGTTTGTGTTCAATTCTTTACATTTCATATTTATTGATTGCTGCAATTAATTGCTTTTGTTTTGTACTTTCAGTTTTAATTAAGTGGACTGAAAGTGTCAATATACTGCGGCTGTTCACTTGACTCACAAATGAAACTAAATAATGCTATACCATGACTAGTTAATAATATTCTGTCAATGAAACAAGAAAGGGTCCTTCATGGGTCAAGGAATTAGTAATAATAACAGAATACAGAACCTTTAATTTTTAGACTAACTGCTCAGCACAGATTAACAGTAGCTAAAGTGACTGTGATCTAACAACATGGATTTACTTGTGTTGCATATGTTATGTGAAATGAGATGACTGACAACTGCTTAGTTGCTGGCATCCACACCTCCAAAGAGGCATCCTTTGTCAAGTACACTTACATAATGCAGTGCTTAAAGATATCTCTTTCTGCTCACATCCTGAGCATAGGTGAGCAAACTCTGCCTAACTTCAGAACTGACTGAAAGCTGTATGGCTGTTTCAGGACACAAATATTATCTGGAGCTTGTGAGCATGAAAATACATTCATGTGGCTTTTGAGCTGAATCTGTGTCATATTCTGCATGCCTGTAGTGTGGGCAACAGCAATATATGGTGTGGATATATCCATTGACAGTTCAGTAAAGTTTCTGTGTCAGGTAATTTGGGGACTGATCTGTACTGTGACATTTGTAACTGTTCACCCATTACAGGAATGTAACTCAGTAAGGTAAATAGATTCCTTGCTGCAGAATACACTGCACTTGTCAGGTAGAGAAAAGAAAGACCACCTTTTCCAGAGCTTTGGCATTTCTCAAGAATATTATGTTAAAGCACATGCAAAGAAAGAGACTATGTTGAGGTAAATTGGTACCTCTTCTTTGACAGCAGCATAAATTTAGACATGTGAGAAAACCTGGCCCAGAATATGAATTAAAATCCAGTTTCCCTGCTTAAAATATGACTTATACATTAACAGATATTATCAATTCTAACTTATTAATTTCCCATAGCTATTCAGTGCAAATTTTTCTAGAGTCATCGTTTGAAAATCATCTGGATGCATATAGTTTCTAACATCTGGTTGGTTATTTACCCTAAACCATGGATGCTCACAAATTGTTTGTTACTAATCAGAAGAACTAAACTGTAACTTCATTTGCCAGTACTGCAGGTTATTCATGAAGTTGTTGCCAACCTATTTGGACACCAATATGCTAGTAGACCATCCTTTCCCAAGCTTTCAATGTTTTCCCTTTCCCACACGCAAGGCATTTTGTCATTTATCAGCTTCCTTTCAAACTTCCACGCCTCTCCCCTATGAAAAGACATCATTCAGCTACAAATACTCCTAAGTCACTTAATTTCGAAAAAGCTGGCTGGTATGTCTCTCAAAGTATTACAATTTTCTCAGAACATCAGAAATCTTCTTTTTTTTCCCCAAGGATTTGTGTTTTCATGCCTCTTCTCTCCAAATATCTTACCATGCTGAATCTCCTTTTAAAATTACTTCAGCCTTTTATTCCCCTCCCTCCTCCATGTATATTTATACATATATAGGTTTACTGGGCCTTACCTGATGTAGATTTCCCATAATGCCTTCAGCCATTTTCTCCCTAGCTGGACACAAATTGGTCTCACTAGTATTTGAGTTTATTATTTAAGGACACATACTGGTCTTGTTTTCTGGGCAAATAAAATCAGACTACCTTCAATAATAAAGCAGTGTTTGCATTATATAATATCTGTAAAGAGATGGAGGATAATATCCAATAATTTGCAAAAGATTTATGTTTGGAATAATATTTATGCTTTTCATATTCTCTGTAAGTAGAAATGCAAGACACGAATCATGCCCTTTTACATATTTCCCTGGGTTTTCTGAGACTAGATCAGATGGAACATTTCATCAGAACCCTTGAAATCATGCAAACAACAAACATGAGCGTCTGCATTTTAAGTATTAACTGCTAAAACACCATGAAAACCTCAACACTGGCACATTTGCCCTGACTTCTCTGCCAAAGGGTGGGCTTCACATTCTTCACCCTGAAAGCATTCCACACAAGAGATGAATGTGAAATTTATCTTTCATAGCTGAGACACATATCACGAAAAGACTTACCATCGTTAAATTTAATCCTGATAAAGAACACAGCAATTTCTATGCTACATTATTTATACATGAATGAAAGGAAATTATTCAGTAGCTGAAAATGCAAATAATTATGCCCTATCTTCCAAACACATATCTTTGAATCCTATTAATGTTGAGCATCTGCAGAAATGAAGAAGTTACCTATAAACACACACACAGACTCTTCATCATGATATGTTAGTTCCATTCTTTAATGGCCTGTTGCTCTGTGGCTGATCTTTACAATTTAACTCCTTTGGCCACATCTTTATCCAGGCATTTAGAAAAGAAAAACCAGGCTACTCCTTAATAAATAAACCCATTTAATAACAAAGTCTAAAATATTTATGTTAAAGGCATGGCCAACTGTCTACCTTTATCTCCTTCATAGACTGCTCCTCAAGTTCTCAGCAATGTCTACACTGGGCAATGCAGAACAAGTGCAAGTATGGCTGTGTTTCAGTCCAGCCAGGCTGGTAAATCTGGAAATGGCATTCACAGTGCTGTGCCCAAATCTTTCTCTCTCTGAAAAAATGCCTGGGAAGATGACAAAAAGAGGCAGCCAAATGGTGCGTAAGGTGCCCCTGAGAAAGATCAAGACTTTAAAAGCAACAATAACCACCAAAGTATGCAGATAAAACCGGAATCATGCACATAGAGTAAGAATTGGAATACAATTTATACCTTGGTAGAGTTGCAACTCCAGTTTCTCCCTTTACTGCTCACTTCTACCAAGACTTCTGTGTGTATGATGTGGTCAAATTAAAAACTGTACAAGCCTTTTAAAGAAAAAAAAAAAAAAAGGCCTAAGGACTGAGGATTTTATAAGCAGCCTCAGAGTCCAGTCTCTAAAATCCCCAGGGCCACTTTGAAAGTCTCAACCTAAAAGTTTAGCTGAGTTACTATCTGCTTTTCTTTCAAACTGCAAATCCCAGTTCTCAGCATTTCCAAATGCATAACACACTTATCCATGAAACATAAGCTGTGGTTAGGATGAAACCTTTGGCCTGCATTCTCTCCGTAGATACAAACTGCCTGTCAATATACAGACAGTATGCTGAGCTGCTACCATTCAGCTCGCATTGCATTTGGGAAGCCTTGTATTGTAGGATTTAGGAGGCTTCAGAAACCAGCTTTTTAAAGCATTTTCAGCAAACTCTGATCTAAAACCCATTGTTGATCTATTTAAATTATTTTAATATGATGTAAAAGAATGTAAGGGAGTTAAAAATACAAAGCACTGTGGAAAGGAAACAGGCATTATAGATACAAACACTTAAGATTAATTTAATATGCACAGGATTTCCCAATTAAAACTTTCACATTAGCACTGCATTTTAAACAGTTAATCTCCTAACGAGACATCTCCAGCAATGAGAAGTGAATTGCAGGGCTGAATATGGCCCTGAGGCCTGCATCTGGAAAAGGCTGTACTTTGTAAACCCTGGATTGATGCTGCCTTCTCAAATTCCGCAAAGAAAGAGCTGCACTGCCACCTACTGCCACCACGGTTTTTCCCATCAAGGGCTGCCACTAAAAGTGGCACAAAATTTTAAACGCTGTTGACAAAAGTGAACACAAAAGAAATTACGTAACTTGATTCTTCATGCATACCTATTTTAAATTTAAATATATATTATTATTTTTACTCTGATAGCTGGAAAGGCCGATTGCTTCTTTTCCTCTCTCTTTTCTCCATAATACAATAAAGCAAAAGAATCTGGTTTTTCTTTCTCTTATTCCCAGATCTCCACTGTCATATCTTTGAATCCTGGCTGACCTGCAGTCATCTCAGCTAATGACACCCTGACTGCCTCATCCAAAAGAGCTATGTTGCAGTTGGCTTCTTCCCTTCCCTTAGGGGCCAAAAGCATTACCCTGTGATGTGCCTGGTCTCCAAGATGTGAAGGAGGCTTGCACAGCAGCCCCCGGCTCCACTGTAGAGATACCAGCTTAATTGAAAACAAAGTTTTACTGTGGTTTCCTCTCAGGGTCTTTTTTGACAGCTAAATTTGCAAATCAATTAACACACTGAGAACAGCTACTCCCTTTCCTAATAGATGTACTCACTACCAATTGCTCATGAAATAAATTTTCATAAGTAGCAGAAAACTAAGGGAATTAATATTTCAGACTGCAAAGAAAGAAACTTACCTGATAATGAAATAGGGAAAACAGAACATCAGGATAAATTAATGTGTCAGCTGTGCTCTCTGTAAATTCTAGCCAACTTGAACAGGATTTATCTAGGATTTAAGATACACTAGCAGACAACTGATGCTTTTTCTGCTCTTTCCCTTAATTGCATATGCAAATAGCATTATAAATGTATAGGTGAGAGAATCCCCACCCTCACATTTAGAGTTGTTTGGTAACATTAAAGCACAGACCAATTCCAGCTGCTGCCAGGAAAATCACAGTTACATATCATCTGCAAGCATCCTGGGGGGAAAAATACCTCCAATTCAGTGTGTGTTAACGGTCTCTCAGAAGACTGAAATGAGCACATGCTCGAAGAAACATGTACCCTTCCTATATAACCACCAAAATAAGTCCAAAACAAGCAAGATGGCTTAATTGCATTTTCTGAAGAATAGACTTCTTTTTTTCTTTTTAGTTTATAATAGACAAGAGCTCCTGCAACTACAGAAGTGGCAAGATTCACTTGTTTAATAACTGAGGGAAAAAAATCCAGACATCCTGACACTATCTCTCTTCTCTGCCTTCGGGCCTAGCAGTACTCCACATTGCAAGTACAACACAAGACAGTGACTAAATTTTTGTGTCTCTTTAGATACATAATATGGCCATGGCACCAAAGGGTTTATGTGCTTGGAGCCTAGAAGAGAGCTGTTTCTTTTTAGAAGTATAAATATAGTACAATAATCCTTAAGAAAACAAAACTTTCAATACATTATCACATGAAAAGTCTCCTTTCACTGCTCATTTATCAAGAGAATAGTTCTGAAGAATTAATTCTAGTAGAAATTGTATTCTATTCATTGCCCTAAAATTAAAATTTTGTATTTATCTGTTCATTGTCTTATGTGCTGCAGGGCTTTTACTGCAAATAAATTCAGAATTTTTTCTCCATTACAGAACACTGGCAACAGAGGTAATAAAAAAAACAAACATTCTTTTGCTCTGTCTTTATAGAAGTGCTACCTTTTCTTCCCACTGGAAATTTTTAAAGCATCTTCCTTCCAGCAAGAAGGCCATGTGACAAGTTTTATATTGTATACTATGTAACATTAACAAAAGAAAATTGTATTTTACCTATTCCTTACATCCACTGTGTTTAAATTCATCTAATTGAGCTATTTCCATCAGGAATAGTAGATCTTTTTAAACCAGGTCTACAAAACCCCTTCAGACAACAAAGTGAGTCTAATTAATTATATGCTTTCATCTTGTCTTTACACAAAATCATCTGACAGACAAATACAGAGCAAGAGAAGCCCAGAAACAAATTCTAGGAAGACTAATCTGCCCCTCTACGCTTTCTGTAGCTGCTGTGTTGGGTTTTGTCCTTAGTTGGCCATATCATCACCATACCTGTCCAGTCAGTTGTGACTTTAACCTACGTTAGAAAAAGCTTTGTCGCAAGCAGAAGTGTAAAATCTTGATGTTCTATAACAGAAGTATTCAAGCAGTCCTTAATCCAAAAGCATTTTGGATTGCTACTGGGAAGCAAAGTATTGAATATTTTTATGTATTTTCTGTGTTGCTCCTTTTTCTCTGCTCTTTTCTATTTCTTCTCCCCAAAACTGACTCTCTTGGTATCCCTTCTCTTCACAGAAAAATAAAACAAACAAACACAAAAAAAATCCAACAGTATTTGATCTGAACCTTCTAGCCTACAAGCCTACAATGTTCAGCATTGTTCTGATAGCAAGTGAGAATAAACAAAATCCTGATGCACTGGAATGCAAAATAATTACTTCTGCTGGTTGTAGCGAACTTGAGAATTCAGATATGAGTGAATGAGCAAGCTTCATTAACATACAGCAGATATGTTGTTATACAGGCTAACAGAATAAACCTATGGCTCTCAAGTAGAGATGCAACCTTTCAGAGCCCCAATGCCGCTTTCTGACAGAGACTGAGTGAAGTTCTGTCCAGCTTCCTGCTGATGAATGACAACATGTCCAAATGACAACATGGAAACTTAACTGTGTAAAATAAAGACACAACCCTCTGAATTACAATGGTTAACCACATACAGAGGAAAAAACAGGCTAAGAAGAATGCCATGTTACAAGGCTTTAGCTGTAATTTTTACCAGTATCAGTTCGCTGTTAATAGCTGATTCCTGCTACAGTAGTGAACAGCGTTGTCAACTGTTATAGATGAACATGCTGGCTAATCAGCAAAGTTCGCTTGTGTCTTTGCTCACAAACTATATTACTGGATACTCTAAGAGAAAAACTGGAGAAATAGCTGCAATATCTGCACATATAGTTAAATCTCTGTTAACTAAGAATATACTGTTCGCTCTTATAAATACCTAGTGGCAAGCCCAGGTCATTTTAAGGCACATCTTCCTGGAAGAAGCAGCATGGGCAGTACAGAAAGAAATGGAAACTGGGCAGCTATTGTACAGCAACTCTCGGTGTACATGGATTTCAGACTGGTGTAAGGCAGGTAGGCTTTTACAGTTCCTCCAGGTCTGCTCGCCTTTAAGGCAACTATCTCACCTCCAGCTTGGTCCTGTGGATACAAGGAGGATTGCAACAGGATTTTTTGCTCAGGAGCTGATGTCTGCTGAAGAATTGAATTTTAATGTTTCCTGGTTATTTAGGCTCCAGCTGGTGAAACAAATAGATAGCATAATATTTTTGAAACTAGTGGTAGATTTAGTACAGAACACCCTCCCTCCTTTTTTACCGGATGTTCTTTCTGTTTGCATGTTCATATTCTTGATAAGCATCTTCAAGGGGAAAGAAAAAAAAAAAAGAAAAAAAGAAAAAAGTGTATGCTTGTATGCTTTGAACTTTAATTATCAGTTTTTAAATGCAGTTTTGTACCCTGAATGCTTTACAAACTGGCTTTTTTGGTTTCTGATCTCTGTGATTGTTAGGAAAAAAATAAACACAGTCAGGAGCTGGAAAATATTCCTGATACATAATCTATTTTTAAAAGGAAGAACACTGCTCAACCCTCGACATAAAAATAGCTTTGCTAAAGTAATGTCTTTAAGTAAAGGTGGTTAAGCTTAAACCACTGCAGTTTAAGGAAAAATAATTTCCCCTCCCTATATTATCTACAGGGAGTTGCAAAGGTACTAATGAATTGTTCTTGACATTAGAGAGAAGATGATTAGAAAAATGTTCTTCATGTTTTCAAGATGCTGTCAATAATAGTGCAGGGCAATAAGCTGTAGATCTTAACATTATCTTTCTGAATACTTGGCAAGTGTGGAGCATACTTGAAACAAAGGCAGTCTCTGCCCCAGCATTCTTACAATCACAAAGAAAACAGAAATTGAGACACAAAGAAAAAATCTGACTGAAATCCTGCAGCTTGGAGAGGTAGGATACTGTTAAGCTGAGTAATACCTTTGAACTGAGACAAAGGTAAATTGGTATTGCTTATCCACATACAACAATTTTATATACTGATTATGCCTTCAAAGTACTTGTGCCTGGTTTTCAACAGCGGTTCTTAGAGAGACATCAATCACTGCATTCATCACTGCGGCTGAATGCAAGAGAGCCTCAGAGATCCATCTAATCCTCAGCTATGTGAAAGAATATGCTAGATTTCAGTTTAATGAATCCTCATTATTGTACGTGGTCAACAACCAGACTTTGTTTTATGATTTACAATTATATTTTGTGTAACAAAGTTTATTTGCCTCTGACTTGGGTAAGCATAGGTGAAGTGGGTGCTGGTTAGACACAGAACACTCATTTGTTTCTGGCAGACTTAAATAATTTCAGATTTGATATTGAGCCATTTCATTTCTGAGTTGCTTTCTGCTACAGCTCTGTGAAGCTGCATGCAGCAATTAGGCTGGCATTTTGTGAAGGCTTTGCAGTTGATGGCACAGGACCCCACAGCCACAGCAGAATACTTTACCAAGCATTTTCTCCATGAAGGGAAGCTATGACTCTCTTTACTAGCCAGCTGAATTATTAAGATTCTGGCTGATGTTTCAGCCAGGTGAAGAGGAATTTTAAGAATCTTGCAAACTGAAAGAGCTCTTAGGCTTAAAAAAAATGGATAAATTTCTCCTCCTCTAAAGCAAACCTAAATATTCAGAACCCACAACAAAATGAGGGTAAATAAGGTGGGAGCCCCCATCCTCATGCATGAGAAACATGTTAAGGTTATTTCTCTTTAATGAACTAGCATAGGATGACCCATCTTTCATCTTAAGTTCATTAATGCAAGCCCCTCTACCTCAGGAATGTTGTGTGAAGTACAAGGCATGAGTAAATTTTGGAAAAGAGATGAACCATGGCCAGGACTGACAGAGTACCTGAGACTGTAGACTAAGCTCTTTATGTGTCCATTCCTCCATCTTAAAAATATTATTGAAAGAATAAGGTGAACATCAAAAAAGCTCAATAGAATTTCTTCTAGACAGATCAGTCACTTTCTTTGATCAGAAAGACCCCAGGTATTTTCTGATATGGCATACCTATTAGAAAGATTAAAGGTTCCAAGCTACATTTGCAGATTGCCCGAAGCACATGCTTTGCAAGAGAGTATACCAAGTGTTGTGTTCTGGCTCTATACACAACTGGAAATTAAATTAAAAATACCCACCAAAATAAGACAGTGTTAAGAAATGTGCTGTCACTTACAAGACAAAACCACCTTGAAACATGCACCTGCCATTTTATACTTCACAATGCCAAACTGAGAGCTCAAGGTGAGGTGAAAAGCCTCATATTGATGAAAGTCTTCCCTTCAGCCTTTTCATTAAAATGTTCTTTGAGTTTTACCGAGCTAAACAAAATTGAGAAAACTGTACATTATTTCAATAGCATCACTCTTTTGAGAGGCTGCAGCAGTGGATAGAGTGAACCTAAAGGTTTTTGCCAGAGGGCACAGCAGCAGCCAGAGGAACTCAGTGATGCTGGGACAGAAAGGAACTATGTATTTTAGAGAACAGATAGACAGACCTGCCTCTAGAGAGCCTGGATATAAACAAAGATTCCTGGTGGCAGGAACCCATGGTACCAGGCACCAGCCTCTGCTGGGTGAATCCCAAACCTACAACCCATGGAGGATTTCAGGCAGGCACCCTGCTCTGGCCCACACGCCTCACTTCCTTAGTTAAACCCATGGCTTTCAGAATCTTCAAACACTATTTATTCTAGTGTCTGATTGCTGTTCAGAGGTTAAAATTATTTTAAAAGATGTTTATGTATGTCCAGGTTAGCAGCTATTACAAGCAAGAAAACATTCTGTGCTGGAAGAACAATGGAGAACTTGTGCTTCAGGCAATACAAATAGCCAGGTCCTGTTCTAAATAATCCAGATGTCCATCACACTATTATATGAGCACAGTTCCTAAGTAATCATATAGAAAAACTGTTAAGCATAATCAAATTTCAGTTTAATCCCATCACATGCTCATATTATTCTCTTTAAGATTAGTTTTAGATTTTTAACAACATCATATTAAACAGTTAGTGAAAAGGTATTAACTAGCTCCATCTATTGATTCTATGAAGCTCTACAACACAGCATTTTGCAAAAATGAGATCCATTGAGGAACAGGATGTTGAAAAGCATGAATCGGTATATGAAGATATTCCCATTGCTACCAAGACACTTTTAACCAAAACTCACTAACCAGAAGTAGCTACTGAGGAAAGGAAGTTCAGTGACACTTTTCCAACTCCTCATTTACATTTTTGTCTCTCTTCTCCTTCCTTCCCTCACACACGCTTATTTATTTACCTTCCAGACTCATGGAAACAGAAGTGTCTTAGGATAAGTCAGATAGATTTTAGAAGTACTGAATAGTACTTATGAGAAAGTCTGTCCCATATCTGCAGGTTCAGAATGTTCAGAAAGAATCTGGACAGTCAAATCCTGTGGTAAGTGTTGTGTTATCTGTATTAATAATATTATATATGGAGTTATTATTAATGTGGTATTCCTGTATAGTATACATATTCCTGTATCTGCATCAGCAAAGTGACTTTTGCTGGTCTAACCTACATGAGTCTGAAGAATATAGGGATCTTTACAGGGAATTTGAGAAGACCAGAATCAATCTGTATTTAGGATAGGGTAGGAGCATGCACGTTATTAGTGGAAAACAGCTGACAAACTGAATCTGATACCCTGCCCCAGAGTAGTATATACAGGGTAAATTGTAAATTTTCATATCCTGACCTCATATCTTCTTTTGGAAGGGACAAAACCTTCTCTCATAATACAGTATGTACATAGCAATATGTGAAAAGAAAACCATAATGCTCTACATCAAACATAATTAATGCACAATTAATATGGAAGTTATTATGTAATGACAATCAATTATTAAAAACACACATTAATTTCTGTCCCTTCCCACATGCTAATTAAATAACATTGTTTCAGAATTTGTGTTTCTATTAATGCTTCTCAGTTTGAAACTCAGAACCATTCTTGCGAACACGTTAACCTCTGTAATGGTTCTCAGATGGCCATCTCCTGAGAGGTAGGAGATGATGGATGCTAATGCACAGTGCTTTTCTTTTGTCTTAACCGATTCACTTGCACGCACTTATGTGCCCAAATCATCATGTAGTGGCATTGCAACTAGGAAGGACTAAGAGTCCCATTAATTAATTTCCTTTTTTATACTATTTCCATGTTAACTTTGCAAAAGGCTCTAAAATATCAGTTATTAGTTTCTATAGAGTCAAGGAGAAAAAATAATTATAGAAACACTCTATTATTTTCATGTTCCTTGTGGTAATATTAAAGGTGTACCTAGAAGCCATTTCTTAATATAAGACCACAAATTAAACAGCAATTACATCACAAAGCAAAAGCGTTTGCAAATATGAGCTCAGATATACATGCATCATGACGCATTTGAGACTTATTTCCATAAACATTCAAATTAACACGTTTATCTTCACACAAATATGAATTGAAAAAATGTGAGTAATGATATGGCCATGCAGCTCTGTAAGTCCTTATGTTAGATGTGCTTGTATGCAATTTGAAATCTTTTTGTGGGGTTATAGTTCATCTGATCACAGTCGAGAAAAAAATAGTAACTTGCTATTCAATATATTCTTGAACTTCAAACAGACCACGGATAATGGATCTGTTTCTGATTCAAAGGGGTAGTAGAGAGCTAATCTATTACCCAGATTCAGTTGTAGTGGAGACTTCAGATAGGCAAACTATAATTTGCAAAGTCAATTTGCATTGTAATCAGGATACTAGATTATTGTAGCTAAAAATGACTTTTAAAAGTGGCTGAATTTACTTCATCTATGGTCTTTCTATGTCATACTATCCACATGTGTGTCAGATGTGACTATTCTATTTAAAATGGTTTAATAAATACATTAAATATTTGTATTGAAATTGCAGACATGTATTAGATGTTATCGTTCCTTTAAAATGTCTATACTTCTATTTGAAGGTTGATAAATTTAAGATTAATAGTTTTCCATCAAAACTATTTAATAACATTTTTATGAGTTGATCAGATTAACTAATCCTGTTAAACCTTTCATTAATAGTGTAGTAAATATGTGCTGTATAATGAATGTGTTCTATTTAATTCCATTTTGTCTGTTTTGTTGGGTTTTTTTTTTAATTGTCCAGTATCACCTACCATGAAGCTGATAATATTATTGTCCAATAATTACTATCAAATGAAAATCAAATAAGACGCAACCTTAGACCTGCATGCAGCAAAATATGTCATTTGAATTTAAGCATGCAGTTTTTTACTGTTGAAGTCATTATGGATGCTCACATGATTAAACCTAAGCAGCACACCAAGTGGTATACTGGATCAGGGCTCAAAAATGTAAAGGAAAAATCAATCTTTTGGAAGCCACCAAGAAATCCAAGCAGGGAAAGCCAGAGCTTTCACTTACCAAGATTTAGAAGAACCGTCAAAAATGATTTTTTTTTTTAATATTATTTATTTCATTATTTCATATTAGCAAATCAATACTTACATTCATTGCAAGCTCTAAGACTGATTATCCCTTGCATGTCTGAAAAAACTATGGAGCATTTTTATACATTAATAATTCATATAAAGATAAACGCATTGTTTAGGCATATAGATTAAAATAGATACTTATACCTTTGATTAATATAAAAACTAAACTAGGGAGCATTCGCAAATGTTTTCAAACAAAGAATAAATGCAGTTTTGCATCTGCAGAATCCTATTCTTTTACTGAGCAGTGTGTTGTTTAGCAATTTTCCCCATAGCAATCTAATTCCATTGTAAACATTGTTTACTATAAATAGACAAGGTGAGCAACATTTATTTATTTGGGAATAATCCCATAATCTACATAAAGTATTTTAAAACAGAAAGACCTGGGTTCTAGGCAAATTGGAATAAATTACTAACACTAGCTGACATAGAAATCCATCTGAATGGGGTGTGTAATACAGTGACAAGTTGGCTGGAATGAGAATTGGGAAATACAGGTTCTCAACTGGATGCACTGGATGCTGTCAGTGAGAATATGGCCATTAGTAATAAAATAGACAGGTACAAACTCATTGCTTTGCTGTCAGAATCATCCTCGGCTGAAAACTGTGAGATTGTATTACTTGAGAGCTAAGCTAACAACACCGCTGAGAGCTAAAGCAAATTCGTGCAAATTCAGGTCTCTGCTATGTGGTTATTCAGCTCCCAAACCAGACCCCTTTCATCCCTCACCTTCTAAGTCAATTGATTCTCAGTCTTGGGCAAGTCATTTCATATTTTTGTTTCCCCTCCCACTTTCCATATCTTACCCAGTCAGAGTAAAAGCACTGCAGAACAATGCAGACATAATCTCAGTTGGGACTTCTAGATGCTTCTGTAATATGAACACTAGCAATAAATCAGGAGAGGATAATAGAAGTGTCAACTGAGTCCTAAGTGTAGCAGCAGAGCTGTAATGTACTGTACTATACCCTACATGTAATACAATTCTTCAAGGAGGTCTTTGCACAGCATGGTTTATTCCACTACAATAATAAATGTATTCATGATACATCTCCAAGTATTACCCAGCACTAAAAATGAATCACAGTAATGTTACCTTCACTTCTCTCCAACAAGAAGATAATACTTTTTGGATGTGATGTCAATCTGTATAGTTTTTACAAACTGGAAATACTTTAATGAAGTAATAAGACTGTACCAGGAGCATATGATTCATCTTGAGGCAGTAGTATGTAAAAAGAGAAAGGTGGAATAAGTGAGGCAATTCAATTTATATCTGTTTAGCTATGCTTGTTTATATTGTTATTCCTAACTGTTCTAGATTCCAGCAGATACTTCCTTTGCAACTCCTCCCATTCGTCATGATCAATAGTTTCTAAAAGGTTCATGAGATGCTACAAGACATGCAGCAATGTTGGCAAGTAGCACATAGACAAATCAGATAGCAGACGATGTGTAATTTACAATCCTCCATGAAGGCAATGGTGCTTTTTCAAAATTTGAGATATTGCGGCTGATCCTCGGTCACTTCTCTCACAAAGCAGTAAACATGGTTACTGGTGATCAAGTGAATGTAACTGTAAAGAGCATAAACGAATCACTAGCATTTTCTGTTCATGCTGTTCTTTATTACTGAATGCTTGCTCAGCCCACACTACTCTTCATTCTGTTTTGGCAGGTTTGGCTGATAAAATGTTTTGTGAATTTGTAATTCCATCTAAGCATCAAACGTTTTCCTAAAACCTCAATAAATTCTGCCACATAGCTGTTTCACTGTTATCTACTAATTTAGTAATGTTCAAATGAAACACATTTATCAGTCTCAGTGTCCTCTTTATGAATTAATGCCAACAGTCCTCTCAGTGAATGACATGTTTTGTGTCTGAATATCCTGTAGTTTTGCCAGTATTTCCCGACTTCCCAAGAAAATGTAGTGCATTCCTTTAGTTCCCACTACTCTACAAAAACATCTTTCTCTCCCCTACTACTGATCACATCTATTAGTCCTCTTGGCAGAAGACCTTCCTTTTGCTATTGCTAATAATTTTTGAATCCTAATAGATGATTCTTCCGAGGCTGATTCTCTGTCAGCTTTTGATCATTGTAATTGTGTTATTATCATCTGCTCTCATACAGTGATAAAGACTTTTAATGTTTCATGTGCTAAGAATGAAAGGGAAAAAACGTGATCAAAATCTCTCTTTGTTCCTGGAATATTACCACCTCCATAGTTCATAATCATTCGGGTGAAGTATTCATTTTGGCCCTCTGTTATGTCAAAGTTTCATCCCTTCAGTGGCCCTGCTGTCTCTGCTATTTTGTTCACTTCAGAAGCAAAATGAAATGATCACTGCTGCTACTTTTGCCACCTACTATTTCATATGCTACTTTAACATCCCAGAATAATGATTTGCACTCACTTTAGTTTTTCTATGAACTATATGTCTCATGCATTTTTTTTTAATATAAATTCTTGTGTCTATGTATAATAAAAAAAAGTGTATTCTCATTACATTTGGCAAAGGCCTGAATTTTATAGTCTCAGTTTTAACATTCTTCTCTTCATTACAAGAACATGCTTTACAAAGCAGAGATTTAAAAACATGACTGAACTTACACAGTTAGCCCACCGTTCTGAGTTCTGTCCTTTCACATTTTAGAAATGATTCCAAATAATACAGTCTCTACCACCCTCCAAGGTATGCTGCCTTTGAATTTCAGAATCCAGAAACATCCACCAGAAGCTTACACCAAAATCCTAATTAAAAACTTTTCAGATTATCTTCCAATGGTTTTGTAGCCCAATTAATTCAAAAGCAAAAAGAGATTTTTTTTTTTTTTTTTTCTTATCACCCTAAACTGCTCATAGAAACATGCTGGTTACAACAACTATGTTTTCCAGAAGGACTCCTGAGGTCCACACTGGAATTAGTGCTCAAAACAAAAGGCAAAATTAGAAAGAACAAGGAAAAAGAAACACCTCTGCGCAGGTATAGTGCAAATACATCCATGCCCTGGAGACTATCCAAATAATAAATTAGAGAAATAGTCATGCCCATTGCCCAGTGAGTATTTGTTTATAACAACTAACTCCAGCAGTAGGAGGAAGAACAACAGCACTGGCTTTTCAGTACTGCAGCAAGAGTGCTCACTGCTTGGCAGGAAACCTGAGCGAATTTTATCCTTTTTGTGTGCAGCCTAGAAGAAAATTTAGAAGAAAATTGGGATCATTCTTCCTCACTGTCTGCTGCTGAAGTTTGAGAAGTCTGAAGGGACATGACTCCAGGCCTTTCGTAACCCAAGATATAGAAGATATCTTCCAGATATTAGCCTCTGTTGCCCCTTTGTCAAGAACTGTCCTGGGTTCAACTAGAAGTCTGCAGGGCACCAGCGACTGGCTCTGACTTCCCTCCGACCATCATCCCAACAGAGAATGAACTTTGATAGAACCGGACGAGTTCTACAGTAAAGGAATGATCAGCATCAGCAGGCAACGATCCAACACTGCACACAGCTTCTTCTGCCCTGAAAGACTGTTCCAAGAGATGGAGCCCAACATCATGAACCGAATGGACTCAGTAGCTTTATAGGAATTGGTCCATGCACTAAGCTAACAGTGCACCGAGATGAGAGTGAGGGTATATGGAAAATGTGGGATCTGAGCATGACGTGAATGGTATGGAATAAGGGGTGGATACTGTCCTGGGTTCAGCAGTGGCAGTCAGTTTTGGGTTTTTTTTTTTTGTTTTTTGTTTTTTTTTTCTCCTTCTTAGTAACTGTTGCAGCACTGTGTTTTTGACTTTTGGCTTGGGAACAAAAAACTGATAACACCGATGTTTAGACTGACCAAGGACTTTGTGAGTCTCATGCTCTGCCAGGGAGGAGGAGGGGCCGGGAGGAAGCGGGGACAGGACACCTGACCCAGACTGGCCAAAGAGGTATTCCATACCACAGCACGTCATGCCAGGGGATGTAACTGGGAGCTACCCGGAAGGGCACGTCCCTTTTTCGGCCGGGCTGTCTTTTCCGGCGGGCGGTATCGTGTTCTCTTCCCTTGTTATTTCTCTTGTCGTTGTTATTGTTGGTGGCGGCAGTGGTGATTTGTGTTATACCTTAGTTATTAAACTGTTCTTATCTCAACCCGTGGGAGCTGCATTCTTTTGATTCTCCTCCCCGTCCCTCCAGAAGCGGAGGGAAGAAAGGTGGTGGGGGGGAGGCAGTAGACTGCGTGGTTCTGATTTACAGCTTGGGCTTAAACCACAACATTATCCATTTTGGATATTTTTCTACTGTATAGAAGTAAATGTGTCATTTGCTCAAGGGAGATCCAAATGCTATGTGGGCTGGTGGTTACAGCATCTGCCTAGGACACCTGTATTCAAGTATCTGTTTTAGAAAAGAGGACAAGAAGGAATGATTTGAAATTTCTTCCAAATTTCTGGTGGAACAATTGTCTTAAAGAATTAGAAAACTACTGCGTACAATGGTATAACAAAGCTATGATTTACTGGGGGAAAGGAAGGGTGGGAAGGGTAAGATTTCCAATACATACTCATACAGGAAACAAATAGATGTGAATTTTACAATTCCTTGTTTTATGGGTAAAATACTTCCTATCCACACTCTAGTTATCAAGAGTTAACTATACTAACAAGGTCTACTTTCCATACTGGTAATCTTGAATCTTGTAGAGCAAAACCAATGTACACACTTAAAACTAAAAGACATATTTTTTAATTGCTAGCAATTGTTCATCACATAATTATACTCAGCCTAAAAATTATAGTACATTTTGAAATTTTGTTGCCATTTTATTCCTTTTTTTATTTCTTTTTGTTTCATCATGTGAAAGAAAGAGCTTTTCTTACATTTAATTTATCCCAGGCACAGTTACAGGTTGGGCAGAGAAGAGATTCAGAGCAGCCCTGCAGAGAAGGACTTGGGGGTGTTGGTCAATGAGAAACTTAACATGAGCCAGCAGTGCGCGCTTGCAGACCAGAAAGCCAACCGTATCCTGGGCTGCATCAAAGGCAGCATGACCAGCAGGTTGAAGGAGGTGATCCTGCCCCTCTACTCTGCTATCATGAGACCTTACTTGGAGTATTGTGTGCAGTTCTGGTGTCCTCAACGTAAAAAGGACATGGAACTGCTGGAGCAAGTCCAGAGGAGGGCCACATGGGTGATCAGGGGACTGGAGCACCTCCTATATGAAGAGAGGCTGAGAAAGTTGGGGCTGTTCAGCCTGGAGAAGAGAAGGCTGCGTGGAGACCTCATAGCAGCCTTCCAGTATCTGAAGGGGGCCTATAAGGATGCAGGGGAGGGACTCTTCATTAGGGACTGTAGTGATAGGAGAAGAGGTGAAGGGTTAAAACTTAAACAGGGGAAGTTTAGATTGGATATAAGGAGGAAGCTCTTTACTGTAAGGGTGGTGAGGCACTGGAATGGGTTGCCCAGCAAAGTTGTGAATGCTCCATCCTTGGCGGTGTTCAAGGCCTGGTTGGACGGAGGCTTGGGTGACATGGTTTAGTGTGAGGTGTCCCTGCCCATGGCAGGGGGGTTGGAACCTGATGATCTTAAGGTCCTTTCCAACCCTAACTCTTCTATGATTCTATGATTCTAGGTAAGCATTTCGTATATAAAAGCTATAACTTGAACTGTTTTGTGTTCAAAACCAGCTGGCTCTATTCACTCCACAAAGTAAACTGGATGAGAGGAAATAGTCTCAAATTGTGCCAGGGGAGGTTTAGACTGGATATTAGTCAAAATTTATTCACCAAAAGTGTTGGCAAGCGTTGGAACAGGCTGGCAAGGGAAGTGGCTGAGTTATTATCCCTGGAAGTATTTAAAAGAAGTGGCATTTAGGGACATTGTTTAGCTGTGGACTTGATGATGTTGGGTTTACAGTTGGACTTGATAATCTTAAAGGACTTTTCCAACTTAAATGATTCTATGAAAATGCAGTGAAGGGTAAAACACTCATTAGAGGGCTGTCCATTACAAAAAGCGGCATTTCAATGGGTACTGTTATTTACATTGCAGCAAACTTCAGCTATTTACTTTCAATTAAGAACAAAGTATTCCTTCACCAGTGACAAATTACCTTAGAGATAACGATTATGCCATCCAGTGCTTCCAACAGTAGCCTTTGAAATGTCATTGCTATGCAACTTCATGTGAATGAATTAAGTAATTGCTGTTGATCCAGTGTGAATGGCCTATCTATTCCAAAAACATAACAAAACTTTGCATAATTCACAAAGCCTGCATACTCTTTTCCCTTATTTTTCTACCCAAATTATTTTGCAGTTCACAGCCCTGATTCTCAAGAGAGACCTACAACTCATTCAAAGAGAAACCTCAAAACTAAAATCCATGACCCAACAGGACATTTGATATCACAAACTCCATCAGGATACAGAATTCCCCTTCAGTGGAACTTCCCTATATGGGAATGGGTTTCAAGGAGAGGACCAGTACACAACACAACCTTTCATGCCAGCCTCTGGCATTTACTTTAATGAAGTGACCCACTGCGCTAAATTAAAGCAGTCAAGAAGGATTCCAAGCAGCTGCTTACCAAGGTGGCAAACCAAGCCAGGAGCTATTCCAAAGCACTAATTCCTGTGCATAGTCTGAAAGATAGTACAAGTTTAGCTGACACAACCTTGAACAATAACGAAGGAATAGGAAAGAAAATTTGTTCCTGTGAATTAAGGAAGAAAACTTGTGGCTTTAAAGCACGCAGCCTAGTCTCTTTACTGTACGTGTGTGTTTCTCTTAGTTACCTGGTGTGTTTTAGAGTCAAACTATCATGTAAAGGAAATTTAGGATTGTGCTTTTTTTATGATCCTGATGCATTAGTCTGACCACTAAGAAATATTGAGGTTGTTAAAGGTTTGGTGTTTTTTTAAGACACAGCACATGACTGATTGTATGACTAGCACACAGCGCAACATTTACAGATTAGCAGCAAAAGGTTTAAACATTAAAAAGTGTTCAGGTACAGAGAGTAAGACAATAAACATTTTTAAATTGCAGTGATGAAAACAAATCTTTTATGATAAAGGCCAAAAGAAAGTAAATGCACATGAAACTTGTCAGTTACTTGCAGCAAGTCAAAACACAAAAATTGCATTGTTGTCATTAAAATTTATTTTGCAGGTCCATTTAATTAAACAGTACAAACCCATGTGAGCACTTTTAAACTGGTGTGCAACAGGTTTCTTGTGATTTAGCTTAAGTCAGTAAGAAATCTACTTAAGGTAAATCAATATAAGCCTTTAGTAAAACAATTTAGGAGTAGCCATATGAGGGTTTGGATTGTAACTAAATCGATTTATTTAAATGTGAGTTCAATGAGACAGGTGCAGCTTTTGTATGTGGACAAGGCCTAAAGGTGTGACATATTGTCTTGTCTGCACTGACTCCATACCTACTTTTAATGTTTATTAGATTTTTAATCCTGTTAATGTTATGGCCTTCTTCCAAAAGGGCAAAATGCCAACCTTACTTATACATACTGTGATCTAACCCTTGCTCAAGAAACTATTACCTGTTGGTAATCTCTTAAACACCTCAACCAAATCCCCAAATAAACTTTACTGATTAAGGTCTCAACAAAACTGCTTAGTCCCCTTATCCACTAGCATAATGAGTAGCATATTGTTCAAAGGATGGATTTCTTCAAGGCTACAAGTAGTAAATAAACACCCTGACTGCTATTGGTAGGCCTACTGACTGTTTTGAATATCTCTAGTCATGATGAGATGTTCACTGGTGTGAACCAACAGAGCAGAGGGGATTACAAACCCAAAGCTATTCACTCATACAGAGAATCCCACCCATTGGATTCAGCAGGACACAGCATGAAACTTAGCATGTAAATGACCTTATTTTAAGATATAGTGGTACAACCAGAACGGTGATGGACCTCAGGTGCTCCAGGCAGTTTTCTCCAAGAAATATGTAATAGGCTGCTTAATATATCTAATTACACTTTCTATTAGTGTTCAGCCCACCCAAACCAGGGAAGAGTGTGTTATGACCTACCTACTAATTAACAGAAGCTTGATGTTCTTCTGGTGCCAAAGACTCTGGATTCTGGACCACAGACATAGTTAACTCTAATTTTCCTTACTGGATTTTTCCCTAGCTGTCTGCTTCCCAACATGAAGGGGAATCATTCTTTTGTAATGCCACAAGATGCGAGATACCACTCTAAAAATTAACTACTTCTGCAAAGCAAGCCTAGCTACTTACTGCATATCTGTCAAGGTTCCTGCCCTCAGAGCTCATGAATATGTAGCAGGTTTTAGGATTTATACTAAAAGTAACACAAAGTAAGACTGACTTGGAAACAGTCCTATGTTTTACTTTGTCTCTTTAAAAAGACAGACTTTGATAATGAAACTGTGACCTTTGGAACCCCCAGACCTTGATTTCGTGGAGCTGTCTCTAACATACTTGAACCAACATGAAATGAAAGCTATCAGGCACATTTGCTTCAAATTAAATGATGTCTTGCCATACAAGCAGGTTTATTGAAAGATTGCTGTTACATTTCCAGGTATGCCATCATTATCACCACATTATTGTATGCAACAATTGTAAATTGTAAACAATTGTAAAGCACAGAATAATGCATAAGAATAAACATACTCCTAACACTAGGTTAAATTCGGAGCCTAAATATAAGGATGCATTTCCACTAAAGCAGCTGAGGTTTTTTAAGAAAGCTGAAATGTTCCTTTTTTACTTCTTTAATAATAGATAACCATGGAGTCAGTTATGCAGACAGTTGGAGGAAAAAAAGATCATAACAATTAATCCATAGCTATGCTATATATTGTAAATTAACAAGTATCATAATCTTTTAAAGAATATATTCTAAGTAGTAACCATTTATACAGTACTGTGAATGCATGCAATACATTACAAAAATCTAAAGACGTGTTCCCTTGTCTGGATTGCTTATAAGCTACTAGTTATAAATATTCTAATCAGGCTTTCATATCTCTCCTGTCAGTGTGGTACCGGAGTGCCTTTCTATTAGTGCATTAAAGCAACATGACTCGCATTTTTCTCTCTTTCTGTCCCCAGGTGGAAAATTGCATGCATTTAAAAATAATTAATATTTTATTTTTTATCTATGATGTGCATGCGCTTTCACTAGCAAATGCAGCAGAACAATACATATAATGTTTTACTGTGTTGAATTTCAAGTATTAGACAAGACTGTTGTATTAAAATAAGTGTATTTATATGCTGAACTGCTGGAGAACAACAGCTAGAAATGTCTTGAGAAATACGTTTTGTACCCTTAGCAGCAAATATTCTTCATTATCCACATTCCAGAGTAACCACTGATGAACACTTTGGATGGATTTTCAGATATGCTTAGTATTGGTCTAACTTTGCTTCAACTGGAAGTTTTATCACGTAGTGTAAAAGGAGCAGAGTTGGGCTACTGCTTAGTGCATCTGCAAACTCCAGACTCTGAAGACAGTGCGAGGATAAGCACACCAGAGGGCTCAGGAGTCCCTGACTGGCTGCTCAGGGACCTAATTAATCTGCCCCAGTTCCCTTCCAGTCTCATGTAGTTCTTTGTTCTCCTCCATATGTATGAATTGCAAACTTTCTTCCTACTGCATCAACTGTAGTAGCCACTGAAAAAAGTTCACTGTTTCTCATAGACAGATACAGTTAACTTTGTCACAATAATCCTTACCACTTCCCAGTTTACAATAGGCTGGAAAACAAAATATTTCAAATACTCAAATATTACATTAAAATTGTCAGTATTATCAGAATAATTGTCAGAAAATTTACATCATCTCCCAAACAAGGTTACACCAGAGTGTAACATCTGTGAGTTACCCAAACAAATTCTATCTGTATCACACTGTGCTATTGTGTGTATTAAACTGAGTATTCATGCTACTACTTTTCCACTACAGTTCGTTTCTCCTCCCTTCATTTCCAAGACATAACCTCCAGAGATTTCAAATCTCAATCAGTTGTAGAACACATATTTTACTCAGGCGTAAAAGGAAAATGATGATACACCAAACAGCTTTTCCTACTGGGAACATGACATAAAGGGCATTTTACTAAAGATGAAATTTGGAACAAATCTGAACAACTTTTCTGACATTGCAAGGAAAGCATGGAAATGCATATCCAGTTACGAAAGATATAAAAGTCAGATCAGATGTCAAAAAGGTCCTTCTACCTATGCAGTATGCTCCTAGCATTTGCTCAGGAACCAGACTCCCAGGAACAGACTACACTAATGCAGGGGCCAGGGACACATCATTCTATCACACAGAAAAAAACTTCTACTCAGCTATCCTACCTAGATTTCAATAAATAGTAAATAAAAAAATTATTTCCACTTAATTTTTTTATGTAGAGATCCCCTTTTTCTCTTTACAAAAAAAAAAAAAAAAAAAAAAAAAAAAAAAGAGAGAGAGAAAAATAGAGAAAAAAATAAAAAAGTGCTTTATAGGAAAATAACACAAACCCTGCAGCAGAAAGATGTGAAAAGCTCCATTAACATGAAAGTGGTTTTAAAGAGTGGTGTGAATTATGCAGCAGCCTGATGTTCAGAGTGCATAACTGTATCAGTGTACACATTCTCACAGCCCCATCCCCAAAACCCAGCAGTTATTGCAAAATAATCCCTCTTGAAGCTAACTTCACCAATTTTGTTTCTATAGTCTAAAATGACAAACTTTTGAACTGCATTTATCCTTCATACACCAAGACCTCTTCACAGAATTATATTTTCCATTTTCACTATCAAGATGTGTGTCACTATCATTCGAATAGTTTGATTGCTACCATACTATCATGCTTAGTATTTGCAGAGAACTTCTGAGACATAAGGTCATGTCCTGTCTCACCTCTTCCCTTACCCCACTGTGCTCCACACCATCTTTCCAAGCATCCCTGTGACTCTTCCACTGGCCAATAGATAGCATATGGAGTTACTAGTAAGTTATTTTCACACTGTCTGGCCTGCTGACTGCAACCAGAATACATAATAGCTGAGGCTTTCTTGCCATTCTCTCAGAGCACAAACATTTTGATTTCTCTCTTCTGCCTTGAGTTTTTATAAAACTTGCAACTTCAGGATTCCTATCTTCCTTCAAATTTAGATGAAGCTGAACAGCTGGTTCAAAAGTTACCGGGGAAGGATTAGCAGATAAGCAATCAGACAGCTTTCACCCCGGCCCCCTAAGAAAGAATTGAAATCAGGACTCTTCAAAGATCACCGGCAAGTAAAGGCAGCAATCATGTAGCACCTTTCTAGCAGACGAAAGCAGACGAATTTCACTGTTATTCTTAACGAAGGCAGAATTTCATCAGAGTAATGCAAGTATATTCAGAATTATCTCTGTTTCAAAGACGAGAATCACCCAGTCCTGTCATTTTCCCAATACGCAATATTGCAAATACGTAAGTGCAGAGAACTAAGACAGTACACTCTTCAGTGTTGAGCTATTATCTTTTCCAACCAGCTATACTTGTGAGTTTTAAATTCTGTTAGGACATCTATTCTCGGTTACAAAGTAATCAAAAAATAAAAAGGCATATCCAAAACACAGTATTATGTTTCATGTCTTATCTCAGAAATGGATTTCAGTCTAAACATGTGTTGTTTATGCATTCAACTAAGCCAGCCAGCAGCATATGAAAAAAAGAAAACATATATCAAGATTAGGTTCAGAGCAACAGTGGGAATCAGGTGGTTATCACGGCTAACCTAGGATACAGCAATAGCCAAGCTCAGCTTGGGATTTTCTGAAAATCTCTCTCCTGTGCCTAAAGGTAAATCACTATGGCTCAGGGGCACCAAGATATTTACATATGTAAACGCTGTTCACCCAAGAAAACTTGGCAGATAAACACTACTTGAATAAAAATTCACCCTAAATGTCTTTGTTGATCCAGCTTTTAAACTTCTAGTGCCTCTCTAAAATATAGAAAATACTGTTTGCTTGCCACGTAGAGGTTTTGAGAAGAAAAATAGACTAGAAAAAAAACCCTATATATGCAAGCACAATCATATATTGGCAAAATCCTCAACCAGTATGAAGAAAAGTAACTCCTCAAGAGCACGTTTTAGATTGCTTGTAGGGTGCAAAGAAATTCTAACCTCACTGGACCTGATCAAAGGTCTGAATTAAAAAAGGATATTTTTAGCTGACCTTAGGTCAGCTAAAATTTAGCTGACCTCAGCTAAATTTGAACCTGACCAATCCTCAGTGTTGGCCGGTTAACTGTGTGTATGCCTCTAGTGCTGCTGCTCTACATGGATGTACAGATCAGCTTTGTTCTGATTACACATCACAATTCCCAGCTGGAGGCTAACGACCTGTGCTCTGCAAGAGTGTGCTCATCACACTAGACTGAATGGCCTGGCTGAGCTGAACTGAACTTCCAGTATCGGAAAGGGGCCTACAAGGATGCTGGAGAGGGACTCTTCATTAGGGACTGTAATGATAGGAAAAAGGGTAATGAGTTAAAACTTAAACAGGGGAAGTTTAGATTGGATATAAGGAAAAGGTTCTTTACTGTAAGGGTGGTGAGGCACTGGAATGGGTTGCCCAAAGAAGTTGTGAATGCTCCATCCCCAGCGGTGTTTAAGGCCAGGTTGGGCAGAGCTTTGGTGACATGGTTTAGTGTGAGGTGTCCCTGCCCATGGCAGAGGGGTTGGAACTTGATGATCTTAAGGTCCTTTCCAACACTAACTATTCTACGATTCTATGATTCTAACTGCCTTGTAAAGTCTTGTTAATCATCTCATATTTGACAGTTTACTGTCAAACACTGCTGTAGAAAAAAAGACTAAATCTTGCAGAATTTGTAGTGTATATTATTTTACAGATACCTATAAAACTATTTTAAAATAAAATAACCCAATATGTTTAATTATCTTCATAATTAACTTAAATATTATTTTGTTTCATATTTTGACCATACTCAATTACAAGACAAATCTGTGCAAATACTTCAGCGGTACAACATGAGTAAATTAAATTGACATTTGGTTAAAGACATGTTTTAATTTCAAAGTTACATTAAATCTGGTGGCAAACTGAGATGGTATTCTAGAATCTAAATGATAATACAAACATATGAAGACAGTACATTTGATTGTACTTCAGAGAAAACATTTAATATAAGATTTTAGATTTTTAATTATATTCACTAAACCAGTAAATCCAAGACAATAAAGTAACAAGGAAAAAAAAAAATGGTAATGAGTTTAGTGTCCAAATAACTAAAATACTCAAAACACTTTTGAGTCTAAATACGAATACAAAGATGCATTAGAAAATAAAAAAGCCGCATTAATAAGGAAATTCATGGACTCATTCAATAAACAGTTCCTATTATACTTTTAAACATAGTAGATAATTTAAAGCATGTTTGGACTGGAATGCTTCTGTTTTAAAAGATAAAGCAGGTTTTTCCACTCCACCTCAATTCATTAGTGTATTTTTTTGAATTAGATTTTAGAAGCTACAATAATTAAAACCATATGTAGAGCAGAAATATCTCATTTTTTATGTTATATTACTTCTTCAGCATTATTATAAGCTCAGCCTGCCTGATGTGAGCCTAATTTTCTACTCAATCTTAGACTGAGCCCCACTGGGAAAGTGAGATATTGTGATTATTAAGAAAAGCAGAGAAAGAAGAGATTAAAGACTCCCTGCTAATGAGTGGAAGAGAAAAGAAAGAGATGTGGCAATCTACAGTGTAGTATCTCTAAATTGAACTGCCAAACAATAAACAAAAATAGGAAATAAACAATTCTTCATTACAGGGAGAGATATTTTCAGATATTCATAGATAATAAGTGCAGAATGAACAAAACAGCTGATCAAATGAGAAAATATCAGAACAGTCATATACAAATTGGAATTCATAATGCTTGACTACTTCCCTTACAGCCTTTGATAGACAAATGTAATACAGACACCCAGCAGATTCATTAAATATTTGAAAAAGTAGATAAATAATGAAGGTCCAGTACAATACTACTAGTTTTATTAATTTTATATCTTGCTATCTTAGCCGATAAAAATAAGGAGCAGAATTCAGCTTCACTGTGGAAGACTGCAGTCTTGGTGTTTAGGGGTACTCAACAACAAAAACATTGAACTAATCAAAAAGATCAGCAATTGTGCAGACAAAATACTCAGAAATTACAGTTCTCCAAAGGTGTCTGATGTACTCATTGGGATTTTAAACTCCAGAAGCTCTCACTTACAAGCCCTATACTCCCAGAATCCTAATTCCAAATAATATAGAGAAAACATTATTATTACAAAGAAAAATGTATTTGAAGGTTATCTACAATGCAAATTCTTTTAAGACTGATACTACAGCATCAGGTAAAATATTTGTGATTTAATGTTGTCAAACAGAGACCATCTTCTCATTGGGAGAACTCAACACGTTTTACAAAGGAGGAAAGTTTTTAGATGAGGGAGAAAAAATCAAATGGAATACCTAAAATTACTCAGTAATCCCATAGAGGAACTAGTAGTAAATCTTTTTTAATATATTATTTCAAATTTATAAAAGGAGTATTTTTAAATTATGAAGAGGAACTTGATGCTACTTGACAGAATTACCACAAAGACTGGTGGAACTGTAGACCTACTTACATCTAGTTGATGACTGCAGAATACCCTTAAAATATTTTTGAGAATGTGGAGAAGAAAAAGCATCCTGACTTTGCCTCATGCAAATATAGAATTCTCTGTGTTCAAGGTGGACTAAGAAAAAAAAAAAAAAAAAAAACACCAAACAAACAAAAAAAATAGCACAACAAATTCTTCTCTGTGCAAAATGAAGCTAAGATACAGTGACAAATTCTGCTCAGGTAAAACGAGTCAGGGCAAGTGTCTCTTATGGTAGTCTTGAGACTTGTTCCAACTGTCGACTAAGTGGCACATTTAAACATGCAAAACTTGACTCATCACTGGAATAGAAACAAGAATATCCATGTTTAATACTAACACCAGATTGTAAGAGGAAAGGAAACCCTTGTGGTCACCTACGATTATTAGTATTCCAAAAATAATGGAACCTACAAACACCTACGGCGATAAAAGTAGAAGTTCTACTCCCACTCAGTGTTCCTGTTTAAACTCATAAGGACTATACAAGTCTCATTATCCACCGTATGTTAGAAGCCAGTCATTTTACCTTCATACTTTGTGAAGTCTGTTGTGCTATAAGCACTCCCCATGTCTTTGTTCCCTATCCAGATGTGCTTTTCTCACACCCTGTATACAAACTATGTGTTGCTCTCAGTATCAGTGACCTAAACTCTTTATGTTCAGATCTCTCAGTCTTTGCATCATCCACATATTGTGTCAGTAACAATGATGTTTATTCCAGACCACTGACAAGCCCTTAAACACAGTGTGGCCATCCCTGATCAAGACCATGAGACCTGTGTCTTCTTGACGATTACTCATCAGTCATTTAGCCACTTTTTATTCATGTGGCATGTACTGGGATGACTTTGCGCTGTTCCAGCTGCTTAATCAAAATTCTTTACCCTCCGAAGTCCCCTTTGACATAAAAAGCCTTTTGACATCAATAGCTCTCTTATATCTATCAACCCAAACTATAATCTCCTCAAAAGAGTGTCATATCAGCTTTGCAATATCTGTGTTCCACAAGTCTAACAATTATTATTACCCTTATTTCATTCTTTATAATTGAGTCCTCTATCAGCCATGCCATTATTTTGCCTAAGATGGACGTCAGTCTGACAAGCCTATAATTACCATTGTAACCTCTTTCACCCTTTCAAAATATTGGCTCAACAACAGATTTCTTCTTATCTTCTGGAATTTTCCAGTTCCAGTTTTATTGAAAAGCAATGACAATGGTCCACTGAGCTCCTCAGAGAGTTTTTCTATAACATTTGGACACCTACTGTGAAGAAATGCTGATTTAAAAAGGTTCAAGGTTAGCAGCCTTTTTCATCCTCACTAATTACTGAAACAAGGTATTTCAGCTTCAACATCATCATATGGCTACCACTCTGTTTCTCTTCCACAGAGAAACGGGAACAGCATTCTGGATCACCACTAACTTTGACTTTTACACAGAAGCCTGTAACAAGCCTCGCTTGGGAAAGGCAGCAAGTGAGGCAATAAGGGAGCAATAGATGGGACTCCTACTCAGGGAATAGCAAGGGTTGAAAAGGGAGAATATCAAACTCTGAGAACCCCGAAAAGGCAAAGGAGTTTGCTTCCCAGGGTGAAGACTGCTAAGGATCTCCAGGGATTTGAAGAGACAGCAGCAATTTGGCACTTAAAGACAACAGTCTGCTTAAAATAAATCCTTGCCAATCCAAAATCTTTATCTGAGCAATTTATTTCCACATCTCTAATTATTTACCACCTTACAACTTCTCTTATGCTGCTAACTCCTATCTAACTTTGGCTTAATCACCAGTTGCCCTGGTAGCACTCTCTTCTATGCTTCCTACATCCACCCAGATGATATCCCTGAATATCACTCAGCTAGGAAACCAGTTACCTTCACTAAAAAGAGGGACAGGTTAGCACAGAATTGAGAAAAGTAGCTGGTTAAGTTGTAGCAGTAATGTTGACTACCTCTGTTTTTCCTGCAATATTATACACAATTTCAGCCTTTTCCACAAGCTAACACCATCACTGAGATTTTTTCCTCCTTAAAAAATTTTTTCAAGTCCTTAATTCCAACGACCATAGTTTCCTCCTTGTGTCCTTCTGCTTCTTTTACAAATGTCTTCAATTCCTAACTTCTCATTTATATTCATTTATTCATTGCTATGAACTTCTCTTTTTTTTTTTTTTTTCCCATTTGTTTCATTATATATTACAGCTGCTTTTTCCCTCCCTGTAAGCCAGACTTGTTTTTAACTGTTGGAAAATTTCATCAAAAAATGCCAATGAACTGACCCTGAAACATTTCACTCAAGACACCCCTAGTTTTATTAAATTTTAGTCAAAATTAGCATAGGACTCAGATGGGATGCCTTGGGGCTGGTCACGGGCCCAAGTGCAATGGCAAAACCCTGAAGTTTCTAGTTACCAAACCAGAAAAATAAAGACAAGACAAAAAAGAGGAAAAAAAAAAAAAAAAAAGAAAAAGAAAAGCCCCACACCACACTTTCCATTCTCAGTGCTAAAAAACAAAGGAATGTACCTCTCAAACTATTTCAAAACAGAGACATCTGAAAAAGGACAGCAAAAATACAAAATCACAGAACAAGTAGTCTAGATCGCACTATATGCTTGCCTACATTAGCAGTACTTGCTCAGTTATACATGTCTCATTCAGTTCCAGCATTTTGTGTTTTAAAATTTGTTCATCTAGCTCATGGAATGTCTCAGGAAGTGATGAGTGTCTCTCTGGGTGAGAGTGACTGACAGGTGCTGTGCAGGCACGTGTGTAATGAATGTCACAGACAATACAGAGGCCTCCTCAGAGAATGCCACTGGGAGAGACAGCTTGTCTTCTGGCAGTTTGTAAATAGAAATCCAGTGGGAGTTACACGGATTTGAGTTACCAGTCACTTTATTCCTGCCTGCTCTCTACGGGAATCGGGAGAATAAACAAGTACTTTCCATCATGGCACTTCCCACCCACAGTGGAAGACAGTGTCTATTCAGAATAGACCATTGCAAAGGGTAATCTCTGTTTTGTTTTATCAACATCCCAATTGTGGTGCTTCAACTGCAGTTACAGCCAAATAGTTATCGCATACCTAGATTTCCACAAAATGCGTTTTTATGGCGTGCCTATTCTCCCCTCTTTTGAATGGAGCACATGCGTTAATGGTGGGTAGGATACTGAAAGCAAAGTCCTTTAGAGAAGCAGTAACAGGGGCATGACTTCTACTGCATTTTTACTTAGTGACACTCAAATACTGAGCAGATCGAGTTCACAAAAGCTCTCTCACACACCAATGCAGACAGCATGCTTTCAATGTAAACTGTTCCTATTCAGGATAATGAACCCCATTGTATATCTGTCATGATTTTTTTTTCTTTTTTTTTTTTTTTTTTTTTTTTCTGGGGGGGGAAGGTTGGGGTTTGGTTTTTTTTGGTTTTTTGTTTTTTTTTTGTTCCTCTTATGCCCCGTAGAACAGAAGAGCAAAGATGAGCAGATGAGCAGCAGTACCCAGAGATTTATTCAGTGAAACATGGATACCAGGAAAGTCTTGAAACACAGATGTAGTTGTTGCCTTTCAGTTTGCATCTCCCTAAGACAGCTGACAGGCATGAGAAGCGTATTCTCTAAGGCTACATTCAGGAACTGGCACCTGACACAACAGAACATCCACCTTCAGAAAAACGTCCGGGTCTGTGAACGGCTAAAATGCAAAAAGCCAGCAGGTGGCACTCAAAAACACGTCCTGGTGCCTAGATGAGTGTGATCTTGCGCACTGCACATGACAGTTCTTTTTCAGCTGTATCTAGCCTAAATAACCGGACAGAAACAAGCAAACAAGAAAAATAAATTCCTGTTAAGCAGGAAGTCTGATTTTAAACCAAATATCACAGAAACTTCTATGAACTCTTAGTCATTCACACAACCTGACCAGGAAAATTCACATTCTCTCTGTTCCATTTTCTTGTTCTGTTCACACCAGTGACTTGCCTGTGCAAAGGAGATTTCCATGTGTGATTACATTTCTCAAGTCTCAAGAGGGAACAAATTGTATCAGTCTTCTGTGAGAGGAACCTGCTGGTATGGGATTGGGATCTTTTCCCACTGCCTTTGGAGTACCTATTCACTGATGGTGATGATTAGTTTTCTAATATTTTTATTGCTTCTGCCTCCCCTCCCCCACCCCATCTTTCTTTCAACATGTGGCCATTTGCTCAAATTAGCATGTGGCCAAGCTCAAAACAAAAGTTATTCTCTTGCGTTGGTAGAAATTTATCACTGTTTTATTAATGATTAAATCAAGGTTGGTTCAGTTTGTGAAAAGATGTCACTGGCCTCCTCTGTCAATAAATAATAAGAAGTCAGCAGTGCCTGTCATTCCATCAAAGACACTGAATCCAGTCTGCCACTTCAAGCACAGCTCATTATTTATTCTCTTTCTTTTACACAGCCCACTATCAAAACAGATTTTCTTTCATATTTCACAGTTTTTAAAAGTTTAAAACTCGACATTTACAGGTTGAGGATTTTTCCTCCCCTAATTAGACTTCCTAAGAAAAACAAAACAAAACAAAACAAAACCACCAACAAAAACCTAAAAGCAATTTGCAAGGTTGGATCATATTGTTAAAATTTTTGTTCCTACATTTTTACAGTTCCTTCTCAAGACTATCTCCTACAATTTACAGAGGACCCTATATATGGGTCATTAAGAACTCCTAATACTCTTTTTAATAGGCTAGCCATATGACTGATTGGATGAATTCCTAGATCAAGAAGATCTAAAGTGGCAAGAAGATCTAAAGTGGCAAGACAGACAATAATTTCAGAGAAGCCATAACAAGAGTAAAGTAAAAAATGCTTACCAGCTACCTCTTTTTTTTTTTAAGGAGCCTGATTGTTCATTCGCTATTAGGGCATACTCAGCACAAAATCTCAAAATAGACTATGCCTTTCCACCACCAAGAAATCAAATCAGAGCAAACTTCTTCATTCAGATCTATACAGTAGATAGTTTGTGAGATAAAACTATAAGCTCAGAAGTACTTCAAGACATAATTCACCCAGTGCTTAAAGATCCTTCATACTCCAACCACAGAGTCAGTGCTGCTAAAATGTGTCCTGATAAGAGGGGAAAATTATACATGCTCAGATTTATTTTTTTAAGTGATACAAACCTGTATTTTGTTCCTTGTAAATGGCCAGGAGGGACAATTCTGAGGTATTTTTTCTTTTCCTCCGGACAAGAGGGATAAATATAGCATACATTGCCAAACTGGTTCTGTTCTGTTGCTTTTATTAAAATAAGTACATTGTGTTTATATGCAGATAGGCCTAGGGGATTTTTTTTTTTTTTTTAATGTTTTATTATTAGTTCCAATTCAACACTCAAAATGAATAAGTAAATAAATCTAATTCTAATTAAGGATTTTGTTAGCTGGCTTTACAAAGTGCAGACTATTTTTTGGTAAGCCAGACCCAAATTTTACAGTCCCGATTAAACTACTCTCAACCGTGAGGAGACCATTTTCTTCATCACTGAGTCAGACTTCTGGCATAACAGTCGGATTTCAAAGGCGACACTCAGAAATTGTCAGCCTGCATTGAATTCTTACAGATTTCAGCCTTTCTGTTTCACAAGTTTCAATTTAAAGACTATTAGTGCCCCAATTACTCTGCTGCTCTTGTCTCACATAGAAATTATATGAAGTTAAAAGTGAAAAGAATAAGAGATTAAAATATTTATTTTTATTAAAAAAGAGAACAAAGCAACCTTTGTGCCTGTGTTTCCTGTTTTCCATAATTTTAAGGCGAAATTTTAAGGCGACAGACCCTTTCATGGCGAAATCATTCATATTGCTGTTAGATTACATACTTTGCTTAAAGCTATAAGTTAAATATCAAGTAAAGTGAACTGTGTTTTAAATATTAATTAGAAATTACATACCTACTGTACAGTGGGTGGCAGGAAGGGCTCTACATCGATCTGAATGTTCAAATTCATTCTGGCTGACTTAATTACACAGCTTTTTTTTTTTTTTTTTTTTTAATTTTTGCAACTGGATAGTAAATCTTCAAAAATTCTGCCTGTTTCATGAGCTTAAGGAACATCACAATACATTAGTGGATTCAGAATTGCACAGTGATTCACAGAGAACACACTGTGGCTGGTTAATACCTTTTCCATTGGTGATAAGGCCATTTCCGTGTAAAAAAGCCCAAACAAGAGAATCAATTTCCTCATCTTTTTCTGGATTCCTGCACTGAAAGAAAATAATAAAATTCAAATTTTAAAAATCTTAAGATTTAAGGCTTTTTAATATATAAACACAGAATAACTAATATACCTATCTAGGTATTATATGTATATTAAACACATTTTCACATGAAAATAAACATATCTGTTTGTACCCATTCTTGTGAGAAAATCCATATCGCCTCCTTGTCCTACTGAGTTGAAAGTGTCCAGGATTTGTCTGTGCGTCCACAAAGAAAAAGCCTTTGAGCAGACACTGACTTGGGCGTGTAGATATTTTTTTCAGACTTCGATAAGCACCAGATTTTCACTAGTGCTAGTGATATACTGGCATTAATGAAACTATCACTGTTAAGCCACTACAGTGAAAGTAACTTGAAGTCTGGCTCCTTCTTTATCCTGATGACAATTTCTACTTATAGCTGAAAGTATCACTGGTTTTATGATAACTGTCTTGATTTAAGAAGTAGAAAACCAGCATAATCAAAACCTTAGCACAGTAAATTTCATTAGAAGGTTCGGATGCATAACAAGGAAGGTATTTTTTTTCTCAATTGGAAATGGTGACAAATGCACAATATATAGGCTTATGGAATTCCAGAATGGAAAGTATTTTAAAAAGTTGTAGAAGGCATAAGGCAGTTCTTCTTTGTCTAAGCTTTTTTGTACTTTTTTCCACAGAAAGTTTTATGAGACTTAGACAGACTCAGTAAATGACATGAGTGACAGAATATTTTTGCACAGGCTGTAACTGTACATAAAATTTTGACATTTGGAAAAATATTGTTCCTTTTAATCAGATTTTTATCAAAGAAGCAGAGTCCTTCATTCTAATATGAGTGACTATAATTACATGGTTCCCTAACCAAATCCTCCTACACTCCCAGTTTTTGATACAACTATTTTTGCTTTGATACAAGTTATTTGCTCATAGAATAAGCCCTGCACCAAGTTAATGATATGCACAATAAATGCATCATTAACTTATGCTGGATACTATTCTGTTGCCTTCACATCTATTGTCATTATCCTCCCACAGCACTCAAGCTAATTCTAATTGATTGTTTCCATCAGCAAATTAAAACCCAATATACTCCAGAATATAGTGATGAAAAACATGCAGAATAAAACAATACATTCTTAGAGAACACCACACTTTGTTATCTTTATGGGGCAGAATGAAAGACAAATTAGTTAAAGAATGCTGTGCAAGTCTTTTTATTGCTTTTATGATAATAAGAAGATAGTCCTTTGTTTTGATTGGATGGTATAAATTCATTGTCCTGTTACAAATTATTGATTTGGTTGAAAATCAGCACTTGCATGATTTAATACTTACAGGTGTTTCCTTCTGATAGTTTACATTTGCAATTTAAATTGCAGTCAGAAAGCTTAAATGACTAATCCTCTACTTGTAGGCGCGCTCCTCTATGGAAAATAAAATTCCAGTGTCAAACACCCTTTTTTGTTAAATACATTATTGGTGAGATATTTGTACTTGTCCCACTAAATGGAGACAGAATCAAAAGTTTTAATAGGAGCAGCAGAAATTTGTGGGGGGTGAGAGAGGTGGTGGGTGCCAGTATTTATAAGTTAAGTTGCTTTACTAAGTGTTTGACAGCAGTCCAAAGCTAATTGCTTTTTGTTTGGTCTGCATACAGAAATAATTTCATGCTCTTATAGGAAGGACAGGAAAGGAGCTGCAGTTTATTTTGGGCTAACCTGTGGCACTACAAGCTGGCAGGGGGCAAACCAAGCCCAGGCACGATGGTACTCATGCCAGTGCCAATATTTGCCATTGGAAATATTTCTGCACTTCAAAAACAACTAAAGAGCTGAGGTAAGTGGGGATGACTCGACACATACAGATAGTGATATGTTCACTACACTTAGCTGTTTGCCTGCTCTATAGCTCAATTTCATCTTAAATCTATAACAGTAGTACTACTACTTCTGGACACCTATAAAGTTCTTCCCCCTGTTCTGTCATCCCTTGCCAGTCATAACAGCCCTCTTATTTCCATTCCACATCAACGTTTGTGGAAGTTCCCCACTCTCAGCTGTGTATGAGTACAAAATAAACAATGTAGCTTTATGAGTAACATAATACTTTGCTAGCATGTTTCTAAGTAGTCCAGAGATAAACACTGTAAACATGGTTTTCACACTCGATGATAGTGTCTGATATTTTCTCCTATTTTTCATTTAGTATCATTAGCCCTGTCTCTGACCAGACTAAACTGCCAGACAAATTTATACAATTCCAGCGCACTAACTGCACAAGTAAACAACCTTCAGTGAGAGCAACATAATCTAATTATTTTTTAATGGAAAAAATACTATTTTAGGTGAAACATCTTTGTTGAGCTCTGCAGCTCTTGTAAATTAAAATAATCTATTCTTTCCTGAATACCTAATAATACAACAAAAAACCCCACCCCAAATCTCTTAAAGTGTATTATATTCCATTCAAATTATTCTCCTGTATTTAGCATTTAAAAATTAGCTGAAAATACAATTCAAGAGATGCAAATTATCTCTACAAGATGAAAGTCTTCAGGTCTTGCATGAGGGATGATTTAAGGACACATGCAGTACAAAGTGTATTAAGCCCAATTTTCAGTTTTAGCCCAAAGGATTTAAAATTATTATAAAATTATTAAATAATTAATATTAATAATTAATATTATTAAAATTATTTATAATTATATTTATATTAATTATATTATATATTATATATTATAATATATTATATATTATTATATTATATTTATATAATTATATTTAAAAGATATTTAAAAATCTCCTCTTCAATTACACTGCACTTTCAACAAATAAAATTCCTGCTTTCTAACTCCTGGATCTGAAATGCTCCCTCCTGCTGTCCCAGAGAATTGGGGCAGGGCGCATAGGGAAAGAATTGATGTTTCACTGTACTTACACTCTTTGCCCTTGAGTCTTGCAACTCTATTTTTAACACAATTTATCCTGTGTTAGCATACCATCTGGAAGGAAGCAGCTATTTGTTTTTCCTGGGTGGGTCTGTCACCACTCTATACCTCTGAGCAGAAGGCGTGTGATGTAGCATTCAACCTGAAGAAGCCAGCAAAGAGGTTCAGGCAGTTACCAGATCCATTAGCATACAGCCTGTGAACCCAATCTCTGGACCTTTTTCAAATATGAATTCAGTGCCATGTGGGTATAACCTGCTAAGTGACATTACAATCAGACTCCATTGTGCTGTTTGAGCAAGTATGACCCTAAGAGCTTCAGGTGAACGAAAAGGGAGTAAAAGCACAGTTGTTATCAACCTGAGTCTCCACCAAACCAACAGGAGAGCTCTAGACTTACAGAACAACCAGCAGCCAGGCAAGAGGTTTGAGCAAACACCAGCAGGATGCCATTCAGAGGAACAAATGACATTTCTTAAAAAATAGATCACAGACTGATAGGGGGTCTACAGCTACCAAGCCACCCTGCAAGCAGCCACAGGCATTGATTCTTCTTTCGAAGTGTATCAAAGGAAAGGAGCTGCAAAGGGGAAGAGCACTCTAAAGGCTGGCAGAGGCAAGAGGTGGTCGTTTCAGGTTACTGCTATTGAGAAGTAGTATTGTGCATGTGCCATTCATGTTTAGCACCCAATTAATATTTTAAAGACATTCTCAAGCACTTCTTATAATTTTATTATTTTTCACTTCTACTGTTTTAATGCCCTCTGAGAACCTTGAAAATCCAATGTCTTTCCCTATTAATTTTGTCCTTTTCTAGTGGCAGACTCATTTATCTGAGTTTCTTAGCAAGGCTCAAATTAAGGTCTTTTTCTCTCCCTCTCCCTTCCTTGTTTGGACAGTTTGGCTTGATTCACATGCAGAAGATAAAATATTTTAAAGCAAACAGCACAGCACTGCACAAAGAACTCAGCAGCTTCACCTCTTAACTTCCCAGGCATGATCAAGAACTGAAGGATCTATCTGACTATAATGTACACCTGTAACGGCAGCAACGAAACAACAGGTAAGGAAATAAAAGGATATTGGTTTTGGATAACTTGGGTCCAAGCATCCTAGCATTAACAGTTAGATTGCCGACTTAAAACATCAGAGCACATAAAGTCAGCTCAAGCAACCTAGGCTCCCACTGCAGGATTAAGGTAGAAATACCAAGTCCAAAGCTACAGTTCTGAAACTCCTAACTCAGCACCTGCCTAACTTGAAGGTACCTTGAATGGGGGTATATTCCATGTTGGATTTCCCGGCTATGCTCTTTTGCAAGCTATTACTACTGCTTCTTAATCTGACAGGTGCTTTCTATACCCAGAACTGCCTCACTTAAAAGGTGTTGACACTTTTAAGGCAAACCAGTATGCAAGCAATATAATCCAATGCAGCCCTTTACTGTACAGTTAAAACACACCAGTTGGATATTTGTGTGAGGGTCTGTAAGTACCTAATATGGCACAAAAAAAATAGGTGGCAGTGCTTCCCTAGCAGGCAATGAAAATGGCAATTTAAAGCAAAAAGCAAACAGGCTCTGAATTGTATTGAGGAGGACTGTCTCTCTGCTGACAACTGCAGAAGCCTTGCTAAGATAATTTTGCTGGCTTAATTAAATGTCTACAGTAAAGTGCTAATGTCAAGTGATACAAACAGTTCCCCTTTGTCCAAAAACGCAAAGAAATGATGAAAACAGCATTCAGTAAGCTTTCATTTAATAACTCAGGTCCTCTTCTGTGGGTTGTTTGTCTTGTAGCCACTGACTGTTGAATGTAAATTGCACAAATGCTTTTGTAAGCAGAGAGTAGATGCTAATACTGCTCCTTCTGCAGGAATGCTTAAACTATGTGATTCATGGTCTTGGGCTATCTCCTTTCCTGTGACTATTGAATCCTTTTCTGCATAGTGGATCAGCTTCAAGGGCAAAGTTAAGACTGCTGTCGAGATTGCAGCACCACTCCGAATACTGTATGATTCACATCACTTTCCTGGGGCTAAAGAGAATACACATGAAGCAAAGCAGCAGCTCTACAGCTATCACTCCCACCCAGCTCTGCTTTAGAAACAGACACATGCTCACTTAGAGAAGCTGCTTAGAAACACCTACTATTAGGAAATATTTCTTTATTGTGGAGGTGGTGCAAATGGAGATGCCTGCTCACAGGTCTGAGCATGGAAAAGAGTAAGAGAGTGGAATTTCAGGCTCAGAATTTGTCATTTTCTACTTATTAGTTAAGCAGTTCGCTGTTCTCATTGTGTGATTTCAAATGACTCTTGAGCAATTTAACTTGCCCACACACCATGCACAGGATCACAGATCAGTTACCCACGGATCTGTTTGCAGTATGTACCTTGCAGATATTTATATTCTTTATCAGAACTACCCACAGTGGAAGCAGTCACTGCAAGCAATCATGTTGTCAAGAATATATGACTGTAAGAGAGATGATACGTGGATAAGGGCGAGAAAGATGGTTTGGCAGAACAATTGAAGGTGAAAAAGGGGCTGTTAAGGATTGCTGAGTTGCTTTGAAGCAGGTATTTTCATCTGAAGAGGATGTGGATTTGTTAATCCCAGGTGGTCAAGAGAACCAGCAGAATAATGTTATTTCATTTAGTACAGCAGCAATATTATGCATTTTCTAAGCCAGTATGTGACAAACTAACCAAACATTGAGAGACTGCCCAGCAAAATGATTAAACTCAGAAGTTGTTTAAGTTTACTAGCCTTTCCCTCAGAGTATGATGTCTAAGTAAACTATAAAACTTCTAATTCCATAAATGCTTGGAAAAGCATGTGACTTCCCATCATTCAGATAAAGATCATCTTCCTTTGATCTCCTCTAGATCCTGTGATCCAAGATTAGCTATCCTAGCATCATATGAATATAATTGCTTTACAATTTGACATACCTCAAGGACGTGGCAGAATTATGGCTTATTCTCCAGTGTAGCGAGGAAAGAATCCCTTACATTTGTACTTTGTTTAACTTCCCTATTTTAATAGAACAAAACCTGTCTGATTACCTTTATTTTATGACACAGGTAGGATATCACCAAATGCCATGCATTCTTACCCTAGTAAAACTACTTCACTATCTTTTAAAAGCCAAACTCACAAATACAGCAACAGTTCCTCATTACTCTTTGTAGTTATTAAATCATTAAAGGTGTTGTTATTGTCATCTAACATTCCTTTTCCTAATGCCTGCATCAGAGAAGGATTTGAAGATGTGCTGTCACTTAAATGTAAACCAACAGAAATGATTTTAAATATCACTTCTGTAATAGACTTTGGTCCTGAAAATTAACCTTTTAGAAATAAGACTCCTACAAAACCCTGCTATCACTGCTTCTGTTCCCCAAGATATTTCTGAGTAGTTATCATTTCTCTGTGTTCCTCATCTATCACCTACTTTTAAAAGCCATTATAAATTTTTTAATGTTTTTTAAAAAGTTGTCTAGTTTTTTCATAACTTTTCCTTATCTGATATATTATCTTTCTATGAAGAAAATGTACTAGCTGCTGTTGCATGGAAGAGTCTATGTGCAGTGTACAGTACAAGACTTCATTCTTTCTCTTCTATTTAAAAAGCAAGAAACTGCTGCTGCAGAAATGTGTTGGTATTTGGGAATAAACCACCCTCCCAAAAAGTGAAGATTGGATTGACACTTTCATACAAATTTAAGCCAGCAGAATCCAAATAGAAAGGTAAGGCAAGAGAAGCCAAAAGTGATTGCATTTCACAGCACATAAACTGAATTTCAGCCTGTGGCCTTCACTCCCCACTGCTCTCTTTCTTTGCAGAAGGCTCATATTTTTCAAATGACGGTTATCCAATCTTAAATGGATTACTTCAAAAAAATCTGCTTAAAGTGACATTTTGTTCTATGTGAATAAATACAAAGGTTAGTTCCTATCTTTTTTTTTTTTCCTTTCTTGAATAGAAATGAAAAGTCATTTTCCTAACCTCATTAACGCTTTTCTAGTAGTACAAGAAGGTATAGATGTCCCCTAGAAATATCCCATATTAAAGCACCATGTGAGGAAATGAGTAGTAAAGGATAAGCGTTGGCAGGGAGCATACATCCAGACATCTGAGCACTGTCTCCAAAGTATCCAATGTTTGTGCAGCCTCTAGAGTGGTATTCCATTAGTCAACATATTTATTTCATCCACCTTACTTGAAATCACAACTGGGAGAGTAGTGATGTTAGCAGAAATTAGCTTTATCATGAAACATGCAATAGCATGAGGTTTTTCTTTCTTCCTATATTCAAATGGACACTTGAGGATTTTGACTTTTAAAAACAAAACAAAGCAAACAAAACCTCCATCAACTGTGTAACTAACGAACAAAGACTAGTCTGATACAGCTCCATGCCTTCAGGGCCTTCTCAGAACACCACAATAAATCCTGACTCTTACAATAAACACACATAAAACCACACATAAGACAGCAAGCTAGCTGCTGCCACACAGGATGTATAACATGTCAGTGCTACCAGGCTTTTTTTTCCCTGGAGATGGTAGCTTTTTTTCTCTTTGCATTCCACTTACCAATTCAGAGTGGTGGCAGGGGGAAGTTAAGAATGTTGAAACTTCAACCCTTCTTTCCCATCTGATAGAAATTGGCTGGCTAGCTTCAAAAGTTATTGAACAGAGTGATGCACAGAGAGGTCTTAAACCACCATTTCCTTAAGAAGCTCAGTAAAAAAAGTTTTGCAGATGTGATGAAAATATTTTGAAATACGACTACATGCACACTGAGACCTTAAAAAAGAGAGACAGCTCAAGTCTTTTGAAACTGTTGTATATTTCATTTCTATATTTAGGCAAAAAAAAAAGTCCTATTAAAAAGATTATAGAAACAGCAATACTGAATACAGAATATATTTGTAAAATCTGACTCCCCATTTTGCTTCACAAGGAGCTTTACTATGCTCAGAGAGGAAAGATTCCAAAGCAGCTGTTTCTTATAGTGTCTAGGTATTGAGAAGGTGTCACATAAATCTAGCTTATGCCTTCTTGCTCAAGAAAGAGCTTAAATTCCTTGTGCAGATAGTGCTATGTATGTTACCCCTGCAGTACAGAAGTACAAAAAAACAGATTGCAAAGGCTTTAAAATTCACTACACTTGCTTTTCTTCTTAACTAGTACCTTCTTTATAAAGATGCAGTTATTCCAGTGGTCTTGTTTGCAGACATGAGATCAAAAACTAACAGGATAGAAACACTTTGTGTGATGGGTAACCAACATGAATATCTCATTCTGCAAATTATACTCAGAGGAGCACTTGCAAAATTCTACAAGCTTAATGTGATTGTAAGAGTATTTGATGAACTACATAAAACACACACATTCATATAAAAAAATCATTAGCAGGTCATGGATAATTCACGGATAGAAAAACTGATTAAATCCCAAAGCAGTTATATACAATAGATGGCTTGACCTGCTCTATTCAGTACATGCATATTGCAGAAGTCAAGTGTAGTAGCTCTTTCCTTACACTTCATAGATATTTGCGTATATTATTCCAACTTTTCCGTAGATTAGAGTAAGAAAAAGATGTTAACAAGCTGTTTCTGAAAAATTCAGCAAGTACAGTGATTTGTAAGCCAAAATATGAAAATCCTTCACAGGTTCCATTAAAATTTACTTTAAATCTTTTCTTGAATAAGCTATGGAATACTAAACTAATGGTATTCTATATTTTTATTGGAAAAATGCCTTCATTGTTTCAGAACAGCAGTTTACAGGAGCTCATTTGGCTCTCTAGCCAAATAAATTATAATAGGGTTATTTAGAGCCTTGTTCCAGTAGAGTTAGTCCATGTGCAAATGCCTATTGATTTCAGTGGAACTCCTATTACACTATCTGTAATGAAGTCTTATTTCTTTCTCATTTAAAATCCTCACTGCTGTGTTTGCCCATTTCGTTTTATTATTGGCTCAAATCATTGTGATACTAGAGCTAACACATCCAGAGTAAATCTATGAAATGAGAGAGACTACAAATCAGAACGCTGATGATAAAGATGGTCATTCACAAGGCATACCTTGTCAGGCATTATTTGCTGTTAATGGAGCCACGTTGGCTGTCACCAATCACCTCCTTTTCCATGTGCCTTAGCATCATTTACAGGACGATCTGTTCCATGATCTTGCTGGACACAGAGGTGACACTGACCACCCTGTTTAAAAACAAGGGTTATATTTCCCGTTTTCCAGCCATCAGGAACTTCACAGGACTGATAAAACTACTCAAATATGATGGGTAGTGTCTTAGCCACTTCCTCTGCCAGCTCTCACAGGACCTGTGCATGCATGTCATCAGGATCCATGGACTTGTGCACCTTCAGGTTCTTTAGATGGTCTCAAACCTGATTTTCTTCCACAGTGGGTGGTTCTTCATTATCCCAGTCCCTGCCTTTGTCTTCTGTGACTTGACAGTGTGGCTGGAGCACTTCCCAGTGAAGAACAAGGCAAAAAAGTAATTGAGTACCTCAGCCTTCTCCCTGTCCTGGGTAACAAAGTCTCCCCTTTCTGTCCTCCATTTCTTAAAGAAACCTAACCAGTAAATGGCACTTTACTTAATATTTCTTAACTCTAATAGATCATATAGTCTTATTATATCCATTTTTTTCACAGAAACCTCCTTGCAACATAAGCTTAACTTAATAATTAAAATTACTTAAAGGCAAAATTGACTACTTCTAGGTACAAGCACTGATTATGATAATATAAATTATAATGCTAGTATGATCATGTGTTTTTAAGTCTTTTAGACAATCACACTTCAACCACATTTGGTATGGAGTATATAAACTGATAACTTTCATATGGTAATAAGTTTCCAATTTGGTTTTTGTTTGTTTTGTTTTTTTTTTTTTAACTGAAAGCTTTTTTTTTATTATTCATTACATAACCCTCTATACATACAATAGCTATATGAAATACCAGTAATAATCTGTTTCATCATTTGGATTGTTTGAGAATTTAATGCAGACCAAAATTTGATTTTCATATTCTTTGGCCAGAAAGCTTTTCTCCAAGCTTTTCTCCTTGGTTCATTTGCTTCTCACACGCAAACTGGGAGACTGATGTAAACACAGGCAGGCCCTGATCCAGTAAAAAGTACTTAAAGCACCTGTATTTAAAGCTGTCTGCGGCATCATGTGTCTACTTGAGTACTTCAAGCTAGGCAAGGTCTTATATGCTTTGCTGCATCGGAAGAAACTTGATTTTATATTCAAGGAATTCTACCTAGCCATATGACTACTCAGACAATACCATGTTAACAATCAGCCAGATTCCATGTATATGAAAAGAGTTAACTGAAGAATCAGCTCTTTATATATCACCTGCAGGCTATTTACAATCAAATCTTTAGAGATTTTTTAACCCTTTATAGAGTAAAAATAATAGCATCATTAGTTAGTGTTTAACATATTCAGAATAACCCTCATTGCTTTGTGCTAGACTTTGGGATGCTCTATCAGTTCAAAAAGATGCTTGAGGCTCTGTGAAGCCTCAGTAAATACAGCAGAGATGGGATTCAACTCATCTCACTGTACACATAGATATATAAACCAGCTATTTATTTCTTCTTTGTAGTTACTGGAGAAATAGGTGATTCCACAAAAATATCTGTATCATCAGAATACTCATATGTACCACATATCCCCTAAACCATGCTTATCCTTCTCTCTACTGACCACAGCAAGAGCCCCCATGGGCACACTAGTTAAGGCCATGACACTGCACATGACTTCCACTGCTGGGAGTCTTCCAATCCTCTCAAATTTTTCCTTCAAGTATGTTTTTTCCTTAAAGTAAGTTTAATTTTTCTTTTTTTTCATCACTTCAAAGCACTTATGTTCTGACACGGGATCCATTAAAATGTGTGGTGCATGAAGTGGTAATTTACCGTAGTTACTCTGTGAGCATTAGTCCCTAAAAGGCAACATTATCTGAGATACAATCCACTAGCTTTGGTGGGTTATTGCATGCCCAGTGCCCGCACAAAGGAATCCTCTCAGCGGGTCACTGATCAGACTGACTAGAAGCCTTCAGAGAAGATCCTGAAACACAACCCCAGCTGCTCAGCAGGGTAAGATGGCTGCTAACCATGAGTGTTGCTCATTCCCCAGTTACCCAAGGAATCAAAGACACAGTCAAATTTCCTCAGTTGCCAAAAATGTACTATCATTATAGCTCAAGACGAAAAAGCTGCCAGGTATTTGCTCTTTCTTCAAGGTTTCCTAAAATACTATCACTTATTAAACTTTTCCCATAGGGAAGATGATAAAGTTCCAAATGAAGTTGAATTTGATACCGTCCTGGGTTCAGCAGTAGCAGTCCTTTTTTCTCCTTCTTAGCAGCTGGTGCAGCTCTGTGTTTTTGACTTTCGGCCTGGGAACAGTGCTGATAACACCAATGTTTTCAGTTACTGCTCAAATGTTTAGTCTGACCAATAACTTTGTGAGTTTCATGCTCTGCCAGGGAGGAAGGGAAGCCGGGAGGAAGCAGAGACAGGACACCTGACCCAAACTAGCCAAAGAGGTATTCCATACCACAGCACATCATGCTCAGGAGGTAACTGAGAGTTACGCGGAAGGGCTGGCTCACTGCTCGGTTGGGCTGGGTATCGACCGGTGGTATTGTATTCTCTTCCCTTGCTATTTCCCTGAGCATTATTATTATTGGCGGTAGCAGTAGTGGTTTTGTGTTATACCTTAGTTACTGGGCTGTTCTTATCCCAACCCATGTGAGTTACATTCTTTCGATTCTCCCCCCCTCCCACCAGGAGTGGAGCAGGGTGGAAGAAAGGGGGTGAGTGAGAAAGAGGGCTACGTGGCTGACTTACGGCCTGGGCTTAAACCACAATAGTTCTTTTTTGGCGTCCAATGTGGGGCACGGAGGGTTGAGATAATGACAGATCTGTCCAGAGTGGGTCTAATCGTATTTGTGATAAGCATTCATTGTTTTGGATTGTCACTTGTCACAGTGCTGATTTGTCAGCTCTCAAAGTTGTTGCTCCTGATCTCAGAGTTTCAGTATGTCATACCTCACAGCCGGTATTTGCTGTGTTAGCGTTTATCAGGTGGGGGGGCTTGGGCTAAGGTTCTTGTCTCATTGTACTTTCTGATAATGACTTGTAATACAATAGAATCATTGATCATGAAACTGGTCTGGCTTATGTTCCCAGTGTGGTCACCACCTTTATACTTTGGGAGGTATATAGTAGAAGTGCTTAGCAATTACACATCTTTTTCCTCCTTCTCAGGTGGTCAGCCTGTGAAGGAGACATTCTCTTACCCTCCCAGCACCCACCCACCCCCAACCCACCCCACCCTGGCCCTTGTTCAGCATCATTTTAGAGTTTTGAAGGTTTTGAATGGCTAAATACCCTTGAGACCTGTTTGCTGATTGTGATGGGGATCACCATGTTGGCACGCATACAGAGTGTGTTTTGCCCACTACCATTTTGTCTGGTTCTGACAGTTAAGCAGTGTCAGGTTTGGGCCTTGTCTGGGGTTAGATGACGATATAAGAGGACCAAGAGATTTTCCCCAAGGCTGGACAGCCATGAGTGGCAGGGTGTATGGGACAGTATGGGCAAGTATCTAGGTCAGTGGGCCCCTCCAGTGCTTTGGAATTTCACCACCGAACAACTGCAAAATCCAGAAGAATTAGTAAAACACTTAAATGAGGTGTGTTGTCATCCTGGTCATACCAGAGAGGGACAAATCATGGCAATGTGCTGGGGCTTGGCCTATGCTTACCGGGCCTTGTTCAACACTATCCAGCACCTTCAAAAGGAAGAAAATGTCCCTGGATCTGAGGGCGAAGCAACAGACGGTGCAGCTTTTCCAGCTCCAACCACAGCAGCTACACCACCCCCAGCGACAAGTACTGTTGCTACTCAAAGCACAGTGATAATGACTGCAGCTAAACCAGAGGACCAATTCGTACCAATATCGATTGCCCCTGTACGCAAGAGAAAAAGCAAAAAAGATGCAAGAAGGGTGAAGCAAGATGAAGAAACAATGTATTCACCACCCGGGCCACCATCTGGTCAGGAGTCATCATCACATGACGAAGAAGAAGAAGAGGTGACTTCTCGACCTCGGACCTCAACCGAGCTACGGAATATGCGAAAAGATTTTACCCGTCAACCAGGGGAGCACATTATCACCTGGTTGCTCCGATGCTGGGACAATGGGGCCAACAGTCATGAAATAGAAGGTAGGGAAGCCAAGCAGCTGGGATCACTTGCTAGAGAAGGGGGAATTGACAAAGCAATTGCAAGAGAGAAAAAGTCCCTCAGTCTTTGGAGGCGGCTCTTGGCAGCTGCGAAAGAAAGGTTTCCATACAAGGACGATGTTACGAGTCGTTCGGCCAAGTGGACTACTTTAGACAAAGGCATCCAGTCTCTGAGGGAATCAGCCATCGTAGAGATGATCTATCACATCAAGCCGAATAACGGGGATATACCCATAGACCCAGATGAAGTCGATTGTACACGACCCATGTGGCGAAAACTTACACGGAATGCACCCTCATCATATGCCCATTCATTGGCAACAGTAACCTGGAATGCTATAGTACACTAACAGTGGATGAAATGATTCACAAACTCCGAGAGTTCGAAGACAATCTCACCCCTTCCATCATCTCAGCTGTGGAAAAACTGTCCGAGGATGTCAAACAATTGAGGGACGATCTATCTGATTTATCCAGCTCCTCACATGTACCAACACATGTCTCAGCTATTAACAAAAGACGTCCTATTGTTCGAGAGAGAGGATACAGAAGGTATATGCCACAGGCCACCCTATGGTTTTACCTGCGGGATCACGGAGAAGACATGACGAAGTGGGATGGAAAACCTACTTCAGCTTTGGAGGAACAGGTTTGTGAATTGAAGAGGAGAACAAAGGTCAAGGCTGATCATCCCATGAAAGCTGCGGCTTCAGACTCTGGTGAGCAGGTTCCCAGATGGAGCGGAAGAGCTGATTTTACTCCAGCTCCTGTGATAACAAAGAATAATCCCTTTCTACATGACTTAGGTGTCCAACGTTGTGATGACTGTTAGAGGGGCCCTGCCTCCAGCCAGGTGGAGGTAGGGGACAATCGGATTTACTGGACTGTGTGGGTCAGATGGCCTGGCACATCAGTCCCACAGAAGTATAAAGCTCTCGTAGATACCGGTGCACAGTGTACCCTGATGCCGTCAAGCTGTCAAGGGGTGGAACCCATCTATATCTCTGGAGTGACAGGAGGATCCCAAGAGTTGACTGTACTGGATGCTGAGATCAGCCTGACTGGGAGGAAATGGCAAAAGCACCCCATTGTGACTGGTCCAGAGGCTCCATGCATCCTTGGCATAGATTACCTCAGGAGAGGGTACTTCAAAGACCCAAAAGGGTACCAATGGGCTTTTGGTATTGCTGCTTTGGAGCCTGAGGAAATTGAGCAGCTGTCCACCTTGCCTGGTCTCTCAGAGGATCCTTCTGTTGTGGGGTTGCTGAAGGTCGAAGAACAACAAGTGCCAATCGCGACTGCAACAGTGCACCGGCGGCAGTATCGCACCAACCGAGACTCCCTGATTCCCATCCATAAACTGATCCGTAGTCTGGAGAGTCAGGGAGTGATCAGCAGGACCCGCTCACCCTTTAATAGCCCCATATGGCCAGTGTGAAAGTCTAATGCAGAGTGGAGACTAACAGTAGACTATCGTGGCCTGAATGAAGTCACACCACCATTGAGTGCTGACATGCTAGAACTTCAGTATGAACTGGAGTCAAAGGCAGCCAAGTGGTATGCCACAATTGATATTGCCAATGCATTCTTCTCAATTCCTTTGGCAGCAGAGTGTAGGCCACAGTTTGCTTTTACTTGGAGGGGTGTCCATTACACTTGGAACCGACTGCTCCAGGGGTGGAAACACAGCCCTACCATCTGCCATGGACTGATCCAGAATGCCCTGGAACAGGGGCAAGCTCCAGAACACCTGCAATACATTGATGACATTATTGTGTGGGGTGATACAGCGGAAGAAGTCTTTGAGAAAGGGAGGAAAATAATCCAAATCCTGCTGAAAGCCGGTTTTGCCATAAAACGGATTAAGGTCAAGGGACCTGCACAGGAGATTCAATTTTTGGGGAATAAAATGGCAAGATGGATGTCGCCAGATCCCCACAGATGTGATCAACAAAATAACAGCAATGTCTCCACCAGCTAATAAGAAAGAAACACAAGCTTTCTTGGTTGCTGTGGGGTTCTGGAGAATGCACATCCCAAATTACAGTTCGATTGTAAGCCCTCTCTATCATGGGACCCGGAAGAAGAACGATTTTAAATGGGGCCCTGAGCAACAACAAGCCTTTGAGCAAATTAAACGTGAGATAGTTCATGCAGTAGCCCTTGGACCAGTCCGGACTGGGCCAGATGTAAAAAATGTACTGTACACCGCAGCCGGGGAGAATGGTCCTACCTGGAGCCTCTGGCAGAAAGCTCCAGGGGAGACTCGAGGTCGACCCCTCGGCTTTTGGAGTCGGGGATACAAAGGATCTGAGGCCAGCTATACCCCAACTGAGAAAGAGATACTGGCAGCCTATGAAGGGGTTCGAGCTGCTTCGGAGGTGATTGGCACTGAAGCACAGCTCCTCCTGGCACCCCGGTTGCCCGTGCTGGGCTGGATGTTCAAAGGCAGGGTCTCCTCTACACATCATGCAACCTATGGGACATGGAGTAAATGGGCTTCACTAATTACACAACGAGCTCGAATAGGAAATCCCAGTCATCCAGGCATTCTAGAAGTCATCATGGACTGGCCAGAGGGCAAAGATTTTCGAATGTCACCAGAGGAGGAGGTGATGCGTCCTGAAGAGGCACCACCATGTAATAAACTGTCAGAAAGTGAAAAGCAGTATGCCTTGTTTACTGATGGGTCCTGCCGTATCGTGGGAAAGCATCAGAGATGGAAGGCAGCCGTATGGAGCCCTCAACGACAAGTTGCAGAAACTGCTGAAGGAGAGGGTGAATCGAGTCAGTTTGCTGAGGTGAAAGCCATCCAGCTGGCCCTGGACATTGCTGAATGAGAAAAGTGGCCAGTACTTTATCTCTATACTGACTCATGGATGGTGGCAAATGCCCTGTGGGGGTGGTTGCAGCAATGGAAGCAGAGCAATTGGCAACACAGAGGTAAACCCATCTGGGCTGCTGCACTGTGGCAAGATATCGCTGCCCGTGTGCAGAACCTGGTGGTGAAGGTACCTGGTGATGAAGCGTCATGTAGACGCCTATGTACCCAAGAGTCAGGCCACTGAGGAACACCAGAACAACCAACAAGTGGATAAAGCTGCTAAGATTGAAGTGGCTCAGATGGACTTAGATTGGCAACATAAAGGTGAATTATTTTTGGCCTGGTAGGCCCATGACACTTCAGGTCATCAGGGCAGAGATGCAACATAGAGATGGGCCCATGATCGAAGGGTGGACTTAACAATGGACACTATTGCCCAGGTTATTCATGAGTGTGAAACATGTGCTGCAATTAAGCAAGCTAAACGGTTAAAGCCTCTTTGGTATGGAGGACGATGGCTGAAGTATAAATATGGGGAGGCCTGGCAGATTGATTATATCACACTCCCACCAATCCGCCAAGGCAAGCGCCATGTGCTTACCGTAGTGGAAGCAACCACCGGATGGCTGGAAACATACGCTGTGCCCCATGCCACTGCCCGGAACACTATCCTGGGCCTTGAGAACCAGATTTTGTGGTCACACGGCACCCCAGAGAGAACTGAGTCAGACAATGGGACTCATTTCCGGAATAACCTTATAGACGCTTGGGCCAAAGAGCATGGCATTGAGTGGGTATATCACATCCCCTACCATGCACCAGCCTCTGGGAAAATCGAACGGTACAATGGGCTGTTAAAAACTACATTGAGAGCAATGGATGGTGGGACTTTAAAACATTGGGATACACATTTACCAAAAACCACCTGGTTGGTCAACACCAGAGGATCTGCCAACAGGGCTGGCCCAGCCCAGTCGGAACTTTTACATATTGTAGAGGGGGACAAAGAAGTATTCCACACCACAGCATGTCATGCCCAGGATGTAACTGAGAGTTACCTGGAAGGGCTGGCTCACTGCTTGGTCAGGCTGGGTATTGACGGGTAGTATTGTATTCTCTTCCCTTGTTATTTCCCTTATCATTATTATTATTGGTGGTAGCAGCAGTGGTTTGTGTTATACCTTAGTTACTGGGCTGTTCTCATCTCAACCCGTGGGAGTTACATTCTTTCGATTCTCCTCCCCATCCCTCAGGGAGCAGGGCTGGGGGGGGGAAGAAAAGGGGGAAGTGAGCGAAAGGGCTGCATGGCTGACTTACGGCCTGGGCTTAAACCATGACAGATATAGCTTTAACCTTTTGCCTATCCTGCTGGTGTTGGAGGGCAGATGCTACTACGCTTTCACGTATTGCTCCTTACCTTACTCCAGTGACTGGACAAAAATAAATATAGAGAAAGCTACTATTAGAGAGGAAAAGGTACCATACTTTGGACTGGCTTTACAACAGAACACCTTACAGAAAGGTAAAATGATCTGAATGGTAGCCAGGAAAGCTCTATGAATGATAAGAAAATAGGTGAGAGTGTGATCTTTGAGAAGATTCAGTTCTTTCTATCATTTTCTGAATTCTGTATTTTTTCTAGGAAAAAAAAAGCATCTAACTTGAAAAGGGTGATGTATCTGGGAACATAACAGAACAAACTTGTCTTAAAAGAGCCAATGCATAAAAAACAACAGAGATTCACAAGATAGAAAAACCCAGAACCAAACAAATGCAAAACCTCACACACTCTTGGCCAAGAATTAATAAAAAAGAAAAACAGGTAAAAAAGAGTAATAATCCAAACAAATGAGCACAAGAACACTACCAGAGTACAGAGATGTGTCACAGAAATTCAGAAAGTGATTCTTCTAGGGAAGTATCTATTAGTCCAAAACTTTATGAGACCTCTTGAACATGCCAAAGCCTCTAGTGCTGAAGGAAAGAGCATAATCTACAGTCCAGATAAAATGACCAATCCTATTATCACTAGTGCAAATGTTGGAACCCTACCTGGCTCACCACCCAGAAGTCTTCTTAGCAGTTCTTCAGAAGAGACTCCAAATAACGTTTTACTAAAAAAGAACAGAACTGCATTGTGTACAAAGTACTCTAGACGCTAGATGGGCATGCAAACACATCGGAAGTTTCTTAACTGCTTGCTAGGTGGATGGTAATTTGTCTGACAGTCACTCGTAATAGAGTGATCACAGTTTTTGCACTTCATTTTCAGGCAGAAAGAGTTCACAAAGATAAGGTCACTCTAAGAGAAGTGAAATGTCAGACAAATCACCATTCAATTCACAAACTGTGCCTCTAAAGAAGACTGGTGTGATTTGTGGCTTTGGAGTTTATTTTTTATTCTTCATATTCCTGAGAAAACCACTGTGGAACTCATTTGTTCCAGAGCCTGCATAGCCAGCATGAGGAACTCACAGAAGGCATGACTACCAAACATGCTGCTCTTTTGATCACAGAATAACACCTTCCAGAGGTCAAAGGAAAATAAGTCTGATAAGCTGATGCCAAGTCATACTTCACTGCAGAGATGGCTGACTGAAAGAGACAAAGTCAAAGATCTGTTTGAAGCCTGGATCATCCAGTACATCCTCCACAGCCAATTTCTCAAATACAATACAGGAAGAGAAAAACCACAGTGCCTGCAAGCAGCTTAAGAGACTTGAAAGGAAATCTCAGGCTGTTTCTTTACAATAACTTAGCTGAAGGTTCAGTCATCAGTTTCCATGCATTTTGACTTGTTTTTAAACACAAAAGCCAATTTTTTTATCATCTTCTGAAATTAAAATTACTACCAATATGGCTATTTAAAGCTGGATTTTTGTTTCGTTTTGGCTTGCTTTTTGGTTGTTTTGTTGTTTTGTTTTTTTTTAAATAGGCCATTATGCATCTTCCATTGCATACTAAACATTCCTATAAAACTGGGCTAAAATATATACTTTTGTAAGAATTTAGGTGATGCTGTGCCAGCTGTCCTACTTTTTAATTCCCTTTCACCTACAGGCATAAAGCTCAGGTTAGGGAGCCTGAGTTCTGCAGATATATCATTCCAAAACTTACATAGGTATGAAAAATCAACAGGAGACAGCATGGAAAGTTATCTGCAAAGAGTAAAATATAGATAAATATTCATCATCAGTTTTATCTCTTCTGTAGCTCACTGCATAATCCCGGTTTTCCTATATCTTAAAAGAGAAACAGAGAAACGGTTTCCAGAGTAGTTTTTTTGCAGATATCTGGACACCCTACACTGCCTCATTTTGTAAATCATAAGCTGTTTGTCCACCAGCCCCACCTACATTAGGAGACACAAAATATTCCTGTGTAGGATCTTCTGTACAAGTTACCAATGACAAAAAATTGCTTGGAAATAAGAAGGCAGCACATTGATTAAAATCCCACCTTTGCAACTTGTTGAGGTCCAGTCAGGTCATTAGCAGTGAAAAATTAACACAACATCTGACTTAAAAGCATGTCCACAGGCAGAAACTGCAGTATTCAGTAGCTGCAGACAGGGGCTTAGTGGCTGTCAGCAGTGTCTTTTTCATGTTCCCGAGTGCATTTATGGCAGGTATTTATGCAACTGAAAAAAAGAAAAATAAAATAATTTTCGTCCTTTCTAACATTTAGAAAAATTATAGAATAAACCACCTACAGTGGGAAATATTTCTTACCTGAATCTGGTTTAATGCTGTCTATTCAACAGAAAGATCAAAAAAAGGTTAGTTGCGCCTTTAATGCTGGTTCTGACATTACCATCAACATTCACTTAATTGGGTCACATGCAGCTGTAAGAACTGACAAAGATCATTTGGTTACACACAGATTGTTCTGATTTGCCCCTATCATACTTGAAGCAGATATTTTTGTAAAGGTCACTATTTTATTGCATGATTATTAGGTGCATCATTGCCTCCTGTAAGTGATGTGGCCAATGTTATCTGGTAGATTTTTTCTCAAATTGCCTGAATTTAATATTCTATGGAGGGAGAAGCCAGACACTCCACCACGGTGTCTAAATCTGTCACAGCTATGAATGGTTCTTTAGAATTATAAAGCTCTGTGAGGGAAACACAATTTTTACGTTACAGATGGAGAGCAAGGGCACAGGCAAATTGAGATGATCAACCCCACGCCACAAAAGATAGTTGTGCCTTAACTGAAAACTGACCCTGGGTTTTTTTACACCTAAGCCAAGTACCTTAGCTTCTGGGCCATGCTCCCAAGTGCAAAAATAACTGCATATTAATAAAATTAAAACTATTAGATATACAAGTATTCCTTATGCACCTATCACTGAGATTAGTAAGTTTAAAATATTGCGTGTCACTAATCTTCAGAGAAAAGTGATTGAAATATACTACCTCATCACATCCACAGACATTTCTCCCATTATGATTTTCGGGGGCTTTAACAAATGGAGGATAGATGGCAGAAAGTGTATTTTAACATTAAAAATGCTTTCTTTAAGGGTCTAGAAAAACAGTGGCCAAGGATCAGTTTTCAATACATTCAGTACTGATGTGCTACTAACAAAGCTTTTTCCCACTTCTTTTATACTTTGGTACTTGCAGCTGTTTAGCACATTTCAATTCCAATAAAGTTATCCCATGTGGACTGAATTAATTTAATCATTTTTAGTGTGAATTAAATAGTCATCTTTAAATACAGCTTTTTATAAAGTGGATATTTTTGGTTCAATTCTACCCTGGCAAAATCAAGCAGAAGTCATCTCTTAAAATGGAATAAAAATTTGAAGCCCTCTGAATTGTTAAAATACACTCAAGTCCAAAATGAAGCTTATGGAAATCCTAATAAGATAAATCTAAAAAATTCAGAATATGCCTATTGAAATATTTCACTGACATTAAACGAACATTTCAGCCCAGGAACATCATCAATGAGAAAGTGTTAAAGATGGATGCTTCCACAAAGTTCTGTTTGAAAGTTTAAAGAAAATGTCGAAAATTTATCTCATAAAACTTCAGTCTTGATTATGCAGATTTTTCTTGTAAAAGACATTAAAAATTGATGATTATAAAGTAACAAACTTAAAACTATAAATCTAACAGGAAGGACCCAAGACAAAAAAAACCAAAAAGCCCCATAAATGTGGCTTGATAGTTCCTTTGTAGTTCCTTGCCTATCCAGTTCCCAGCATAATAATTTAAAACAGAGGTCTGCACTGAGTTGTATCTCCATCTCTGCAGTCCAGAAAAGCAGATCTATCTTCAGTATACTGGTGGAATGCAAAGGTCCTTAATGATGAATCTTTTACCTGACGGAAACCTCTATGCAGAGGAAAATCGTGCCTAGGTGCTAAAACCAGTTTTTAAGCTCTTCTGTAAAGGAAAGTTACTGAAAAGGATAGAGTGAAAATCATTGCCCCCCTGTGCAAGGAGACACAACAAGGAAATCAACATTTCACCTTACTAGCAAATACAGGAGCACTTAACAAAGGAGTTGTTCTTTTCTTTTTGGCATTATTTTTTTTCTTCATTAAATCACCTAATTTTTTAAGTATCAATCAATAGATCTATCCCCAGGCACGGTTTTAACATTTGCAGAAAGTAATTCAGCTTGTTAGAGTTCTGTATGTGCATCTTTTAGTTTATGCATGTTATTATATGTTTTTTTTATGTGCATCTGGTGTTTTGCTTTAGGAGTTAGTGCACTCTAACAGCAATTACTGTATACACTTAGATACTGTGCGTGCTGTATAAAAATATTTGTTATTGAAATAGGTGAACTGCAAGAAAATGTGAAATCACAGAAGAAATCCCACTTCATTGTTAGGTATGGAAAAAGCAGAAGTGTTTTTTGCACTAGATGCACTCTGGTTTTAAGCTATCTGTAAGATAGTATAACATAATTAGAGAGAAAACAAACACCATTGCCTAACCAAAAGCAATCTTACTCAGAATTTTTGAATTCAATTTCCATCCAATCTAACAAACTGGTATCCACAGCATAATTTATGAACATTTCATTTTGAAATATTTATTGCAACTTTTAAAGGTGGATTGGTAAAGATCACTTCAGCTCTCCACATTACTTCTGTAATGTTCATGCTTTAATTGAGCTTATCCATCAATGTTGTATATTGTTTGGAGAATGGATGCAGAGCTAGAACTTTTAGCACTGCGTATGGAAAGGACTTTGTTTTAATTAACAATAGTATCTCTGTAGAGAAGTTAAAGGCTATATTCATTCTACTCTAATAAATTGGATTCAGGCTGTTTGTTTGGACAGAGAGTGGTGAATGATGTTCAGACTTACTTCTTAGAGTGGCAGGACATGAACAGTGATAGGCTGAAGAATGAAAGTAAGTTCAAACCATTAAACGAAAAAAAAAATTAAAAAAATAATAAAAAAAATTTATTACCTCTCCTAATTAGAAATGTACCAGTAGTGCTGCACTATGTACTTGTCCATGAAATACTACTGCTTCCTTGCTTATGCATTGGTTTCACCTGTGCAGATATATTTGGTTTCAAAACCAATATTGAAATACAGGTATGGACTTCCACCTCGAATGCATGAGACATTATTTGTTGGTTTTGCCTTGGCAGTCAATTCACTCAAAGGCTGAGTTAAGATAATTACTCCCATGAGGACTGCATTCAAAGGAGACCAAGACACTCTGAATGTGTGTTGATATTGCCCAGTAAGTCTCATTCAGCTTCATGGTTTTCAATACATTTCAATTTGTTTTGCATTTTGTACACTCCACTGAGCATATTTAAAATAAAAGCCAAATAAATTTGTTTTTTAAAAAAAAATTACGGTTAATGCATGAAGCATAGAGTGAGCTTGGACTATGACATAGGGAGAAGATAATGCTCACTTAAATTCTCCCTAAATAAAGTTAAACACCAGCACTGGCAGAAATATTTGATTTAGGTACAGAATGCAACATTAAACAGGATAATGAAATGCATCTTCTGGTTTTTATAGTAACTTCTAACTTAATGTGTCAGAGGCAGTAACAACACATGACAGAAGTAGCAGTAACAGTGGTTGTTCTCATTTTAATCCAGAAATCTTATGTTTTAATGTCAAACAACGAGTGGGAACCTTGCAGAAAGATAAACAAAACATGCTATTTCTGAAGTATAAATACACTAATCAGTGAATGAGACCTGAGAAAAGAGCAAAAACCACTGATAAATGTTTCAGCAAAAGCTGATAGGAGATTCTAAAGTATTGATTCTATCTTTTATCTTCCTAGGCTATGTAAGCAAGCAAATAAACAGCAAGACAACATCAAAAATAAAACTATTCAATAGGGAGGACAAAGATCAAAGTAGTCTTGAATGTATTTTATCACTTTTTCTGCTGGTAAGTACTCTTAAGTAGAAGCATAATACAAATGCATGAAAGCAAAACAAGAGTCATGCATTTTGTACTAGAAGACCATAATGTCTAATTAGAGCATGTAAAAATACACTAGCTTAAGTTTAAAGACAAAATGTAAAGTCGTATTATTACATGCAGAGGTTGAATCTAATAATCAGTAATTCTACAGTGCTTTAGAGTACTTCAGGTTGAATCTCTGGAGTTTGTTTAGCTTTGTTGTGTTTATGTTTGTTTCCTGTTGAAATAAAAAGAATACGCCATAAGCTGTCACCATCAATAAACAGGGATGATTAGGTACCTCTTAGTAAAGATGATAACATTTCACCTAGCATAGGAACATTATCCGAATTGAGTAGTCATATGAGTAATTCTAAAATCTAGCTAAGTCACTGCTGGATTCAAGGTAGCTGTAGTGAAACAACAAACACCATCTAAGAATTATCCCCTTGTGGCAAAGTAAAGCCAGATCAGTACCAGAAAAAAAAAAAAAAAAAAAAAAAGAAAAACCTCTATACTGCATTTAACTGCCATCAGGTTTAAAACAGGGAAGAATAAACACTATTTTATGTAATCTTCCACAGACTCATTTTTCTATCAAGGAAGGCATACTTATAAATTATGAGTCTATTAATTTATATGAAACCAAGGAACATTTAATATCTCAAGAAGCATTTAACTGAATATTCTTGATGCCCTATATATACAAATTTAATAGTAGGAGAGAAATTCCTATGAAGAAATTGCAAATATCCCTTTCTGTCAACATTTTTTTACCTTTCAGGTGTCTGCCCACATCTTCCCACCTTTTAAAGATTTTCCATGGAGCCAAGTGTTTTGAAAAGAAACAGAGGGATAAGAGCATTTGAAATATTTACTGTTTTAAAGAAATGTCCCAATTGAGGAAAGAAGAAAAGGTTAAGTTCAGTAATGCTCCTTTAAGGAAAATTTTCAGGTAAGGTAAACTATCAAAAACGTCATTAAGGACTCTGTGACAATTAACATCAGCCAGAAACCTTCCCTGTTCTCAACTTTGCAGATCAACCATTTTCAACTTTTAAAAATGTGTAGCCCATCAAATTTTCCAGTGAAGATGCAGACCCCTTAAAAAATTTTTCACACACATAGAGTGTTGCAGAACATATATCAACTTTTCTTCTGCTTTTCCTCATTTGCAATTTCCTTGGAAACAGTACACAGATCCCCACCATAGGAATGACTGATCGCAGTTCACAAAAAAAATAAAGGAGATCACTATGATCTTTGTGATTTTGATTTTTGTGATCACGGATCACCAATAAAAGTCCAGTGTCCAAATTATAAGCTCCTTGGACAAACAATCTCTGGTAACCCAACTTTAGGTACTGTTTGGAAAACTTTTATTTCAGTTCACTCCTCATGACTCTAGACTGCAGATGCTTTAAAGTTTTGCTATTAATTCATAATTTTCACACAAAAGCCAGTTAGAAAATATTAGCTTCCACAAGATTGAAATAATTATTATTATTTTACTTAAATAAAAACTGAGTGAGGATAAAACACAAGAACAGGCTGCCCAGAGAAGTTGCGGAATCTCCATCCTTGTGGGTATTCAAAACCCATTGCACGTGGCCAAAGTAACCTGCTCTCACTGGATCTGCTTTGAGCTGGAGACTACACTAGCTGACTTGTGGAAGTCCCTTCCCACCCACATGATTCTGTGACTGTGCTGGAGGTGACATTATAGAGGTGTGCTGGACAATCCTAGACACACTGTGCACATTGCAATCATAATTTTCTAGTGATCATCAAGCTTCCATGGCTTTATCCATTATAATATTTGTGTGGTCCCATTGCTATACTTTTATAAGTTCACCCAACCCAAATTCCATCCAGAGTAACAGCCATGTTAACTGCACTTCCAGGCTAGATTTGTTTTGAGCAACTCCTCTGTGTATCATTGTCCCACACTAAAATTCAGTGACAGTGTAGGTCACAGGCACCATACCAGCAATAGGCAGACAATCATCCAGTTACTGGAAATAGTAGTAATTCTAACAGACTCGATGTAGCTGCGCAGAAAGCAAAGTGGGCTGAGAGCTGAAGGATTTGGCTTCATTCTTTACAGTTCTGCTCAAATTCTTAAGTTACCAAAGAAGGACTTGGAATAGCTCACAGAAACTAATAGAAAATAGTCTTAGAAACAGAGAATTAAGTTAATGTGATGCCAATGAAGATTCTAAATGCTGTACTTTTAAGCCCAAAACGGCACAAATTTAACACACATACTGCACTAGTATCACTAGTGTACACTAGTATACACACACCAGTATCATCTTGTTTACAGTCCAGATACTCCTAAGTCATGTCAGCAACAAGTCAGCACCTGCTTGACTTTGAATACTAATTTAATATTGTTGTTTGTTTGTTTTGGTTGGTGGGGTTTTGTTTGTTTTAATTCAGGTAACGAGGTGGGTCATTCTGCCTTTAAAGAAGCAGTCTGACTTAAGGTTGACTTTGTGTTGTGCACTCATGGACAACTACTATTGCCGCTCATTTTTATTTCTTTTTTCACCACATGTAGCTTAGATCACGTCAGAGATACAAATTATGTAAATTCGCCTTTATTTAATGTTTAATTATTTGCTTTCTGGAATGCAATGCCATGTTCTTTATAAATTACCTCAATTCTTTGTTCTTTAATGTACCTGTGCACTTGATCAGTGACAGTCATATACCTTAGTGTTTACTATTCCATCAATCTTAGTTTCACATATAAATATTATCAGGATTATTTCAATTTTTCCTTCAAAAAATGAACAATATGAGCCTGTTTCCAAGACAAATCCAAATAAAATTTTTCCTCTGAATATAGAGCTGATTGATAATGAAGTAGTGACATGCACCAATTCTCATCCTGCTAACAGAAACAATAATTACAATAATGATGGTTATTCAGTTGGGGTGCCCTCTGTTCATGGGTGCGTGACTAAAGCCCACCATGTCTACAAAACACATGGATATGAGTCTCAGTATTTTTCTGCTATCAGCAATTAGTACAGTGTGAAATCCTGCAGCCTCTATCTGTAGTAGCTAGTCTGAGAAAAATAACAGCTTATCAACTTGCTGAATTAGATCAAGCGGTGCTATATAATTCAAAGTCCCATGTGGAGACCAGTGTGGTTCCACAAAAGAGAATTTTTCTTTATTTTACTGTTTATTCAAAAAAGTAGGAAATTTCATATGAAATAATTATGTTAAAGGTTAAGACTGAGAAGCAAAGTGCACCAAAAGGTAGGAAATAAAATAGAGGTGTACTGGGAAACACAGATCAGATCCTTTAGGCACAGGCGTTACAATTTGAGTTCTGCCTTGCATGACATGCACATGCACTCTGTTCCTTTCCCTTTCCTTCACTACTCTGTCTGCTTCCCAGCCAAAATAACCCACTCTCTTTCATTAGAAAAAGGCCAAGTGCTATGAAAAAGTCAGTTTTGTCCTTTGGAAAAGTGCTAATATCAAAATAGGTGGACCTCCTCTCCAGTGAAAGGATACCCAATACTTACTAATAACTGATGTTTCAGATACAGAATAAGAATAAAGCAAGCATACAGTGAAGAAAATTCCCTGGAGTTCAGTGATTTGAGGTTCAAGAGTTTAGAAAATTGACGTGCTGAGTATTCAGATCAACAGGAACTAAGCCTTGAATTCAGGAAGTACTATATAAATACTAAGACTGATGGGAAACTGGACCAAACATGATACTCAAAATTAGTGAAAACTTTCTACTTTAAATTTTGTTCCACACTAAAAGTGGACAAGGAAAGGGCAATGATGAGAAAACTCTGAAGATTGCTGTGAAGATAAATTCCTTAGGGTTTGTGAAGCAGTTCAATACTACAGCTAAAGTATACAACAAAGGAGCACACAGGAGGAAATAAACAATTTTGAATTCTGCAGGGTCTAGAATGGCAAAGTAAATAACGCTTAAGGGCATGTATCATATGATCCAGTACAAGCAGATGTTGAACAATTAATCTGATGGTGACCGCAGTATTTCTGTCTGTAAGTGCATATATAAACTATATATATACACACAGAGTGTAAAAGATAGGGGTCCTGTGGGAGAAAAACCCCCTATGTAAGCTGGTAATTAAAACCTTTCCAACTGTACATTCATTGAGGAGCTAAATAAAATTTCCATAGATTTCCCACATTCTGACATTTGAAAACACAATATTCTGATTTTCTCATGGTGTTTCTCTGAGGTGCAAAATACATACCTCTAAATTCACACAAAGTTCTCTGATTGATCAAATTAGTTTTCAACATCCTTTGATGCACAGGTAATACTTTCCCTCTGGTTATGTTGGTTTTAAAGGTATACATGGAATATACATGCAAACTATTTTGTTACATTATTTTAAATAACTGCAATAATTAAATCTTATTTCAGTATTTTAAGGATTTGGGTTTTGTTGTTTGGTTTGGTTTGGTTTTTTTCTCTCTCTGGGTACTCAAGTTGACTTTATTAACGTCTTCTATTCAGGTACTAAGAATTTTTAATTGGCTTTTTAATGTATCCAGTTAAATAATATGACAATGTAAAACTAGGAATTTCTCTTCCTACAGTTGATTCTGAAACAATGCACAATAAATAAGCATAATTCTGCTTTATGGTAGACACCATAGAACAACAATGAAATTCACTCTGAAACCTCAGATACTCAATTTCTGAAAAGCTGTAGTGTAAGAATACATAAATGACCCCTGCTTCCCACGAAAAGAGCGCTACATAGAAAATATTCTCCTCCTTCTCCTATGGGTTATATGGACATATAGCTTAATGCCTCAACAACAATTTTAAGGTGTACTGAACTCTCCAGACTACTTAAATTAAAAGTCAGACCCTCCACTGCTGAGTCTTGATGTAGACTGTCCCAACTACGGGACTTGCTATGTGCAAGATCAGTTTACAGGAAGTTGCCTTGTAGCCCAAGATAAGTAACAGTGCATGCCATACAAGTCACCAAATCCCAACAGAAGACCTGCACAAGCCCCAAGACGTGAAAAAACCTTCCTTGGATTTTGTTATGAAGATGAATTTCACTCCAAGAGGAAACATTGCTGAAAGCAGTGACAAGCAGAAAGATAGCTCTCAAAACAATTTTATCTAAAGGATATTGAATCCTAAAGTTATTTATAGATCTTTTGAATTTTCTATCTTCGAATGTGTGTTTATGTATACACTTCCTCTTTCTTAAATCACAGCAGAGTTTTTTACAGGTTTTATTTGACAAAATTACGTTCTCTGAATTCTTGCTTCACCCCTCAGGAACTACAATAAAAACTCATAACAGCATATTGCAAACTTTTAAAACTATTATTTAGATTCTTTGTCAGAAAAGTCTGGGTTATAAGAAACCAAATCATTAGGAAGCCTTTGGGTGCATTCTGATTCTAGACTTGTTCCTGTAAAAGTCCAAGTTTCACTCCCAGGGAATGCAATAAGCCACAAACATCTGAGTGTACAAGGCAGCAGCATCCTTCCAACCAGCATCAATACAGAAAGAAAAAAGGAAAGTAGTCTTCAGTACACAAAGCAACTAAGATGCACCGTCTGTGTCTGGCTTTCGTTCTGATACATTCTGCTTCCAAAATTCCATAAATATTTGCTTTTACTTCTGTTCTGTGGACAAGTGAAAACTTAGGTTGTTAGAATGTCACTAAGCAGTGTTTCTAAGGTTATACCTTTGAAAGCTATTTCTGAAGGTACAATTGATTCACCTGACCTTTCCATGTTACTGTGAATACAGATAATCTACTGGCTAATGCAGGAAGCTACTGTATGTGTCACACCATATTTCTACCTCCTTTAACTTCCAGTGTGTGTATGTTTAAAAGTATCAAAACGTCAGTACCAGAAAAATAAATGCACCCAAAAACTTTAACTATAATGAAACCTATGAGATTTTTCATTTGCTGTCACCTGAAGAGCACAGGTAAAAATTAAACTGAAGCTCTTCAGTAAGCTACTTGTAAAGGGCCAAGGAAGACTTTACAAAATAAGTACATATGCAGATGCACTCCTAGAAGATGTCTATGCCAAAGAATGTAGATTCACAGGTAACACCTAACCCAACATTAAAGGAGCTAGCTCAGGTTTCCCAGTCTCAGTAGCATGAAGTTCTCACAGGCTTATTTATCCCGTTGGAACATAGTTAATCCTGATTGCATACTCCCAATGAAGTAAATGGTGCTCCTTGTCAGGCGAAATGGTGTTCACTATGCAAGGGGCATTACAGCCTTTCCCTCTATACACGCATTGCCAGAGCTGTGTTTTGACTAAGACATCATCTCTCCATTGTTCATCCTATTTGAAGTCAATCTACTGACTACTGTACACAGAAAGCAGCATAGTTAAGAAAAAAAAACGAGCCCCTTCTAACCATAAAATGTTGCTGTTTGATCTAGTCATCAGTGCATAAGAACACACACATTTCAAAAACATTACCACTGAAAAATTATCAATGCACCAACACTCTTCTATATATGGCTGTGGGAATGCTGTCTTTGCTTATGGGGAAGCGTTTTCTGTGTAAATGAATTGCTTCTTCTTGAGCTGTCAAATGTGTAAAGCATACAAAGAAGCTAGAAAACAACCAGTAATTAATAGCTTATTATCTGATAAACCTGACCTTCATTAGGAACAACTCAGGAAAGCATTTCACTGTCTGTAATTTAAATTGTGACTTTTTTGAGAACAATAGAGGTTTGTCATATTTATAACAGCTAGGTAACAAAAAAGCTTTCAGCCCTAAAATGTCCCTTAGATTATTTAAATGCATATAAATTTTGCAGTAACAAATTCAAGCTTGGAGACTTGGAAATCCTGTCTGGTGAAAAAGCTTAGTAGCTTTAGTAGATGGAGAAGGATTATATGCCAATGCAGGAATGGAGAGGTTGACAACTTTAACCCACCTTCACATTCTCAGAGTTTTTAAGCTGGTCCTGAGCCAATTCAGGCTTCTGTTTTATGCTATAATGTGTTACCCTCTATTGCCAAGAATAACTGGAAAGCAGCAGGCAAACCAATAACATGGTAGACAGCAAGAGAATGGGCAGATCAGCCTTTTATGAGAGAGTTATCTAATAGAATAGGTATTCTCAAGTGAGATTTCTGCTTTCTATCCCACATTGAAGAAGTAGAAAAAATGCAGGGTCAAGTGTGAAATCAAGCACCAACTGTTGCATTGGCATGAGAAAATCAGAATAGTGTTCTTCAGATTTTCCCATAGCTTATTAACTGAATCACAAAATTATTTTAGTGAAAGAATTTAAGAGTCTGGTCCTGCTCTCAGAAAACCCAGCATCAATATTATTGTTTTCCTATATTGGGCAACCAATCAAAATTTTAGATATTATTTTTCTTCATTTATCCACCTCCGAAATGGTGTTCACCAAGGTCTTCCATATGTCCTTCCATGTATATTTCAGTGACTTGCAGAATTTTTCTCCATGGTCTTAAGTTTTCCACCTTCAAAAACCTGTAATGATACTTGCCTAGCACAAGAGCACATGAGTCCTGAAAACAGACAACACTGGGATACACATAGGAATATTAACCTTTGCCATGTGCTATTCACTGGCTGGGGCTGAGCACGGAAGCAGTGCACTGATTTCACTAGGCCATTATCAGATATTTAACAGTTGTTGGTAATCTGCTTCACAGGAAGATGCAAAATATTGCACAGCAAAACAAGTGCATTGGTCTCAGGCTGTTACATGAACAGCTTCAGAAGGCAAGCACTTGAAAAGGTCTCTGAGAGACAAGACAATCTTCTCCCAGAACTGACATACCAATCTGAAAAATATATCAGGGCACTCTTCCCTGTGTATATGGTACAATCAGTTAGGTTTTAAAAGCAAGTGTAGGAAATGTTTCAAGATTAAGGAAAACCAGACTGCTACCTAAAACTGCCCACAGCTTCTGTGGACTTCCCAGAACTCAATCCAAGGGATCATCATAAAACCAGCTGGAGCACCCCAGCTTCATTCACATGCTAACCCAGGGTTATAGCCTACCTTATACAGCTCACAGTTAATTCTATGCTGAAGCCAACACTTTATAAGGCATGTTATCTTTCTTCATTGCTTTTCGTAAATCTGAAACAAAAGCCACAGAACATACACACTTTTCAGCATGAAAACCAATAATCAGATGAAATTATGTTTGTTCCTGGGCAAATGGTACATTCACAGCCTCCTACTTGTAAGGCAGTACAGACGATTCATTCCAGAGAACAGTACAGGTTTCATGGACTCAGTGGGCCATGCAACATTGATGTCCAAGCACTGATGGCTCCAGGATATTGGATCTTATTAATTGTTACGTTGTTGTTCATTGAAAAGTTTTGCTAGAGTATTTCAAAGGGTCTCTTGTATTTAGTAAATTAAAATGGTTTTCACCCTCTGAGACTAGAACAAATAGATTCATGTTACTAAGGAAACCTGTCTGTGAAAGAGCCTAGATAAGAAAAGAGCAACAGCGCCCCCCTCAAAAAACAAACAAACAAACCCCTCCCCCCCCAAAAAAAAAACCCAAACCAAACAAAAAAACACCAACCCAACAAAAATCCCTAAATCCATTGTTAATAAAGTTATTTTCTCTCATAATGTTTGTGGCACACACTAAAAGCATGACAACATTTTTACAAAGGCACTCACTTGGATGACCCACATAACTCAGTCATGTCTTTGCTGCTTATGAATCTTTGATGCATCTACCCAAAAGAGATGTTAGTAAAACATCTACACCACAACTTGCTATCCAATGTCCTCTTTTTATGATAAATGCAAGTTGTACCTCAAAGAAGCCAGAATTTCAATACATGAGATTTTCAATACTGAATTAAATTTCTGCTGCTATCTTCTTATAAAGGCAAGATCCTAAAACAGGGACAGACTATAATAAATCTCAAACATTCCTTAGGCAAATGTATAAGTATGTAATGGGGATCAAAGCTGAATGTATAAATCCAAGATGTGAAAAAGAATGAAATATTTTCAAAGTGTCTAAAATCACTGGCAGACAATCTATCTGTCTAATGTCAGACTACCAACTAAAAGATAAGGCATATAAGGGGGAGAATAATCTTTTCATACTACAAGGAAGAAAAAGTTAAGCAAAAAATCCCCTCAACAAAACCTCACATATACAATGCTCTTGATATGCCAAAGCCTATCTCTGCATCCATCAATCAATGCATGTATAAGGAAATACATACTAGGAACCAATTAAAACACTGACATATAAAAAGAAAACATTGGTATATATTTGCAGCAGAATACCGATATACAATCATGCTCTGTATCTAAGGGCACAAAAATAGGTTTGTAGATAAAGTGTGTTTTATTAGGGAAAGTGTTATAATTGATAAAACAATTGAGCATTCGTGCACAGAAATTCCTCTTTGGGTAATTAAAGCTAGTACAAATTTGCAACTATGTCAGCTGGTCTAACAGAAAGCTATTAATATTATTTGCAAACCTGTTTTGCTTGTGTCCTTAGGACTTTGTTGCTATAGTAAAACATCATTACCTCTACCTAGGTAGGTCTACCATTATGACTTAATATAACTATTGGGATTCAATGAAAGCTGTGTTAGTTCAACAAAGCACTCAAATAATTACTCTATTTCTCAAAAAACTCATCAAGACAAATCTTCTAAAGCATATCTCAAAAAACACTGAAAATCCCCTCTTACTCTTTTGCATGTTGGGATATACATAAAGTTTTGGGGAATTTTTTCAAACAGTTAACAAATCTGTCCACAACTAAATTTATATTTGAAATATCAATGAAAGTAGATGTTCTCCAAACCATAGAGGGATAAAAAATGAATCTACGTTTGTCCTGCAAAATGCTTTGAGGTAATTTTGGAAGAGAACCACTGAGAAATAATTCCAATAAAAATGCAAGGAGAATATAGAACATAGAAGCTACCGTACAAGGAGGAATAGAAATTTTGAACCTGATTTTAAGTACTTGTTAGGTAAAAGTGTTTTTTAGAATATTAAGCAGATGTTTAATCAACTCAGTTGTGACATGAATTTAAATACCAGATAGCAAATTTTCAAGTTATTAGCAGAATATCATTGTAAATTCAAAGTAAAATGAAGTGGTTCAGTTGCCTGTGTGAACCTAGATGGAAAATATTTTGTAGCAATTTTGTTATGTAGAAACGTTTTAGGCACTGACCCTGCAAAAAAGACACTTCTAAAAGTGCGAGCTTTGAGTGGCTGACTTTCATCTCAGAAGCATTTTGGTCCCATATAACCACCACATGCTGCAAAAGTGCTTGACATAGAGAAAATTATATTGCATGACATAGCCGTAAAGTAATCAGCATAATGAGCATAATGAGGGCTACAAGGATGATCAGGAGACTGGAGCACCTCTCGTATGAAAACAGGCTGAGAATGTTGGGTCTGTTCAGCCTGGAGAAGAGAAGGCTGCGTGGAGACCTCATAGCAGCCTTCCAGTATCTGAAGGGCGCCTATAAGGATGCTGGAGAGGGACTATACATTAGGGACTGTAGTGATAGGACAAGCAATGGGTTAAAACTTAAACAGGGGAAGTTTAGATTGGATATAAGGAGGGAGTTCTTTACTGTGAGGGTGGTGAGGCACTGGAATGAGTTGCCCAGGAAAGTTGTGAATGCTCCATCCCTGGCAGTGTTCAAGGCCAGGTTGGACAAAGACTTGGGTGACGTGGTTCAGTGTGAGGTGTCCCTTCCCATGGCAGGAGGTTGGAACTTGATGATCTTAAGGCCCTTTCCAACCCTAAGTATTCTATGATTCTATGATTCTATTCCCTACGCAAATTGAAAACAGATAGCTGATCCAAAAGAAAGTGATGTTGTATGAAACAATTTGCAGGGCTCTGTTAGGCCATACTGAGTAATGCTCCTTTTACTATAAATTAGTGTGGTATGAAATCCATCTAAATCAAAAGATTTAGTTGGATTTCATACCACGCTAAATCAAAATATACCACAATAAATCAAAAGATTTAGATGGATTTCTCTTTTTGACCTATGCTATAAGATACAAGATTATATAAATGACAGGATGGGTAATAAGTGTTGCAATTATCCACATTTATTTTGTCTTACAATTCCAGTCAGTGGCAAGATTAGAATCATGCATTCAGTGAAGGATTTTTTTTAACATATAGGAATGAATCATTATAAAAAAGTAACAGAGATGAGCTCTAGAACGCTCAGAGGCTGATCCTGGTAAAGCATGCAAAGTCCCAGCTGTATGCCTGAATCTGCTGTCTCTGACAAAGAGAGTGAAAATATTGCAGGTAGAAGTTCTTGTGACAGTTTAAGTTCTGCTTTCAGTGTAAGCTAAAATTCTGCAAGAGGGACCTCTGTCACCTTTCTGTCCATCTTTAATACGTTAAGCAAAAAGATTTGAGGTCTCAGGTCTGCAGAGCTTCTCTTGGCACACTAATGGCCAAGTGCAAAGCTACCAAACGAAACTGTCTATACCATTTTACACCTTGACATCATTCAGATGAGACTGAAGGGCACAAATATGTATGAGCTGGCTGAAGTCCCTAGATTTTCATGCCCCTCTTCACACCTCCTTCATAAGGGTGAGCACAGGAAATAGCACAGCACCTGAGATGCCACCTTTCCAGTGCTTTCATGAATTCTAGGCATGATTCACACATTGATTAAAGCCCTCCTGCATTACCTGAGTGCTTTACCTTCCTAAATTAAATTTGCATTGCATGAAACGATCAGAGCTAGCATGTAGCCAAATGAGGTTCAACGCATGCAAGTATATGGGAAGAAGGTACGTCTACCAGAACAAGGAAGATAGTTGCAAATCTCATTTTTCATACATAAAAACCTGCCAATAATAAACAAACATCTCAAAAGTCTGACATGGCATGTATTGAGCTGTTCTTTGAGTGGCACCTTGCTTATAAAATTCTCTTACAGATTCTATGTATCTCCCAAGCGCAAGGCAGCACCATTGACCATTGTGAGTAGAGCCACATGATCCAAACTGGAAAAATTAGACTGTAATATTCCAACTTTGCAAATCTAAAGAAGTGCACCAAGAACTTCCAGTGATAAAGCAAAAGCTAACTTTCGAAGTAACAAGGCAAGACGCACTTATGTGACTCTCCAGTCACAGTGGCATAAGTGAAGTCACATTTGATAAAATAATCTGGATTCCCTTGCTGCCTCACCTTAACACGAAGTTTATCAGTGGTTCAGACATGGAGAACAGGTATCAGTTATACCTGGAAGACAAAATTGTTTAGGTTTCCTCAAATTATTATACTTGGACCTAGAATCTCCTGGATTCCAACAGGGACTGAACAAAAGCCAGATTTTTTTACGATAAACACACAAACTGTTACCTGAGTTGAAAAAAGCACGTACTCGTCTCTCCATTTCATTTTAATATTTATGAGTTGGTTTTGAGCACACTGGCATGATGTGTCTTGCTCCTCCTACTGAATTGCATGTCCTCAAAATACAGAACTGAGCTAAAGACTGAAGGCATTACAGCTTTAATGCCACCAAAAGTAATTACATAAATATAACTCCAAATTGTTCATATGTTACTGCTGCTCATATTATTGAACAAGTGCCTTTCACTAAGGTCAGAGTATTAAAATCACATAATATTGAAAATATAATCAGCATTTCAGACATATTTTGGTTGCAGCATCACCTCTAAGGCCCTCAGACTCAGGAACTTACATTTGCCAATGGCAGAGTCAAAAACAACGCAAGAATATAAAAATCAAGAAAAAAACCATATGCTCCTTCCTTGTATACTCTAACACCTTCTAAACATGTGAAACAGATTACTCAAATGAAAGATTTCAAAGAATGTTGTAGTGCTGAAAGGATTTATCCTCCATGAACTTTTCTACTGCCCTACTGAACCAGAATGATGTTTTACTGTATACAACCATCTATGGTAACATATTTCACAGCTTACTGTTATTGTTATTTCACACCTTTGCATTCTCTTAACTGCATTATAGTATCTGAATGTACTTTGGACAGCTACCTGAATCAAAGAGGTTTTAATCAAGCCCAGCAACGTAAATCAGCAAGGCAGTTCAGATCTGAAGCATGAAAATAGTTCTATTCAGTTACATGACTGTTCTGTTAAATTTAAATGCAAGTGTTTTGCTCATGTAAAACTGAAATTTGTTCATTTATATGGGTAGTGCCAGAACAATTTGTACCTTTGGACTTACATCCTGCAAAATATGACCAAAAAATGCCTTAATATTAAAAAAAAAAAATCCTCAAGTCAAATGCAAAAGTGGACATTTAATTAGTTATCTTTATATGTTTAATTTTATTTATTTTTTTTTATCAATGGACTGACTCATTTAATTTAAAGTAAATGCGCATCTACAGTTTTACAACTAAAATATTGCAAAATCATAGACACTAGAAATCAAAATTGAAATACACTATTAGCTTAGCATAAATGATAATGACTGCTTTTGCCCTAGCTGAAAGGCTAGTGAAAAGCCAATAGAGCAAATAACAAACATGGTTTTGATCAAATCCTACACAAGGTCTCTGGTATTTGACCCATTTTTAATCTAAAAATGTCCCTTAAGTTGTCATATAAAATGCGAAATGCTGTAATGGAAGATTCTAACCTTTAACTATAAATTGAATGATAATAAAATGCACAATAGTATTTAATGTGGAGCTTTTAGAATACACTTTTATTTTTACATTAAAAAAAAAAAAATTGCAGATTTTTAAGACAGTGTAACATGCAAAGTGAAAATAAGTTCATGGTATGTGATATCATTTCATGCATACTCAGTATTAAAGTATTATATTCCTGAAAACAAGTTCTATTAATGCAATCTGTAGCAAGTTAAAGCCATTTAGAATAATAGAAATATTAATCATAACTCATTGGAAAGGGACAACACTAACTGCATAGTAGACAAACGGGTCTTGTGGTCCAGGTGGCTCAGAAAATGTAAAAGATGTTCACAAGGGATTAAGCCTTTCTTTCTTTTTCCTGGGGAAAAACAAAGAGAAGAGATCCAGAGCTGATGCTCAAAAGTCACCAATGTTTCATACTCAATAACAGACGTCCAATTATCACTAAATCATCTACTATAGCTCTGTGTTAGGGTGCAACATATTCAGATCTAACTTACACTAGGCTGTCATCAAGGATATCTTTAAAGTGCTTCGCAGTTCCATGGCACTAATGTTGTATCAAAATGTTTACAAGCATTAAGTGAATTCATATTCATATCACTGGAATTCTGGATTTAGATTGGTGTCATGCACAATATATCTGAAGAAAATGTGAACTGTTTGGCTGGATAGGATGTGGCTGTGCAATCCTCTTTTCTTCTACCACCAGCAACAACATGTGCCTTGTTCTGCTGACAGGGGGCTTACTCTGCTGCTTCCTTTCAGGGTGTTCAAATCCTTACAGTTTGTTTCATTTACATTTAGTGCTTCTTGAATGTAAGCATTTTCCAAACAGAAAATTTTACCTTGCTTTACTTTGAAAATAAGCAAAAATCCAATTACAACTCTAAGGTTAAGAACTTCAGGCTATACCATGTCCTTAGCAAATTTGGAAATGGCAATTTTGTGCTTGTACATAAGGCATTAGCTCAGTCACACAAATGCAGCTCCATTACAGAGGCTCCTATCAAGTAGTTAGATACCATTATACATCTGCTGCTCAATAGTCTTGTTAAAAAACTTGGCTTTTTCAAGCTTTGCACATCTGACTGTCACAGCAGTTCTCCCAGAATAATTGAAATTGAACCTTAGTATATAGAGGAGAAATCAGAACAGTTACAAATACACTGCAAGCCTAGAACTGTCAGTCCAGAATTCTAATTTTTTACTTATTCAATGCAAGATGAAAGTTGTATCCTTTTTTCTGACTGTCTCCATAACATAGTAACCAATGACATACACCTGAAGACAGTGACAGCACAGAGCATCATCTTTGACAATTCAACAGATTGGTTACTGTTCTTACCCTAGGAAGATTTCTGCTTAAGTGAATTTATCAAAAATAGCTATATTTATAATCTGAATAAAGGTATAGAGGTTTTACTGTATTTTTATGCTTTTAATAATCTTGACTTCAACAATCAATAAACTGACATAATCCCATTGCTGATGTTAGCAGCATAACATACATATTTACCTCAAATTCACAAGTAATTTGGTCTCACACTGACATTCCAATACATCGTGTGAGACTTCCTGGTGAACATAAACTGCAGAAAACCAAAGCAAAACATGTTACTGACATATCTCAATTAATCCATAGGTATCCTGAAAAAAAAGTAGTTTCAGGGAAGGCTCAGCTATCACCAGTATTTTCTACAGAAAACTTTACAGAAAACTTCTACAGAAAACTTTAACAGTGTTTTCCCATCTATCGCTGCTTTTGAAAATGTTTGAGACAGCTGCTGAATTCAACTAAATATTTGGCAGAAGCTAAAAGTCAAAGCATAGTATCAAAGAAGTTTGAGTAACACTTTCATTCCCATGTGCTCATTGGAAGTAAATATCATTGCCTTTCCAAAACTGGAGTGTTTGAAAAAATGGCAGTATGCCAGCACCTGCCTTGTATGATTAACTCCATAGCCAGTGATTTTTGCTACTTAAAGGGAACACAAATCAACAATAACAAAAAAAGGTTTTCATTGACATAGTTTGCACAAAACCTTGCCTTCATACCAAACAGTTTCCATGTGTGAGCTTTGTACTGATACTTCTTTGTGGGTTGCCAGGTATCAGTTTACAGTCATCGTGAACAAATCAAAGCATTTAATTTCCACCTTACTGCCCTAACTCCTTTTTCAGTCTTTATAAATGCCATTAACATTTCATCTGTAATTCAAATCCCAAACCTAGGTGCTGCCTTTAGTATGGACCTTTTCCTAGTCCTCACATCATTGAGATATGTTAATCTCACTCTATATTCCTACATAAATTTCCTCAAGGGAAGAATTTCTTGTGTGTCCAAACAGAAGATGTTAGCACCTTGGCCCTGTTTCTAATGTATTTCAATCTTCTCTTGTCAGCATTGACCATTTTACACCATGGTCCATTTTACACCAAGGAAATCCATTCAAAATGCTGAAAAGTCAATTTTCCTCATTAATCGCATGTACCCTGTCAAGTCTGTTTTCCTGCAATGGCTTTCTCTTCTCTCTGAACTAAATACAAAATTGTCTTCTAAATCACCACTTTCCATGTATGTTAGTAAGCTGCCACTCTATTCTTTTCCCCACAAGATCTCCACCTGTTGAATTTTCAAAGATCTTTTCATAATCTCCTTCTGAGGCCACCCTTTAGAGTTGGAAACACTTGCAAATTTCCTAGAACCATCTCACCATCTTCTTCATCTTCTCCAGATTTTACCAGAACAGTGCTAGACCACAAAGCTTATAAAGCTTTTGCTCAAGGCAAGTAGCTGATGGGATGCAAATACTATTTACCACGCCACATGGTCCTTTCTCATAATTATATGGGCCTATTTGTTAGCTGTAGGTATCACTAATCCTATCACAAATTTTTGCTTCTAGCCATATTAAGGACTTCTTATTGCATGTTTGATCTTATTCCAGACAGTGGACACATGGACAGAAGACATAAATGCCAGAATAAAAATCATCAAGCTGTGAATAGTTTTCTTCTTTGAGTATTTGTTGTGCACTGTGCAGTCTCAAAGTTCCCACTTTGAACTGTTTGTCTTTGAAAATCTTGATGTAACATCAGACCATTCTTCTGAACTGTCCTCTTTTTTCTACATATTTTTCATTTAAAACAGAATAAGTTCCTGCCATTTCCAGCTGCAAACACACAGGGACAAAAATTAATTTCTAGTCTGTCGATAATTCAAAAAGGGGTGACACCAGCATTTCTGACAACTCTCAGTAAGCCACTCAGGTTTGGTTATCATAAAAATCTCTTTCAGAAAGATTTCCAGTACTTTTTCAAGAGACTTTCAATTGGGATACCCCAAGACATCTAAACGACAAACTTCAGGCCCTGGGCTTTTCCTCATAAGTAGTTATCTTCTCTATTATTCATAGGTTTGACCTTCCTGTAGCTTTTGTTCTGCATTTCAAAAGCTAGTTTATTTTTTTATATATCATTGGTTTCATAGTTGCTGGTAGTCTTAAAAGACTTCCACAGGCAATTCTTACCTCATTTAGAAATTCACAGAAATTTTCCCTCTACCTCAACCTCTTATGACTCTAAAACTTTTCAGAACTAAAGAACATTTTTACTTTCAATAACTCTAGACTCTCTTTTCGCTCAATCTTATTTTTACTTACTCTTCCCTTATTACTTCAATGTTACCACTATATCTACCACACCCAATTTACCACTTTGTACCTTCTTCAGCACCTCACGGGCTGTTTCTCAGAAAAGGGTAAAGTGCCAGAGCATTGCAATTTTTCTTGCATGTCAGAACTATTCAAATATGCAACACAGTTTGTTGTAAGCAATGTTGAGATATCGCTATCAAAAACTGTATTCTCTTATTAATACATGTCTAACGAAATTCAGCTTGCCACTTAGCACCGTAATAGTCATTGCTCAAATTGTACTTTGCAGTGGGAAGTTAAGACTGAAAAATGTCCCCAAGTAAAAACGTTGATGTTCAGATAATTAACATTTTAGTAGTTCCTTTTTGAAAATGCCCTATGACTCTTTTCTGCAGAGAGCTTTATATAGCCTCACTTAAGGGAACATATAATTAGGCAGGATTTAAAAGGTCCCACTGGACACTTCAAGCTCTCTGTTAGCTTCAAAAAGAAACCAAAGCCATTTACACTGCATTGTTTAGTTTTGTGACTAAGATATCCTAATATTTAACAGAGATGCTGGGAATCGAAAGAAGCTTTAAACAACCAGGGAACAATGTAAAGCCAGAAGTGAAAATATTTAAAGAGAAGTAAAGAGGATTTCAAATCCATTTTACACAGCTGCATCTGCTGTGACAGTTTATTAAGCTGCAAGGCAAGAGATTTTTTTCTTGCTGAAATATTTACTATAAGCTAAATAGAATTGTCACAGTATCTCAAGTCACTGCTGTGGAAAGCTGAACATTAGCATTCCCAAATGAGAACATTATTTGATTGATTCACTGAGTGAAAGGGTGAGCAAAATCAGATTAAAATGGAAGCCACCAAGCAGCCTTTAGAGCTATGGAGAGAACTCAAAATGGGAGAAAAGCTGGAGGAAGGAAGTAATAGACTTTGTGCACTGGTGGATAGAAAACAGGAATTTGCCATTTTTGGAGCACCTTCCAGGCTCTGATGCTGTACCAAGCAGAAAGCACATACATTTGAACCTTTCTTTTTGCAGGAAAAGCTGCACAACCTCACAAGGCTTGAAAGGAGTCATGATTTCTCTTTGAGGAAGTGACCGCCTTGGTTGAGGAGAGAGATGTGTACAACAATGATCTGGAGTTAGTTAGCTTTTTCTGAAACCATGAACATAAGGTAAGACCCTTTAAGTTGTACCATTCACCTACCAATTGCAACAAGTTAGATCTGCTACTACCAAGCCTCCGAGACATCTTTCTTTTAACTAAATCCTTCTTTACTAAATCCTTGTTAAATTTGGAGCCGTGTGAAATAAGAGTCACTGAGGCACGTAATACCAAAAGAAAGGTTCAGTCATTCAAACTGGATGTTTACTTCAGCAGGTCAATTTCAAAACTAAATTAACCATGACAGTGCCCAATTGTAATCTGTATGTGGGAACAGAGGAGCTATGTGGAGTAAGGTAGAGAGGAGACTGAGGGGAAAACACACAGAAGCAAAAGGCAAATCCCACCTAAGTGCCTCCTGCAAACCCTTCTGCAGAAGAAAAAGGAACCACCTTTGTGAATCAGGCACGCGATATGTGACCCCTTTCACTTCTCCCCCTTGGTATTTAGAGAGAAATCATTACCCTATGTGTGTACCACACAGCTAGACCCTGGAATAAAAGACACTGACCTTTAAGAACTCTTTCCTAATTAAAGTTACCCATTTGAAATCACACAAATAGCACCTTGGTCATTCATGGATAGTTAACTGTTAACTGAAAAAGCACCAAGACACAGTCTGCAATTATAAATTCTTTAATTCAGTCTCACTGAGCCTATTCAGTGAAGGAATAGCCAAACAAATGTCTGAATAGCAACTTTTCACCTGCCGGAGAAGTTCTTAAGTATCATTCTCCTTATTTAAACTCATTTGTTTTGCCAAAGAAATGAAGAAAAGAAAGAAATAAGGAAAACCAAAATGTTATCTATGCTAAAACTGAGAGAATAAACAATTCTGATGTTGCTAGGATGTTTCAACATTAAATATTGCAGTAGAAGTCAAAGGTTTCATTATAGGATGACATCTCTAAGAAGTTATTACATATGGTCTAAGAAACTGAAAAATAAGCTGTGTCATGATGATTTACCTGTAGCACTGATACTGTTATCACATATTAACTTTCTACAAAATAAGCTGTTCTGGAAGCAAATCAGGTATAAGTTGCTGTGCACTGTCTTTGGAATAGTAGCTGCAGGTTCCTTCAATATTTTCATGATCTGTATCATCACAAGACCTTCAATTTCTTACTAAAGGCTGAGCTGAGCTCTAACTCTTAATAGAGTTTCATGTCTTTAACACAACTTTTTCTTTCAGGAAGAGGTTGAGGGGCTGAAGAATGGGGATCACCAACAGGAATTTTATTTTCCAATGAGTTATGACTTTCATGAACTGGATTTAATATCTCTGGGTCTTGTCAAAAGTTACATGAGCAGGGAAGGGAGAAGCTAAGCAGGATATTGGGCACACCAGGCTTCAGAATTCAGAATATATTTGAAAATCAAAACTAAATTAATAAAATCAAAAAAGACTAATATCTTCCAAAAATAAGATTGGTGTGATGTAGGCTGAGAAGCAACCCAGAATATCAGAAGGGTAACATGTGAAAAGAAAGGTCTTTGCTTTCTGAAACCAAAATAGCAGGGGGACCGTGGGAGTCCTTAGAATACTACATCCACCCAAAGAACAAAACACCCTCATCACTGAAAAGTTTTCATGTGGCTCATTTTCATTGAAAATTTCATGGATTCTTTTTTTTCTTTTTTTTTATTTACATAGTAATGGAAAAGATATTCACTGGTCATAAAAGGAAGAACGAAGAAATCACTTGCAATGACAGAGGGTGGAATAATTACCTAATTAAGTCATAACTGCAGGAAATTAGGAAAATTCATGAAATATGCATGGGTAATGGATCAGTATATTTTCCAGGCTTTTACTTTGCTGTTTTCATCTGTAATATGTATGCTAAAGGGGAGGAGAGAGGCTGAACAAGAAAGCAGAGTGGTAGAACAAGAGTGAGGAAGATCTGTGTGCTGCGTCTGTTCTGCAAATTAAACTGAAATATTAAAATAGATTTTAAAAACAAGTGTCAAATGGTTAGTGTCACATGAGGGATATTTTTATTATATATTTATGATATTTCTAACTAATATTTTTCATATATACCTATAATCAGTTTTATGTTTAGGTATATTACAAAATGTAACTCTGATATAAACCAGCTGAGACTTAAAACTGAGCTACATCAGTGTCACACTTGACCCATTCAGTGAATTTTATGCACTTAGGAATACTGACTACAAACCTGACCATGTTCACATGCCTGTCTTTCAAATGCTGAATTAGAAGTCCATGATGTTGGGTAGAATTGTTTTCAGGCATTTTCCCTCTGCATTCTGGTACCCTGCTACTCTGCAGTGTAACCTTCCTGGTCTGAATTATTAATCTAAATTATTCTCTGCTTTTAATGGCACTCTCTGGATCCTGGGAAGCATGTAATTCAGTCTTGCTGGGTCTATTTTGCAAATACCGTCTTTTAACCTGATGAAGTTTTAAAGTATTATTCTTCTTATTAAAACTCCTTTGCATTGTCAAGAAATGCAGAAGAAAGGGAAATGAAAACCTTTCTGGAAAAGAAGGATTACAAGTGCCCTACATTGAAGTCCAATTGACAAGTCAAGATGATAGGAAAGTCATCACAGAAGCTTCTGAATGGGAAAGGATGAGGAGTAAGATGCCAAGAAAGAGGTCTCTTCATCTAAGCAGCTTATTTGCATTTAATACAATGCTTTTGACACAATATAAATTCATAAAACATCACAGTTAATAAAGAGTTAGAAGCAATAACATCAGCATTCAAGAAAATGTCCCTGGGTACGTGACACTTTTGGGAGTCAAGATTCTGCAGTCCTTTTCACACCTAAAGCACCAGTGATGCACACAGAGTAAATATTTCTATATTTACTCTTAGTAGTACTGCAGAGCATCAAAATCAGAACTGACCTTGAAATAAACAAGATATTTACTTCGTGTGCAGAAAGGAAGAGTAGATCTTACAGCAGATCTCCAGTAGCTTCAATAAAGCAAGTTGGGAGAGATCTTTCTGGCAGCCCTCAGTTTAATTTCTGAGGCCTTTCAGAATGGGGACCCTCACAAATATGTCTTGCATTTTCAGCATTTTCCAGCCAACTACATCTGCAGATAGCAAATAACAGTGCAAAACAAGGCCTTTTCACTGATGGATCCTTCATGTAAGTATATTGATGCTACAAGGACCACAGAAGGGCATTACAAGAACAAGCTTCAAAGAAGTCCTCTAGCACCTTTTTCACTTGATCCACTTCAAGCTTTTAACCAACCTTAGTTCTTCCATGCCACAGTTCCTGGGTTGCAATTCAAGTAAAAGACTTAGTCATGTAGAAGGCCTGTACTTTATACATACTACTGAGTTCCACTTTGAAGGGTTTGCTTTACAGGTGTACAGGCACTGAAGCTGCTATTAAACATTTCCCCTGTTGTTATTTGAGTTATGCATGAAGCCACTGTAAAGATGTATTTTTAGCCTTGAAGTGTTTTCCCCCCTCTCTGTTAATTATCAAGTACCTGACTGATTGCTTATGATTGATGACTGATGGGGAGAAGGTTCAGCAGGTGTTAATGGTTTGGTTGATGTGAGTAGCATAGAGGAAGGAAGTGGCCCAGAATTCCATCAAACTATGCTTGCTGCTGTTGCCTGCAAATGATTTTCTCCATGGCACACAGTGTGTGAATTTGTCTTATAAACCGAAAATGGAAATTTCTGTTATTACTAAAAAAAAAACTGCTATTACTAAAAAGAGTATTACTTAAAGGAGTATGATTACTTCTGATCTTTGCTTATGGAAACTGTTATTTAAACTTTCAAGTGACACAGAAGTTATAGTCAAGTGAAAAAGTACTTCAAGTGGAATAATCAAAAAAAATACTACAAATTGAATTAAGCATTGAAAAAAATATCTTGCAATATAATCCAAAACCTATCCCAATAACTTCATATAATTAGAAGAGAAATTCCTTTACATGAAAGACTTACTTAAATAATTTTTGAAGTTAGTAATCAAATAGGAAGTCATCTTAACAACACAATGACACGGAAATCATCTTAACAGATCTGAGACACGGAAAGTGCAGCCAAGTTATTTAAATGTAAATAAAACCCAGATTTGAAACTGATTTCTAACGAACTAAAACACAGCCCCACCTTTCTGGTGTCTTCTGCTTTGGTGGAGCCCATGCTGTCGTGGTTTTTATCTGTTCATAAGCATTACTCCCTATCCTATGTTTAGTTAGCTCTTAGAAGTAGATCCTGCAGGGAGTAGGCTGGTGTTTCTGCCTACGTGGCACTTCAGTGAAAGTAATTCGGACATCTAAAAAAAAATCTTCTGATAAGACAGGGTTTTACGTAACTTTATGTCATCCATTAAATGCTTGGGATGTACACAACTGGACTGACTAACCCAGGGATATGACCTGAAGTTTTATTTCTAGTTTAATTTTTATATTCCGTAATAGTTATATTTTTCTATTTCCAAAACAGAAAAAAATCCTAGAAACTGAAAAAAAATCTCAGTCCAACAAAAAGTCCATAGAAAATTTTTAGAATGCTTATGAATAAAACTTAAAAAATAAATGTGAAAGAGAAGATATATTTGGGCTAAATTAGTGCTTAAAAATGATTCAAACATGATTCAAAAAGGTGGCTAAGATGACGACATTCTTTAAAAACCAGTTTTAAAGTGAAGAATTAAAGGGTATAAAGTATATGCAGTTATATATAAATGTATACTTCTGAGTACAGTTAGCATTGAATGCTTTTCTGTGGAAAACAAAACCTTTTTTTCTTTACATAAGATATTTTACAGGTAAATATAAGGGTATGTGTATTACCCAAAATTATGAAACAAGTCAGAAAGTCAAGCTAGTCAAGTGCCTTAATGCTAAAGTGTGCATTTATGCTAATTTCAAAATACGATTATACAAATCTCTATTTGTAAATCAAGATACGTTTGATGCAATCATCTCCTATAAACTATCAAATGAGAAGACAAGCTCTGAGTTCTCTTGAGGCAGAATAATGAAGTCTTAAGCACAAGGAGAATCCTTGCTCCTTCTAGATTCTGAACTCTTTTGTGGGAACAAAACTATTTTAGCCTAATAAAATTTGTGACGGATTTTACTCTAAGTAAGAACAGCAACTTAGACATCGACACACTACCAGACGTCAATCTGTTGAAGCTGAAAATCCATGTCAATGACTTCAAGGAAATTGGCAGAGAAAATAGGAAATTTGGGACAGATGAGCAAGAGAACTTCTGAGTATGTCAAAGCTTCAGAAACTCAATTTCGTTCCCCTCCAACTCCAACTAAATATACTTAAAGCAATATTCTTATTTCAGTAGCAACTGGGTACAGCAAAATCCAACAAATATAAAAAGCATACAGAAACTATAAAAAAAACGCAAGCATATTAATGGTCTTGGCAATAAACTCACTGAGGTCAAGAATTTAGAAACACAGGAATCTACAGTAGGAGCACGGCTGTTTGTGCTACATCCCAAACAGATCAGGCATGCATTTCTGGATTATGTTTTCCTCTAAGGACAAATTTTACAACCTTTTCTTAAAATGGCAGTCAGAAATTATGATTTCCTGACAGTGATATGCGACCATCACAAATAATGCTTTCTGAAGGCAGTACTTCTAGTTACTATGTACCACATCAAGAATGGCAGGTTTCTAGAGGAAAACACTGGGAGCTAACATACTTTAATATTGTGATACAAACCACAAATTCTTCTTGTTCAGGTATGAACAAGTGCTTTTTTGTACTCCAAAGAAGAATAATCTACAGTGGACATGCATATGTGTAAAATATGTATATAAACACACGCACATAGAATCATAGAATAGTTAGGGTTGGAAAGGACCTTAAGATCATCTAGTTCCAACCCCCTGCCACGGGCAGGGACACCTCACACTAAACCATGCCACCCAAGGCCTCATTCAACCTGGCCTTGAACACCACCAAGGATGGAGCATTCACAACCACCCTGGGCAACCCATTCCAGTGCCTCACCACCCTCTCAGTAAAGAATTTCTTCCTTATATCCAATCTAAACTTCCCCTGTTTAGGTCTTAACCTGTTACTCCTTGTCCTGTCACTACAGTCCCTGATGAATAGTCCATCCCCAGCATCCTTATAGGCCCCCAACAGATACTGGAAGGCTGCTATGAGGTCTCCACGCAGCCTTCTCTTCTCCAGGCTGAACAGCCCCAACTTTCTCAGCCTGTCTTCATACGGGAGGTGCTCCAGTCTCCTGATCATCCTCGTGGCCCTCCTCTGGACTTGTTCCAACAGGTCCATGTCCTTTTTATGTTGAGGACACCAGAACTGCACACAATACTCCAAGTGAGGTCTCACAAGAGCAGAGTAGAGGGGCAGGATCACCTCCTTCGACCTGCTGGTCATGGTCCTTTTGATGCAGCCCAGGATACGGTTGGCTTTCTGGGCTGCAAGCACATATATATATATATATGTGTATATATATATACACACACACCAATATATATGTATCTGGCATGCCTGTATCTTTTGTCTCCAATTGCATCAGCAGAATGTTAATTCCCTAGCTGTGTCACATTGTGTCACAATGACTTCGATTCTTCACCTACACAAAATTTAAAAAATCATATACATTACATATTATGCATGCTGTTAGTATTTTTATATAAATCAATTTTATTCCACAAATATTCTATTTGTGGCTTGAATCTTTGGGGAAATTGGCTTCATGACAACAATTTCCAATAGACAATCTAGTCTTGTGGTTTTGCATGAACCCTCACTAATCTCTTGTGAAGGACAAATAGGTAAAAAAAATTACTGGTTCTAAGCTTTAAGGCTAGAGTATTTTATAACATTTAATTCTGCTTATTCTTTAAAAAATATTCTTTTATAAGGGAAAATTATTATTGTTGTTATTGTTACTATTATTATTATTACAACCAATGGGTTACTAAATGTTTCTGGCAATCACACAATGTAGTATCCAATGCACTATTCAGCACACCAGTGGTGTATTGGCTTTTTAAGGACATGCTAGGGGCTGCAATAAATAGCAGTCAAGAGCAAGTATTACTCACAGGAGGTAAATGAGTTATATTTGCACAGCCTGAAAGAACAAAGCAAAATTTCAGTAAAAAGCTTTGAAGTATTGTTAGATGAAAGAAGCAACAGCATTAAGTTTAATGGCATAAGTGGATGGAGAATAGATTATAAGTAAACAAGACTACCTCGGATCCTTAAAATTGTCCGAACTGTTTAGGTGAAAGTAACTAAGAGTCATTGTATTTCCAATTTATTAGCATAGCCACAATATGCTTAAATATATCAAAAATAGATGTTTATTTTATGTATTCATCCTTATAAATCAGATTAATAAAGCAATGTGAATGCAAAATAATAAATTCACCGTTTTTCAGTCTCGCGCCTAATCTTGGTTGTGGTTTTTTTTTTGTTTCTCTTGAAATTAAGTTTGCAAATAACACTTACTGCTTTTGGATGAACTGAAGAATTGTTAGATCAACCAGAAAAGTGGAATATTGATTAACAATACAGTGTTATTAACTTCAGATTATCATCATTACCACTTCTGATGACCCCACTAAGCCTGACATTAGATGTGATCTTTAGACCATCTATCTGGTTTGCTTAGCACTTAGGATTTACACAAAGCAAGGAATTGTTAAGGCTAGGCTTTAGAATTCAGTCCACCAAAATCAGCTCTAAAGATATTTCCTTCTACCCCCCATAATTTTTGCTTGGTTTATGCCTTGAATATGAGGGGGTTTAGTCCTAATTCATTTTATCCCATCTAACATAAATGTACACATTCTCATTACCCATATAGACAACTAACCCACTAAGCTCTTTACATTCATGATATCTATGTTGCCTTTCTCTACAAAATTGGCCTTTAACCTCACACAGTAGTGTAAACAGTCCTCTGCCCCACAGAAATCCATTGCTTGTCTTTCAGACCCACACCATTTCATCTAATAAGCCTCCCTGTCTCTGGCTATTGTTTCTTTTAATTCTCTGAGCTCTGACCTCAATCAAGACATCCAACATTTCTTTTTCTAATTCAGTTCACCTCTAACATTTTCTTTTCTTCTGCCTTTACAGTATTACGTACACATCTCACCTCTTTGCTTTCCAGAACAGACTTCATCTTCTCAATGGTTGTCTTCCTTTTTCAAATGATCAATCTGGATAACTAAAACTGAACCACAGCAGTCAGTACATGTTATTAGAAAAAAAAATATGATTACAGCAAAAAACAACATCAAGAAGAAAGCAATAAAGTTGAGCATGACTAACTTGAAGGTGATAGAGAGATTCCAAGAACGTGAAAGGAAGACCTAACTCATTCTGTTGTCCGAGAAAGCAAGTCACAATAGACAGCTATGGACAGAGAGCAGCACAAACTAACCACACGTAATTCTCTAACATTCATTTCTTCCAAATATTGTGGCAGCAACCAAGCATCAAAGCCTTTATGCATCATTCATACACAAGTCGTTTATTCTCCAATTTAATTTGGAATTAATTTTAGGTGTTATTTACAGCATGTGCAGCTTCCTTTTTAAAATAAAAGTTTACAGTATACTTTTTTAAAAAATCGACATTTTCTCTGATTGCAAGATGGCAATTTTTAAAAAGAAATCCATTTTCTTTTGTCATCTCTTTTTTTAGGATGACACCTTAAGTTAGTAATTTTTAAATGACATTTGATTGAAGTATCATATATTTCATACCACAGAGGCACATTTTAATTAAATAATTTCTGTGCAAATGGGGCCCATACAAGTAGACCAAAAGTTATGACTGTAATCACGGCTATGTTTCCTTGATATAGGCACTTTATCGTAGCAAATATTTTCATACACATCCCTGAAATGCTAAGTATTTTCTTCCTTTTTACACACATGCTTGAAGACTCTTTTGTTAAGAAGCCTGCAGTTTACATTAAGAAAACACTGTAACATAATTACCTTTTTAATTGTAAAGATTTCATTTTGCCTTCAGGAATGTGAGCAAATAAGCGGAATATTTAATAAATAAAGAGGATAAATTACTTTGGTTAATTTAACAAAATCCTGGAGGGCCATGATATTCTATATTATCAGCAGGTAAATCATCTTTGAGCCACAGTAAAATATTTTGCATCAGCAAAGCTGGGCCTCATAATCAAATAATTGATTAACTGATATACATTTAAAACTGTACGTGCACAGTATTATTAATTAAGTTATTAAGTTATTAAGTTGTACCTTGTGAGTGTTATCAGAATAGTATTGAAAGACTAAAGTAGGGAACCACTCAGCATTGCTGATCCTTGCACTAGATATTGATATTTTATTTTACTTAAATTCAAAACTGGAAGTCCAGCTGTGATAACTTTCCCTGCTCAGTACAATGGAACTGACCTTCTAGAAACATCACACAGGAAAAGAAATCTGTCATTCTTAGATAAGAAAATTCAAGCCTTATCCTTCTTGCATTCAATGGATATGATTAGTTGTTCAAATGCAGGCTCTCAATTACTGATAAAAAATACCCATGAAAATCACAAAATCACATTAATAGGTAAAATTAAAGCTCTAAAACCAGCTAGTCCAAGGAGCATTTACAGTCTTCTTCCTGTACAGAAGTTGTTTTGTCATGAGCATCCCCAGGATGGGAATTATGGGCCAAAAGTAAGCATTTTCATTATCATATAACTAATACATCTACAGCAACATGCTTATTTAATGTATATAATATAATATACAAAATTTGTGCATTGTACGCCAAAAGTTACACTTACTTTCCTGATTTTCACCAAAATATTCCTGTAGATTTTAAAAGTATCACTGATGACAAATCCTTTGAAAACAGCCTAGACAGCCACTTGAATTTTCCTTTCCCTTTTTTTTTTTTTTTTTTTGCAAAGTAGTATATACAATTTAAGTTGTTTGTTTTGGTGCTTTTTTTTCCAACAGTGGATTTTATATTATATTAAGCTCATTGCAAAGATAAATCATTAACTCAAGCAGGTCCTAACATTTTTTAAAAACAACCTAGAAGATTAATATTCCCTCTCTCATACGATAACAAGTTTTCAGATTTAGCACTGCCATAGATGCGTATCCTCTGCAAGTCACAGATATTGCTGAGGAAAAGGAAAAAGCCCCTTTCCAGGGCACAAATTTCTTATTGAGAGGATAAGCCACTTATGAAAGAGACAATTCTTTGTATTTGAAGAAAGAACAAAACCCATCAGCATACAAAATGAGATTTTAGAATAATTTGCCTTGGTCCATCCAAGTAGCCAAGGTCATTAACAAAACAGATCATTAAGCTTTTATGAAAGAGCTATTACTGAGCTTTCTTCACTGAGTTATTGTCTATGGAGCCCTTAGTTTATTTCCCTAGCTTACAGAATCTGAAGAAAAAATCTTCACTAAACAGAGACGGGAAGAATCCTGATGCAATCCAAACCCAAACCCAGCCTTAAACTCATTACAGTTCCCCGTAATGGTGACAAATAAATTGTGCAGTTTTTCCTTCTTGACCAGCCTGATTTTTAACTTATATCAAAATCTATTCCAACCATCCTTTTTATTTTTACTGTTTTCATTTAAAACCTCTTTATGAAGCCTGAAATAAAACTGCACTATTTAGCATATGAAACTCTCAGTCATTAATATACTGCCCCATCATAAAAAGGATATTATTACAAATCTCAAAAAACCTTTGAATGTTAACATTGCAGAAGCTAGAACAAGCAGATAATGACTACTAAGGCTTCTTTTTCTTCCATGTACTTAACAAATAAAACACCTCAGAAGCATTTTGGGTATCTAGAAGACTAAAAGTACATAATTGTGCACAATTGATTTGATGTTGATTTTAGTTTAGCTTCAGCTAAGAATTCAATGCAAAGGACTACACACCGTGAAGTGTACCATCTATTAAACTCTAGAACACAAATTCTGCAATTTTAGTCTTTGTATATAGGCCCATCAACATCCATGGCACTAACCACAGAATATAATACTACTGGAATTAAGTGACGGCCAAAGCAAATCAGTTTTTATGGAGCACTTTCAAATTTTTGATGGACTGTACTGATCTTCTCTCATTAAATGATATTGTATATTTTAAAGGCCTGTCAGTTTGACATAAACAGAAATATTGCTACGGCAACAGACTAACAAGAACTACAGTCCAGTCTCTAAAAACAATAAATTAGTTTTAAACATAAAGTTAAAACATGTCAGTTTGTAGTAGCTCAGTTTCAAAACAATAAACCATCTGTCTCATTAAATCATCAAGAGCACTCATCCTTTCCTTCCTCTTGGCTAAATCTGTTCTTCTCAAAATTGTTGAGCTGCAGCCAGGCCTAATTCACTGTCCTTTCAAGAGCTGTTCCTATTCTGAATAGCTAAGCAGCATCAGCTGGCTCACTCACTTAATAATTGCCACCCTTCCCTTGTAGCTGGAGCAGAGAATTTCTTTATCATTTTCACACTCAAGAAGATGAATACCATATGTAGAGAGTAGCAGAGGAAAGTGGTGGATACTCTAATTACCCCACTTACTTGCCCCTGTCAGAAAATATGCATCTTCGCAAGAAATAAGAAATACCAACAGTGATTCTTTGTCCTAACAGAGACTAGTGAGCATCTCCCCTCAAGAAATAACATCTTTCCAGTTAGGTCCATCAAAACACTGTTGATATTCCCTTATGAAAACTCCAGCAAACATATACAAGTATCTCACCTTACAGATAGCAATCTAGACTTTAATTAACCAGAAACAGATCTGCCATATAATCAAGATCTTATTGCAGAATGAAGAGGTGGACCAGACAAATATTTGATAGAAAAATTCAAAATACATCAGTTTATTGGGTTTTTGTTTGTTTGTTTGTTTGTTTGTTTTCTTGCAGTAGAATGAGCTGATTACACTACAGCACACAGTCTACAGTAGAAGTCAAACAAGCCCGATAGGGGTAAATTCTGAGCAGTTCCTCCAGGATCCTTCATGCTGCAGAAAAGTAATACTGAAAATCCTGGTCACTTTTGAAGACTACTAGCATTGATTTGGAGTTCAGTGCATATTTTTTATTCTAAATGTTTTATCATAAATATTGCTGTTTTAATCAGAAAACTTACTAAACTATTTTATTCCAGAAGAGTTCATTTTCCTTCGGACACTTTGTCCCCTCCTTATCCTCACTTATAATAACTATTGTGCCATTTTGTTACATAGCAGTCCTTCCTGTGTGATAATTCCAGCTCCCTTTTTTCATGATAGTGATAGATGCATCTGATAAGTCATAGAAAAGTAAACTTGACAACATTTTCTGCTTCCAACTCAATTTCTAATCTGCTTCCACATTGACTCTTTTGCTCCAGTTAACAAAAAAAACGATGTTGCTGAGCTCATGTCAATTTTAATCTTTACAACCTGTCAAAATGATTCAAATTCCTCACTGAAGTCTTAGTTCAGGTGTTTCATTGATCAGCTCCCAAATCCCCTTCTTTAATATGAGCCCTAAATCAATCTCTTTGAGCTGGCAACATCCCTCACAGAAGGTAAAAAGCCATTTTTAGTACAGATAAAAGCAAAAACAAAAGACCTAATTCCTACTTAGTTAAGCATTGATCAATGTCAACACTTTCCTGAAGTTTCAAGAGACCTTATATAAACTATCAGCTTTCAGTAAGAGGAAATATTGTGACAAGCAGGTCTTTGTTGTTCAGCATCAGGTTCCGTCTTTCCTTGTGAGTGCATGCATATGGGAGCCTGCTTGCCTCAGCTGAAGCTCCTCCTGAATACTCCACAGGGCCAGGCCACAGTACCACGTGGAATAATCATGTAGCTGCTTTACCACAGAATCATGCAACAGTTTTGGCTGAAAGGTACCATAAAGCTCAGCCAGTTCCAACCCCTTGCCACAGGCAGTGACACCTTCTGCTAGACCACGTTGCTCCAAGCCCTGTCCAACCTGGCCTTGAACACTGCCAGCAGTGGGGCAGCCACAGCTCCTCTGGGCAACCTCTGCCAGTGCCTCACACTGCACTTCCCCACCTCTGTGCTCCCACTTTGCTGACAAAAGAGGATTAGGCAAGTGCAAGTCCCAGTCCCACTCCAGGGGAAAAATATGGATGGGAAAAAAAATGATGCTGGATGAGGCGGCTCAGATTCAGACATAAAATGTTTTTCCAGAAATCAAATAACATATCAAAACATAGAAAATTTCAAGCAAATGATTTAATATAAATAAATTAATAAATCTGTCTGCAAGCCTGAGCACTGTAGTAGTGCAGTGCATTCTTACAGCTTTATACTCCAAACTGCAAAAGATCCAAGCTGAAGACCAAACCCTCGAGACTTTCCAGTCCTGAGGGATTCTGCTACCCTGAGAGAAGCAGCCCTGCAGGACAAGTACTAAATGTTACATACAGTTGTGAACCAAAGAAAAAAACTCCAGATTTATGTTTCCATTAATCAACTTGCTCCTTACAATCAGCCTTGTTTTGTTAAAATAACCAGATAAACGCATACACATCTCATTAAGTTCTGAAGGAAGACCAGCCAGCAAAATCTAGCAATTCATCCAGTAAAGTCTTCCATACTGAAATGACCTCAGAGGTTTTACAGGGCTTTGAGCATCACAGCTGCATTAAATATCCTCAAACTCTTAGATCTTATCCTTCAGACAATATAGTTAGGCCAATTTCACATTTAATTTCTCACTCTTACAAAGTTTGACTTTTCCACCTCAGCATACCTTAAAAATTGAAGACATTCTTGCAATAATAAAATAACTTCTTTCAAGGATATGAGAGATAATTTGATGATCATACTTTAAAACAGGAGATTAAACCTTTTTACTGTGAAGTTCATGGCATAAATTATATCAATATATAAATGCTCTACAGCATCTTTAATACCATTTTGTACCACTGACTTCTCCCAGTTGGTCTGAAACTGTGAAGAGGTAAATCTCAAGGTCAGAATTTGATAGCAGCATCTGTCTTTTTCTTTCAGTCATTACTAAGATTTTTCACAATAGTAAATTAAGGCTTAGGCTTAGTTTGAGGTCATATCCAGTACTTTTTGGTTTATTTTAGTAAAATGTAGCTTTATGGTGTTAAGAATAATGATTCCCAGTTCTAGACATTGATGGACAACATTTGAGTTTCGTTTAATATATTCATTTAATATGTGATTTTTTTCCTCCTGCTATTTTTTCAATGAAAGACAAATATTTTCTTGCTTAGTGGATATAAAATAAGAGCAGTGATAAGATCCATTTTGCAAACACATCTGGGTGAGCATGCTTTTGCTCCTCTGAATGGTTCTTTCAATAGAGCTACTCACATGAAAAAGCTGTTTGTGTGGGTGTGCAGCAAATTACTGTCAATACATGATTTCAAGACCTGGGGACTGAAGAAGTTGGCATCAAGTGGCCTGAGATCTGTAATAAAATGGTGGAAGCTAGCGATACAAAGGCAGAGCAAAGGCAATCCAGATTGATTAATAGATTCCTGGATTTGCAGCTGTTACAGCAGACACATTTCTTCTGGCTTCCTGTGGTTCTTAATCAAGCTAAGCATCAGCAAGAGGTACATTTGCAAAAGCATCCTAAAAATGTGAATATATAAAATGATGCACTTGTGTTTTCATAAATGCACTGGTAACTATCTTTTAGTAACAAGGGAGCTGCGTACCTACTCCCCGTGTGATTGCATAGATACTGTTTAGATGTCTCCTGTGGAGATTTGTTATCTGGTAATACAGATTTTTACCATCTCCCAGAAGTCTTACTAAAAAAAATAATCATGAAATGATTGTTCTATATTCTCTTGCTATCACTCTTTTTCCATTTCCACCACCCCCTGAGCTGCTCACCACTATAAAAGAGATAGTTACAAGTTTCAGAAGTGTATAAAAGTGGCCGAAAGTTGAAAACTTCCTTTCTTTACCTTTCTTTGATTGAAAAATGTTTGGGGGTTGTGTTTCTAAACTTAAAGTCAAAACTGCTCCCTTGATCTGTCTTTTATGACATGTTTCACCCCAGAGCAAAAACTTACATGGCTAGGAACAGGGGACTGCAATGGAAATAGTAACAAACCTCTAAACTGCAGGAGCGCTATCAGGCATGATTACAGTTGGTTTAGGTCTGAACTGGGAGCTCTCGTCTTCAATTTGTCTATAAACTTTAAAGGTAGTTTCATGTTTACAAAGATGGTGAAAAGATAAATTCAAGTGCAGTGTAAACTAACAGGCAACAGTGTAGTACTCTAAAAGCCCAACAAAAGCAGCACATCAAAACCTGGTGTAAAAAAGTGTCAATGATAATTACAATGAAGCAGCTTTACTCCTTCAGTGTATTCAAATATACAAAAAAATGGAGCACCATTTGATCACAAAATATTAAAAAGGGTAAAAGGAAGGAAAAAAGGATAAAAATGGAAGGTTTGTATATCCTTTTAAGTGTCATAAGTCCTCAAAAGTTGCCAGTATTTTAAAATCATCATATTAACTGTGGATATAACAAAAGAAAGCTGGACTAAAGTTCCATCACAAAATTGGGATATGTATTTTAGTGCCCTTTAGTACTAAAGCATGGTCAGTGTTGGCTGAGAAACTTAGGTAAGCACTAATTTATGCTTTAGGCCAACATTAAGGCTTTTTAAATGTATACTTTATGATAGAAAGAATATATATAGTTATAATTCTCATACTTCAGCTGTGCATAATAAAGTCAAAACTTTGTTTTGATGCAAACTCCATACCAGTTTATTCTACATGACAGATTACTTGCAGATATGAAATCTTAGATATGGAAGAAAACCAAACCAAATAAAACCTAGACATTTTTCTGAAAAAGCTAAGAATGCATAGAATTAAATGTTGGCTCTTAAAATGAGACCACCTTATCACAGGCTTCACTGAAGACAGAACTGTATCCAAAACATTTTGGGGTCTGCTTTGTAGTCAATAATTAAAAAATATTGCTATTGCTCATAAATGTTGAATCCATCCCACAGCAGAAAGCACCTTTTGATGATTTAGCATATGGACAAAGTTATTAGAATAACTGAAAAAGATATTTTTCAGCAATAAAATATTAATGTGTAGAACAGTATTTCTTGCTACCAACTTTTACTGAAACTTCACCAGCTGAAATATAGACATAGCAGTGAAATACAATCCTCTCGTCATTCAAAATGCCATTTAAATTCACCTCTTCAGTAAAGCACATGCCTGCTCACTCATTGGTAGGAAATGGCAGAACATTCATTGTAATAATTCACTCTAAGCACGGGATAGAGAACTAAAAACATCTGCTCTAGCCACCATCATTCAGGATTTTTGAGCAACTTTTGCTGTGTATTTAGAAGCTTCAATTCCTATCTGATTCATTGTATGTGTATGTGAAAGGGGAAGAAAGAGCAAGGTCACTGATAGGCACCTGGACATCTAAACTAAAAAAACTTTTTATGTATATTTGTCTCAGAGGCAACTGGAACTGTTTTGATGATCATCACTTATTACTGTCATAGACCCAAGCACACAAATAGCTAGTGCTCTTGCACCAATTTTCACTACCTCGTGATATAGACAATGCCATTAACTAATAACAAGTAAATAAATCTGCACTGCTTAATTAAGGCTGGAAAAATTAATTACAAAAGAAATAATAGGTGTGTACACTTACCCACACGTAAATTGATATATATGTACAATATGTATAGGTAGCACTAACTGCTTAATTCCTTTCCTTACCATTGTACCAGTAACATTCATCACTGATTCTAGTCAAATTCAAATCACAAGTACCTTAACAAGACTAATTTATAGTCTCAAGTGGTCTCTGAAATCCTCCAGTGAATAATCTTCACTGTTCTGGTTAGCAAAAGGTAAAATACAGATTTTTGTTACATACAGACTGTGAAATTATTTCATTTTTTTCCATTAGGAAAGCATTTTACATTAGAGTTTTGATGGTTGATCTTTCATTTGTTTCTGTCTTAAAACAGAACAAAATGAACAAATTACTCTATTTTTAAGGCACTGTTAAAGTATATTTCCATAGAATAAATAAATCATATTCCTGCACACAACACAATATGCACATGCCCCAAGCTCTTTGACACATAAGATGTGAGTTAAAATTTGTCACCCAACCACAGTGACAGCTCAGGAGATTTCACAGTAACTTTGGACACATCACCTGCTCTTCATCTCCGGGATTGGCAGAGGAACTTAAAAAAATATTTACAAATAGCAAATACTCTTGGTTTTGGCATACATGAATTTGAACCAAATGTCAGGTCTCATGTTTTGAGGTTTTTTGTTTTTTTGTGGGTTTTTTGGTTGGTTGGTTTTGGTTTTTCTTTTTTTTTTTTTTTTTTTTTTTTTTTTTTTGAGGGAAAGACACCTTCAGGCTGTTTGGCAAAAATCTTCGTATCTCTAAGAAGTCACGGCTCAAATAATGTAGATTAAATAGCGTTCCATTACCTAACTTCCAACAGTATAGCTTTCAGAGATGAAAACTATAAACATTTAATAGTATCTATAGAAGTTTAAATATTTAGTATGTTTCCAAAAGGTCATTATGTTCCTCTTTGGATTTAGAAGAAAAAGTCTTCAATTTGATCACAAAAACTCAAGTGTATTTCCGAAAACATTTTCTTCTTTCCTCTGAAGTGGAAGTATGTCTGACTAGTATGTGGAGATCTCCACATACAACAGAGAACTTCTTACAGATGCTCTCTGTTCCAGAGCACTTACATCTTCCACTATTCTCAGGAGCTGTCAATCATCTGTTTAACAGCTAGAACACAAGTCAGAAGAGATGAAAGTGGTAGGAAATGCATGGAGGGGCTCATTGGGACCTCCAGTCTTTTAAGCCTCTCTCTCAGCCTAAAGTAAAAAGAAATACTTGCTTAGTTTTGGTGTTAGAAAAGATGATTTCTCTTTCAGCACAGGATCTCGTAGGATGCCATTTCAGGGCGTAGTATTCTGAACTTTTAATAAGGTTTAGACTGTCCTACTGTAATAGGGAGGCAATCCTGACATGACCACTCAAGGTTAGCATTTTGAAAATCTTCATTAAAAAATCTGCTGTTTTACCAGACTGATTCATGGTACGCTGCCTTTACTAATTAAATTAATAGCTACACTTGCTTACTAAAGAGATTAACTTCTGCATTGCCCTCACTAGATGGGTTAGTTGCTAGGCAGCTCTCACTGGAGATTTGCCACTATGTTCTTATCTCTGAGGACAAAGGCTGCTATGCATCTTTCACTAGTAGAATGAATGCTACACTGCTCTCACTAAGAGCATTCATCTCCGTCTTTATATCTCAATTGCTCTCCTTTAATTATTTTAATCACTTGGTGCATTCTACTGTTGCAATGCCTATTTAATCTAGAGTATATTTTTACTTGTATATGGAATTGCTTCCATTTTTTCCTCCCTTGTCAGTTTACAACCTCAAAATTTATTCAAAGTCACACATGAAGCTTTTGCACCTGGAAGCATACATGACTGCTGCTGCAGTAATAGTCTGATATTTAAGCCCTTCTCAATATTTTTCCATCCACTGAACTGTTCACTTCCAAATATTTACTTTGTTCATTTTATTCCGCACTTCAGTTCATATCTAGAAAGCCGAACCTTTTATTAACAACTTCACTGTGCCAAATGCCTAGTCAATACAAGCAGCACAGTTCCTGTGACTTCACTGAGAATATGATGTATGCCACCAACATGTCTCCTTTTCTACTGAGCAGCTGGGCCTCCAGGTGTACAGATATGGGTGTACTAACTCTCTTTGCAGTACCCAGATGATTTCCAAAGAATGAGATGCCAACATCATTTTCTCATTGGCAATCTGACCTACTTTTGCTAGTGAATAGATCCGCATACAGACCACATTCTTGTGCCATATCAGCATACCCATATCAACATCAACAATATCAATAGCAACAGTTTAGCTCCAACATATGTCAGCAAAGCTGAAGACACAGCTCCTCATCTTCAAAACAAACCAATTCAAAACTAGGAACAAGTAAAATCTTCAGGTTTAAGCTTCAGCTAGAATTCATTCCTGGACTAACTCCGCCACATATTCTTAATAAAACAACACAGATCTTAAAAGTGGTGTGTAGATCAGTGTTATTCAGAACAGGCTTCCACTGGCTTTACTTGTAAGATGATGTAGCGATTACTGAATGAAAGGAAACAAATCACAGCTAAAGAATATAGTCCTTTTTTCAGGTAACTTCTAAGTTATGCAAAACCTTTTTTTAAAATGTATTCTTTAATTGATTTGCAATTTTTGTATAATCATGCCACTCAAACGTATGCCAGCCTGTGTTCTGCTATTTTTCTTTTTGTCATGCTGCTCATTTTATCCACTTTTGAGTACTCACTATCCTCTAGAGCAGCATTTGAGTGGATGGCCCAAACTCTGGAGACATTGAGACAAAAACCCTGAATAATTAATATCTGTACAAAATCAAGTTCCCTTTTTCAACAAAGTAAGAACACAATTCATATTCTTTGTAATGAGTGTTAGCAGAGTCAAGTTGGAACATTATTTATAAAAATTTGCCTACCCTTTTACCCAGTTGTGAAAACTGGCAAGGTTTCTTGCAATTATATAGAGTCAAAAATCTGTCAGCAGCTGTGCTTTCTTTCCTCAAGAATAAACAAATAATCTTATCCTGCCTATGGATAATAGAAGAAACAAGAACAGGAACGGAGAAAGTTCAACAATTCTGCCTCTGAAAAGGTAAAACTATAGATATTTTAAGGCTAGACTGAAAGAAAAGAAAGGTAAGTGATAGTATCACAAGTTGAAAAGAAAGATTTTAGAAAGGAAGATCAAGTTGATTTCGTAAGAATGGTAGATCATGCTTTTGGTTTTGAACAAAATATAAATCTTGGTGTTAGATGGCATCAAGGATTTTTATGTTTTTCAGCACTGAAGGAATCGGAATGCAAAAAAAAAAAAGAAAAATCAAACTGTCAATTTCTTTTTCTGTAAATATCAAAGAGATGGCTGCTCAAAGAAAAACATAAGGTAACCACATTCCTTGAAGACACCTTTCTTTCTTATAATATGTCACCTTCTTTTGATATTTCATGGGAAAGCATTCAATATATTCAAAAATTTGCCTGAAAATTTATTTCTTCTGGGACATCAGTGTAAAGGATAGATGCTAATGAGGCATTAGATACTGTGAAATATTTGAGACTGACACACATAACTTAAACTGTAAACTCTTTTATTAGCAGTGCTTTAGAAAGATGTGCAAATATGTACTGAGTAGATCCTATAATTTTAAGACAAAAGGAGTAATATTGAAATTTCTACAAATCCCACGCATCCAGGACAAAACATTTTGAGACTAACACACAAAATAATCATAAAATCATAGAATAGTTAGAGTTGGAAAGGACCTTAAGATCATCTAGTTCCAACCCCCCTGCCATGGGCAGGGACACCTCATACTAAACCATGTCACCCAAGGCTCTGTCCAACCTGGCCTTGAACACCACCAGGGATGGAGCACTCACAGCTTCCCTGGGCAACCCATTCCAATGCCTCACCACCCTTACAGTAAAGAACTTCCTCCTTATTTCCAATTTAAACTTCTCCTGTTAAGTTTTAACCTGTTACCCCTTGCCCTATCACTACAGCTCCTAATGAAGAGTCAAAATGCTAATAATAAATTCTGATGTGATGATGTGCTCCCCTGGTTGACGGGTAAAATCTTTTCGCATATTCCGTAGCTTGGTTGAGGTCCGAGGTCGAGAAGTCACCTCTTCTTCTTCTTCGTCATGTGATGATGACTCCTGATCAGATGGTGGCTCGGGTGGTGAATACATTGTTTCTTCATCTTGCTTCACCCTTCTTGCCTCTTTTTTGCTTTTTCTCTTGCGTACAGGGGCAATCGATATTGGTACGAATTGGTCCTCTGGTTTAGCTGCAGTCATTATCACTGTGGTTTGAGTAGCAACAGTACTTGTCACTGGGGGTGGTGTAGCTGCTGTGTTTGGAGCTGGGGTAGCTGCACTGTCTGTTGCAGTCGAAGTTTGAGTAGTGGCTGTACTTGTCGCTGGGGGTGGTGTAGCTGCTGTGCTCGGAGCTGGAGTAGCTGTGCTGTCTGTTGCTTCGCCCTCAGATCCAGGGACATTTTCTTCCTTTTGAAGGTGCTGGATAGTGTTGAACAAGGCCCGGTAAGCATAGGCCAAGCCCCAGCACGTTGACATGATTTGTCCCTCTCTGGTATGACCAGGATGACAGCACACCTCATTTAAGTGTTTTACTAATTCTTCTGGATTTTGCACTTGTTCGGTGGTGAAATTCCAAAGCACTGGAGGGGCCCACTGACCTAGATACTTGCCCATACTATCCCACACACCCTGCCACTCATGGCTGTCCAGCCTCGGGGAAAATCTCTCAGTCCCCCTATATCGTCATCTAACCCCAGACAAGACCCAAACCTGACTCTGCTTAAATCTTGAGATCAGATGTAATAGTTGTGGACAAAACACACTCTGTATGCGTGCCAACATGGTGATCCCCATCACAATCAGCAAACAGGTCTCAACAATATTAAAAGGCCATTCAAAAACTTCAAACCTCTCAAACGATGCTGTAAACGGTCTGGGAGGGGCACTGGGAGGGTAAAAGAATGTCTCCTTCACAGGTTGACCACCCAGGAAGGAGAAAAAAGATGTGTAATTGCTAAGCACTTGTATTATATACTTCCCAAAGTATAAAGGTGGTGACCACACTGGGAACATAAGCCAGATCAGTTTCATGATCAATTTTTCTATTGTATTACAAGTCATTAACATAAAATACAGTGAGACAATAACCTTAGCCCAAGCCCCACACTTGAAAAACACTAACACAGCAAATACTGGCTCTAAGTAGGCTATGGCATACTGAAACTGTGAGATCAAAAACAACAACTTTGAGGGTCAATAAATCAGCATTGTGATGAGTGACTATTAATCCAAAACACTGAATGCTTATCACAAATACAATTAGACACACTCCAGTCAGATCTGTCATTGTCTCAACCCTTCGAGCCCCACGTTGGGCGCCAAAAAGAACTGTCGTGGTTTAAGACAGTTGGCAAGTCAGCCACGCAGTTTCGACTCCCCTGCCCCAAGGGATGGGGAGGAGAATCGAAAGAATGTAACTCCCACGGGTTGAGATAAAAACAGTCCAGTAACTAAGGTATAACACAAATCACTACTGCTGCCACCAATAATAATAATGATAAGAGAAATAGCAAGGGAAGAGAATACGATACCACCCGCCGGAAATGAGCCCAACAGAGCAGAGCGTGCCCTTCCGAGTAACTCCCAGTTACATCCCCGGGCATGATGTGCTGTGGTATGGAATACCTCTTTGGCTAGTTTGGGTCAGGTGTCCTGTCCCTGCTTCCTCCCGGCTTCTTCTCCTCCCTGGCAGAGCATGAGACTCACAAAGTCCTTGGTCAGGGTAAACATTCTGACCAGTAACGGAAAACATCGGCTTTATCAGTATTATTCCCAGGCCGAAAGTCAAAACCACAGCACTGCATCAGCTACTAAGAAGGAGAAAAACTGACTGCTGCTGCTGAACCCAGGACAATGTTCTGCTACTCGAGATAATTAAATATTTTCAGAGTTTATGATGTATGCATGATAAACATCTGACTGTTGTAATGATAGTAATTGTAAAATAATCCAGCAATATGCTGATCCTCAATATGTTAGTATGGCCTTTAAAGTCATTCCCTTTTTAGCAGCTTTTAATTTTTTTTATATAGGCAAGGACATCCACATCCATCGGCTTTGCTACTCCAGAGTTGCACCTTTGGCCAAAAAAAAAAAACCCAACACAAAACCCAAAATAAACCAGAATTGTTAACTTTTGCCTTGGTTTTACAACAGAACAGTTTAGAGACATCCAACTGCTTCAAAATTAATAGAAAGCTGTACAACAGGTGACACACAATGAAGGGTTTAGAATTCAGTATCATTGAACTGGTCCGTCTTTACTTTGAAACAAAACACTTTGGAAAGAGGAAGACAACAGTTTTCTTGCCAACTTTTTCATAAGTCTTTTTTTAATGGCTTATTTCTCCTTGAACGACTTATCTCCAGAGCTCAAACTTTGAGCACATGGCAAAAGTTGGAAGACAATGAAGCTCAAAGTCTCCCAGAGACTGCTGAAAAGAGATTCTTCAACATCTGATCAGGGAAATTCACTTTATGACTGGCTCACTGATTACTGAAAAAATATAAACTGTTTTAAGACTGACAAAGAATGAAAATTTCTTGTTCCAAATAAATAGGAAAACAGGGAATATTAAAGGAAATACTCTGTGGTACTGGGAAATTGCTGTTTGCTCTATCCCAGAACTTCTTTCATATTAAGAACTTGATAAATTTCAATTTATATCTCCCTATTTTTTAAATTTGTTTCTCTCAAAATAAGAAAAACCTGTGTGTTTAAATTAGATCTGACAGTAGTGCACAGAATTGTCATTCAATTTTGTACACAGACAGCTTTAATTATGACCCAAGCAGACATAAAGGAAGCATTCTCTAGCATGCATGAGAGAAAGAAGAGCCCATATACTTCTTTATGAAACCAAAGGTCTTCACAATACTACCATCCTCAAAATAGCCGCAAACTTCAAAATCAAGGAACTAACTGCTGCCATGTTTTCTGTAGCTAAGAATATCTCCCATCACTTTCTCTTTTAAGAGGAAAACCAATTATGACAATATCCATGGAGAAAGAGAGGTATGCAAGATAGAATTTCTAGTATCAGTCATTGTACTTTATGTAAAACGAATTAGTTATTGGAGATAGGGGTGGGTTTTTTTATTTTTTTTAAAAGGAGATTACAGGCACAGAGATGAAATTGTTAGAAAGATGTAGAGGAGGCACACATAGAGAGATACTCAGCACTCAGCAGAACTTTTAAGTCAATAGAAACAGTATCCAAAAATGTCCCCTATTTGTCCCCTAACTGACACAAGAAAAAAGTTGTACGGTTTGTATTGTCTTCAGCAGAAAACTCACACAGACTACTGTGGGTCCATTGGCACGTTATGAGCCTGCCTGCTATAACATCGATTGAATTCAAGTTTTGGGTGTATTTCTTTGTTGATATTTAGAAAGTGCTATTTCTGAGTTCATGTACTGATCTCAGTCTATGAGCTTGAAAAGAGTTATCACTCATCTTGTTCAAGCCAATGTCAATTAGATAGACAAGATTTTCTCTCTGTTCTCCCCCAGTTGCTTACCTTCACCTCAGTCACTGCTGACATCATTCAGATATTTTCATGGCTATAGATTTTGGAGTAGACACATCAGACCTTAAAACTTTCAATGAGATCAGATGATCTTTTATGTGCATAAAGCAGGACAAGTTTGCTACATCTGAGATGTCAGAACTGTATTTTATGACAACTGCCTGAAAGATTGGGCATATGCTTTCTTTTTAAGATTATCTATAGAGCTTCATAAATCAAACGTCTGAGTGAAACTTTTTTTATTCTCAGTAGAATACAAGCAGATATTTTTGTGATGATATTTTACCAACGTATCTGAACATCGTGCTGACACAGTATTTCAAGGAAGTCCAGTGAAGCAAACAAAGTGACAGTAAAAAGAATGTGGAATATATGTCAGATCAAATAACTGAGGTAGCAGACAATAAAATCTAATGTAAATGTAGCTTTTAGCTGGGCAGGGGGAGTAGCACAAGACTGCTAATGTCTCAAAATTAGTATGAATCTAAAAGTATATAAAGGCATTGCACTATGCCATTCATGGCATGATAATGTTCTGTGATATATGAAGATATTTAGAAGACTCATAAGGGTTGTTAGGAGTAAGAATAGCTTTATAAACTGGTTTATATTGTCAGCTGAAATGTTTCTGAATCTGAAACTTCTTTAGCATTATTATACTTGCAAGATTACTGGAAGACAAGAAACTGTCCTCATCAGTTGTTCTTGTTTAAATCTTAATCATGCAAGATTACAGAGAAAGAGCTTTTGTTATAGGCACTCTTACTAGAATTCATATTGAATATGACTTTGGAAAAGCTTTCTCTATTTTCAGAGTGAGAATCATATTTGGATCCATTGTTTTCATTTTTTTATCACAAGGATTAATCACAGAACTCGTATCCAACTCATATCCCAAAACTCTGAGAGCCTTTCCAGAATTGCGGTAATTAGACATAGTTTTTCCCTATGGTACACTTTTGCTGCTGCAGAGGCTACCAATACCATTTGAATCCCAGCCTCTACTGGATCATCATCCTAGCCAGACATCTTAATATGAGCAAGATAAATCCCTAAAAAACCTCAGACTTGTATAAACAAAAACACAACCTGGATTCATCAAACTTCAAATCTCAAGCTTAGCAGTTTAATCACAATAAAAAAAGCACAGATTCATTTAAATTGCTTGATTGTCATAGAGTGTATTTTAAAACATTTAGTACATTGGAAATCAGCAAAAATACCCAAGAACTTTCTTATCTCGTCTTCTTCCTGTTCATTTTGATAAGCAAGAACCAAAATGAAGTTAGAGGGGAAGCAAACATTTCTGACAGACAGCCTGCCTTCACTGAATGAACAAGACAGTTCACACCCTCAACAGCAAGGATTTAAACAAATATTGTCCTTACAACAAAAAAAGATTTACTCTACCCATAATGACAAAGAAATCACAGAATCATAGAATCCCAGAATCCCGAGGGTTGGAAGGGACCTCAAAAGATCATCTAGTCCAACCCCCTGCAAGAGCAGGGTAACCTAGAGTACATCACACAGGAACTTGTCCAGCCGGGCCTTGAATATCTCCAATGTAGGAGACTCCACAACCCCCCTGGGCAACCTGTTCCAGTGCTCTGTCACTCTCACAATAAAGAAGTTTTTCCTGATGTTCACATGGAACCTCCTGTGCTCCAGTTTACACTCATTGCCCCTTGTCCTATCACTGGACATCACTGAGAAAAACCTAGCTCCATCATCCTGACACTCACCCTTTACATATTTGTAAACATTGATGAGGTCACCCCTCAGTCTCCTCCAAGCTAAAGAGACCCAGCTCCCTCAGCCTCTCCTCATAAGGGAGATGCTCCACTCCCTTAATCATCTTAGTTGCCCTGCGCTGGACTCTTTCAAGCAATTCCCTGTCCTTCTTGAACTGAGGGGCCCAGAACTGGACACAATATTCCAGATGCGGCCTCACCAAGGCAGAGTAGAGGGGGAGGAGAACCTCTTTTGACCTACTAACCACCACACCCTTTCTAATGCACCCTAGGATGCCATTGGCCTTCTTGGCCACAAGGACAACTTTCTTATCTATAATTCATACAAAGCTGAGCAGACACTATTCTCTGTGCATGTTACCAGTTTCCTGCATTTAACATAGAAATCATGACATTACAAACTAACTAAAATTCTCCAAACTAGGATTTTGACCAAAATATTTTTAAAAAGCTCATTTAAAAAAATAAGGTTTCAAATTTTCATTAAACAAACAAAACTACCCTCCACCTCTCAAACACCGACTCTGCCCACTCTCGTCTTTCTTTCCTGAAAAGATCACCTTTTAGAATCAATCTGCAATGCCCTCTGGAAGTAGCACCTTGTACATCACAACCACTTCTTTTTTTATTTTCTTTTTTTTTAAATAGCAGCTATGATAATCCAATATCCTAAAAATGGCCCCATGCCAGAAGGGATGTGAATCAGCCGGTTCTCAGGTTCAACTGGGCATAACAACAGCCATGAATCCATTTCAGACTAGAGAAAATATTTTGCTTTTCATGTTAGTATAATTACAGTACAACATCCTCCAAAAGCCTCAAAATAATGGCCAACTTACAAATACAAATGAGGCTGTCCAAAAGAAATCATAGTCTAGTTACTGTACAGTGAAGTATGTGACTGTAAAGTAATTAAAAAAGGAGAACAAATGATGTGTTTCACATCCATCAGATGAATAAATTGCTGCATACACTAGATTTGACACAACTAACTAATGCGGTTCAAGCTCAATAAAAATAGTGACTTTTTACAATAGAAAATTCATATTCTTTTATTTTCCCATATTCTTTCATTTACATTCTGCTATTTAAAGTACATTATTCCAGTTTGGCCATTTTATTTCTGAGCTGACTGCTGAAAAATTTTACTTATTAAGAAAAAAAATCCTATTTCTTAATAATTTACTAAGTTTGGCAGGTAAGCAAGTAACAGAGAAATACCATCCTTTCTTGCAGTAACAAAACTTGGAAATAAATGTAATTGGCAAAAAAAACATTTCAGAAGTTATCTTCTTGAGCACTAGAGGATTCTTTTGACTTCAAATCAGAAAAACTGAATTGTAGTGTTTACTCTTGTCCTCATTTAAAGTTATGCTACTATGAGCTTTTCCAAGAAATTTGGAAGAAGAGATAACAGGTAACACATTACATTTGTTTTCTACCTTCTATTTTTAGAGCAAGGGTCTAAATCAATCGTAAAATTGATCCCCAAATATGGATCTAAAAATTTCTAACTTACAGAACTATTTCCCAGTATGCCTGTGTCTGAAAGAATAAAATCAGTGTGTTAGCTTTTTACCCCCCTCACAAGAAATGCACCTCCTTAAAATTTTGTATGAGAAGAATTATTCCTTTCAAATGCAAGCTCCATTATTGATAAAGCTCTAAGCAAAACCCTGCTTAGAAGAATCCCCTAGTGCCAGTCAATGGGAACTCTGCAAAAGCATGATTTGGCACTGAACTTCACCACCAATGTCTTGTTTTCCCCTCATTCACTGTTTTGAAATGGCCATGCTATCAAAATACTTATTTTAACACATATTTTCACACTATATATTTTAAGAAAATTGTTTTAGTAACTTAGTTTTAGATAAATGACTTAAAATTGTTTGTTATACAAGTTATTTTCATAAACATAATTTCTCATTAAAAAAAGCAACAGAAAGGAATTTCTCCCACTCCCTTCAATGCTGCAGGTGTGCCTGAGTCTCCCTGTTTCAGGAAACAGGCGAACTTTACCAAATAAGTGCTTAAATTTTATAAAATTGTATTCCCTGACATGGATCTATTTTATTTTCTATTGGGAATCCTGAATCTGATGTTATTTTACAACTTGACTGCATCAGAAATTCATTTTAAAAATAAATATAATGTTGTAAAAGCCCAATCTAACCTAATCATAAATGATGAATTAATTTTATTTCAATGTATGCCTTCTTTTTTACCCCAACACTGAAAAGGAAAATAAAAACCCTCTATATTTTCTTAAAAAAGAACAAATGTCACAGCTGCTTAGAAGCAGTTACTCGCATCTTTGCAAATAATGTTTTCTATGCACTTCATGAGCCATTAAAATAATCTAATTTATGAAGTGAAAGGATTGCTATTCCAGGGACTGAGCTTGCTTGGGACTGAGCAAGCTCAGTCCCTGTGCTATTTACAGTGCCAGAACACTCAAAGTTAACTGGTGACTGAAGTCTCACAGTAACAACTGACATTTCATTTAACCTTGTTAACTAAAATAATTATCTCTGCAAATCACTCATGCCATGTTGAAGCAATCTTCACCTTGATACTGAAACCTGAGCCTGCAAAATGACATGTCTGTCAGTTTATGAATGATACCTCCAAGCTGTACAGGGAATATCCAAAGCGTGTGTCACAAATTCACAATGGATATGCATAGCCTGATGATAGAAACAGCTAAACCCCACTACTTTCTCTTATACTAACATTCATGCAAACAGGGAAAATCACCCTAAAAATAGGTATCTATCTCTTTATCAAAAACTTCAGGCGAAACTTGCCAATAGTAGAATTGGTTTGTGATTTTTCCCACTCATAAAACTGAGGCCAGAAACTGCTTTAATCTTCCTCAGCCCTCTCTGATTTGAAGACAGTATCAAATACAGAGTGCATGTTTATAAGAGCAAAACAAGGTTGGACTTCCTGCTTGGGGATCACGCTTGCTTCATTTTAATTAAGGAATGCTTTGCCCAAGTTTCCCAGGCTAATACAAGTCTAATTGAAGTCAATACTAAGTCTAACACGTTGCCATATGTGCAGTCTAAATTCACATCCTAAGCTCACCTCAAGCAGATGAGAATACTGTGGATGGACCTAATAAAGCTTGCAATGGGACAAGAACAGTACACGTCCCTTGAGATGTCCAACAACCAGCACCAGCAGATGGTGCTGAGAAATGAAAATAGAAAAGAAAGATATATAGCATCAGGAGTCAGGCACAGTCAGTGAGTTCAATATGAGCTCCTCTGGAACAGATGGGTTAACTTAAAGCGTCCTCTGTGCCTACAGTGATGCCTCCTGTGTTAGGCCTTAGTCCTCTCCTTCCTGACCAAAGAATGCCTAAAAATCCCAAGTGCTAAGGCCACTCACCCACTTCGGCATCTGAGCTTCTGAACAGAGAGAGGTTAATTCCTCTTAACACACAAAACCCAGTAAAGTTTGTGTCCTCCTATTCTAAAGCAAAAAGAGGGAAGGGAGGGGAAGAACCAGTAATTAGGAAAAAAAGCACAGAAGTTACAGTTTAACCGTCTGTGATTACAACAGTTTACCGGAGGGCATTACAGTGCTTCGGATAGACAGCCAAGAGAGAAGGCAATGAAGGTACAAATCTGCATTGGTTTCAAACTGTCAGACCTAGAATCTGATTCCAATTTAACAGTAGTTTAAACACTGGAAGAGATTGCCATCATCACTCCTCAATAGCCCTAACTTCCAGAGCTTTCAAAAGAATAGATAGTGAAATGAACTATTAGCCATTCACCTTGGAGACCTGGGTACAAAGTTAAGAACCAGAAGGCATCTAATGAGACTGTGGTTTTTGGGGGGTCTCCAGCAGGCTCTAATGCCCCTTACACATTTCCTCCACTTTCTTATATTTTTCTTCTTAGGTTCCCCCGCCTCCATCCAATGTAAAGTGAAAATTCAGGTGGTCAGGAGTGTCATATAATCCTCTTTTCACTGGATGTTCATGGCTGTCAGCCATGTTGGAGGAATGTTAGTTGTGCAAAACAAAGCTACCAATAAAAGATAGCCTTAAGTCCATCCCAGATTTGAGCAGTCTTGAACACAGGGGTTGGCATCTGAATTGTGATCCAGACAACAAATTTGCAAGATACCATTATTTTACTAGTATTCTGTGTCAAACATCTGAGGTTCAAGCTGAAGATTTCTAAAGCAAAAGATGAAGCAGAGAAGAAGGATTTTTCTAAATATAAGATTTGCTTTTTCGGTGTCCTACATCTCTTTCACAGCACCTGTTATCATGACGCTGGTCAAAGGCCAGGTGAAGCAGCACATAAATTATCTGCAACCATTTATATAGTAATGAAGCTTTATGGCTAAGGACACGTCTCAATTATGCCTCTTAAATGTGACTTGGAATTTATCCAAAAATAATACACACTTCATTATTTGATAAATAATATTTTGTTAAATATACTTTGTTATATATTCTTGCTGATTAAAAACAGCTGAGGAAATACAAATAAAAGGGTGGGTCAAGAATATGTTACATGACACAGAGTGAATGGATAGAGAACAGGTGAAATTCAGAAGACTCAAACCTGTACACTCTTCAGTAGACAACCTATGGTGAATTATTTCATGGAAACTGTGGCCACCTGACAAATAAGCCATTACTATAAACACAAGATAAATCAATGATAATTATATTCAAGAAATTATTAAGTTCAAATGGCCAAGTATTTTGTTTTATTTACATTTTGCTCACATTCCTAGAGCACGCCTAAAAAACCCCTGCAGATGTCTATATTTAATATTTTCTTTATCTGCTGTTATATTCACTCTCACTTTTTTAAAAAAAAAAAGTATATATAAAGATTTTTTTGTAATTATTATTTTTGCCATAATAAAATAAATAATTTTATGCAGGTGTCACATTTTCTATTCGAAATAGAATTATTTCCAGGTTTAAGTTTACTAAAAGTTGAGAAGATGGTATTTTCAATCATACTGCACCTTTTGTAAATTCTTTTTTAAGTGGCAGTGTTGTATATGGAGCTATATTTTCAAGACCCCCTGTTTCAACATCCAGAACAAATGTAAAGGAAGGTACAGGGAAATTTTAATAAGTCTCAGTATACTCCCTCTAGAGTATATAAAAATTACAGAGGTACATACTTAGTATCTTTGTAATACTGTCAACAAAATCAGATACCATAATGAATATCTGTAAATCTTGTGGTTCTGCTGAAGTTTAAAAAGAAAATAATCTATGTATTAAGTTAGTTTCATCTGTCTATTCATTAGCTCCTAGTGCACATACAAATGCTCATTTCCTGACAGCTCTAAAACTTCATGTGGATTTTCCTGAAATGCAAAACTAGTCTTACACAAATATAACTGTCCAGTATCTCTAGAAGTCTAGTCACACTGTTCATTATGAAAAAGCAGACATGCAAATCAATAGGTTTGTAGGAACTGAGTATTGTTGGCAATATTAAGTAGGATTGTATTTAAACAAGTGCATGCTACCTTCAGACGTAGAGATCTTGGGGAAAAAAAAATAAAAATTAAAAATTCTCCCCCAAAGAAACCAAACTAATTCAACAAACAAAACCACAAACAAAAACCAAACAAAAAACCCAAAACCAAACCACACCAAAAAACTCAACAAACAAAACCACAAACAAAAACCAAACAAAAAACCCAAAACCAAACCACACCAAAAAACTCAACAAACAAAACCACAAACAAAAACCAAACAAAAAACCCAAAACCAAACCACACCAAAAAACTCAACTCCCACAAACAATCAAAAAAAACCAACAAAACAAAATACAGAAACCCCAACCAAATAAACCCTAAGGTCTTTATGACTGCAATACAGAGGCTTGGATCTGGTTATCAGATGTCTGCTACCTGTCCTGGGCATCTATTACACTGAGTTCCCAAAGTGATTAACAGAAAGAGAGAAGGCACTCAGAGAGGAAGGGTTATTTCAAATCTTAGTTGGTATGAAGTTTTGGAGGTGCCAGTCTCTCCATTGCTTACAAGGAGAGCGCAAGGTATATAAGTCTAGGCAGCTCAAGCAGATGAGATGAATCTAGCCCTAACCATGCATTCAGACAAAATCTACCAGCCCTTGCTATCACTTCTCACATGCACTGGAAGTGCCCTGGCTGTTCCTTGGGTTCCCTTCCAAAGCCAGCTCTTCACAAGACCTCACACTCAAGAGACTCACCTGGCTTTTATCTAGGGGGACAGAGGCAAAATTCAAAAAAGAAAAGGCAGAAAGAAAAAATAAGGGCAAGCTCTCTACTGTTGGGAAAAAAAAAAAAAAAGAAAAAGAAAAGAAGAAAGAAAAGGAAAAAAAGAAAAGAAAGAAAAGAAAAGAAAAGAAAAGGAAAAGAAAAGAAAAGAAAAGAAAAGAAAAGAAAAGAAAAGAAAAGAAAAGAAAAGAAAAGAAAAGAAAAGAAAAGAAAAGAAAAGGAAAATAACTGTGTCAATAACAGCTATGGATATGAAGGTAGTGAAGAGTACTTTGAATTCCTGAAGACTTTAGCAGGAGCTGATAACACTTGCCCTTCACAATTCAGACCTCAAACTTCTCAAGAACTGGAATAACTCTGTAGCCTATTAGTAAGCTAAATATACACAGGGAACAAACAATATAATATATCAGTCTTTTGTCAGAGATAACAGCCTGCACTGCTTTGATATGAACAGCACAGAGATCAGTTGTGAAGAGTATAAACCAGCAGAATTCAACAAGAGCCCTCTCTATTAGGATGTTTTTATTATTTTTATCTTTTATTCAATGTACCATCACAAGTTAGAAAAAGCAGTAGCTGCAGATAAGATATATTCAAAACAGAAATTTAAATGCTGTATATTGCATATCTGATACAGACGGATATTTAATGTTAGTGCAGACCTATCAAATTAGTATTAATTAGAGGTGCATTGGACAACACTTCAACAGAAAATGTGAATAAATAGAAATACTACCATTATAGACCCTAGCTGGTTTTGATAAAGAAAACAAATTTGAGCCACCAAAATTCAGGCCAGATATCTAAGTCATCTACTAAGAAAAACAAAACAGGAATTGAATGTTGAGTACCTGCAAAAGCAACCGTTCCAAAGGCCAAAAATTTTTTTCCATGTACGACTTGCTTTAACCTTGCTTATTGTGCATAATTATGTTCCAGTGCATATAGCTGCACTCTTAATAATAGTTCCAGAAGAAGAAAAAAAAGAAGGGGAAGAAAGAATTGTGCTTAAAGCCATATTTCAGACACATATGTAAAACCACAGCCAAACTAAATGATCATCTCTAATAACCCACTGTGAGCAAGACTCATTTGAATCCACATAATGTGTTGACAAAAGCTATTGCTGGATAGGTCATTCAATTCACAGGACCTTTCAACCCCATTGAAAACTTCAGACAGAAAGAAAACAAAAAAACCCACAAACTTTTTGTATTTCATATATAGACCTTTTTGCCAGTTCAAGTTCAAGACCTTTTTAAAAATGCACTGTCAGCAGCATAGCTTTTAAAGGTAAAATAAGGCCTTTAAAGCAGGTATCCCACTGTGTATTCTACCACTGCGTTGCCTGTGGAGTGTAAAAAACAAGGGCAAAGATGGGACTGAAAGTCTCAAACACTCTCCTACAATGGCTTTCATCTTCTCTTCCAAATCTGCAACCTTTGAAGACAGAAGAAACTGCAGTTAACACATTTACAAATAGGCTGGAACCTGCTATGTTTTTAAAGGAAACTCACAAAGGGCATAAACATCCACTGGAATCTCATTACATTACTTAAAGGGACACTTTCAGGGCCGCCATCCCCCCAATTTGACTTCCTTTTAATTTCATCTCTTTGAAAATTTCATGCACTTTTGCAGATTCTTTTAATGATTTGTCACTTCTCTCTCTCAAACAATTAAAAATGGCACTGATATATGATAATACCAGAAGGAAGCCTATCTGTGACAAGTTACAAATCCATCCTTACCCTTCATCTTTTGGAGGCAAAATACTGAAAATTCAGCTGACAAAATACCTAACACCTTGCACATTTATCAATACAGTCTTTTATAAATGCTAAATAAGCAACAATATGACAAAACCCAGCGGTCCAGAACTCATGAGTAACTCTGAAACAAGCTAATATGCACAAATGGTAGATGACAACATACTTTGTGAAGATAATGACTGTAGATGTAATCCTTCAGCACACCCTGAATATATTCAAATGAACATCAGACTCCAAAGGCTGCAAATAAGAATCATACTTCTTATTCTTATTCTTGGCAGTAGCCTGGCAAGATTCCTTAAAAAAACACTCTGCAGAAGTAGGAAAGGGGCAGTAGCAGGAATAAAGCTTCAGAAACAAATATAATTTTATATTATCATATACTCCACTGAATGTGATGTACAAATAGTATTTAAAGTCCAGAAAATAAATTTAGCTTGTTTTTTAAGTCTTGTTTTTCTATTCTAAGGTACAAAATCTGTTCAGTAATTTTATTTTTTTTTTTTTTTACAAATCTTGTCTGATTTTTTAATTCCTTAATTTTCAACATGAGTGTTTACTTATTTCTGATTTTTTCAGTTTCTTTATAGAATCTAGATATGACAGTTCTGATCAGCAGCAGTTAAACAGAAGTTTGTTTACCATAACTCACATTCTATCAATGTTAAAACCCACAATTGTCTCACTGTCTTTTAAATAACACACCAGACAATTGAGTAGAAATATTTCCTTATATTAATCTAGTAGCAGGAAAGGTCAACGGTAAGACACCTGTGTAACTGAAAACATTTCTGTGGGAACTTGATATATCCTCCATTTCATACTTCATGCAAAACAGTTCCTCATAAACCATCTCTAATCCTTTCCAAAAAATATCCATTTCTGCATTTCATTTTATCTATGACTATTGTAGCAACAGATAATGGCCAGATAATAGATAATATCAGAATGCTTCAGAATAACATAATCAAATCTGTTTTACCTAGCAGTATACGAAAGTACCATAATATGCCATTTGCAGCTGAAATTAAAGATTGTAGTTTAGAGAACATCCAGAATGCTTTGAGGCAACAGAACTGGAGCCACATGGTATCTACAAATAAAATCTATGAGAAATCATATTTTTCCATCACTCTAGTTCTCACTGTTTCTAAGTCCCCATTCATCCTTGCAAAATTATGATTCCACAATATGAGAATCCTCCTTTCCAACCCTGCATTGTCCTTAACAAATGCAGCTAAACCTACGCCCATCAGCATATATAAATTCATTCACATACACATGCAGACAATCATATTAATGGACTTTTGAGCATTTCCATCTCACTAATATGCACAGATCACACAAAGGGAAAAAATGTCTATGTAGGTTACCTGTAGTAATTTGGTTGGGAAAAAGAATAGCAACCCAAGGGAAATGTTGCCTTGCCCTGAAAGTCTTACAGGACAGCTAAGTAATTACAGACTTAATAACAAAATTATGATATCTACTTTTAAGATATTAATAATAATGTCATGCAGTCACACAAATCAAAACTAAAATAACTATTCTCTCAGAAGAAAGGAAAAAACCTCAGTTTTTTGCAATCCTGAGCTCTAAACTGTGTCTTGGAAATGTAATCTCAAGAAATAGTTCCAGAACACCACAGTTTGAATCACAAGAAAGCCCACATCAAAGCGAAAAGTGTCAAGATCCAGATTCATTCTTGATCTCAGAAACGATGGCAGCACTCTGAGAATTTCTAATTCTTAGCGCTGACTTTCAACCAGTTATTTGTCTCTGAATTTTTAGGCACTACAGCTGTTTTTTGACAGATTCAAACTGATTGTAGTAGTTCAATAGGTTCCCAAATATGAATTCAGTAGTGTGGGCTAACTGTAAATTCATCTAGCTTTCCTTTCTGTAAGCTAAACTAAGGTTAAAATGTGATACAATGTGATTTGAGAAGACCAAAATCTCTATTACCATTAAAAGCACTCTAAAGAATTAACCTGAAGATGTTTGTTTATGATGTGTTTTATTTATGAGCTTGAGTTTACAAAATCTTTGCTATGGGAAACTGTACAACCTAAGTGTACTTTGTCAGGAATGATGTGGGGAAACTGGCTGAACTACAGAAAGGGTTATAGCACACGTGGCCTATGAAAAGCCACCAGACACTAGCAAAGGATAGCAATGCAGCTTCCAGAGTCTAAAAAAGCCATAAATTCTATTGTGTCCTCTCAGTGGGCATCAAAAGCAAAGATAAAGAATGCAGATAATGACTGCAGGTGTTAAGCTGTTTCAGAGTTCTAACTTTTTCAACAAAAACAACTTCTCTGGGCTCTCAACATCACTGCTCCAGCTGGGCCTACAAAAAGTTATTTCCTATTCCACAGAAAGCTTTCAATTACAGAAGAAAAAATGTTGCTCCATTCAGGTGGTACCAAGAGATTTCAGACAAAACAAACCTCAAGATCTAGTGCACATCCATATTGCACAAAAGGTTACATCTTTTTTGGAAGAGACGCAAATTTGAGTTCTTCTTCCGGCTATTTGGAACCACTCCTGACTAACACTTGAGGCAGGAGAGATTCTCTCTAGGTTTGTTCTAATTAACAAACTGTTCTGTAAGATGTAAAATATACAGTTTTCAAAAATATACGTCTCAGAGAGAAGTTCCATAAGATGGCTAAATTCATCTGGCTTGTTCCTGGATGAAGTTCACTTCCCCACACCCCTCTCAGCCTTGTCCAAGCAAGCATGGTCCTACTACCTTACTCAAGTCAGCTGACACTCATTCCAATACTTATGGAGCCAGTTCAGCTCACTAGGCTCAGCAGAAAGCTATTCACGCTATTTTTTTTCTTTAGATTAGTATTTCACATTTTTCATTAGAGTTGGTACAAGGTAAAAATAATTTCTTGCATTAGCTTTCATTATCTTTAGAGATACTTCAATCTGTAAGGAATAAATTAGCAAAGAAAATTTGCTTATACATTTTGAATATTCCTTTCAGCAAAGGTTCTGAAATACTTTCAGCAAAAGGTAAAAGTATTATTGCCTTGGTTCTGTTAATTTCTGACTATGAAAAAGTCTATATAGCACTTTAAATACACCAATTTACAATACTTCTAAGCATGAACTCTTCCTACATTTTCTCTATATTAATCACATTGGAAACAAAAGAATAACGGAAACCAGAAGTAATGGTCATAAAATTAAGATGGCACAGTCAGATGAGATCACCCCTTTCCTTGCTGAGAAGGGGTCAGAGGAGCATAAAACCTCAACAATGCATGAAGAAAGCTGGGACTTCCTTCATTAATGAGTTCTTGGGACTGGCCACCTTGAGCTTTCAAGGACCAGAGCTATCAGTGCTAATCAAAATTACATCAGTTCAGTGGTATAACATACTTGGGGTTAAATTAGGATAGGTTTGTTAAGGACTGATTGTTTCGTGTATGTAGTGATAATTACTGACAAGCATTAAGAACTAATCATTGGCAAATAGTATTGTCAATCCAGTACAGCCAAGTCTGAAGTTTGAAACGGCAGGAATCTATCTTTCAAACATTCCTGTCACAGCAATTCCTAATCTCCAACATACATACTTGGGTATATTCAGTTGCAACTGAAGGGACTGTGGCAATAAACTGCTATCTGGTTAACCTTCAAGGATACAACCCTCCCCACGAGGCCAAGTGCTCAATGGTGTGCAGTACCATAGCTTCCCTCTAGTTCCTGCTCTGCCTGCACAAAACATAGATGAAAGCACAGGGGCACCTATAAACCTGGTAACTCCACAGCTAGAAAGAGGGCAGCAAACACAGACGTATTAAACTGACAGCATGAGACTTGACAAGTTTGCATTTGTCTATTGCAAACAAAAATCTTTGCAGGCATATACATGAAAACTCCAGCAACCGTCAGTACTATAACTCGTGCTTTACCACTGAAGTGGATAAAAGGGTCCTGTAATATTCTTATTAAAAAGTGGCAGCCATGGTATAATGTTTGCATGTCTTTATCCTTGAAAATCTGTAACTATTTAGATATGCATGCATAAATACACATAGATATAAATATATAAATATACATACATATATATATTTTAACTAGCTATTAAACAAGATTGCTTTTATAGCAATAATTTCTGTATTTGGATTGAAAGTGATGCAAGCCTCAAAACTCCTGTTGAGTTCATACGTCTCACCGTTGTCTCACCACTGGGATTTCTAAAATGCATTTTGTTGTTAGCAGATGCCAGCAAATTTGCTGACTACATATGTACATTGTCTTATTATTATTCAGTCTCAGTATTCTGCTGTGCAGTATAAACCCTGCAATATTAGTCAGAAATGGTTACACAGAGCAACCATGAAAACATACAAATAAAATATGAAAGAAGAAATATTTTTATTTTCATTTTTATACTAAAGTCAAATTAACTTTAATATCATTCTGGTTTATCAGTTAATAAAATACAAGAGAAACTAATTATTAGCAGAAATATATATTTATAATGTAAGCATCACGATAACAACAACAAATGAAAAGGACTCTTAGTGGAAGTACCTGCCCTAAAGGACAAGAGATATGCCAACTTAATAACCTCACCAGGGGTTATGAAAAATTTGCACATTGCCTGACAGCCTAAGGTAAAGTCTTATGGTAGCTCTTCAAGTGGATAAAAAGGAAAACGGAATGCATTGCAAAGAGGTACAGTTTATCTAAATCAATGGAGATATTTCCTGCTGCATTGACCTTCACTGCATCTTGAGGAGTATAAAAAGCATTAAAGAACATTTTAAAAACACCCAGGGGTTTTCTTTATCTAGGTTTTCTCCCTGATCAAATAAACTGGAACTCTTTATTATAGCTATTTCCCATATTTCAAGTTAATGTACATTTTTCTGCAGTGCAGCCATGTAAATAATCTTAACACTCCATGAGGGCCCTGACAGTCTTGCAGAAATGTCATATTCCTCCCTGGATGAACATCCCTCAGAACAATAGCTTTGTCATGTCCCTTCACCCTGACACTAACTGAAATTATTATCCTTAAGATGACCAGGATCAAGCAACGAAATGGAAGGACTGATGTTTCACAACACAAGTACTAGAGAGTGGAAAATCATGAGTGTGTGTAAACTGATATTGTATAGTGTGATACAGTTCACCTACATCTGCTCTATTTATGAAAAATAATACTACCGACAGAAGGGCCATCTCTGTTACCTAAGACAGCAGAGTAAATTGCTCACTCCTAGCTCTTTACTCAGGAAGAGTCAGAAGTAAATCAGGCACAATATCGGCAGCTAAGCCTACTGGCAGATCTTCAGTAAGCCAAATGGTCATGGTTTTAGCCTATATGTCATCTTAGCAAAACTGAATCTCTGTCCATTCAATCACTGCCTATTTAAAGAGGCACTCATGATCAGAGAACAACATGCAGACATGAAATATGGAGATATATTGCATTTACAATTTTTGTACAGCTTTCCTCTCTCAGCTGTTTAATGTTATTCCTTGTGAACTGTTTTCACACCAGGAGAAAATGGTAAAAGCAAGCTGTACACACAGACTATGGGGCTTAAATACCTCTACCAAATCAGCAAGATTTAAGAAATAAGACGATGAACATACTTCTCATTCCCACTTAACGCAATGTACAGCACTGTGTTAAGCAGTGGCTCCTGTTTGCATTGAGTATATTCATTTCTAAAAGTTAGACTCAATCTCTGCATTCTGTCCAGTAATACAATGCAGTTTCATTGAGAATATTTATAAGTGAGATGAAATACAAAACAAAGAAAACTAAAGGCTGAATTTAAGTAACTTCTTTGTTTTCTGCCTTTTTTAATCACTCCCCACTTTTGCCATTATAACATTCTGTTTGCATCTGAATTTGAGTCTTTCAATACTTCCTTCTGCTTTATTCATGAGCCCTAATTTTAACTAGCTAAACACTTAGTTCCATTTCCTATAATTTTTCCAATATTCTCAACAAATGTGTATTTGATTTTAAGCAGAAAACTGGCCGAAAGTCTAGAAGTAAATTGACAACTTGCATAGATAACACAATGAGGTGTGATAGCCTTTCATTTAATACCATCGGGAGTGATATTACATCCAAAGTAAATTTTATCAAGTATGGACATGTGAATTCAAGCTCTTCATATTCTTTTCATATATAAATTATCAAACTTACATGCATACTTTCAGGTTCAATACATCTGAGCTGATGAGTTTCTGCATACCATTAGTAAATTCTGCACTGTGCAATACTTATTTAGTTCTGTGTAGTTTTTCTTCATTATTCAGACATTTTTCCTTATTACACTTCAAAAGCAGCAGATTTATTTCTGTAAAGTATAAAAGATACATGTTTTTCAGCTTAATAAGTAAACTGCAGAGAGCAATCATAATCATCACTCAGATCATAAGATTATCCATAAAGCTTGACAACAACAGCACAGAACAGTGGCAGAATAAATGTAGTTACCAACGACATTTCTTGCAAAGCCATTGATCAGAACTTCAGAAATACAGTGCCTTAAGATTTTACATAGGAATTCACACTTTACATCCAGAACTAACAAAATATCTGCTTTTAAAATTCAGGGTAAAGAACTGTGTGTCTAGCCTGCCTATTCCTTTGAGTCCTCTGCATGTTGTCTTTAAATCCAATGCACAGAGGAGTTCTTGGGTTTTATCCTCTCCTCTTCTCAAAATTAATGTGCATCATATAAAGTACCTGACACTGGTAATCATTCCTTTATATTTAAAATATATGTAGCTAGACCAAATGAATAGTCCCTTGGCCACATTGCATAGCTGTGCTACTGTTTCTGAATAGCTCTGCAGCACTCCACCTTTTGTACATATTGCATGCTTTAAAGCTATCTAGTGTAACAGATAAATCTGAGCAATCACATATTTTGTAAAGATTTCTCCTGACATTCTCAATTACATTTTGGAGAGCCTTGAGTGCAACATCTCCAGCAGCTCCCTCAACCAACAGCATAAATTTTGTTAAACTGCAACAGTGCCATGCAAGATATATTTGCTGAGCAGTTAACTCTGGTTACACCATCAAAGGCAGGAAATGAAATTGCATCACATTTCACCGGCAGTAATTAATTTGTTATTTTGAAGGGAAACAGTAAAAGCCAAGCTAAAACAAAGGTGTTTTTTTTTTTTGACAGCACGGAAACATGTCATTAAACTTCTTAAAATTAGTGTGTAGTGAAAACCATCATAGAAGAAGGCCACTATAAATATTATTAGGGCACCTTGGATAATGTTTTTGGCCACAGGCTGAAAGTTAAAGAAGGTATGAAGCAAGTGCTATGAAACACCATCTAACAGCAGGTAAATTCCTATGTACAGAGATATTTCTTAGCTTACTAAGTGGAACCTGGATTGCTAGGGTGGTGGGGAGTTAGTGGATCTCAATCTTTGTATGTAAAAGCTGACATATTTTGAAAACTCATAAACTGGCTCCTCTCGGAGGGGGGCTTGGAGGCAGATTTTTTTTTTTTTTTTTAAACATTTTTATCTGAAAGCAGTTCTTAAAAACAAAACACGAATGGACAGATACTGTCTTTTTTTATCATACTAGAAAAATAGCCAAAAATGCTATTCCTAAGAGTGGTTCTGTGTGGTAACTTGTAATGTCATGTTTCTTGTATGGCTGAGAGAGACAGCACCTGTATCTTTGTGGTTCTCAAGAGATAGAAAGTTGCAAGTTATATCTCTAGGAAATAAATACCTGTCCAATGATCTTCCTACAAAAGACTATGAGTATGAGTAACGAAGGAGTGAGTTGATTTTTTTTTTAAAGGATAAAAATACAAAGCCGACTAATGACAAATAGAAAACTATCCTGAATAGGTGACATTCTGGTTTTCTCAAAACAAAATGACTGGTGAGACACAGCAGGTACATAAACCAACTTTTACAGGGAAAATGCACACAAACACAATATACTGAACAACAAAATATATGACTGGAGCAAGGAAAAAAGGTAACATTTCACCTAGGAAATGCCTGCCCTAAGCACAGTATTTCCAGAAAGGGTCCTGAATCAATCCTGAATTTTGACTAATTTCTCCATTTATAGGAAGTCTCCTCTTGATAAGTATTTTCACTTCAATGCAAAACCAGAGTCTAAACCAGAAAGCCAGAAGCATAAAAAAAAAAAAAAAAAAAAAAGAAAAAAAAAAAGAGAAGGAACCTTATCCTACATTAAGAATGTCCTAGTACCAGCAACTCCAATTGAAGTCAGTTACTGAGCACTTTCTGTGGAGTATTAGAACCATTATGCCTTGTACTAGAAAGATCAAAGGCTTGGTTTTGAAAGTGGAGCCTGAAATTCTTTTGCTTTGGTGTTCTTAACTATGAAGAAGGATAATAGCATGTCCCTCCCACAAATAAGATCCAGGATGATACAGGCATCTATTGAGAGGTGCTTGAAAAACACAGTAAGTGATACGTACTCTATTTCTTATTACAAAAATGAGCCACATTTTGGTCCATAAAATAAGCAGATTGAGATCTATGTTTGTACTGAAGATATTTTTGGACAGCCATGGTCCCAGTTAATTTTAAAGAAGTGTATGTGGAATCAACCACAAAGGTAGACAGCCTATACGTGGCCTTGAAATATTGCCTTTCTGATGCAAACTACCTGTAGGTGCACTAAGTACTACTGCCATGAGAGAATGGTGAGAAAAGTTGCTAAAAGAAGAATCAGAAAGTGGAGGTTTTTTTGGCAGGTGGGTGTAATTAAACCCAACATGAAGAACAGAAGAAGCTCATACAGCTTATGGATTTTTGACTAGACCTGTTTTCAAAGTGGTGCCCATGAGCAGATCTCTCTGACCTTTTTTTCAAATCATGTATTATTTTCCCTTTCCTATAGTTAAATTTATTTCTTGTCTTCCACATCTCATCTCCATTTCTCACTTATTGAAGCCATTTTATATTCTCTCTTCTTCCTACTTGTGCTTAGTGGCTGTCATAAACCCTAAATTACCCACAGTTTTGCTCTCTGCTTTTCCCTTCAGATTCTTCTCATCTCTTTCTTGAGAACTGTAGCTCATATTTAAATTCATTTGCAGGGTGTCAGCAGCTTCTCAAGCCTGTCTCTAATTTTCCTCCAGCACTACATTCCAGTAAACATAGCATCTTATACAATGGAGGACCTGTTTTTGTACACGACAGAGAATATTTGCCAGTCTAATGACACCCCATCTGCAGGAGAAGCAATTTCCTCCGCATTGCAAACAGCTTGGATCTTCTAAGATTAAACCAATAAAAGTTCTTGTTTCATCATAGGACTTTTGTGATCTTACACGGAGAGTTATTAAACATGGTGACAAACTGTCCACAGAGCACGCCCTGAGCTGCAGGAACAGAGCACTTTCTACATTCTGCTGAGTTGCTCCTTCCAGAAGCAGCCACTCATGTCAGTGATTAACAAGAAGCTGGTGCAGATTCAGCACAGTTGGAGGCCAGCAAAACTACAAGCTGCAGTGACAACTGCAGTGAGTGAATTCAAAATTAGATACTGAAAACTTTTAAAGCAGAAGATGAGTGAAAAAAGGAAAGTTCTAAAGCACTGTAACCGGATTTTAAAAAAGTTGTAAAACTTCTTCTACGCCCATATTTGATGAAATTTCTCCAGCAAGCTTAACTCACCCTCTCATAATGTATGTTAACAACCATAATCTCTATCTGCTGTGGGAGCAAATTACAATAATTCTCTTTTTATTTGCTCTTTAAAGAGTACTTAGATAAAAATAATTGCAGCACTCTTCCTTGAGAAGTTTAGCTAATTGATATAGATTTACCTTTGAAATAAATGTGCTTTCACTGTGATAATATTGCCTCAATTGTGTTTATCTCAGACCATAAGCATGACAACTTTTTGGACAGAGTTATACATTGTCCCACTCTTCTTCAGCTTTAGAAAAAAAGTAACAGCCACTGAAAGAAAAGAATAATTTTGGGACAATTATTTTCAGATTCATTGGTTTAAATTCCATAATCAATACTTTCATAATAGTTCAGCTTTATATTGTCATTAATATCATGACCATCATATATGGCATTTGACTGTTTGTGTTGTCTCACCTGCTTGAGAATACCTGTAAATAATGTTTCTGTGTTATTTGTGGGTTTTTATAAGCAAAGAAATTTATGAAATATCAGTCCATAACAATTCCCCCTGCCTTGCCCAAATTTCATGCTGGAAGAATGACATTCCCTGAGATCTTTCAGGAATCTGTGCTATAACTGTAATAATGTAATTTGTGCATGGAATGTTCATCAAGGAAATTAAGCATTGTTGTTTTCCTCACCTTAGCTTCACAGGTATGTTGTATGATGAATATATGCTTTCTTTTACTGAGTGTACCAAGGAAATCACAGTATACCATGCACCCAACATTTTTTTTCTCTTTTTTTCCTCACTGAGCAAAGCACAAATTTTAGCCAAGGAGTAGCTCTCTAAAACTAGACCTAAAAAAATATTGAGGAAACATTACATCAATTACACTCTGTATCACTTAATTACAAACAGATTAGAAATACGTATTATATAGAAAATATTTCTATGTGGAGTACTTGGAAAGTTTAGGCATTATTATGTGTATTGAAACTAGAAAGCACTTAACTCTAAAAGGAAATATGGGATACTGTTCATAATAAAAGGCCCCAGCACGATATGGTAGCCAACACATTCTCTGAATGCATAAGCGACCATCTGGAACAGAAGACAGGTAGTGTTGCCTCTGTAGCTGGTATCTACATTGCAGTATCAAGACAATACCATACACTGAAGCAAGTTTGAATGCCCACAGTTCAGAAAACAAGTTGAAAACTTGAAAAAGATTCAGTAAAGAACCAGAAGGATTACTCCAGATCTGCCTTAGCAAGGCACTTCATTATCTCGATCCATAATCACTTTTTACAGTGCAGGTTTATAGTATAACTTCATCGCAAGCAATGTGTTCTAACAAGCAGAGACTTCTGATAGCAGAAGGCACTTTAATCTAGCAGGAGTTATAACAAAATCCAATGGCTAGAAACTTACAGCTAGATAAGTCCAGAAAGACAGTTGCACACTTTTAATAGTGAGAGGGAATACTGGAGCGACTTTTCCAGGAATGTACCTATTTCTCTACACTTCATAGACTCTGAACTGATTTTGAATGTCACAAATTCAAAGTGTAAGGTATAAATTTGCTAAAGAAACAATTGTTTAAATTGCAGCAGAATACAATTAATGCAGAGATTGGACTATAAAGAAGGTCAGATAATGTAGAAGGTCAAATAAGTAGAAGGTCATAATAGATTCCTCTTTTTAAAACTACCAGTTAGTCCTATGTACTGTCTGTGAAATTTAAATATTAAACATTATTCTGTGTTTTGGAAGAATTTAATGTCTACTTGCATAGCAACATCAGAAAGCTGCAGAACATTCCTTATTCAGCTACTGCACTATTAAGTACAAGAAATACAGTAAGTACAACAATTTCTAATGAACTTAAGTTCCAGTCTTAAGACCGGAAACTGCTGTGAACCCTACACTGTACTGTTTTCAGCAGTCTTTGCATACTGATTGTAGTTTTCCAAATTAAATTAATACACACCTGCAGGAACCTTGAGATTTCTTAAGGCATGGGAATTGCATACTTGTCGTAATGTTTTAAATGATGTTACCAGGACCTTCGGACCATCTTCTTCTGCCAGACAAAATTTACTCCTGTCAAATCAATTAGTCTCATTTTTTTTCAGAACCTGCAAGAGTTAACTCTGTATTGAAGCTCCCTTAGTCAGACATTATTATCTGCTGTGTGTTTGTTTACCATCTAGCAAGGTTTTCATCTAAGTAGATATCACTGTGAAAATACACATAAAAAGAGCAACTAAAATAAAAAATACCAAAGCCAGACTCTTCCTACTCATTTTAAGTATCCTCAGCTTCTGACCTGGATTTTGTAAACTACTTAAGATTTGCTAATGCTCTCAAGAGACAAAGAAATTCAAATACTATAGTTCTTAAGTACCCCAAAAAATCACTGATCTATTAGCTGCATTTAAAGAAAATACTGTAAAACTTACTTATATAAACTCATGGCCTACAATCTTAATTTTCAGTTGAACACAAACCAGAAATCAAACTGATTTTCATTCTTTAAAAAATGGAGAGTATCTACCAGAAGGCCAACGTGGTTTTCTATTTCTAGTCCAGAACCAAGCTCTACTGAAAAACTGAAAATCCTTCAAAAATCAAGGATTAAAATGAAAAAGCAGACAAGCCTATCATACTGTCATACAAAACAGGCACCACTTTAATGAAAGCCTGCTGTTAACTCAGTGAATGTATTACTTTCTACAACAGTTTTCATTTTGGTGTCCCTTTTCTAGCTTTCAAAGATGTAGAAGGAACTACAGATCCCAAACCACACCCAGCTAAACATCCTGATCTCCTCAGCCATGCTGGAGAACTTTCAGGAACTAGAAAAAGAGAGACATATACCTCAGAAGTACAACAGTCATCTTTTACAGCTTAGGCTTATGCACACCACTGCCAGACATAATAAATCCAGATAAAGAGAGTCTGAGATAACCCACATAAAGAACTGTTCATTGAACTCATATAATCTATACCACAGCCAATAAGCATGGAAGCAGGCTATTAAGCATGAACTCTACAACTGCCTTGTTAAGTGCCTGGAAGCTCTCGGATGAATGGAAATAGAGTTCAATTTTTGTGCAAGACTTTAACATCACATTGCCTGGTATTGGATTTTGAATGCTTTGGACTCTTTATCTTTATGAATTTTTTATAAATGGTACTTAATATGCAAGTGCTATGAGACTGTACATTAACTGGAGAAACAGTGTAATTTATGGGACATAGGAGCAATTTTCCTACACTCAGCTAAATTGCAATAGAGGATCAGCCTTTTACCATATGGCTTATTCTCAGCCATCATGTAACACAGATCTCTTTGCCCAACAAAATTACATGCTTTCACCATCAGAGCCCTGTCTACTCCTGACAGTTTTCTTGGTTCCTTAGATTTTTTCCTTCTCTGGATGCAAAGCCCTGTCATGATGAAAGCAAGATAATACTCTTCATCTTACACTGCTTCACTAGACAGTCAGCTACCAAATGACAGATATGAGAATAAACAGAGAAGAATAGAGGCCTACAGGGTTGTGCAAAGGTAACATTTGTTTTTCCTCTGCAGGAGTATAAGCATCTCTCTGCTCCCCCTGTGCTCTGGTCTGTACTTACTCTACCAGCCACTACACAACATGCTTGGTCTTCATGTTTATCAGACTCAAATTTCACTGTGCAGGGTATGAGCAAATACATGTTCCTTGTTTTGAATCTATCCTTCCCAAATAATGTGGGATAAAGATGTCTGAGGCAGGACTACCAGAAGGAAAAAAAAAAAAGGGGGGAAAAGATCATAGGGAAAAAGTCTAGAGTCAAGAATATGAAAAATGAAGCAAATATTTAGCAGACCAAAGGATGCACACAGACTCAAATGAAGAAATAACTGAAAGAATACACAGCCATCTTTCAACCTCCTGCTAAAGCCTTTCCAGAGTGGAAAAAAAAAAAAAACCCAATGTGCCCTTATTGCAGACTCTGCTTTGGCTCTGGATAAGCCAAGTATCTTCTAAGTAGTAGAGCAAAATATAGTGTGGAGAATTCCAATTTCCCACTACTTTCAACAGGACGTTATAGGTCTTAGGTCTTAATAGCAGAACATGATGCAAAGCAGCCAGGATATTTATGGAGGAGGAAAGGGAGTAAAGAAGATTCCTCCTTTGTAAGTCACTCACCCATGAGGCAGAGACAGATTTTGCAGGCATATGAGTAGAAAAGAACAGTGCTTGCAAAGCCGCAGACGCTGCAATTCACCTGTTTCACCTATGCCATGTCACTTTGAACACAAACACAGAAGTAGCTGCACTGAGGGTCATACACATGGTGACACATGGAGGAAATACTGATTTTGGTGGTGCCAAGGAAGTTCTGCAGCATGAGGCAGTAACACCTGAATTTAGATACTACTTTTTCATATGTGAAGTTCTCACTGAAAATGCTCACTGAAATTTAGTGTTAGCGATTTTGAGAAGTTTTGCTATTATTAAATTGAAGCACAGGTTAAAAGCTAGACTTTGATTATTTAAAGCAATTGAAGTTCATATATGTTGTTAAATACTGAGTGCCCACTAACACCTATCTGAAAGTGGATTGCTAAGGATTTCATTAGGCTTTTACTATAAAAACAATCCCCTGTTTTTGCTTAGATGAAATACTATCAACAGCAAATAAGTTAGGAAATGCCACTCACCCTAGCAGTTCTGAGCTAGCTGTTGTCTTCCTTCTAAAGGATAAAGCTTTGAAACCCAAAACTACAATTTTTCCTTCCAAAACTATTCACCAAATATGAATAAGAATATATACATCACAGGATGTTTTGTGACCTAAGAATGGCCTTGCTTTTGAATTATTTTTTGCTAATTAGAAAATTATTTGATGCTGATCGCAATTAACTCCAACAGCTAAATCGTCTTTCTTCTGCTCTTCAACCATCTGACAGAAATATCAGTTTGGTGGTGCTCAGATACTTGACGGCAGCAACGAGATCTCTGTAGCTGATCTGTGAATAATTATCCAACTCCCTCACTGAGTTTTTGCAGTATTCCTACAGGATTGCTACTTCTCAGTTTCTACTCCCTAAAAGCTCCAGTTGTATTCTCCAGCACAATCCTTAATCTGCTCATCTCCAAAATTAAAATGGAAAGCAAAATAGGTCACCTGTTCACATATTCATGACTACTTAAAGCTTGTCAATCTCACTCGTACAAACCTGCCTAATTTTCCTCCATGCAATTTAATGGAATACTATCTATCAAACCACAATTATAAAGTATTTTTTTAATTCTGTTTGTTAAAGGAACTTAGGAATTTAACATTTTTTTCTTTTAATTGCATCTAAAATTTTCATTCATCTTAGTCTGTTTTTCTTTTATGAAAAGTGTTCATATAAAAAACTTTCAACAATATAATCCCACAGGCTTGAATTCTACTTGCATAGAATTATTGATAAGAACAGTGTAACATGTTCTGATAAAACATGGTTGGTTTTTTTTTTCAGAAACTGTGCTTATTCATTTATTAGTAATGATAAAAACTGCCAGGAGCTGTATTTCTTATGCCTCTGTGTAAAGAATGAACTGCCTGAAGGCTAAACATCTCCTACAAAATATCTTTCCCTCTGGAAAGTGGAAGCATCTTTATCCTAATGATTAAAAATATCCTCTCAATCTATTCTTGCACTTTTTGGGAAGAAAAACATTTTTTCCGCTCTTTTTTTGCACATTATCCTACATCATTCATAAAGAACATCTCTGTAATGAATCAAGTGTGATGTAAATCACACCAACGTGTAACATTTCAGAATAACTTCTAGGAAGTCAATGGACTATTCCATTGTACAAGGTAAAAAGTGTCAAGGTGTCCTATAAGATGGCAGTATGGGAAATGAAGCCAGTATGGAGCCAAAGAACAACAGTTTTTCAATCACTTAGTTGCACTGTTGCCTTCAACAGATAGAAGATACAGCAGAAAAGTCAGCCTTCTGTCAAATACATAATGTGAATTCATACCTAAGCTCTCCAATTTGTGCACCCAACAGCTTAGTGAACTTTCCCCACATTGAAGTTAAAGATGCTACTAGCTCACAAATTCATTGGAGCAACTTTGGAGAAAGGAAGTTTTACCTTGAATTTTTTTCAGGTATCATTGATCTTATGCACCTCCTATTTTGAAATCATATTTCAAGTTAATATTTTTAGGTTAATATTTCTTCTAGATTTCTAATGAAGACCTTCATTAAGTTTGTATGGATTGCTGTAATACTGCATCGGATGCCTCCCTAGGACTGTACAGATTCCCATTTATCATCATAACACATTTTTTATCTGCAGTTGACAGCAGAAGAGCAAAATGTAATTATCATCACTATACTGAGATCAAACCAAATAGCCCATTTTGTTCATACCAAAGTCAATATTACTTCATTTTTAAAATAAGGGTCCTTATAACAAATTCTAATAAATTCACTACATAGTCGATCTGCTTAGAAGGGAAAGCATCACCTACTAAACACCAACTTCTGTACCACTACTTGATAGCAACCATGATAGTTCTAAATAGAATGACCTTAAATCTGCAATGCAGAGCCAAAGGAATCAGCACACCTGCTTGCAGTTTGTGCCAAGGTGGTGAATGACTGGTATGGTAAACTCTTACATACAAGGATTACATAAGATATTCCATAATATACACTAAAAATGAATTCCTGATAAGGCTGTTGGCCAGTTCCCAAGCACAGACTTAACCTAAGTACATTAAGGGCTTCTCCCAACCATCAAGTAAATCAATAGAAAATATTTCCCTGTAGAAATAATTGATTTATAGAACTAGTGTTGCATATCAGAGAATATAAACATGTCTTCTGCTGTTATTAAAACCCATTAGACAAACAAAAGCTGGAGCCAAACCAGTCAGTCCCATTGAATCAGCATTCTCCAACAGAGCTCTGTTCTGTCTGGAAGTTTCTGACCATGTCTAACAACACTTACCTGCTTTACAAAGGCCTTTTGAGAGTTATAGATGAAAAGCACAATATTAGAGCTATCTATTATTGTTATTCGAACCTATTAACCTTTTCTCTGAAGACCTGGGGAAAAGAAAGAAGGACAGTTTAGCTATTAAGAGCACAAAACATTCATATACCTAGGGAAGAACTGAATTTAGTGGCCTCACATACTGAAATCATACCTGAACTTGTGTAGGTGAAGGTAAAGATGTTCCAATCTTCAAGTGATTCACCAGTAAAGCTGAGAGTCTTAATTAACACTTCCCACTCTACTACTGGTTTCCTGCATGACCTCAATTCAGCAGCTTGTATCCTACATCATGGCCTGCAAGAGGGTCTCAAAGATGGTTAAGACTTACAGCTGAGTTAGCTTATGGCCTGCCCAGCTCAGCCAGCCTTGCTGCACTCACAGCAGTCTGCACAGAACTGACTCCGCTTCTCTCATCCACAGTATAACCAGGCAGCGATAGTCCACTTCCCAGAAATACTGATTCTAGCACATAGCTATTTCCCTGGTAAATAACTACATTAGAAGAGCTCTATATTAAAATCATATTCTGTTTTAAGTTCATAGAGTAAGGAGATCATAATATTGAGAGTATCCAGTTTCTCATTTTTTGTTCATACACAGGTCAAACCTGTCCCTTTTCTTGGCTCATCTTCTTGAATCTTCCAAGACTTCTGCTTCTGTCACCATTATGTTGTCTTAAAAAAAACTTCCTTTACGGAAGGCAGATTTCTCTTCCTGACATTTGTCACTTTGAAGAGTCAAGGGCAAAGATGTTGCTAACAACCTGATCCAGCAAACACCTATATAAGAGACACTAAACTCCAGTATTCTGAGGTTTTCTTTAATGTTTAAGCACCTATTATTCCCTAGGATGCACATCTTCTATACAATTTGTCTTTTATGTGCAAACAACTAAATCTATTTCATTATTTACCTATTTATTAGGTAAAACATTATCACTTCAAACAAATTAGAACCATAATATTCATTGCTTATTTACATAACTTTTGTTCTGGGGAACATCAAACTTGTATTTTAGTATTTAAATAAATGCACATACTAAAACCATTGCATTGTTTATAGTCAAAAGGATAAGACAATAAGGTTATGGTGTCAATTTTAAATAGGTGGATTTTATTTATTGCCGTTTTACACATCCTATTATGCCCTAGCACTATCCAATGTCTTGCAAGAACATACTCTTCATAGACTTCAATAGAATTATATTCTCTAAGGTTTGTTCTCTGGGACACTGAACATAAGTCAACAACTTGGCCTAAACTGCTGAAATTTAATATTATCTGAAGTGAGGTACTGTTTAAAGATTGACAGAAGCAACCATTCAGAGGGTTTTAAGTCTGATAACTTGGCCAAAATCCAATAAGGCCAGTAATTATCTGGTCTTCAAAAAACCTGTTTGTAACGATACAGGAACAAGGTAGATTCATAAATGTTTCAGAAAACTTGTGCCTAGTTTGAAACCCAATCTCCAGATTTCCTCACCCCAGTTTCAGCTTCATTTCAAACCTGCACAACATGTAAGAAGTTTCCTACACTGATACCTTCAGGGTATGCCTTTGAAACAAGGAAGCCATATATGTTGATCCTCCATCATGAGCACAGAAGAAAGCACATCAGACCTCATAATCCTGGTGATACACCTTAATCTCAACCAAAAGCTGCATTTCTCAAAAACATATGCAGAGAGAGTGAGATGTCCAAATGACACAAAAAAATTACCACCCAAGCAAAAAAAAAGCCAAACAAAAAACCCAAACCCACACAAACCAAAACACTAAAAGCCACAAAACACAGTCCTAGATCATCAAACCTATTATTCAATTTGTCACTGTTCTCTAGCAGTGGGGACTGAAAAAGCCCATGATTAGGAAAGTGTTGCCAAACAGCCAGTGAAATGCTCCCATCTGAGCTATACAATCAAAATTCCAGAAAACCATAGGCTCGGGCCACACAGGTATCCCTGCTGCAGGACAGAACTTTACTGTTAGACAACTCCACCTGTGACTGTCTGCTTTCCTGTTACCTGGTGCAAAATTAAAACTTCCGGAGCATACTCAATAAAATGAAGAACGTTAAAAATATACTGGAAGTAAATGAAGACACATTTTATTATAGGGCAGTTTAAAACTGAAGTACCCACTTCATAACATCAAGTCTATGAGACTGTGGTCTTAAATATTGATTTTGTATTCATTGTCATTGACAGAAGCAATTTTGCTTTTGCTGAATGTAATAAATATAACTTTAAACAGAATTAGGCCCTTTCAGCAAGAAATTTTACATCTATCTGTTTATAAGTCTAAAATTAAAACCGCTATAACTGAAAAAAGAAAAAAATAACCAAGGGGGTTTTCAAAAATTTAAAACTCTATCATGCATAAATGGAGCTCATCAGAGAGAGTAATTTCCCTGCAGAAAACACTCCATCTTTTGTTTTATGTAAGTTAGCAACATGAATATTTTATTCTTAGTGAAACTGCCATTACCCTTTTGCATTTCATAGCTTTGCTTGGTGCCTCAGATAAATAGGCTTTTTTTTTCCTTTCTCTTTTTGCTGTTCAAGTCCACTGCAATTATAAATTTCGCCATAGTTCAGTAGATATTAGAGTTTAGAATTTGGCATTAGCAGCAGCTCTATCCTTTATTCCTAATATCTGTTCTAGAAAGCAGACAGGAAGAAATGTGCATAAAGGACAAACCACTGCATAGAGGGTAATTATTCTCAAGATATCCATCATCATTTAGAAGGCACATTGACCATCATTGTCTTCAGGTAGTTTAGGTTTTTCTCAAAACTACTTAGAACCAGAGCAAAATTTTACAATTAAACAGGAGATAGTAAAACCACCTACATTGTACATCCCCATCAGCACTATGGCCTAAATGAATACTGAGCTGAATTTACCACTGAGATGTATTTCCACTCCACGATGAGAATGATAAAAAGAATCAGAATAGTGGATAAGATAATGCATTGCTGGGAGCTGCTGCACAAAACTGTGAGCAAAATAGGCTGCATGAGAAAACGGACCCTATACAAAATTGTATTTTAAATGAGTTTCATCTTGAGAAGCTTAAAAGTAACTTTTTCGATCAGTTTGAAAATTTGGAGAAGATGGACTACTTGACCTACATGCAGTTCCATTATCATCGTAAATTCTCTTCTTCGAGAGCAATTTCATTTTTAATTTGGTTACTTGGAATGGCAGACTCCAAGTGGCTGATTTTCTCAGTGTTGCTGGGGTTTTTTCAGTCATTTTTACAGGATTTTTTAAGATTGAATATTGTCAGAAAGTAGTTGTATCATGTATCAGATCTTCCACTTAAACAGGAATATACTTTATTCTTCAAATGTGATCTTCCACAGATTTTTCTGAACTGCAGGGAGCAAGCAGGGGTAGAATACCAAGGGCATGTCAACAGGACATACCTGAAACAAGGCTTGCATGCCCATTAAACACACGGGTGCCTGAGTGGCAGAGGACAGCACTTTTTGAAGGCATTAGCTCAGGACAGCAATACTAAAACAACACTGCCCCTGGCTAATTAGCTTTGCCAACCCAGACTAAATTGCACAGGCTTAAACTGACAGATTCATACTGTTTCCATTGCCAAAGCTAAAGTGCTAACTCCTGGACCAACATACAGTTTTTGCATTGCACAGGATGTTCAAGTCATGCCCTTCACTCTCTGTTATGTTTAGAGGCCTGATTACTGACGAAAAAAATACTGAATTTATGCTGGCTAAGGATGACCTAATTTGAATCATGCTGCAAGGCAGACCACCAGCACTCTTTGTCAAAAGACCACACGGGAAGAGTCTACAAGATAAAAATCACTTACCAATTGAAACACTACAAGCCAGCACCAAAAAGCTTTGTCACCTTAGTAAAAAAATCATCTGGAGAAGATTCGTGCTCCAGAACACCTGAATCTAATCATGTGAGGAGGAAAAGACCAGCCACTGCCCAATAAAAGTCATCCAGTAACATGAAACATTGTGCGTAAAAAAACATTGCTCAGACCGCTGGTGAAGGTCCAACTTTCTCTAGTGCTGAAGTTCAGAACATTTTGAGATGTGACAGGTTTCAAATATTTTTTCATTTCAGCTACCTGCTTTCTATCTTCATTCTATAAAAAAAAAAAAAAAACAAAAAAACAAAAAACAAAAAAAACCACCACCAACAACAACAACAACAAAAAAAAAAAAAAAAAAAAAAAAAAAAAAAACAGTTTAACAAATTGTGTATTGTGAGAATTGGGAACTGTTTGCATAGGCGAGGACCCAAAATTTCCATAATAAAGACATCAGTACAAGAGCATCCTTTGCTTAGAAAGCTTAAAAATTGTCTCCAAGACATGCATCAGTGTTTGTCGCTTGTTCTACAATTAAAAGTCTACAAAGTCAAGAAACTTGCAATTTGGAATTACTGGCAAACAAGAACAGCAAAATTTGAACCTTTAACTAAGTCATTAGCTCAGCAAGTGGTGTAAAGGGGAGTATAAGATGGCAATTTGTATGTGACATACTAGAGTTTGACTTTCAATTCAAAGTTGAACTATTGCAGAATCATAAGCTGAGTTAGTAAAACTGCTTAGTTTTACAGTAGCTTTCATGCATGATATTACCCATCCCTGTGAATCCTTCTCAGCATTCAGAAGCTAATTCCTAATTGGTCCATGTTGTGTGCTGTGGTCAACTTTTTTGACCTACTTTGTAGGCCATTGCTACACTTTTATGTCAATTTGTTATGCAAATTAATGGCATGCTTACTTTATTTTACTTTATGAGGTCCTAACTCATTACATATAAAAAAATGCTGATTAATATCTCAAATGGCATTCCATATGGATCTAAAATCATTACAAATATCAATGGAAATTTGCTAGTAAGCCTCATATGTCTAGCTTCTGCTCCCTTCATCTACTTCAAATTTGTCTTTAATTCTTTCAGTGTCCTTAACCTCATTAGTGGCTGTATGGATTGTGAAATTTACCTCACTGGAAATGGTAGTAGTGCTATACAAACACCTCATCACCCCTCATTTGACATTTTCAAAACAAAGTTGGCAAGAAAGTACACTGGAAAACAGCTGTCTTTTCTACTATGAAAAGGTTTTAGACAGAAGAGTTGGGAGGAGGGTCACTCCTATGAAAGATGCTGCGGATATTGTAGAATTTAAATCCTTAATGATGAAAACAAAAGTTACAGCTGATGACATTTATAAATTAATTAGCAAATGTTATGTAGAACAAGACGTTTAAATTCCTTCAGATAGTCTGAACTTTCTAGCAGTCCACAGGGTCTTCTGTATTTCAAAAACCACAAAGGCTTTTAGGTCAACTGTCTTCCTACTCTGCAGTAGAAATTGAATTGGGACAAAAAATCTAGTTTTCTAAATTGCAGACAGAAATATTGTATTCATTTTTTGTAACTATTTAAAGGAACTTCTTTTCAACTTAAGATCCTAGACAGATATACAATAAACAACCAAACACGATTCATAGCTGAAGTAGCTGAATTACCTCACTTTTAAAGGCAACCCTATATATAGGGCAAATAATAGTGGTCCTAAACTCTGGCACAGCAGTGCTTTTGGACAGAGATGATTTTCTAGTTCCTTCATACTCTGGCTTCTGCACTGGACTGTCATTTAATAATACAGCCATAAATTAGTGATATTTCCTGTATTTTAATATAAAACATAAAAAAAAGGAATGGCACAGCTCATAAATAGAATCTTGCTCTAATACTCAAATCTCTCACTGAAAGCAACAGACTTAATTTTGTTTCACACCAGTTGCTCAACTTGTAAACTGAACTGTATTTCAAAAAAATAGCTTAATTTTGTTGTCAGGCTCATATTGCTTTATTCTCTTTACCTGGTATGACATTGCATTTAACAACAAATATTTCACACAATCTTTTAACTGTGTTATTCAGAATGGAAACACGGGACACACAGAAGCTAACGCAAGGAAATAATTTTCCTAAGGAGTTGGATTATTTCCTAATTGTTTATTATATATGTATTCTCTTGCCAGAAATAAAGATTTAAAATTCCACCTTCTTCAAAGATTTAATATTGTTTGGATCTCTGAAGCATTTATATTTAATTTCACAGCAGTGTCACAATTCAAGTGGTGTATTTTAATGTCTGCAGCAGCCAATTGTTGATTTATTCTCTTTCAGGCAAAATGCAAATAATCTCTTTAGAGGTTTGCTCACAACCCTTATGTTTGAGTTAATATATTTGCAGTGAGTATATTAAAATAAGTCTTAATGTGAATTTAAAGGCCTTCAATTAAAAACTTCAGTTTTAAAAATTATTCCAAAGTCTTCCTACAAAAAGTAACTATCAGTGAACTCATTAGTGACCTTGGGCCACCTCTAGCAAAGCAGTATACCAATCATGAACTCTTGAGTGTGGAGAAATGAGCAGCTAGGTCTAGGGACCTATCACCTTTTTGAGCTCTCCGCTAGAAGCCCACTTTTGGCTCTTGAATTACCTCAGGCCTAACTGCCCCATGGAGCAGTCCAAAAAGGACAACATCATTATTTTCATCAGAACACACACCTTCCCACTCTCCTTCTTAAGAGCTTCTTTTAAGAGTCTATTCCTTCTACATTTGGTGCAATCTGATTCATGCTATGACTGAAGCATGAAAGCTGGAGATGGTAGACTTCAGAGACATAGATAAGATACTTAGCTCAGTACTGTCCAGCAGCAAAGAGACGGAGCAGCCTGATTCAAAGAACTCAAAAAACTTGCCAACAAAGTTTATGTTGACAAGCAGGTGTTCTTTATTGCAGCTCTAGGAGGCACGGGGCTCTCTCCTCCTAGCGTGCCTTGTGCAAGCATCAAACAGACTGTGATTTTATTCCTGCTTAACATACATATTCATTACATTTTCAATAAATGTCATACATATTTATGACATTTCTGAGAACCGTTTTACATAATTCCACGCCCATTTCCACATGCACACACTAACGTGGTAGTGGTCTTTGAGACCCCTCTTTTCTCCATCATCTTCATCATTTCATCCTTTGGCTGAACTTTAGGTTTCGAAAGTCCCGTTGTCAGGTCAGCAATCATTAGTCCGGTTCTAGCTGGTTACTGTGAAATATTTACCCAAGATACTTCTTCACTATCAACTATTACAAAGCTACAAACTTCCTCACTGCTATTATTACTAAGGATCTATGGTTACTTAATTCCATACATAAAACGTAACTAAACTCAAGTATTTACAAGGGTTTGTTTTTCGTTTGTACTTCCTTGTCTCAAGCCAGACCAGGTTCTCATGAGCTTGGTTAAGAAGTTTTCTCTCACAGGAAGACTGGCATTTGGTGGAAATTCCTCCATAACTATAAGAATGGGGTGGCTTCATCATGCATCTGTGCAGAATACGTAAGATGCCACCATTCAGAGGGACAAATGTCTCACAAGAGTCCACTTTTCACTATTCTTTTCACTCTTCATCTACCTCCAACCTTACCCTGAAGTCCTATATTGTTCCCTTGCTGACTACCATTTTCTCATTATTTTTCTGTATCTGAATTATAATACTGTAAATAGTAAAGCAGCAGGGCAGAAAAATGATCACAACAAATAGTGCCTGCAAAAAAATAATTTTTCACAAATTAAAAAGAAAGTTATTAAAGACTGTCAAGTAATGAGAAAAATATACATATTCTGCAAGCTTTTATCTGGGTTCAAAAGGATTGACACATCTACATCGTATGAATTATCTCAATAGTCAACAGCAACCTGTTCCTTTCCTCTGCCTAACTTGCAGAAGAAACCTCTCAGTTAATTTGTGCTTTGAAACTTAAAGGCAAAGAACTCACCAAGAGCTGAACATACGTTTAGTTATAACGGGTAAAATGAACTGCCCTGCTTCTCTTTCCATATTCTTCCTCTCCTTCTTTTCACAGAAGAACTTTTTGACAAGGATTGTTTCTTCCCTGGTGTGCATTGTAGTAAGCATAGTAAGAATTCAATCCTAAAGGGAAACCTCGGGCACTATTAGCTTTTAGAATTCCAGCTTTCACTGCATAGATTTCCTTCCAAACCTTCAAATTTCCAACTAGTAAGGCTGATGCCTCTCTTTTATTCAAGTTGCTTAACAAACTATATAGTTATTCTGGTAACTTTGGTCTCAAACTGTGGGGGTTCCATCTGCCAGTTGGCTGGGCAGCAGAAAACAGCCAAAACACATTTTTTTCCGCACAGTAGTAACAACTATTCAAAACAAACCTACCAAAATTTAAAGCATTTAAAGCAAGTTTTTGTTGTTTGGGTTTGGGGGGTTTGGTTTGGGGTTTTGGGTTGTTTTTTTTTTTTTTGGTATTTGGTTTTTTGTTGTTGTTGTTTTGCTGGTTTGGGTTGGGTTTTTTTTCATTAACATCCTTGTCAATTATACAATAGCACACTGTTCCCTGTCTGCTACCACATATCTAGAGAGATGGCAGACATGACATTTCAATAAAATGGGCATACATACTTTTTTATAGGCTAACATGGAGATCAAGTAGATCAAGCTGTTGTTCAGAAGACAGAACATCTGGTAAGATGGACAATGTTACAAGTACTTACTATTTCTCTTTCATAGTCACCTTGATAATCAGATGGCTCTGGTTTTATAATTTGTCTGACACATTTTTGTTTCAGTTCTTTAATGTCAAATGCACTCCAAAGATTCCCAGTGACATTACTTGCCAGCATCCTGACATGATGTAACCATGACAGGTTTGCATCACTGAGATCTCTAAAGATTTGGAAGAGCATTTCATCTGATGCTGTAATATTATGTCTATGAACTCGCAATGACATGCTCAGGAAATGTTTACAATCACAAATAAAAAAAACAAAACTACTGTAGTGATAAAAAGATTTGCAGCAGTAGAAAATGCATTAGGGAAAGTTAACTGAACTATTTTAACCTCAACTATTTCCAAGCCTTTTCTTTAAAACAGAAAAACTTCATTTATGCTTACAGACTAGACTTGGAAACTAGACTCAGAGTACTCAAAATTACAACTCCAAACTTCTGGCTCCTTTACCAATTTGATTTATGAAGATTTCCAACATTGTGCAGCTCAGTCATCTCAGAATGGGACTTCTAAGAGGCATCATTCACAAAAAGATGCTTCAGACATATGATCAGAAGTGCCAGAATGAAGCACACTTAAAAGATATTTTGTTTCCTTGTTTTTAAACTGGAACACCTTCCTCCTTTAATGATCCGTAGTCCTGACCTGTTTATTCCAGTGGAAAGTATCTGTGAGTTTGTTTTGGTTTAAAACTAACTAGGGGTGATACATTCTGCTGAAAATGACAAAAGGAAAGGCTCAAATGTTTGACCATAGCTTTACTTATTAAATTCACCCAGGATATAGGAAACCCCTGGGAAACTTAGCTCTGCTAAGCTTCTTCCTCTCTCTGACACAGATTCAGGTGGTAGATGAGGGATTTTTCAGGCAAAAGCAAGAAAGTTAAAGCAGTTAAACCCATGCCATGGTGAGTTGTCTTCCCCCTGCATAAGGAGTAGACTCACTGAGGTGGGAGGAAGGGGTGGTAAAAGGTGCTCCTTATGCAATTGCCTTGCCAGCCACTTGACGGCTCAGTTGAGGGAAGAATGGAGGCAGCTGGGCATGTCCTCGGAAATCCGCTGGTTCAGCCTAGTCAAGTGAGAAGGATGAAGGTTACTGCATTTGTGTGTACAGACTTGCCTCAACATGTGAAGACTTAAATTCAGTAAAACCCAATGCAAAACTTCAATCATCTAGAGAACTTTTACAGCTGTGCAGAGCAAGGCATCATCTGAGCAAGAGCTTCAATTTCCTTCAGAGGGCCATAATTTCAAATGTAAGGCACTGAAGTTAGTGTTAGGCAGAACTTAAACCCTTAAGCCATCTTTTGTGGCACAAGCCCTAATTGCCTATAAATCATGCTGCGTTATCTGCTTGGCACATAAAGCTTGCCTATAAACATGTAACTGTTTTAAAATCCATATTCCTGCATGGCATTGCATAAATTGAATTGGAAATATGGCAATTTTCTCTGTTTTAAATCTCCAGATTCAAAAGAAAACACAGATTTAACGACTGCATTTTTTTGCTCAACTCTGCCTTTGTTTTTTATTAGGGGGGTAAATGGGTTTTTTTGGTGTGGGGATTTGATTTTTGAAAATCAAATTCTATGCATTCAGTTTTATGTGAAGATTCAACTTCGTGTAGTTTTAGGAATAACAGTCACATTAACCCCAAAGCTTAAGTTGCATCAAGAAAAGGTCATCTCAGCTAGATATGTAGCGCTAACAGCACAGTATTTATATGCTTGGTCTCTCTCTCAAAAAAAAAAAAAAAAAAAAAGAAAAAGAAAAAGAAATTCACAATGCCTCTTTCTTAATTTTAAGTTAATCTCAATAGCCATTAGAACTGAGTATATCATATGCTGCTTGCCACTCTGCTGGGACATTCAACAACAACTTAACCCATACATCTACTGCTTTGTGACTTCATGCAAAATAATCCAGTAGTAAGGTGTTTTATCCAGAAAACTGATATATCAATAGTTGCCAGCCTTCCGTCCCCACCTTGGAATTTATGGAAGGCTACAGTAATAATTTATCTCACTGTGCCTGAAAGTCCATCATGTATTAGAGCTCATCTCTTCTGTGATTTAAAACCACCTACACAAGTGCTTTAGAGATATTTTTGAGATTCCCTGAGCTGTTTTAGCCTATATGAATCATGAAGCCAGTGAAAGTTTTATAAAGTTTTGGTGTTCTTAATTTTTTTAATTTCTTTTATTTCTTTTTATATCCAGCCTGGGTCTTTTGAGGGTACACAGAGAGGAGCACAGCTGAACCATCTGGGTCAACACTGCTTTTTTTTCTGACACGTCTTCAGTGTAACACAAGGCTGGACACACTAGCCCCAGTGCTCATGGCACACTATGGGATCACTATGGGCTATGTCATGAGCCCTATCAGTTATGGAGGAAAAGCAGAGTAAGGTGGATTTTATATGCATCCATAGGCCACAGGGCACAATCTAGGACTATTCAGTCATAAGAGATAATTTCTAATGTTAAATAAAGCAGCCTCAAAAGAAGTCACCTTCCAGAAACATTACACATCCCAGTACAGCCTGAATCCTGAATGGTCGGAGCACAATACTGCATGAGTAAATACCCTAATTTCATTTAACATCATTTAAAATCTGGTATGTGGAGCTAGAGCCCAAGAAAAGTTTTGGCATAAGCAGGTGTCCTTGGCTTGGGATAACCAACTACAGCCAGTACCTGGCATACTTTGCTTGTCCTATATAATAAAGAACACATATACAATATGCAGTGAAATGCTGCATATCATGATTGTCACGTCAATCAAAGGAGAACTACAGCTGAACTTCAGGAAAAGCAGAGGTCTGTCTTTCAGGAGGTTAAGAGACAAGATTAACCTGCCCATGAGCTGTCCACAAGCATTTTCTTACTCTATTAAAATATTCCAATATTACCAAGTTAAAGATACTAAGAAATATACACAATTCAGTCCTCTAAGTTTCAGTAGCAAACCAGTGGGACAAACATTCTGCTAATAAATGAAAAATATAATGCACCTAGGGCAGCAAGGAACTAAAATCAAAAGAAAATAAGTGTTTCAGTCACATGGGCCACTCAGAGTTGTCAACATAGCAGATTAGCTCTTCTACCTTTCCAGGCAAAGAACTGAGACCACCCAGGCATATTATAAGAGGACACTATATCTGGACTTTAATAGGCCTTCTGGCTGAAAACTTGTATTTGAAGAGTGTGGAATTGCAGAAGCACAGGCCTTTGCAGACATCCAAAAAAGGTACAGGGAAAAGCCAACCATGTTTTGAAGAGGCTTATGCAGATCAAAGGAATATTTAATTAGTTTATCAAGTTAAGATTTTTATTACATCCTCACTTGCACGCTTTTGCCTGACTGAAAAAAAAATAATAATAATAAAAAAAAAGACGATAAAAAACGATCTTGGATAACTGGATAAACTAGACCATGAAACTTGGTTTGGAACAGCATTTGCTTGCATACAGGCTGTCAGACACTTCTTTGACTTGGACAAATGCAAAAGTATCCATATTCAGTTCTGAAAGTGAAACTTAGCAGCCATATGGCTTTTGTCATAACATGAGAAGCATCGAGCAAAAGGATAGCCACAATTTTGTTACAAATAACACACATACAAAAAGCTTGAATAGCTAACAGCTAATTTTAATGCTCAGTAGGAGTTTATGCCTTTATCACAGGTAAATGCCATCCATGCACTGCAAATGTAGGTTTAAGCTATCACACTATAACATAAAGATGCTGTGCAACTGCAAAAAACTGAGAAAAACAAACAACAAAAAAACCCCACAAAACAAACAAACAAAAAAACCCAATAAGTAGGGTTCCAGATTCTGCAAAGCTTCCGAAACATCTTAATTTCTCTTGATTCTAATGGTAAAATTGGAAGCCCAGTTTAATTCTAAAAATAGGATTAAGCAATTTTCATTATTCTCTACTGAAGCACTTTAAGTCTCAATTCCAGAATTAAGTCTAATTAAAATCACTGCCATAAATTAGATCCATTGCCTCAAAACTGGAAATTCCCATTCTAGGCTCCTAGGACAAGTACAAGACAAAATCCTGCAATTAAACTAAACAGGGGCTCTCAGTAACACTGGATACTTCCATGGAAGATGAATAGCAAGCAGTTAGTCACCTCAACAGCTGACATTCCTCCACTGAAATTTAAGAAACAATTAAAAATTGCAATTAAAAAATGCAAACAGAATTTGTGCATGGATTATTCACAAATGGGAAAGAGGCTTATATTAGTAAAATTAACTGTACTTTCATATTGCTTACACAGCTCTCTCACTGTTGTTTTCTGCCATCAGTCACTCAGGGTGCACCTGTGGGCAACCATCCTGGTAGAGTTGTTATTGCTGCTCTAGGATGGAGGCGATTAGGTCTTTCCTTCTGGTAATCATATCCAGTAATTTAAAAAATAAAAGTAAAATAATCTAAAGATCCTTACAATAAATAATTGGTTTGATTTTTTTTCCTATAACAGATTAATAGTGCTGCAATTTACTAGCATTGTTTTAAGTGAAATACAAGGAACAAGCCTTCAGCATGAACACTGCAACTTGTATACATGTACTTATTTAAAAATCTAGACAAAATATTAATCTGACAAGCAAATATAAGGTAAGAAGTAGCCGAGTATGTTAAAACATTAATACACCCATCTTATTTTACAGAAGTAAAGTGATGCTTTTGGATGGTTCAAGTGGATGACTAACCCACTGTGAAAGCAAAATCTTAGCTCTTCTAGTTTATGTCACAGGACTCACTGCAGGCATTAGTAATTCAAGAACTATATTTGTACAATTCTCCGGTTTTATGTATCAAAATTTCAGCAACAGCAGAATACGAAATAATTAAGTAATGGAGAGTAAAAAGAAACACCGGAGTAATCAACAGTCTGTGTTTATGGTGTGTAAGGTATAATAACGTGAAAAATCATCACCAAAATCTAAACATTTAGCTTAGCTTTATCAAAATATCCCTATGTTCACATGAAGATATAAATCTCAAGAATAAACACGTACTCTCCTTGATTAATCTTAGATTCTTCATTCATTGCTCAAAATCTGCCCCAGCCTCACAGTCCCTTTGACGCCCTTTCTGTGGAGAGGTTGCAAAGGTGCTAAAAGAACCCCTTTACAGCAGGCTTTAGCAAAGCCTATTGAGAAATGTGCAATACTTGGTAAATACTTTCTTCTTTTTTGTTGTAAGCTTAGATCCTGGAATCACAGCAGGTCCTCAGATTAAGACCAGCCTTAAAGAACTTTTTGCTAGGTTTTGAAGCATCTTACTTTGTGCCAACAAGAACAACAAAAGAAGTGCACATTTCTTTTGAAACACAGTAGTTCCAACTGCCCTTACATGAATTTCACACAGCCATAACTGTTTATTTCAGTACAGTTTACCTACAGTTTAGCTCAGTTGAGATGACAATCAAACTACCTATCCAGCTGAGACTGCAGGATACAGTTCAGTTACCTAAGGTGACATTTGATCAGGACGCCAGGATTAAAATTATTTTCTTTTACTTTCATTATGTCACTTCCAAAAACACCATTTATGTCTATCCTAGTAAATTTAAGAATTACTGGTAGTCATGCTGGGTACCTTAGTTTAGTTACCTGTAAGATTAAGCTGTAGCAGAATCCCAACACAGTTTCTCCCTACAGCAGCTATTGCTCTGGCAAGCAATTCCTGGATATAGCTGCAGAGTGAGAACACTCTGAAGCCTCTCCACATACGCAGCATGTGCAGAGTAACACTGAGTTTGGGGCTCACTGACCCCTGTGGCCCAATAACAGTCCCAGACATCCCTACTTTGCAGTTTAGACATAGCCTCAAAGTCTCATAAATGCCTCTATATCTTATAATGATATACCAAGTGCAACTCACCTAAAAATAAATTATTACAAGGAGGGTGCATGCTAAATTTCAACCTAGCAGGAGGCGACTCAAAAGCACTGGAGTTAAGATATGTAACAGCACAGTATATCCTGACAGAAGATTGAAATGTTGAAATAGTTTTTTTAAAGCCTTCCCTTAAAAATAAAGCTCCTTTCCTGGCTCGAGAAAATTGAGTAATATTTCACGTCTACACGTTATTTGTGATGATGAAAAGAAGTTCATCTGCTGACAACCTGTCCCTTATACATTAAGCACTTCCCTAACAGTGTGAGAGGAGGAAGACAGTTAAATGTGCTTTAAGTGAAAAAAGTCTGTACATTCTAAAATAAGGGTTGATTATAAAGTGCATGCACATGTGTGCCCATAAATTGATGTACCATAATTAAAAGCTGTCCAAAAAATGAGTCTTACTCCCCCTCCCCACAAAGATTTCCCTGTTTCAACATGCTGAAATAGCAGACAAAAATCCACAAGATATGTTATAAATTCAGCCTCTTAAGAGCTAGAATTCAATTACATTTGCTTCTGAGAACCAGGTTCTTTAACAAAATACAACACTTATTAACCAGCACAGCAGCATTTCCAAATCAAAGGTTTCTAGCTTTCTGCTGTGAAAGCTGAAAGTTTCTGTTTTTAGGGGCTTCATTTTTTTTGCTAAGTCAGAACTGTCTATACAGAGCACATATTTCTCACACAGAAAATAATTTTAACAAAGAAAAGGTTTCAACAGAATATTTTGGGCCAGTTTTACAATGAATTCATGCTGGTTTGCATATTACAAAGCAACAGCATGAAACCTCAAGGTTTGGAGCTAAATCCAGGGGAGCAGCCTCAGCCCCACTGAATTTTAATCACAAAGTACACCCAGCACACCCACAATGGGCAGCCTCACATTATTAATTTAAATCAACAGTCAAAAAAAAAAAAAAAAGAAAAAAAAAATCCTCTCTTTTTTCCTCCTGGTGGAGCTTTCTTACATTTGAATGCATTTGAATTACACTGTTTTATCTCCAGTGACAAATCTGTTATACCTTGGCTGCACCAACATCTTAGACACATCCTATTTCTTTCATTCATTTCCCCTGTGCTTTTACCTCAGTACCTAATGCGCTGTCAGAATCAGAGAATCCATCCGTAAGTATTATGTGATGAGTAACTGCTGTATATGCAAGCACACACGAGAAATGAGCTTTCATTTTTTCCTTGCCATCATTTACATAGTGAATACGATCCCACATAAATTACTTCTTGTCATCTCTTTACATTTGATCAGTTGAAGGATCCTTCTTTCGAAACTGGGGGAAAGAAAGAAAAAGAAAAACTACCAGCAATTTGACACTCCTTTATACTTGGAGTCTGAAGGTTTGTACGGTTTTATATTCAAACTGCTACACTTTCTGATGGTTTCTCCTCTTAGGAGAGGATTCCTTTGATACTCAGTCAACTTCTATCTTATCCCTCCAGGCTAAAAATCTCTATTTTCATGATTTCCCTTAGAAAATTAGAATTTCTGTATACCACAATATTAAGTGAATAGGTGTTTCTTAAGTGGCTACAATCTGACAGAAATGCCTTAGCTGTGGGAGAACTGACAAAAAAGTGTACTTCTGGAGGCTGGAAGAACCTGCAAAGCTGGCATTACTGACACAGAGCTTCCTACTAGAAACATTTTTCACATTAATATTGGTTTTCAGACAAGTTCTCTAAGAATTTAGCATGAGAGTCACACCTTGACAGAATTCATCCTAAATCACATCTTTGTCTACATTTCTTAATACAAGAAAATCCACTTTACATTAAAGTGACAAAAAGGGTTGATTTAAACTCTTAACACAAGGCAATTCACAGCTGAAATAACTGAGCAGCATAACATGTCTTTTTCTTTGCAGGTTTTACAAGGCATCTGAAATCGATAACTAGTACTGAGTACACGTTCTCTTCCATTAAAAAAGAAGAATAAAATCATACTTCTAATGAATATTTCCAATGTCTTTAAGGTGGGGATGTTTGCAGTGGGATAGAGGTAGGGGTTTTTTAGTGCTGTTAACATCTCTGGGGCTTTCTTAGACAAATCTGCCAGAGAAAGTTCACTGTCCTGCGCTGTTTACAGAAACAACAGAACAAGTTTTGCTTTTGCTTGACACAAATTCAAGAGTTACCCAAACCTAGTAAAGAGCAATGGGCAAAATTCTGCTTATTGTGTTTAGTACCATTAGCAGCAGAATTCAGAGGATGCACTGACAGGATATCGGAAAGATTATTCTTGCTTCAGTCATTATATTAAATCTAAAGCTCCACCTGGTTTTCATACAAGTATTGATCATTTTCTACAGAAACACAAGTTGGATTGCTTTACCTAGCTCACATGGGATGCCTTAAAATTTCACCCATCAGCACAGATTCAAAACGTTTGGTCTCAAACATTCACCTTGGTAGGTCACTGAAGTATTTTCTTCAGTTTTACATATTATTTTTGAGTGGGAAGCCAAATGTTTGATGAACCAACAGCTAAATTCACATTTGGTTGAACTAGTACTTAGAAGGCGAGATGTGTACCTGAAGTTTGCGAGGTCTGTTTTGAGAAAACCAGATTGCAAATAAAGGAGATGCACAATTTCTTAGAGGGAAGGGATAAGGAAAGAAAAAAAAAATAGAAAAAAAATTACAAACACAAAAGAAACCTTAAAAAGCAACGTAGTTCAGAAATTCCATTTTCATTAAAGCAATAGATGTAATGTGAAAAAACTGAATGATATTCTGAAGGATTCCATATTAATATCTACGAGTTACGAAACAACTTTTAAACAGTGTTTAAAAAATGCTGAAGGTTTAATGTATTTTTTTTAATCAAAAAATAAGCATCAGGTATTCATTGTTGACTTTTTTCCAATATAAGATGGAAAAAACCCAACTACTGTATTATTGAGCTACTGCAATTCTGCATTATCCAGCTCGCCAACGACAATACAAACATAAATAAGAAAGCCTCATGAAAATGAAAAGTTTGAAAGTCCAGCAATATAAGAAATATTAATTTAAATTACCCAACAAAATGTTTTAAAATTAGAAAAGAACATCACTATTGGTTATTTTTTTTATTTTCTGAGCATTGAAAAGCCTGTTTGTTTAAAAAAGGAGACCAAAAAAATGTGGTAAATTCCTTTAGAAGAACACTCTACCATAGAAAGCTCTTTGACTGCAGGAACCTAAACAAAATGACAAAATAATTTTTATGTTCTGCCAATCACTGCTACATGTACATTTCCCATTGTGAATAGGATGGTAAGAGGATTTCTTATTATCGTTGTATTTATGCAATTCATACCAAATCCAGCCATGGCCTTCATTTAAGTGTTGTAGTCTTATTTAAATATTTTATTTCAAAAACACACTTTTAGGTTACAAAATACCACACCCACAGAAGGCCTACATTGTCTTCACAAAAAGGTCTCCTATGATCTTCACTGAAGCAACGTAAGATCAGAAGAGAGATCTATTTCCTTGTAATTTTGGAAAATAAACTGCCTTCATATAAACCAAAATCCCTACAAACCTATGGCTACTAAACATTTATATTACGCTTTTAAATCAATGTTACCCACAGATTAAACCCTTTGAGTTCAGGCATCAAGGCTTCTTTACAACTACATACAGTATACAACTCCCTCTTACAGGGATACTACAACGTAACTCCTCCAAGGAGAAAACATGCATATTCCTTTACAGTGCGCTAGAGAAATCATTGGGGCATATATCTATGTAATGATATGCACAGCAGAAAGTTCCACAGATATATTTTATGAAAACATACCAGTTTTGTTTTCTTATCTCTGCCCAAATGATATAATGTTTCTTGACACGCAAACTAATATAGTCAACTTTAGAGCAGGCTTTCCCTCTATAATTTTTGTCTATTGCAAAAGAGTTACAGATATTTCAATAGTAGCTCTGTTATATTAGTTGAGAACCTAATGAAGCAACAGATTGAATTCTGCTTCTTTAAAATGCAAGATTTCTAATTTTATAACTGTTATTGAGAACAAACAGAACAAAACTTGCAACAGATACACCTTACCACTCATTTTTCAACACTGTATTTGTTTTACTGGTTTTGTTATCCTCCTTATCATCTAAACTATTTGCCATTAAAATTCATGGCTTCTCCCACATTAGGTTACTTATCATCTGAGCTGGAAGTAGGCTGCTATGACAATCACAGACTTTTTAATAGCAATGTCATGTCTTCGGGCAGAAAAAGCCTGTAAAGGAAAGTATGCATCAGTAGCACAGCAGAAGGCCAGCTCACACACTGAATTAATTTGTGATGAATATCATGCACAGGCTTGTACAGGCAGTCATGCATCCACCATGCTCTGCTTACTGCTTCCCACAGCCCCCATCAGCCTTATTTAGGAGAGACATCTTAGATGATGATAACATTGCTTGACATTATGAATTTATGAAATACTTCTTTTTCTTTCGTGCTTTAAAACTGTAAGCAAATCAGTGCAGAGCTTCCTGACAGACCAAGCAAAGGCCTGAAGGGGATGAGGAATGTGTTTAAAATCTGTACTCTTCACACATTTTTCAGGTTTTGAGGGCACTTGCCCTAATGGCCCTGTCCCCTGCCCATCTCCCAGGGATCCCATTTTGCTGGGGCACAGGTCCCCAGCACTAGCCCTGGCACAGTGTCTGTGCCCAGCCCCAGCCCCTCCTGATCCTGGCTGAATTTCCTACACTGATTCGGGATCTTCCCATAGGATGGTTCCTGGACCATCAGTGAATCCCACCTGGCACCAGCCTGGCTGAGGTCCCAGGGGACTTTTGGCCACTGTGCTGCTTGTGCTGGAATCACCCTCAGCTGCATCTTTCCTTGGGGCATCACTTTTTCATTGGAACTTGTGAGAACACTGATAATTTTATTAATAAGAGACTTTATCCTGGAAAAAAGCAAAACCACCACTATTTACAAAAATGCATTGCTTTTGCTACAAAGATGTCACTGATAAAGGATCCAAGTCGAAATTTTTGGTCAAAATTGACAAAGCAACTCCTACACTATTATAATCCTGAATGAAGCACAAGCAGAATTTGAATTTAAGGTTTCTGTATTTTCGAGAGGTGGCCAAATCACTGATGCTTTATCTGTTTATGCATGCCTATGTACTCTCTCACACACACTCTTCTGTTCAGGTTTATTTAACTGTGAAGATATACAGGAAAACCTCATTTGACAGCATAGAAAAGTTTGGTATTTTCAGGGTAGGTTCAGGGGCTGGGATGGTTGGGTTTTTTGTGGTTTGGTTTCAGGTGGTGGACCTGATTCTGATAAAAGGTGGAAACTTTTCAAAGTTCTCACAAGAGGCAATTAGGAAAAAGGTCTTAAATCCAAGGGAGCAGTCATCCCATGAGGAGAAGCCACTCCCCAAAACTCCAATTCACTAATTTCTTCCTAGTCAGTGAACTACCAACAAATCCAAAAGAAAAATCAGCAGTAAATCAAGCAGATTAAAAAAAAAATTTTTCAAAAAATCTTGAAGTCATGCCATCTAAGCAGATTTTTGTTGAAATTAAGCCCTTTTCCTTCGTATGTTACAATTTTGACAACTTGGCAAATTCCAGTCAGGATATTTTTCATTAAAAATTATGGACAAGATCTTTGAGAAATAGTAGCACCTTAAGAGAAATAACTTCTTTAGCCACTGACTCATCTTCCATTCTTACTCCTTGCTATAAAATATCTCTATGCATCTGCAAATGTTACTTCTTGGAAAAGCAGTACTGGGACAACCTTTCAGCTACATGCAATGTTATGAGAAGGACGAAGGAAGAGCCAGGACAACATCAAGTGGATCCCAGCCGAATGAGATTCCCAGATTGCAATTTGGGAATTGCCATTTAAGAGAATATTCAAGTTGCATCCTTTGAAATCATAACACTATGGAAAATATTCCAGGATCCTCCAAGACTGCAAAAGTAACAAGAGGTCTATATGATCTATTTACTCTTTGGGCTGATTTACAAAAATAGCTCTTGACAGGAGGCACATTGATAATAAAAAGTGAAGCTTTCTCACTCCTTTTTTAAGCACATCTTTAGATGTTGTCTCTCTCTCTTCTCCCCCCAGTAAGTGATAGATCTAAAGACTAAAAAGGAACTGAAGAAGTGGCAAGATCTAACGCCTGTTGGACTAAATACGCAAATTATGAAATCAAGTCTCAGAACTGGGAGACCTTAAGTCAGAGCACTGGTAAATCAAGAAAGTGATGAAAGCAGCATTCACCATTAGAAAGGGTGCTGATTTTATCTGTGACATTTCTAGCCCTCAGAAGTCTACAATATTTTTCATATAAGATCAAAGAAAATGTATTAATATTTGCATATGGTTTGCTGTATTTTTTCCCCCTTCTATTAGCAGCTCCCTCACTCCCTATCTTCAAACACTGAATAATACTGAAATCTTTAGTTTAAAGGAAACAAAAACCCCTCCTTCAGATAACTAAAATGCATATTGAAATTAATGGGAATCATTTGATTCCTTCCTATGACAAAATAAAAATCAGACATTTTCTGGAAAAAAAGCATCTTTAATCTCCCAGGTGAAACATGAGAGATAGAGGAGTGTGATTTCCTAATGAAAGCCTTTTTGTTATTCTCATATTTTTCTGCATGCAATTTCTACAGTGCTTGTTTGTATAACTATGAATTGGCTTATGTTGTTTGAATTTCTTAACCAAACATTTTGCTTTTATTGTAATACAATTTTATGATAATTAAGAAGAACTTGTCATATTTAAATATTTTCTGCATGATTGGCATTAAAGCATTCAGTGCAAGGAATTAATGAGTACCGAATTAAATGCATCCAGTGTTTAAAACCTCAGCATAACAAACACAAAGCACAGAAGTTATTTTGTCTGCATAAACAATGTTCAAAAGCTTAGAGCTATCTCATTATAAGGTGCTTTTTAATACCTGAGGTGGGGTTACTCTTTATACTATCTTGGCCCCATAATTAACCTACTCCTTTTATTTGTGATGAAGTTTACAGTTTTCTCTTGGTTCAGGTGGACCAAACCTGGGAGCTGCCCTACAACCATTTATAGCTGCAAGTGGCTTTGTGTGACATCAGTTACCTACCTCTACATTACAAAAATTAAGAGGTCTTCCTCAGTTTAAATGTACAACCCAGTTGCATTTAAGTCCTTAGTGAGGCTTCATTAACAGATTATGGCAAACCCACTTCTAAGCCCAGCCCGGTTTTCACGGAAAAAAAAAACCTCAGAGCCTTATTCAGCAAAACCAAAGGTGCATCCATCCAACAATCAACCATCAGACAAACATCTCAACTCATGTAGAAGTATTACAAACACAACACAGAGTATCACACACACAGAAAAATTACCATGACTGCTGATACAGTTATATACAAAACCACTCAGGTTTGGTCCACATAAGTTATTAATTTCTGAGTTTAATATTAAAAATTCTCCCAAAGGTGGGTTGCAGGATTAAAATGAAATTTTATTGATTTAAATCAAACTCTGTGAGAAAAGTCAAGCTTTGTTCTTTGTCAGCTACTTTCGGCCTGTCAGAATGATGATTCATGGTATTGAAAGTGATACTCACTTCTCCTTACTGAAGAGCCTCAGCAAGACCATCCACAAAATAATAATTCATTTCTGCTTCTGAAAGTTAAATCACCTCAAATGGAAGACAAAATTCTTGTGAGAGGAAATTTAGCCACTTCTTTCCCATTTTGATTGTAATATTACATATCGTACTTACTGAGAAAATACTACACCTAATATAAGGAGTTAACAATTTGCAGCTGTCTTAGGGGAAGACTGAAGATTAATCCTCACCAGTTCACAACCAAAATGTACAGGGTTATATCATGACAACACTTCCTACTTTTTGAAATTTTGTTGAGCCATTAATGACTGCAACGCATTGAGCCTAAGACTATATCAATTGATACAGGAAATAAAAATTCTCAGGCTAAATCTGTTGATGGAATTTCTATGCAAATAAGAATAAAAATACACTAAGTTTTACCCAATTTCAACGACAGATCAGGGAAAGTTCAAGTAAAAGTTTTTCTTTCAAAAACTGCATAATTTTTTTATCACACTGCCTTACCAAAAGTATGGATAATAATTAATGCTTCATGACATTAAGCACTCAGGTTAAATCGAAAATCCTATTACATACCTAGGAAAAATTAGCTGTAGAATGACATAAGATACAGCCTTCAGCTCTTAACAATCTAGGAGGGGCTCTTGTTCAACCATTCAGAAAGTCCAAATTCCATATAATTCTGCTAAACTTCATCCTTCTCATGAATCTCTCGAGGACTGCTTTCAGGAGACTGGTAATGAAGCAGGGTCATTGGATCCCTTTTTCAATGTTACAGTAGGGACATCTGTAGCCAAATGAAATATCTGTCATGACTGAACATGAAGAAATATAAAGGAGACGGTTGAAGTACCACATTTTAAAGTTCTCATTCCAAATTTGTTAAACACAGCAAAACCCAGACTGTATTTCCTTTATATATGAATGTATAAAACCACTGGTATGGTACTGGAATATTTCCTGTGATTTAATCAGTAAGTAATGTTTGTCTTGTAAAGGTTGATAATCTGTAACTCTTTTCAAACTACATATTTCAGACTAAAAGATAAATGCATCATTTTGTGGGGCAGAATTTGTCAATCTAAATTACTTTGTCAGACAGCTATTCTGTATGCACTGATTTAAGGACACATATAAATATAAGAAAGTTATATATAAATATAAGAAAGAAGATTTTACACTTTCAAACCTATTTACAGAAAGCCACAGGGAAAAAAAATAAAAAATCTTTCCACCTACATTACAGCAATTTGGGCAAAGTGAGGATTTAATACATATATTTAGAGGTTATTTAACTAACAGGCAGCATGAAGGAAAAGTCCTGAACAAATAATCTTTTAACAATTCAAAGGTCCTTTGAGGCTACCTACTCCTTGCACAGCCATCCAGAACAGGGAGGTTAGTGAGGGATCCTGGCAGATGCTTTTATTACAGAAGGGCTCTTAAATCTGAGCGGTGGGTTTCCATGCCCCACGCTGCTGCAGAGCATTGTTATGCTGGAAGGTGTTAATGGTTGCCAGCAAGTATGCCTCTGATCCATGGGAAATCATAGACTTCGCAAAGCTGATGTGCATGCTAGCAGCCCTTTGTTCAGGGGAATTAAGATCTTTAATAGAGTAAAACAGCTGAAACAACAGAAAGGCATGTGGGAAGGCCCAGGGGATTGATTGAAAACATCGGGTCCTGTATTGACAGGAGGTATATGTGTTGGTAAATGTAGGCAGAAAACCACCAGGAAGCCAGAAAAACAGTTGTAGGCTTGGGCTTCAGAATAGAAATAGACCTCCTTAGGTGTAGGACTGAATGGAAAAATAGGTTTAAAAGTTTGAATTAAGAAAACTGTCCATTTTATTAATTTCTGCTGCGTTTAGGAAAAGAGGATAGATTCACTGCAATGACTAGGGATGCTCCAAAGAAAAGCCTGGCAAATATAAGCAGTTTCTCTTCCCTCAGAAACAAGCCACTAAAGCCTAGCTAATAGCAGCAAGGAGCTGAAAACAATAGTTTACAGCATTCAGCCCACAATGAAAGGATTAATTTCTCTAAGAGACTGAAGGAAGTTTGATTTTCCATTGCAAACTACAGCCATAACTGCTTGCTTCAAAAGCCAGAAACACTTCGGTCTTGATGGCTGCTCTCAGTGCAAGCTTCGGCCTGGAGCAGCCTGTCTGTTTTCACAGCTACAAGGGCCATGGGGAGGCCCATGAGCTTCTCACATGGCCACAGGAAAAGCACATCAGTTCTATTCACCTGGCAAGCATCTCTGCCACAGAGGTGGTACAGGATGGGAGGCTGCACCCACTCCACCATTAGTCACATTCCTGTCACTAGCAACTTGAAGGAAATTTTTAAGGACCCTTTGCCGTATATTGCACCAGTGTATATAGACAATCAACAGTAAAAATCATGAGAATGCATCCGTCTTGAGCTCTGGGATGTGTCTCTCACCCCACTCACTAAGTAGCCCATTTTCATCTCTCTGTGGTCTGTTTGACACCACCAGTGCAGCTGGTGATGAGGCCCAGGTAGGGACTGTGACCTGTTCCACCTTGTTGCATTTCAAAACCAAAGGTCAGTCTGGGTATGACGCACAGTGAATAGTATTTAGACAGCACAGATAGTTCAAGTAAAAGTAGAGTCTCATTTATGTATAGCCTTGGACAACCCAACAGGAGGAAAAAAACCCAAGAAAACCAACCAAGAAAAAGAGAAAAAAAAAAAAAACCAACAATAAAAAAACCCAACCACAAACAATCAAACAAAAAACACCCCCAGAAAGCTGGGTAGCCAAGTTTATTTGCAACTTTCTGAGGAACCTGGGCATTCACCAAAATCAATATTACAGCAATCTATTTGAATGCAAAATGTACAGCAGGTACAGCCAGCTCCTCGTGCTTCCAACACTCAACACATGCTTGAGAAAGCAGTCACATAACGGTAGACCCCCATTACAGACTGGTTAAATTCAGCAGCCTCTTGGCTCAGGTATGTGAATACTATGCATAGAGACAGGCTGTTGCCTGACACCACAATGAAACCACTGTAAACATAGAATGGTATGGGTTCAAGGGATCTTACAGATCATCTAGTCCAACCCCCCGCCAAAGGCAGGGACACCTTCCACTAGACCAGATTGCTCAAAGCCCTGTCCAACCTGGCCTTGAATACTGCCAGGGATGGGGCAGCCACAGCTTCTCTGGGCAACCTGTGCCAGTGCCTCAACACCCTCACACATTAATAATAAATATTATGATATATAATAAAGATAGATGATGAAGATAGATTGTTCCTAAATGAAGTTCTAGAGAGACAGTGACCAAAGGTAAAAATTTCTATGTATGATGTAGGTATTTGCACACAGATTTATAAAAAAACTTTCAAGAGGAAGTGCACATCAACATTCTGAGGGATTCTTCTAAATCAGGCTCTTCAAATCTATGCTGCCATTTAAAACCAATGGATCCTAGATAGAAATATATTACTACATATTTTCTTTAAAGTTGCTTGCCATGAACTTCATATCTTATGTTTTTCTTTACTACTCACATGAAATATTAACAACAGTAGCAACTAACAGTTAAACACTAAACATATACATTTGTGCTGCAGTAGTTCATACTTGATAAGACCATAATGTTTAATTTAATGCCAGATGATGAACTTTATTCCTCCCTGATTAGATTCATTATGAAGAGGGAGGAGAGGATAGAATAGACGCTGGTAAGCCTTACACTGTGTTGACAGCACAAGAACATGTTTATTTTTGTTATTCCTTCTGGTTCTCATTATAAGCACCACACCTTTGGATGAGTTATGGCTAAAGACCTATCAATAAAACATGGGTTTACTGAATCTGCAGCAACATGAGGCATAAGTGCAATAATCTCCTATTTACTGATGGCACATTATGTGACATCATTTTTATTCATCCCTGACTATTGGAAAATTTTAAAATTTTTGATCACTTTTGGAGATTTTGGACTAAGATTTCTATTTGTAACTATCAATTATTTAAAGAATAGTTTTAAAGGGTTCTTAGAGCTTTTAAAAAAATTATAGTAATTTAAGCAGCAACAGCAGATGATTACAAGCCTTAAGCCTCATATGGAATAAAAAGTCCGTATAAAACAGTCACATTGCCATCTACTGACAGCTCTTTATATAAAGGCTTACATTTTTCATTAGTTGCCTGACTATGTACTTAATGCTTTCTCTTGACATACAGTAGTACAAAAAATTAGGGATGTAAAATATATGTTGTTCAATACATCCCACTGCAATAATCCTGCTCCTCTTCGAATCTATTCCAATTCATTCAGGCTTTCACAGTTATATATCGCAATTAGATACGTTTATTAATGGCATTATTGCACAGTATTTCATAGGAGGTAAAACTGTTTTCAAGAAAGTAACTACAGAAGGCTATGTTAATAAATCTGTGCTACACGCACAGTACATAGGGACTTGCTAATAGGATTTCCATAATAACAGCATTTATCTCACCGCACACTTTATAATACCACTCACTGGCAACCACAGCATTGTTATTACATTATGTGAAAAATAGGATTTCATGTTAAGGAAACATCATATAGACTAAAACAGCAGTGCCACTGGTGCACCTGTGTACCAAAAAAGGTTTTATCTCATCTTTATACTAAAATACATTTTGACCTGAGCCTTAATGCCTTGGTTATTACAACAGCAACATGTAAGTGCAATGTAAAACTGAACCTAGGGCTCATGTCAGATCTACCTTTCTGCAACATGGGTTAGTGGATCCTAAAAGTGACCTGTAAATCAAGTGATGCAGAGCTTTTTCATTAAAGCAAATATACCAAGCTGGGATTTCCTCAGTTACTCAACCAGCACTGTTAATCCTCTGCACAAACAGAAGGCCATCCTTAGCTTCTTACTGCTAAATTCCCTCCTAAGAATTTCTGCATGCTGTCTGTTCCATGGAATACAGTGATTTTTACCCACCCTTGCTTCTTAATTGTAATATTCAAGTTTGAGAGAAGAAAACAATAACAAAAAAGAGTAATCTATCAGGTACTGTATAATGTAGATTATTTGTGCCCAGTTTTTCATACTGTCAAATTTGCCCACCTTAAAAGAATTTCTAAAGCTCTAAATTCTCTTTAGCGCTTCAGTTACTATCATTTCTTACAGTCATTTGCACATATTCCAGCATTTTAAATTTTGTGAGAAATTATCTTGTCATACAGAAGAGCTCAGAGAAGGCAGTACCCCGCAGAACAAAGGGCATTATAGTGCTGAGAAACTTTACACCAGTGATCTTTAAGTGCCTTCTAAGGGTATGCTCTTTCATCAAACCAAGGTAGCAGAGAAACCTACCTCCATGTAGCAAGGTAGCTCAGGATCAGGGAGTTAATCCAACTGCCATTCACCGCTCCATATGTGCCATATATGTGCCATCCTTGCACTGTTACCTAAGCAGTCAACAAAAGCAACATTTTTTAGATGAAAAAGTGTCAGCTAAAATAGAGTTATCTCATCTATAGAGATAGCTAAAAAGGAGTATCTCATCTATATTACAGAATCATAGAATAGTTAGGGTTGGAAAGGACCATAAGATCACCTAGTTCCAACCCCCCTGCCATGGGCAGGGACACCTCACACTAAACCATGCCACCCAAGGCTCTGTCCAACCGGGCCTTGGACACCGCCAGGGATGGAGCATTCACAACCTCCCTGGGCAACCCATTCCAGTGCCTCACCACCCTCACAGTAAAGAATTTCTTCCTTATATCCAATCTAAACTTCCCCTGTTTAAGTTTGAACCCTTCACCTCTTGTCCTATCACTACAGTCCTTAATGAATAGTCTATCCCCAGCATCCTTATAGGCCCCCTTCAGATACTGGAAGGCTGCTATGAGGTCTCCACGCAGCCTTCTCTTCTCCAGGCTGAACAGCCCCAACTTTCTCAGCCTATCTTCATACAGGAGGTGCTCCAGTCCCCTGATCATCCTCGTGGTCCTCCTTTGGACTTGTTCCAACAGTTCCATGTCCTTTTTATGTTGAGGACACCAGAACTGCACACAATACTCCAAGTGAGGTCTCACGAGAGCAGAGTAGAGGGGCAGGATTACCTCCTTTGACCTGCTGGTCATGCTGCCTTTGATGCAGCCCAGGATACGGTTGGTTTCTGGGCTGCGAGCGCACACTGAAGCCGGCTCATGTTCAGTTTCTCATCAACCAACACCCCCAAGTCCTTCTCTGCAGGGTTGCTCTGAATCTCTTCTCTGCCCAACCTGTAGCTGTGCCTGGGATTGCTCCGACCCAGGTCTAGGACCTTGCACTTGGCATGGTTAAACTTCATAAGGTTGGCATCAGCCCACCTCACAAGCGTGTCAAAGTCCCTCTGGATGGCATCCCTTCCCTCCGGCATATCAACCAAACCACACAGCTTGGTGTCATCAGAAAACTTGCTGAGGGAAACTGTCCATGTCACTGACAAAGATGTTGAACAAGACCGGTCCCAACACCAATCCCTGAGGGATGCCACTCGTTACTGGTTTCCAGCTGGATATAGAGACATTGACCACAGCTCTTTGCATGCGGCCAGCCAGCCAGTTCTTTATCCACCGACTGGTCCACTCACCAAATTGATGTCTCTCCAATTTAGGGACAAGGATGTCGTGTGGGACAGTGTTGAACGCTTTGTACAAGACCAGGTAGATGACGTCAACTGCTCTGCCCCTGTCCATCAGTTCCGTAGCCCCCTCATAGAAGGCCACCAAATTGGTCAGGCAGGATTTCCCCTTAGTGAAGCCATGCTGGCTGTCACCAACCACCTCCTTGTTTTTCATGTGCCTTAGCATGCCTTCCAGGAGAATCTGCTCCAAGATTTTGCCAGGCACAGAGGTGAGACTGACTGGTTCGTAGTTCCCTGGGTCATCCATGTTCCCCTTCTTGAAAATGGGGGTTATATTTCCATTTTTCCAGTCATTATGAACTTCACCTGACTGCCATGATTTTTCAAATATGATGGCCAGTGGCTTAGCAACTTCATTTGCCAGCCCCTTCAGGACCCACAAATGGATTTCATCAGGTCCCATGGACTTGTGTACATTCAGGTTTTTAAGATGGTCTCGAACCAGATCCTCTCCTACAGTGGGCCTAGGGTCTTCATTCTCACAGTCCCTGTGTCTGCCTTCCAAGACTTGGGTGGTGTGGCCAGAGCTTTTGCCAGTGAAGACTGAGGCAAAGAAGTCATGAAGAACCTTAGCCTTCTCCAATTATCCAAATATCCAAGTTAGTTTCAAAGTATAAGGATACCAATAAGCAGACAGAAGTGAATAAATCTGCCAGAGTGAGAATTTACAGAAATGTAGCTTCTGAATTCTGAAAACTAAATAAGAGCAACCACAGAAAGATCCAACAGGAAATCTCTTGTACGTTATGTTCTGTTCCGTTCCAAATGGGCAAGCTATCCTCAGACCTCACAGCATCTTGGAATCCTTTCTGGATGTCCTTTTGCAGGACTAGTATATATTTACAGCACATATCCTAATTTATCAAAGCATTTTATTTTTACTCCTTTTCTGGAGTTACAAAACTGCTTAAATCTTTTAGAGCTACATCTAATTATCACTCACTAATATATCTGTAATAACTAGAATAACTAAATGTCAAGATGGAATGATTAGTATGCACACAGTAGGAACAGGAAGGCAGGCCACTGCAAGGTAATTCTGTGTTTGGCTGATGTTCATTTTGTTTACAGATAAATAAACCAACTGCCAGATTTACCACTCTGCAACTTTCCATTTTTCTTCTCATCCAATGGTTGTTGGCAAAAACATCACCCTGAAATCACCCTGAAATAAAGCTCTTGCAATTCAATCAGTGCAGGATAAACTATGAAAATCACACATTTCTCCCCTTGTAAACACTGTGTTTTTTCTAACAAACTGTGTATAAATGGAGCAAATAGCTATATATTGCATAAAAATCATAAAATTTCCCATTGCAATCATTTAAAGACAGCTTTAATGAAAGCTGAATTGAGATAAATTCTTTAAAGAACAAAATAATTTCCCTAAATAACAAAGCAAAATCAAAGCTGACATTTGTTTCCAGAATTAGATACATGCTACCATAAAACTCAAGGTCAGCACTGAATCTCACACGTGTTCCTTGTATGTAACCATTCTCTCAACTTTTCCTGTTAAAGAATGAGGAGAAAGATTTTTACTACTTGGGCAACCAAAAAAAACAAACAACTTTTGAGTTTAAATATCAACATATTTCATGTAAAAACCATATAAACCTAGTGGGAAAACTAAAATATTTTACTGGGATCACGACTGAGAAACACAGGATAAAATATGAAAATATAGGACATGCCTAATATTTCTTCCTTTAGAGAGCTCAAATATGGATACAGTATCAACAGGTGTTGGAGGGGTTCAGGTGGGGTTTGTTTTTTTAAACAGTGTATTGTTTTAGCTGTGGCAGAAATAAAATGGCTCATGCAGTGAAAATCTCTTAGCCAAAGACAAACTCTGCTTGTTGGCTGCACAAATTTCCTAAGCAGAATCACTCAAAACTTAGCTACTCATCATGCTCAGGCTCTGCTTGCCATATGAGAGGATGATGAGCTGAAACGGCCAAAAAGTATGCAAACAATGAATTAATGCAGTTCAGAAGTGAAATTACTTTGTTTGTAGTGCAGAGAACACACAGCAGTGATAAATTATTGCTTTAACATTATAACAGCATCTGTTGCGCACAGCCTGCAGGGCTGAGATCTGGCCTTTGATCTACATCCCTCACGTTGAAAAGAACAAGGTAATCCAGATAACTTTAGGACTCTCACTTGCACAGATTTAGAGAAGCTATTAAAAAAATACTCTCAGAAAGTTGCTTATTTTTGTGGGTAGTGGGATTTGTGTTTTATTTTGTTTCAACAAGTAAAAGCATAATGAAAAAGTCCATCACAGGAAGAACTTAGAAGCTGTTATATTTGTTTTATCTTTTCCACTCTTTCTGTTTGCAACAGATAAATATGTAAAAATATACTCACATCCAAAGCATGGCTGAATGAGGGCAGAAAACAGTTAATGATGGTGTACACCAGCTTCTGTGACTGATACGAGAGAACCTTCCTCAGCTATTTAATTTTAGAACAATCTCTGTATACTTAAAATCCCAGCAAATTCCATGGTGTCAGAAGTGTCACTTCTACAGTGCAGAAGGTCATGTCATTCAGCACAGTATCCTGGGAGAGCGTCTGAATTAAGAGTTTGGTCTTTTAGTACCTATAACTCATTAAAAACTAATTTGAAAGTCTCATGGTTTCAAAGCACCAACAGCAAAAAGCAGAAGTTTGGGTAGTAGTTAGGAATGGTACAGCCCCAAGGGGCTTGTGTTCCTGCTTTTAAAGAAATTGCTTGATCATCGCCCATGCTTAAAATTAAAATATGAAAAAACATTGCAAAATTAATCCTTAAAGAATATTTCTCCAAAGATGTTACAAACATTTTCAAAATAAACTATTTCATTGTAAGCCATTATCATCTGAATCTGTATATTCAGAAGAAACAATCCAAAAAAGAAACAAATAATTATTTTAAGGTGTTCACACACACACACACACACACACACAAATCACTCATCCATACTACAGGATGAAATGTCTTTGGTGGTGAACTGAAGGCACAAGTGACAGAACGTAGAATGTAACTGTCATCCTCAATGTCTTATAAGACCAGTGGTCAGTGCAAAATGTCTTTGAGGGCTGCAGTAGTGACAAGACACTTTAAGAAGAGATAGGAAAATCAAAGGACATAGACTCATTTATACATCACCATTGAGGAAATGAAACTTTGTCTTAAGGTCAAGATAACCTGCATTGTATTAAGGGTTCATTAGCACAGACAAGCACTATGTGTTATAGTGTTGCAGGATGATTTTTCTTTTTGAAGGAATAAGAAGAAATAAAGCGTCATAGGCAAGAATGATGGACTGCCAAAAGTTCTCAGCACCAACACTGCTCTGATATCTTTTTTCTGATGGCAGCTCTGCATATTGAGTACCTAAAGTAATAAAACAAAATTCTAGTTCCAGAAAACTTTCTAAACAAATTTTCAAGTCCAGCTATTTAACGTACTTTTTTAACATATTAGATATAATACTTGTAAATATTGCAGCACTAATTAGTCAGTGGGAAAATTTGCCTTATTTTTCACTACAGACCTTGATCCAGCAATCATCTAATGTTAAGCTTGTGCTTAAGTACTTTGAAAGTAGTTCCATGCTGAAGTACTTAACTAAATTACTGAAGATACATTCAATAAAATATTTTAAACATTTAAACATTTTAAGTATGCAAAGAGATTCCTCAAGCCTGGAGTGAGACTAAATGGCTAAAAAGTTTGCAATACTATCTTTCATCAATCTTATTGTGCACCTGGCCCATGGGACACGAATTTCCATATTCAATGTCCTGGGTTCAGCAGCAGCAGTCAGTTTTTCTCCTTCTTAGTAGCTGGTGCAGTGCTGTGGTTTTGACTTTTGGCCTGGGAATAATACTGATAAAACCGATGTTTTCAGTTACTGGTCAGAATGTTTACCCTGACCAAGGACTTTGTGAGTCTCATGCTCTGCCAGGGAAGAGGAGAAGCTGGGAGGAAGCAGGGACAGGACACCTGACACAAACTAGCCAAAGAGGTATTCCATACCACAGCACATCATGCCGGGGGATGTGACTGGGAGTGCCCCGGAAGGGCACATCCTCTTCTCTGTCGGGCTCATTTCCGGTGGGTGGTATCGTATTCTCTTCCCTTGCTATTTCTCTTATCATTATTATTATTGGTGGCAGCAGTAGTGATTTGTGTTATACCTTAGTTACTGGACTGTTTTTATCTCAACCCGTGGGAGTTACATTCTTTCGATTCTCCTCCCCATCCCTCGGGGGGGGGGGCGTGGGGTGTAGAAACTGCGTGGTTCTAATTTACGGCCTGGGCTTAAACCACAACAGTTCTTTTTGGCGCCCAACGTGGGGCACGAAGGGTTGATATAACCACAGATCTGACTGGAGTGTGTCTAATCGTATTTGTGATAAGCATTCAGTGTTTTGGATTAATAGTCACTCGTCACAATGCTGATTTATTGGCTCTCAAAGTTGTTGGTTTTGATCTTACAGTTTCAGTATGCTGTAGCCTACTTAGAGCTCGTATTTGCTGTGTTAGTGTTTTTCAAGTGTGGGGCTTGGGCTAAGGTTATTGTCTCATTGTATTTTATGGTAATGGCTTGTAATACAATAGAAAAATTGATCATGAAACTGGTCTGGCTTATGTTCCCAGTGTGGTCACCACCTTTATACTTTGGGAAGTATATAATACAAGTGCTTAGCAATTATACATCTTTTTTCTCCTTCCTGGGTGGTCAACCTGTGAAGGAGACATTCTTTTACCCTCCCAGTGGCCCTCCCAGACCGTTTACAGCATCGTTTGAGAGGTTTGAAGTTTTTGAATGGCCTTTTAATATTACTGAGACCTGTTTGCTGATTGTGATGGGGATGACCATGTTGGCACGCATACAGAGTGTGTTTTGTCCACAACCATTACGTCTGATCTCAAGAGTTAAGCAGAGTCAGGTTTGGGTCTTGTCTGGGGTTAGATGACGATATAGGGGGACCGAGAGATGAGTGGCAGGGTGTGTGGGATAGTATGGGCAAGTATCTAGGTCAGTGGGCCCCTCCAGTGTTTTGGAATTTCACCACCGAACAAGTGCAAAATCCAGAAGAATTAGTAAAACACTTAAATGAGGTGTGTTGTCATCCTGGTCATACCAGAGAGGGACAAATCATGTCAACGTGCTGGGGCTTGGCCTATGCTTACCGGGCCTTGTTCAACACTATCCAGCACCTTCAAAAGGAAAAAAACGTCCCTGGATCTGAGGGCGAAGCAACAGACAGCGCAGCTACTCCAGCTCCGAGCACAGCAGCTACACCACCCCTAGCGACAAGTACAGCCACTACTCAAACTTCGACTGCAACAGACAGCGAAGCTACCCCAGCTCCAACCACAGCAGCTACACCACCCCCAGCGACAAGTACAGTTGCTACTCAAAGCACAGTGATAATGACTGCAGCTAAACCAGAGGACCAATTCGTACCAATATCGATTGCCCCTGTACGCAAGAGAAAAAGCAAAAAAGATGCAAGAAGGGTGAAACAAGATGAAGAAACAATGCATTCACCACCCGGGCCACCATCTGATCAGGAGTCATCATCACATGACGAAGAAGAAGAAGAGGTGACTTCTCGACCTCGGACCTCAACCGAGCTACGGAATATGCGAAAAGATTTTACCCGTCAACCAGGGGAGCACATCATCACCTGGATGCTCCGATGCTGGGACAATGGCGCCGATGGTCACGAACTAGGAGGTATGGAAGCCAAGCAGCTGGGATCACTTGCTAGGGAAAGGGGAATTGACAAAGCAATTGCAAGAGAGAAAAAGTCCCTCAGTCTTTGGAGGCGGCTCTTGGCAGCTGTGAAAGAAAGGTTTCCATACAAGGACGATGTTACGAGTCGTTCGGCCAAGTGGACTACTTTAGACAAAGGCATCCAGTCTCTGAGGGAATCAGCCATCGTAGAGATGATCTATCACATCAAGCCGAATAACGGGGATATACCCATAGACCCAGATGAAATTGAACGTACACGACCCATGTGGCGAAAACTTACACGGAATGCACCGTCATCATATGCCCATTCATTGGCAACAGTAACCTGGAATGACATAGTAACACCAACAGTGGATGAAATGATTCATAAACTCCGAGAGTTCGAAGACAATCTCACCCCTTCCATCATCTCAGCTGTGGAAAAACTGTCCCAGGATCTCAAACAATTGAGGGACAATCTATCTGATTTATCCAGCTCCTCATGTGTACCAACACACGTCTCAGCTATTAACAAAAGACGTCCTATTGTTCGAGAGAGAGGATACAGAAGGTATATGCCACAGGCCACCCTACGGTTTTACCTGCGGGATCATGGAGAAGACATGACGAAGTGGGATGGAAAACCTACTTCAGCTTTGGAGGAACAGGTTTGTGAATTGAAGAGGAGAACAAAGGTCAAGGCTGATCATCCCATGAAAGCTGCGGCTTCAGACTCTGGTGAGCAGGTTCCCAGATGGAGCGGAAGAGCTGATTTTACTCCAGCTCCTGTGATAACAAAGAATAATCCCTTTCAAGACGACTTAGGTGTCCAATGTTGTGATGACTGTTAGAGGGGCCCTGCCTCCAGCCAGGTGGAGGTAGGGGACAGTCGTATTTACTTGACTGTGTGGATCAGATGGCCTGGCACATCAGTCCCACAGAAGTATAAAGCTCTCGTAGATACCGGTGCACAGTGTACCCTGATGCCGTCAAGCTGTCAAGGGGTGGAACCCATCTATATCTCTGGAGTGACAGGAGGATCCCAAGAGTTGACTGTACTGGATGCTGAGATCAGCCTGACTGGGAGGAAATGGCAAAAGCACCCCATTGTGACTGGTCCAGAGGCTCCATGCATCCTCGGCATAGACTACCTCAGGAGAGGGTACTTCAAAGACCCAAAAGGGTACCAATGGGCTTTTGGTATTGCTGCTTTGGAGCCTGAGGAAATTGAGCAGCTGTCCACCTTGCCTGGTCTCTCAGAGGATCCTTCTGTTGTGGGGTTGCTGAAGGTCAAAGAACAGCAAGTGCCAATCGCGACCACAGCAGTGCACCGGTGGCAATATCACACCAACCGAGACTCCCTGATTCCCATCCATAAGCTGATCCATAGACTGGAGAGTCAGGGAGTGATCAGTAGGACCCGCTCACCCTTTAATAGCCCCATATGGCCAGTGTGAAAGTCTAACGGAGAGTGGAGACTAGCAATAGACTATCGTGGCCTGAATGAAGTCACATCACCATTGACTGCTGACATGCTAGAACTTCAGTATGAACTGGAGTCAAAGGCAGCCAAGTAGTATGCAACAATTGATATTGCCAATGCATTCTTCTCAATTCCTTTGGCAGCAGAATGCAGGCCACAGTTTGCTTTTACTTGGAGGGGCATCCAGTACACTTGGAACCGACTGCCCCAGGGGTGGAAACACACCCTACCATCTGCCATGGACTGATCCAGAATGCACTGGAACAGGGGCAAGCCCCAGAACACCAGAAGATCTGCCAACAGGGCTGGCCCAGCCCCGTCAGAACTTTTACATATTGTAGAGGGGGACAAAGTTCCTGTGGTGCACATGAAGAATTTGCTGGGGAAGACAGTCTGGGTTATTCCTGCTTCAGGTAAAGGCAAACCCACTCGTGGGATTGCTTTTGCTCAGGGACCTGGATATACTTGGTGGGTAATGCGGGAAGATGGGGAAGTCCGATGTATACCTCAAGGGGATTTGATTTTAGGGGAAAACAGCCAATGAACTCAATTGTATGCTGTTGCCTGCTATAGCCCATCAACTAGAAGTCTGCAGGGCACCAGCAACTGGTCCTGACTTCCCTCCGACCATCATCCCAACAGAGAATGAACTTTGATAGAACCGGACGAGTTCTACAGTAAAGGAATGATCAGCATCAGCAGGCAACGATCCAACACTGCACACAGCCTCTCCTGCCCTGAAAGACTGTTACAAGAGATGGAGCCCAACATCATGAACCGAATGGACTCAGCAGCTTTATAGGAATTGGTCCGTGCACTAAGATAACAGTGCACTGAGACGAGAGTGAGGGTATATGGAAAATGTGGGATCTGAGCATGATGTGAATGGTATGGAATAAGGGGTGGATACTGTCCTGGGTTCAGCAGCAGCAGTCAGTTTTTCTCCTTCTTAGTAGCTGGTGCAGTGCTGTGGTTTTGACTTTTGGCCTGGGAATAATACTGATAAAACCGATGTTTTCAGTTGCTGGTCAGAATGTTTATCCTGACCAAGGACTTTGTGAGTCTCATGCTCTGCCAGGGAAGAGGAGAAGCTGGGAGGAAGCAGGGACAGGACACCTGACACAAACTAGCCAAAGAGGTATTCCATACCACAGCACATCATGCCCGGGGATGTAACTGGGAGTTACCCGGAAGGGCACGTCCTCTTCTCTGTCAGGCTCATTTCCGGTGGGCGGTATCGTATTCTTTTCCCTTGTTATTTCTCTTATCATTATTATTATTGGTGGCAGCAGTAGTGATTTGTGTTATACCTTAGTTACTGGACTGTTTTTATCTCAACCCGTGGGAGTTACATTCTTTCGATTCTCCTCCCCATCCCTCGGGGCGGGGGAGGGGAGTAGACTGCGTGGTTCTGATTTACGGCCTGGGCTTAAACCACGACAAGAGTGTATTCAACATATACATATTGCCTTCTGTTTTAGAAGTGTATCACTCATACTAACAAACTCTGCCTGAAACTGCAACCATCTGCAGCAGTTTATATTGTTAGTTATGTGGCTCAGTGCTGCAATTCTATAATCCCAAGTTTGATCCAAACCCAAGGAAAGCAACTAAAAGAAGAGGAAGTAAGGTCCCTCTGCAAGCACGACGTTGTTCTGGCTGTACACTCACTGAATGAAAATGTGGTAAAAACCTTTTCACCTCACATTTCTCTGCACATAAATGCCGAAAGAATCTACAGCTTATGAGATCTATCATATTTTTGTAAACATTTTATGCAAAATTTAAGGAAAGAGGTGCAATTGCACAACCAAGGATGTTCTCAAATAATTTACTGCTCTTGTTGGCTCTAAGACACTGCAGACTAGATAAGATAATGTTAACAAAGGGGTAAGAAAGGGAGTTATAAATCACAAAAATCACAGTCATTGGTCTACTGCATCAGCTATGGCACCTTAGTCATAAAGGGGGAAAAATACCATAAACAGACATAATTCATCATGCTATGTTCACTCTGGTACCCAAGTTGTATCAATCACAATTCATTAAAAATCATGAAAATATATGACACTATTAATATGTCCATTAACAGTGTAAAAAGCATCATGATCATAAATGACTCCTACACAAAGGTAAGCCGCAACTTTAGAACACTGAACAGGTAAAAAATGTAATCATTAGACATTATAAGTTGTATTATTAACATTATTTGTTAATATTACTATATTAATTAATATATTTACTGCCCTTTCTTAGCTGCATAGTATACCCAGTGTAAAACTGTAACGTGCAACTCATCTGCCAACACAGAAATTGCGTACCTTACAGCTTGAGTGCTTGGAAGCACTGATAGTCCTTATGACAACTTTTTAATGAAATAATGCTATGCTTGGCAGTGGAACTGAGAAAAAGAATACATTAGACTGACATATACCTAATCATCCTGCAAAATACTGCGTTCCAGAACCGGAGGTGGAGAGTCATAAAAGGCAGACAGCATAATGTGCTTATTTGTGGTCTCACCCTGGAACCAGTAAGAGTTAGTTTTGGCCGGCATCAATTTTCTGCCCAGAAGAATAAAAAATGCTGAGGTCTACATAAGTTCACTGTAAAAATATCAAATGATTGCCCACAAATAAATACCCTAAAAAGAAAGTGTTTGTTCCCTATTTATTTCTACAAAATCACAAACAGCTTTGATTTGCACTGCATTCCCAGCCATGCCAAGGAACATGATGCACAACAAATATGAACCACAGACATGTTTACCCTCTGTCTCTTAGCTTCCAGATGTCTCAGTTTTATGTGCCAAACCACCTCCTCCTCTTTCAAAATCCTACTTCTAAACTTTCAAAGTCCGTTGCCTTTCTACATTATGTTTAGTGGTAGAGTAATAACACCGTTTGAAAGGCATGTTTCAGGAGTACTTACAGGTTGTTTCCAATTAAAAATGCAACTATGCTCTTACAAACAGAAGGCTTTTAAGCATTTAGTAGTAAAAAGAATCCAAATGATAACAGTGGCATGTTAAAATTATGGTAGCAATATAATGATTAATTTTAATTCATAAAAGCCAGAAGTGTTCAATAAATATTTCTGCTGCATACTTCAGAGACAAAGAGATATGTCTCAGGAAGTGGTGGAACGCTTTCTTGTATTAACTCATGAAAATGTTAGTTAGCAGCTTTTGAAGTCCGACATTTTCAAAATCAGCAGATCCAGATAACCGAAATGCTTTAAAAGAACAAGCCAAGCATCTTTCTAGGCTGTCAGTGACTTCTGTCACATTGGCAAAGCTTCAGAAGACTGAAGAGGAGGTAGAGTTGTATCAATATGACAAGATGGGACTTTGTAAAATCCCATAGTAATTATCCGAGTAAAACATTGAGAAGAGCAAGAAATTTGCTTCTACAATGTCAATCCTAGTCACAGTTATAATTCTTATGCACCCAAATCCAAAAATCAGGGTCTTGTGGTTTATATCAGTCGGAAGCAGAGACTGATGATCGAATCAGAGTTCTGACTCAAAATACTTGTTTATAAGAATGTATTCAATTCCGTTTCTTTAAACACAGAAGTGAGCCGAGACAATTACCTCTCACAGCATCAGAATATTTGCCCTGGAAAAACAAAACTTGCATCTGCTCAGGTTGCATAAAATATTCCTTCTCAATTTCTATGTGCTCTCCCTGCTTCTTGTGTGAGATAATTCAGCCACACAAACATACCCCTTCGTGTATCAATAATCAGCCAAGCTTTCTTCAAACAGAACATCAGCATTTCTAACTAGCTGCCTTTATTTTGGATTAGAATACTTCTTTGCTGTGTCTCACAGCTGCCATAAAATATAGGATGGTAATTAACTCTACCAATTTCTACCAGATTAACCCAATTTGTACTGTCATATTCAAATAAAGAGAGACTTTGTTTAATCACTGGTTTTTTTGGTTTGTTTGGTGTTTTTATTTTCTCCTTCCCAATTGGCTATCTCCATCCTTTTGGAACAGAACTTTTGCAAAGCTCCACTCTCTCTACCCTACATGACATGTAAAAACGTCAAGTTGAGCAATAATCTAAAGAGCTTGAATATTTCCATCAATGTGAAAATGCTCAAATATGCAATCAGAAAGAAATAACTGATGGAGAAAAATCTTCAAAGGACCCAAGTTAGTAACCAGTGAGGAAAAGCTAAAGGCTCTCTCAGAGCCATTAATTTTGGATGATTTGCTGCTGTACGCTAATGACATGAGAGTCTTGCCTTTGTTTTTTGCCTACGGACTAGATTTTCTTGTACCAAAGAGCTTATTGCTTCCTGTACTCATGGAAAAACATCTAGCTTGACCATGCTGAGACATTTGCCTTTCAATCTTATTCTGCTTTCCAACTAGTTTTGACAATGTCCTTTAAAAACAGTAATCCTCTCCTTACATCCTGTAAACTTTTTGGAATATTTAGTATTTAAAGTATTCATGAAAATAGGACCAAATATAACCAAATTCATGTATGGGAAGACTATAAAAGACTGAAAATAAGTAGCCACACTCTCTCAGGCAAGAGCAAAGCCCAAGCAAATCCTGAAACTCAGCATTTCTCAGGTCAGTATAGTCTATAGCTTCTTACCAGTAATGGCAAAAAAATCACATATATAGCATATATAATACATATACATATGAAAGAAAAAATGGAACAGATTGAGTAGGAGGACAGTACGATCATACAGACAAAACAGCAGTGTTTCATGACCAACAGTTTTCTAGTTTTTTAAACACATTTATTTTAGATCAAGTTAAATCAGGTTTTACTCTGATACCTCCTGAGGTATGGCTTGAAGCAAAAAAAAAAAATACTGCTGTATAGAGTTCACATAAAGATTTCCAAACATAAAAGACAGCACAGGAAAAGAAATACAGGAGAAAAGAGCAAAGGAGAGTTCAAGCATGGTATCTTTGAGAACGGATAAGAGACGAAAGTGTGCAATTTTGAAACAAATGTTACATTACAGAAAAAGGATTCTTTTTCCACTATTTGGCATTTTGACCTTCTATAGTTTAACTTTTCACAACTTGTATTTGTTTCCCAAATTCTGCTTTTAAAGTAATTTGCTTTTACTGGCCTGGAAAGCATAATGGAAAGAGCAATTCCTGCAACTTTCAAGTTCAGCCACAGCCTCCATGACACTACAGCTTCAGGTGCCCCCTCTTTTGAGTAGTTTTGTGTGGCTGTAATATTGTAAAACGTTTACAGCCTTTCACTACTAGGAGTCAAACTGGCACCCTTCAGAGTATATCCTCAGCTGTATAGAGAAGCTTTAGAACTTTATTTTGAATAAGAAGGATGGCTATCTGCAAGCATTTACTGGGAAGCTTAGTTCAAGCATACATTATAAAACTAAGGAAAAAGCAAAATAAAACCAAATTACTAACATCAGTGATTTCAGTTTCCTCCTTCTGACACTAGCTTCCAGTGAGAAATAACCTTCACTGCCAGGTTAGAGCTGGAAAGTGGCAGCAATGGGAGAAGGGATGCTCATCAAAGATGACAGTGAGCAGGACATTTGCATTCCCTTTGAAGTCCTTCTCCATTCACCCATAAGGGCAACTGAAAAGCAGTACAACACAAGTGGCATCAAGCCCAGGCTGCTAACTTTTGATGTGAGGAGAGAAAACTCTCTGTGGCAAGCAAAAATGGGGCTCTGTGCTACCAATGCTCTGGGCAGCCTGTGCCAGAGCTTAGCTAGCCCCTTTCAGTACACCTCAGGAAAAGGCTGGAACAAGTTCCTAAGAGGCTCTATCTCTGCACTTGCCCAATATTAATCCTGTTTATTGGTAACAACCTGGTATTCTATGTTACGACCACCATGACAGACTATTTTTTTGTTCTTGATTTATATGTTGCACTGAGAACTGAGGACGGCAAGACCCTGTGGGTGCGCAGGGAGAGCCTTTCCTACGGAGTATAGGAGCAAGTAAGGTGGAAAGAGGAGTGAAGCACAGGGTGAGGCAGAAAGTGGGGAAGAGGGAGGTAACCAGCCAGGAGCCTGAAACACACAGAGCCTAGGATGTTGCGTGGGACAGTGTCGAATGCTCTTAGAATCATAGAATCATAGAATACTTAGGGTTGGAAAGGACCTTGAGATCATCTAGTTCCAACCCCCCGGCCATGGGCAGGCACACCCCACACTAAACCATGTCACCCAAGAATGGTTCACTTATTCAATTATTCAATCGCTCTTTTTCAATTTCTCTTATTGACTTAGAGAAGAATTATAAGCAGCACATGGCATTAGTGAAGTGCTGTTTAGGTCATGCAAGAACAATCAGTAAGTGGCACTGCCACATATTTTACAGAAGTTTTAGAAAGACCAATTGATGATGACAAAAAATGAGGCATCAAAACCATAGAACAAAATGTAAACCAGTAGTTCTGTAATATTAAATAATCTCTAGTTCAGACTTTTGTTCTTTCTTTAGAATTTGGAAAGTCAGATTCTGGTGTGATGTCAAGTTGACAATAATGCTACACAGAGCAACAGGTCTTCTGTTTCTTCCTAACCACCTGTAAACCTCTCTCTAAAGACAACTACTCTAAATTATGAGCAATGACTTGCAGTGATAATAGATGGATTTATTCTATCGAATATCAGATCCTAAGTGCTAGAAATGTCTTAAGAGGCCTTTGAATGTGCAATGAGTGAATAGCTAGTGTTAAATATAGTGAGATAGAGTAAAATTATAGGCTCAGGATTAATAATGGGCTGAGCTTATTTTGGTTTTGTTTATTTTTGGTAGGCGGTTGTTTGATTCTTTTATTTTTTTTATGATTTCAAGATTCAATTTGAAGTGTCTCTATGCATAATCTTATAGTAAAGTGACCCCAAAATCATATGCATGCACAGTACCTAGAGAAAAAAAAAAAATAAAATAAAAATGCTCTTTACCTCAAAACTAGTTAATTTCTAACAGACAGCTAAAACTAATCTGTTACTTCTATCACTAGTTCCTTGTACTCTGTCAATCTGAAGAGAGATGCTTTCTGAAAATGAGCCAAGTTGTCCCACTTCTCCTTAAAACTTAATTTTGACAATAGGGAGGTTGCTATCATGTTGACAGCAGGCAGCATTGTCTCACTGACCTTGTACTTTCTTGTCTATACATATTTGCTGCCTCATGCACCTACTTAGACTAGATACATTGATACACCTACTTAGATACATTGGCAGCAGCTGTCTTTCTTTTCTTGTCTGACATTTAACATCATCTTAATTCCTGACCAAACATTTCAGACTGCGTTTTTAAGAGAGGCATAGGCCAAGTAAGTGACCACTCGGAAGAAGTGCTGTTCCTATATCCTTTCATCCCTATTTCCCAGTGACATGCTTCCACTCTTTAATTTGCCATAGATTTGGCAGTCATCAGGTCCCTCCCTGAGCCAAAACCACCTGATGAGCACAACAGAAAACTAGCTCAGCAAACTGCAAGCTGGTAAAGCTCACAAATGGACCAGTTTGATACCAGTGCTGGCACAAGAAAGGAATCTGGGCCAAGTATCCAGAAACAAGAGAAAAGGGAGGACAGAGCAGCACCTGAGTTTTGCCTACTCAGCTGTTCACAACAATGCCCCCCAAGTACTGGGGTAACAGAAATAAAAATAAGTGCTTGTTATATTAAAGAAGGGACCAGAGGCGGGCAAAGTAATAAGTAAATTACTTTAAGGATTAGATTTTTTTGAAGGGGGAAATTATTTCCTTAAATATGGTATGTTGAGAACTTGATTTTGTACATGACTATGCAAAAACAGGCAAACTGTGTTCAAGGATAGAAATGAAGAGATAATTTTTTTTTCTGCCATATAAGATGTTCATGTATCTCTCCGGTAGAAGAACTTGACTTGATCACCACACAGTCTAAAATTCACTACTGCCTTTCTCTAGGTATTACCTACCTACAAGTTCTGGAGCTAGTTCTCACATCTGTCTAATACTTTCATGGACAGTTTCAGTCTTCTGAATCATCACCTAAAATCATTCATTCTGAATCATTATCTAAAATCACAACAAACACACCCATAGCCATATAATACAACAGCAATTTAGTAATGAGGATGCACAAGCCACAGAGGAAGAGCAGGAAGAGCTCTTCTTCCATTCTGCCTCTGCTCAACATGATCTTTAGCAGTTTGTGACCATCACTGGTATTTTTCCATTGCTTCAGTTCCCAATCTATGACACCAAACATGGCAAAACTGTTTTTCTTTAGACTTAGTTAACCACTGTTTTAAATTATTTCTATGCCAACAGCTGCACATCAGCATTTAATGGCTGATTTAATGATCCACCCTACCAAGAATATTTTGGGGGTTGTTGTCAGATATACATTGACAGACACTTAGATTGCAGCAAAGTTTGTAAATTTGCAAAACAACTTCTTCATATTGGTTTCTGGCTGTACAACATTCTCCAAATCCCTGGTCATTTTATAAAAATATAAACAGGAAATATTTCTTCATTGTAAATGAAGAACAGGATGAAAACTATCCCCATTTCAATTATGTTGAAATTTAGACTGGATTTAATATGCTAGTACATTAAACATGGTAACTAATGAAATAAGTAGGAACAAATGTCAGGTTAAAACAGCAATAAAAATAGTTAGAATGAGTATCTTGGAAATCATCAGTAGAAGAGTAATACAAATGCATGCTAATATTAACCACTTTTCGTAATGAAACTATCAATAATATTTAGAGACTTTGTTCCAATAATAACATTTCAAAAAAACTCAGAAAGCAAAAATTGACCGGGACATCAGTTTTCTAAATTATGATTATTTATCTGAATAAGTGTAATTTTTAATTTCATCCTATTAGTCAGAACAAAAGCTTCCAAGAAAGTGGGTGATTTTTATCACCCAAACCAGAATTTTTGTGAATTTGCTAAAAGCCGTCTGTGATTAATTTGGTACATAAACATAGAAGGAAATACAGACAGCTACAGAAATATTAATTGGTTTATAAGTATAGACAGCAAACCAGAGATGTGCACTATTAATTTACTGAAACAGTGAAAGCTTTCTGGTATATCAGATTCAGGCATTCACCATAGAACATGAAGTCTCCACATACATTAACATAATCAGGTGCAAAGCAAACAATGAGTAGAATTTGATATCTACAAATTTTCGCACATCCTCACTTCCTAACAGAACAATATTTTAAAAAGTCCAGATTTTAAAAAAGTCTAAAATGAGCATAGCCTATGAAATCGAACCCTTTATGCATTCTATTTTATATTCAACATTACGGTTTTTACAGAGGAGAAGAAAAATATCAGCACAGAAAACTTATTTCATCTTCAGTAGCTATTCTTCCAAGCAACAAATTTGGTAATGATTCGATATTTAGGATAAGAGCTTTTCCAGCGGGAATGATTTCACTATTTTCAGCATTTTAGGGAGAGGGGTATTATTATTTTAACATAAGGTAAAGCATCTTTCAGTTCTTAGTCAACTGTCCTCATCATGATGACACTTGAACACCAACTTAAAATGTTTGCTTTATATTAATGAAATCAGGAATATAGTGTTTACAATATTCCTTTGAACTCTTGATTAAAATACATAAATAAATAGATATATTTATATATGTGAGAATTTGATCATTTTGATCTACATTCTTGATGCTTTGATTCCACTTTGCTTTGAAGATGGTTCAAAAAAGAAATTTCTAACATATGCCCCAATACCATTATTTGCATAGGAGATCCTGAACAGCTGTCAAAATACATGTCATTCTAATAAAAAGGGAGACAATTGTTTTAAATTGATTCACACTTTCACACAAAATGATAGCAATCATCTGGTTTAGAGTCCCTTAGGCTGTGCTAAAATTTTTCACATTATAGAATCCATTACACCTGACAATTCATAAATTTCCAAAATTATTTTAAGAGGTCAGCCAAGCAGTACTGGTGACAAAGGAGCAAATAGTTTGTCTTTCCAACTATTAATTTAATAGAGCCATTTTCATGTACCAAACATACAAATCTATATATCAGTTCAGACTTTCTCTAGTGCCCAACTCCAAATGAAAGATTACTCACATATTTGTGTCCACTTTTTCAAAAGCCACAGTATTCAATAAGCTGCCTCCCTAAGAATTGAAACCACTGGTTATGAAAAGTCAACAAGGAAGCATGGCCTCCAACCACTTTCAGAAATGTGATGCATACATTAAATAGATGTCTTACGATAAAATGGACCTTGCTTGCCACTGCTATGCACTATGTTTAGTGCTAAAACCAGATTTGATATCTGGTCAGCATGAAAGGATTGTGACCTAGTATTCATAAAAACAATTTAGCTGCCTGAAAAACAGTTCAGCTGCCTGTTACTCTCCTTTACCTCTATACATTTATTCTATAAAATGAGAATAAGCATGTAACAAGAAGAAAAAAAATCTAAATAGCTTATAGTAGTACAAATATGAAGCTGAAGTCAGACCATTGAGAATTGGCTGCAAATCCCCTGCAGAACAGGCCTGTTGGAGGGTCGGGGTGGGGAAGACTTGATTGCAAAGACAAGCAAGAAAAGAATTTACATGACAGTCAACTTTACCTCAAGGCTTACAGGACTGTGCTGCAGGGAGACTAACACACCAGCCTTTCTTATGTGTTCCTGAAGCTTAGACTCAGAGGGACAACACTGATTAATGAATTACTGTGTTGACAATTTAACTTTTGTAAGACTGCTTTCTTCAGATTTTGCACAAAGGCTATGCAAGGAAAAACACAATTCTTCATTTAATGCTTTATAATAATATATTTACTTGCACTGTTTCTTTTTCTTTTTCTTTTTTTTTTTTTTATATTCCTATTTGCATTCCATTTTTCTCTAAGCCAAAATCCCAATTTATACATATATATGTACACCACTTATCTCAGACAGAGGCTCTTTTTTATTCCCCACAAAAAATTATATGTGGAAAACTTTTCCATACTACCCAGCATAGTAAAAGCAAGGGTGAAGCAAGCCTGTATTCTCACTCTGTGTGTCTGAGCAGTTCTGAGGACAGCAGTGTCAGATCCTTTACAGCCACTGAGAACTATAAGGCGGTTATGAATCAGTAACTGTGCAGCATTCCTGAGCACAGATCAGTTAAATCTATTTCATTTCAGGCTAACCTACACTATGAAACATGTAATTGGTTATGCCTTCTGCATTATGTCCAATCTAGCTCAGATTTGCATTGTAAACAAATCAATTTGCTACTTTAATTGTTTAGCTCTGAGTCACCTTACAGGGCTGAGAGGGCAGACAAAACATAATAAATGGCTTCTTGTCCAGATTTTATCATAAGGAGCTGAACTAAATAACTTATGAGCCCAGTCAGTTCTATTGAGTTATGAACTAGCTCTTCCTCTAGAGTAAATTAAAATTCTTATTGCATTCAAAAAGCCTAGTGAACACATTTTATTACTATTGCAGGGAAGTGCAGAAATAATGGAAGTAGACCTAAGGTAAATATATAACCTGATGCCTCTCCAGTGGATTGTTTGCTAAACCTTGTAATTTTATGCACTGGTATTTGGATGTTGTATTTTCTGCCTGTGTATTCAGAAGGCTCAACAGAAAAACACAAGTTGCTAGGACATGGCAAAATGAGAGCTTTGTGATGACAGAAGCAGCTACTGCAAACAAAGAATATGTCCTAAAATCAATGACAATTTTCTGCTACATTTTCCTATAAGCAATCTCATCCCAATTCAGGAACAATGGGCATTTTAGTTAGCATTTGGGAAAGGAGCAGAGAGCATAAAGTAACAGAAACTAAGTAAATGGGAAAATTACAGTCTAGATAAAATGGAAGCTGGCATTTATTCTGTAATAGAAATTAATACTATTAGGAGCATAGACTTAACTATAATAGTTTATATGTACAATGAACAGAGGAACACACACTTTATTACCAGAGAGAAAGGACAAAGTCCCTAAATGGCATAAGCACACAGAGATGAATGTTTGTCATACTCAAATGAAGGTGAACTAAAAAGGTGGCTGCATCATTCAGAAGTTTCAGGAAGGCAACAGGCTAAGATTCATCCCCCCCAGTGGCAAAATTCTTATTAATTTCAGTAGATCTAGGATTCTGTACAAGGAAAAAAACAACAATTGCAATAACTGAAATACTCAGTGATACAGAGACAGAACAAGCATAAATATTATCCCTTGTCAAATAAAAATATCTGACCTTTGAACAAAAAAAAAAGAATCTATTCCATATCTTTTTTTTCTGCAACGACTAGATGAACTTACAGCCATCCCATGCATGAATAACAAAATATATTTTAAGTTACTAATTAATAAATGTCAACCCAAGTGAAAATCAGAAATGCTGATTCGAATCCCCAAAGGGTCAAAATTAATACTAATCTCATAAGTTAAATATTCAACACAGTAAGATTTTGGAAATGACTGGACAGACTCTTGAGAAAAACATGAGAGTAGTGTAACTAATGGGACTCTGAAATACAGAAAGATCAAGACATCAATGCAAACTGAGCAACAGGAAACAAGCTAATCTGTAAATTATTTCAAAAATAACTAAACTGATCAATAAGAACGCATATGAAATAAAAATATCAAAACTAAACGAGAAACCAGGCTCTATTACACATCTGCAGAGCACACTTTTAAAAGATTCTAGGAAGTGAAGTAAACTAAAAAAAATGCATATGAAATAAAACCCAATCAAGCCTCAACAGGAAAGAATGTTACAGCAGCCGTCTTACAGAAAATATCAGCATTTAAGGAACTGAAAGCTTGCTCAATTCAGAAGAATATGGAAGCCTATACAAAAGACTATGAAAACCTCCCTCCTGGGAGAACCAACTTAAAATAGAAATTAAGAGCACTAAAAAAGGGATTTCAGGAGTGCCTTGTAAAGAGTTTTCAGAGCAAAAAGTTTGAAAATACATCAAAGGAACAAGCCAAAAAGTAATTCAGAGGGACAGTTTGACAACAAAAGTGTAGCTGAGATGCTGTATGTGTATATAATGCCATAGCAGAGAGGCTTGGTCACTGCTTTGCATTGCTGGTCCTTGCTGAAAATGTTGGACAGATCTCATACTTGGCTTACTCTTTGTAGCAGGAAAGGTCAGAGGAACTACATCAGCTTGGTATAAACAAACAGTATTAAAGCAAATAGATAAATCAGATGTCAGAAAGTCTGGAGGGCCCAACAGCATAAACCTGAAAGCACAGTAGAGATTCACCCTGAAATGTCATTACTGCTGGCTGAGATGCCCAGCACCACCAGACATTACAGCTAGACACTGTGGCAGAGTACAATGCAACCGTCAGCTACAGAAAGGGTTCATGAGAAAAACCTGAGACCTACACACCTCTGAATCTGACTTTCATCCTGTTAAGACAGTGAAGTCTATGGTAAACAGAGAGAGCATGTGAATAAGAACAGTCTATCCAGAAAGAGTCAGCATACCTTCTGTAGAAGGAAATCCTGGCTCACTAATGCGCTGAATATCTTTAAGTGTATCAACAAGCAGGAAGATGAAAATGATCCAGAATACTTAACATATCTTAATTTTAAAAAGGTGGATGAAAAGTCTCTGCTGGCTTGGACACATCCCACTTCAATGGACGGATGAGAAAGAACAACCTTAGCAGGATTCACTGCCCCTCTGCTAAGAGCTTGCATATAGCCCTCATCAAACCAAAAATGAGGAGGTATCTCTTCAACAAGAGAGAGAGAGAGAGAGTAAGCCACCAGTTGTCAAAAATAGTTACACGTGAACAACTGGATTTAAAGCAAAACAAAGACAGCACACAAAACCACAGACAGGGACCTTTTTTTTCTGCTGTTGTTCTATAAAAATTCTAAGCCTCCATGAGGCTCATGGGGTTTGACTCAGTACAGAGAAGCACAGCACGCTCTCACAAAATTAAGGTGCACTGGCAGTCACAAGTACCTCGTCTCTGCAACAACACAGATAAGATTTTAGCTCTGGCAAGAGTTCAGCACTCCCTAGAACTTGCTCATAGAACTACTCTGAGAAAGAAATATGTAAATGAAGCCCAACAAGTCCTTATTATAGATTTTTAATGTCTTCCTTCTTTTACAGAATCAAAAAGAGGCTACAGCTTTCCCTCCCCCATAACAGGTAGGTAGTTTGGAAAGTAGCCCGTGTGTACAATCATCTTTCTGCTTACTCAGGAAAAATACTGCTGCTCTTTCAATGCCTCAGTAATCTAGGACTGCAAAGTCCACTCTTTACCAATCATTTAGGTCACCCCTTTTTGGCTTTGAAATTATTCATGAACCTACCCATGTTGAGCTGTTTCCTCACTGTTCTTAGCTTATACACAAAGTCATGCTAGTCATGCCTATATTAATTACATCAGTGCTTCCTAAGAGCTGGAGTAAAGGAAGCCTAGATGCTCCTTCAAAAATCCCAGATGCAGCATCCCTGGGAAAAATAAATATTTATCTCAGTAAGGAAGAATCTCAATTCAATCAGTTTCTATTCAGGCCTTGCTCATAAAATTTCAGTCTTGAGTAGCAAGCCAACTTCAGGAAATGCTAAGTAATAAGCAGGGATTACATTCTCTCATAAAACACTTTTCAGTTCTCAGGTGGCCCATTAGTCATTCCTCCCAAGTCAAGATTTTATATTTAACTATTTTGAAAAGATCAAAGCAGAAGTTTCCTCATCATTTTCATCTTGATAGCATTTTGCATTCAGACCTGGAATTAAAACCAGTGTTACTTCATTTCCTGTATCCAATTTCCATTTTACATTAATTTTGTTCCTTATAGCCACAATCAGAAGAAAGGATCAAAAATGTGAAAAAGAGCTGTTCTCCAACCACTATATAGCTCTTACGATCATTTATTGCATTATCAATAAAAGGGGCTAGCAATAACTGTTACTTCTAAAGGAGAATCAAATAAGCTCTGTTTATAGCACAGCCAGCAGCAAGATGACTTTACTAACAGGTAACAAATTGCCAATCTGATTGTAGCCAGCTGTCTAGCAAAAAACTGGAATCATACATTGGTGTTTTTGAGAGCTTGCTTTTGTGAAACGTTGGCTGGGTGCAGCACTATTTATAGTATATATATATACTATATATATATATACACATATATATATATATACATATATATATACACATATATATATATACATATATATATATACATATATATATATATTTTTTATTTATAGTATATATATATACTATATATATATATACATATATATATATACATATATATATATATACATATATATATACATATATATATATATACATATATATATATATATGCAGCCCATCCATTTACTGCATTTGAGATTAAGTGATCGCTACCATCTTAAAACAGCTGTAAAATCATCTCTGCCATCAAATCATACAACCTGGGTATATTTTAAAATTCATTTTGATTTTAATTAGGACAGTGAAAACTCAAGAATCCAAAATAAGCAGGTATGCCAGTCTACCGTTTAAGATGGCAGTCTTCAAAAAGACTCTGTCAGCTCTTGCATTTATTCTATTCTACTTTGACAGGCTTAAACCAGATTTGCAATGGCATAAACATGGACACTTTCTGGGGCTCCCCCATCTTGACGATCCTACAGCCTGGTTAGGAGGGCTTGGGAGGCAGGGGAGAGGAAAGCAGAACAGAAAGGGCACTTACTTACTCCTTGCCACTCTCCTCCAGCAGCTCAAGCTGACTGCATGCTGGCAGACTGTCATTTCCCAGGGTCTGTAATCGCTTGCCCCAGTTATATCTGTCTCAGAGGCCACCCTCTTCCCCACAGATGCCTAAGCAGAGTTATCAGGTTTGAAAGGCAAGTGAAGGGAACAAAAAGCACCAAGTTTGACTGACTCTCCTGGCACCTCCACCTGAATGCAGATTTTCATCTCTGTTTTATCTATGTAAGATTTGTAGGTGCACCGCTTCCTCCCTCTTTAGAGCTTCTTCATCCACTCTTCATCCATACGGAGATAACAGGTTTGCTCCATCCCTACACAGTCCCTGCAGTTGGCAGTCTGATAAAGGATGAGCTATCCTGCAGCAACCTCTATATCAAGTTAAAGCAAACACAGTTAACGCCTCCATCTAGCAGAAAACAAAGTAGCTTCTGCATTTTCATGAGGGAAACCAACAAAACAGAAGCAAGACATAGAAAATGTGTTTGTCTCTCTCCAACACTCTCTAGTTCAGGCTTTCCTCTGGTCCCCAGTACAGACTTGTGGAAGTTTGGTTTGTCATGTAGACACTTTTCAGTACTTTCTGAATAACTAAAATTAAAAACAAATAATAAAAGCTTTTGGACTATTCATAGTAGGATTTTCTAGTTTCAGCAGATTTCTTACATCTGAGGGCCAAACCAAGGATATCATTAAAGTTCCAATCAAGTACATGAGTTATAGGGGCACAAGCCTTGAGATGAACAGTCCTTTGAAACATGGACACAGTCTCTTAACCACAGCAAAACATATTTTCTTTTAAAAATGCTTTCTTTCAAATAACATGATATGTAGACATATGTCAGTGACATTACAGGCTTAAATCAAAATGAAAGGATAAGATAGCCTGAAGGAGCTACACTAGTTTAGTAACTGGTAAGGGTCAAAGGGGTTACAGAAGCACTACTGGCTTTCCACACGTATGGCTCGTGTTTGCCAGAGGAAGACAACTCCTGGCAAACCACTCACTTTTAATGAACTTCATTTAAGAAAACAACTGTTCTCAGAAAACATGGCCAAAAAAATGGGTTGTCTGCTCACATTATTATTTTAGCATTCACAAGTAAGTCTCATGAACTTATGGCTTTGCAGAAAGAAAAGATGTCTTGAGTAAGAAGAGATAGTGACAGCACTCTGCATGCATGGACCAAACGCCTTGCTGCAGCCTACAGACTTCATTTTGATCTTTACTTATTGTAAGATTTTCAGGATAACAGGAACACAGTTTTGGAGTGCCCATATCTTTATTTCTTCCCCTTGTCACATATCACTACCTTTAGCACAACAACTCTTCCCAGCACTAACAGAGGCCTGGAGTTTAAGGGTATTTATTTTTTGCCTTTCACAGAGGAAAAAACAAAAAACAAAGACTGGCCCAAGGCTAACCAGCCCTGATGGAGGTGAGCTAATGCAAAAGGTCCCACAAGAGGTCACAGTTAAGCTCTGACAATTTTGCATACATTTTAAAAACACAGACACAAGGCCTAGTTAAAGTGTGAGTTTAAAGAATTTCATATATTCCTTACTATAGTAAAAGTATGTATTTTACCAGAAAATTCCCAGATTTGGTAATGTATTGGCTAGTCTTCACTAAAACCGCAGAATCAAAAATCAAATGTGTTCCTTCTATTAGGTGTCTACTGGCAGCAGTGAAAGAAGGATGAAAGCAAATGCAATTTACACACCTTGTCTAAAATACTATTTCAAGTGCACCAGAACATCTTTGCACAGGGTGCAGATGCCCGGGTGCTGGTAGGGGGCTGCAGGGCAGCTGGGGCTGTCCCATGCATGTCAAGGCAGTTCCATCCAGCTCACTACAGGGCATGGCTGCAGCCGTCAGCCATACCGGTGCTGCCTCAGGGAACATGTACTTAAGAAAGGGAAAAAACACCACAGAGGCAGTGAAGCGTGAAGAAAATGTGTGAGTTCCATAGAGGAACCAAGTGAAGCCTAGCTAAAAGGGGAGGAACAAGTTGGTTTAATTTTGTCATTGCTTTTCTCCCTCCAAATCTATTTTAACTGGTAAAAAAATAATTTTCCCCAAGTGAAGCCTATTCTGCAGTGCTTGACAAGTGATCTTCCCACCTCTATCTCAACCCATGAGCTTTACTGTCTTATTTTCCTGTTATGTCCTGTTGAGGAAGGGGAGTGGAATAGTGGCTGGGCATGCAGCTGGCCAAGGTCAGCCTACCACAGTAACTGCATTTCCACAGTAACTAATCTTTAGGCTTTTCTAAATATCTCTTTCAAATCAGTTCCAGATTAATGTGAGAGCTCATTTTAGTGTTTCTTAGTTTTAAGGACAAGACAACAAGGAAAAAAGTCCATGGAAGTCCATGCTAACATCCAACATACCATCTAAGTAGCAAGAAAACCATCTCTTAGCAGAGACATCTTTTTCTTAAAGGTGTATTAAGGATGGTAGCGTTAGTGATGTTCAGTCTGACAGCGTTCAAGCTGTCTACTCTACTCACTCATCACAAATCCTGGAGAATTCCATCAATCTTCTGCCCAAAACTTTTTTGTTTATATTCACACTAATAATGGAGACAAAATTGAGCTATTTTAGGCACTTAAGGGACATCTTCATAGCACTACTATTCAGTATTTACAAAAGGAAATGCTACATTGTTAAAAAATAGTGACCTTTGTATTTTTATAACATGGGGAAGTGCTTGAACATTTGAAATTAATAAAATTATACAATATACCAAGAACTGAGGTTCCTGGAGATTAGCCATTATTTTACAGAAAACTTGTGGGGAAGAGGTGAACTTTCAACTGTGATTTTAGAGTCACTGGTTAACACACTAGATAAGCAATCACAATTTAAGAAAGAAAGCTCAAGGAGAAAGAAAATAATTTGAAAATATCACCAGTTTCCTGAGCTTTTGGGGGAGTTAAAAACACACAAAACAAGTGGGAAATACCACATTTTCCTCATACACAAGAGAGGCAAACATGAAAATAAGGCTTTTGCAATAGATAAGTTAAAGGTATTTAAATGAAAGAGACTCAGAAGCAGCAGAGAATGATGTTTTAATCCCCTCTCTCCTGTCAGGTCCTTATTTTGTCCTTCTTTCCCCCCACACCACCATCTTCTATAGACTTCTGCCATCTCCGTACCTGACCCCAACATAGGAAGTGTTTCTAAGGGCCTAATATTGAAACTTGTACTCTCCCCGCTGTTGAATTTTGTAACCTAAGGCTTATGGGAGATTTTACTTGTTAATGGAGACCAACATCTAACAAACTATCACACCCTTCTAACCATCACTCTTCAGTAGCTCATCCTCAAACTCTATCACCGCTTATTTGCCACTCAGAGACAGTCTATTCCTGGAGATTCATCTACACTGCAACCATCATACTACAGACGTACCTAAACCAGTTATTCACAGGCTAGCTCAGGTTCTGCTGGCAGAGTGATAGAAAACTCTGCACAGGATGCAATACCCAGCTGCACAGGGTCAGGCTCTTTAGCTTTCTGCACTGGCAAAAACCCTCAAGCTACTTTTTTTAAGGCAAGCTAAGCATTTCTGCATGAGCAACAGTCACAGTAGGGACTGCAATGTAGATATACTCAAAAAAAAATGTACCTGCAAAGATTTGCCCTCAGAGAAAAAAGGCAATTAATTCCCTAAACCAAAATGGATCCCTGAGGATCTGTGCAGAGGTCAGGAAGTTTTCTCTACTTTAATGCTGTCCACAGCACAATAACATCACTAAGGAGCAAGTTCTCAACAGCTGCCACAGTTTGAGGGGTTTGTGTGTCACAGGAACAGATAGTTTGTAAAACCAGTCTACAATTGTGTTCACCTATCAGAATTTCTGCCGACTGGGAACGAATGATCTTGTGGAGACCAACTGTTCTACTTCCCTTCTGTGGACACTCATGCTGGTAATGCTCTCAAAAGGAGACAAGGCTGGAGATGTGACATAAGCACTGGGCCTTACCAGCGGGCACCCAACCTCCTTTATGCTGGGGCTTTTTGGTAAGTTCTGCTGAAAGGTGCAATAGGACAAGGGAAGTTTTACTGACTTACCAGAAAGAAAAAGTCTGTGCATTCAAACACTTCCCCTGGAGGACATAAGAACTGGTCACACCTTAGGAAAAAAAATCATACCAAAGGCAATGAATACACTGTGTATAAAAGCCACCTATACTCAAAGTAATGACTGCTCACTGTGTTGCTGGAGCCAGATACTTCATATAGTTGCCAACATACAAAAAAAATTCCAAAGCATTTTGTACATTTAAAATGCATATAATAGAACTGAAAAAGACCTTCTCAATGCACTGCAATACACAAGTAACTGCAAAGAAACAATTGTGTGGTTTTATGCCTCCTGGGTAGTTAACACTGCTTTTAATTTCCTCTCTGTCTTTTCATATTATCATCTGCAAAAGCTCATGGCTAAGAGTTTGCCCTGGTAATAGCTGACTGTTCTCTTTGATATCATCACTCCTTGCTCTTCATGGACAGGCCAATATTCATTGTGATTAGCAGGGGACAGCCCTGTCTATCCAGATTAGTCATGAATAGTTAGCAGTTCACTCCATGCATCATCACTAATTGCTGTAAAAGAAAATGTCTGCATTTCTTTTTTAAACAAAAAAAGACCATGATTTTCTCTCTCCAGTGAAGGCAACAATGCTTCTCTGGTGTTCAACAGAACTGGTGAGAATTAGTTTCTATCAGCAACTCCAAGAAATAATAACTTCTTAGTTAGGTCTTTTTTTTATTCTTTGAGATTTAATGTTCCATGAACCTGTAGTAAAAATTACTTTCTAAAAAAGATGCAGAAAGGCATTATTCAGGCAACTCATAGTTATCCCAGTCCTTAAGCTGCATGATCATGCATTCCTAGATGATGATCCTAAGGAAAATGTAGTGACAACTCCTACCATGTTGTGGATGAGTGAGGTGTGGGTGAGCATGCATACCTGTTCCTACAAAGACTATTTCTCCTACAAAGGTACTATTTCTATTCCCAGTTTAGCACATGTTCTTAAAAGAAAAAACACAAACCACCACAGGATGAAAAACAGGATATAGCTTTAAACAGGATACAGCTTTATCTTCCCCTGTATTTGGAAGTCTCTCTGTAAGAAATTTGTTTTTTCTCAGAAGTTAGATTTATAAAATTATCAATTATTTTTTCTTAAGAGACATTTTAAAAATAACTTGGATTTGGGGTTTTCTTTTTCTGATTATTGTTTGTTTGGGTTTTAACTGATCTACTATTAAAATGTGTCCATGATGACCTTCCTGGTTTTGTGGCCTATTTAGATGAAGCAAAATATCACCGAGCTGATACCAATAGTGTTTTAAGAGATTCTTTCATAAATATGACATTTTGTATCTTCATTCATTAAAAAAAAATTATGCAGTTTGTAATCATTGCACAAATCATGTACGTGCCGTTTTCATAGAATCATAGAATAGTTAGGGTTTGAGAGGACCTTAAGATCATCAAGTTCCAACCCCCCTGCCATGGGCAGGGACACCTCACACTAAAAATTTTGCTGTAGGATAACTCTTTTGCTTCAGAAAAAACTTTTTTTGCAATCAGATTTTCCTCCTGCAATGAAAGAAAATTTGTGTAAGATTGATTTGTCAAATTTTATTTGCCAGAAAAGTGCTGTTGATTGATGCAACCTTCTCCACCTACAGGACAGCACCAGAAATCACACTGCAGAAATAAAGGAAATATAAATGGAACAAAGAAGGGCAGCTGAACAAATTTTTTTAAAAAAAAAAAAACACCACTGTAGAGCCATCAAGGATTTTACAGATGCTACACTTGATACAGTCATGAAGACAAGGAAACAAAGTTTCATACTATTTTCAGACATGTCTTTCTGCTACCCTTGCTCTGCTGCTGCTGTCAAATAACATGACCATGCCAGCTCAAGCCAGAAAGTCCAGTTTAGGCTAAAGCTCTCTTTTGGGGTTCCTTTGACATGAAAATAAACTCTGATCACAGTGCTGACATATCCAATAAATCCTTTCGGTCATCAATAGCTCTCCCTACATCAGTAAAGTCCAGAAAAATTAAATCTGGAGAGAACAGCATTTTATTTCCATAAAAGTAAATTAGATTTATAAACAAAATAATTCAAGGTCAAGAAAGATTTTTACCTTGGATATAAACAGCAGTTACTATCTTAGTGATGAGTTATTAGGGCACTTTCTGTCAAGACTTTTTAGCTTCGCTTTTTGTTGAACATCTGGCAGACATAGCAGAGAAGAGATACTTCTGAAAATGTCCTCAGTCAATCAATACATGAACACCTCAAGAGAACATCTGAGGAGGATTTGTGTGTCCTATTTGAAGTTTTGACTTGAGCTGTCACCATTTAACATTCACCATAAACTATTCTGATTACTATTGTCAGATTCCAAAAGGAAGACACAAGCCATGCAAGTAGAATATTTAAACCTTTCTGCTGCTCTTCTGCAAATCTGGTAATGAAATCAATCCACTAATTAACTAACTGCTAATTCATTGCTGTGCAGCCATTAGTGTGGCATCACTCTGGCACCTATATATTAAGTTAGGTTTTTTCTTCTTGTATTGTTACCTTGTTCTGCATTTTTCCAGGAGACGCATTGTGAATGTTATTCCATATTCCAAAGTCTCAATGTACATTACTGATATCAGTAACACACATAACCTATGACAATAATTTATAAAGCAGCTGGAAAAACTGACTAGAAATTCCAGGTATTGAGATTTTTACAACTGCTTCCATATCAATAACATTTTTCTGTATTCTCTTTCAGAAATCTTTGTTTTTTACATTACATCTAATGCTTAAAATATGAGCTGTTCTATAAAAACTTACTAAATTACATACCTTTGAGAATATATGCAGAACCTTAAATCTGCGCATAGCTAACACTAGGTAAAGCGACACAAAAGTCCACTTGCACAGATCAGTTTGAAGAATCAGGGCCTTAGTGAAAGATGCTATTTTTCTAACTGATATCAGCACTTCTAGACCCTTAAAAATATATTTTTCCTATAAAATCGGTTTCATCTTTCTGGTCTCAGACATTCCTAAATGACTAAACATGAATTAAAGACATGAGATTTAAAACACATTTTGACTGTCAATCTAAAACATCTTTTATTCATCTGCAAAGTCTTAATTAAGAACATATACCTTCAGTTTCCTTTTTTTTTCTCCCTAGTGACTATGGTGTAAGTCCTACTTTAAGACATTTTAATTGTGAACATTCTGATCATCAGCATGATACACTGTAAATTCAGAACTAAGGATATCTGAAAACAAAATTCAGTAAATAGAGGTCTGGAATGTCACTTCTGCATTGTTAACTGCAAGCTCAGGCTGTCCTCACAGGAGAGTGAGCTGGATTAAATGTGAGACATATGCACACTTCTAGTCATCTGTCACCAAACATCAGGGTCTAGAAAAAAATAACAGGTGCAATATTCAGCTGGTTGTTGAAACACTTAACAGGTCTTAGCCCCATCAACAAACGTAGACATGCCTGAACAAAGGTGTCATGCTAACAATTCAGGTGATTTTTACTCCTATAATTCCTCCATTTATGGATGGAAGCAGTTCAGTGAGAACAAGTGGATATTGACGGCTGAAACGATATTATTTTATCTCTTTATTTTAGCAGAACCTAAGCTGTGCCTTACCTGCTGATTAGACAGGCAATCAAATACCCAGTGCACCTGTGCATGACTAGTCCTATCACTAAAGCACAATTATTCTTAAGCTACCATTTCAGATGAAGGTCTACATAAAACAAAATGTTTGTTTCCTCTGTGGTGTTTTCACTAGCCAGAGTGCAACTTACATGGGGTTGGAGCAGCAGTAGAGATACAGAGATGTCTTGGCTGGGAAGAGCTAAGGGAACACTCAGTACAAAGAACTTTCCCTTCTTTCCTTGCCATGCCTTTTCTTTCTGCATCCAAGACAAGAAGGTCATCTCCTTCCTGTTGCCTGCACACAAAACACACATATATTACGCTCAAGACTTCTGAACAGGGAGTACAACTCTCTGTTTGTCTCACCAGCTGACTCTCATGCTGGGAGGAACTGCTCTTTCTGACACCTCTGGAAACTAAAGATGATTTTACTTTTTTTTTCCTTCATGTAATAAGATTGGCAAAGCGCCATCTGGCATCCAGAGGTTTCATCTGGGTTTCAGATTCCAATTCTTGCACAGTGGGAGAGTTCCAGTAACACTGGTAGGTCAGAAAGAGTCAGAAATCCTTGTAAGTCAATAAATTGCCTGCTCACAGCCTGAAGTAGGAAAGAATACATCCTGTGCAGCTAGTGATTCTTTCTGTCTCTGTTAGAGTAACTCCTGATTTTAGGGCTTCTAGTCACAGTAGACATGCAGATGCAGATGGGGTTCTGGCCTTCAAACTTACACCAAATGTCTTAAAAAATCAAGAGCCATTAGAATATCTCTGATGCAATACTGCCAGGTAATTTGGAGTGTACATTTAATTCAAATATAAAAGTATAAATGAAGTTACAGCCTCCCTACATAATTCTTATTACCCACACCACAGTATGCACTGATACAAGAAAAAAATACCAGCGATAAAAAAAAATCACTTCCTATTTCTATAGTTCACTAAAGAATCCTATATTGTTTTCATATGTATTTTTAGACCTTTTCACATAAATTGAGTGACTTCAAATTGAATTTAAATAAATAATCTTCACAATTGACTCCAGCTTCCCTTAGAGACGTCTCATGACTTACCTTCAGTGTCAAAGAACTGTTATCTGCTCCATTACAAAACCCCAAGGGAAACATGATTCTGTAGTTTTTCACAAGGAAAATTAGACAAGGTCACATATATAGAGGGAACAAGGACTGGAAGGAACAAAATATATGGTTATGAGAGACTAAGTAACCAATACAAGAAACTACTGACTCTAACCTATGCTGTGATTTTTGTGGTGATGGCATATGTCACTTATCTTGCTATAAAAGATGAAATATAAATCTTCTTAATAATGAAGACAGTCTGAAATACACTGGGAGTGAGGCACTGGGTAGCAATTTGCACTGCTTGCAATAGTTTAGAATATCTTCCTGCAGGTTAGGCTTTCATAATGCACAGCAAATTCACATTCACTCAGAAGCGAATGTGTGACTTGAACCAAGTTTGATTTTAGTGAATTCATTTCTGAGACGAATGACCCAATTGAGTATAATGGCTCTGTGAAGCTGCTTAGAGTAAAACATATGAGTAAGTAAGTGATTGCACGATTGAGGCCCAAGACATTAAGAAACATACTGCTGCTACCCAGTAATAGCATCATTAATGCAGCCATTTATTGGTTTATTTTTACTTAGAACACGAGAAAATGCATTGCTCTTCTGAGACCATGAGAAATCAATACATTTTCAGCTTTTAATAACATGATCTAAACCAGTTGCTACAGGCTGCAGTGAAATTTGTTGTGGGTATACAATGCCATTCATTCTCTCCACAATATTATTTGCATTTCAACAGACACAAGCCAATACTTCAGTGAAGCAATAATTAAACCTATGCTGCACTGCCAAAAATGAAAATTATGTACATTAAGAAGCCTAAAAAATTCTTTTAACATCTTTGTTTTCAAAATAAAGATAGCAAAGAGACACCAAACTGTACACATTGTACAATCACCAACTCACAACAGCAACAAACTTCATATTAACAGGGTGTCGTTGGCTACACTCAGGCTGTAAAAATGACACGTATCACATATAGATAAATGCATGCTGATTTAAAACCTACACATTTATTGAACCTGTTGAAACCCTATCTGGAGAAGATTCACTGTTACATATTAACATTTTTATATGCCATTTTTCCCTGAATATAAGTATATTGCAAGCGAAGAATGGCAGGACTTAGGACCTTGATTACAACATTAAGTTTCAAGCTCTCTGACCATACCAGTAAGAATCAGGATTATCTACGGACTTTCAAAGTGAAAGGGGCACCAGTGGCTCAGTAGGATGTTCTCTTTTGGAAGCATTATGCCGCCAGGAAGGAAGGCAGCACTTCTTAAAGATAGACAGACTGATAGGGATATGCAACACACTTTTAACCTTACACTTAATTTTATTTGGAAGTCTCCCTACTAATTATTCTTACAAGAGCTGGGCTGGAACTCAAAGAAACATCATAGGTTGATGAGCTCATCATAGGTTAAATAATAGTTAATGGCTTTAAAGTGACAGAGGGCAGACTTAAGATTAGATATTAGTTAAAAATTCTTCCCTTTGAAGGAGGTGAGGCAGCGGGCACAGGTTGCCCAGGGAAGCTGCAGCTGCCCCATCCCTGGCAGTGTTCAAGGCCAGATTGGATGGGGCTTGGAGCAACCTGATCTAGTAGAAGGTGTCCCTGCCTGTGGCAGGGCTGGAACAAGATAAGCTTTAATGTCCCTTCTAACTCAAACCATTCCATGATTCTATGAATACTTGGGAGTTCATATGCAAAAATTTGGCATTAAGGATATTTGGGTTGAAAAACCGAAAACTCGTAAATACATCAGTATTAACTGGGCTCATCTGACTTAAAAAATCATAGAATCATAGAATAGTCATGGTTGGAAAGGACCTTAAGATCATCTAGTTCCAACCCCCCTGCCATGGGCAGGGACACCTTGCACTAAACCATGCCACCCAAGGCCTCATTCAACCGGGCCTTGAACAACGCCAGGGGTGGAGCATTCACAACCTCCCTGGGCAACCCATTCCAGTGCCTCACCACCCTCACAGTAAAGAATTTCTTCCTTATATCCAATCTAAACTTCCCCTGTTTAAGTTTGAACCCAGTACCCCTTGTCCTGTCACTACAGTCCCTAATGAATAGTCCCTCCCCATCATCCTTGTAGGCCCCCTTCAGATACTGGAAGACTGCTATGAGGTGTCCACGCAGCCTTCTCTTCTCCAGGCTGAACAGCCCCAACTTTCTCAGCCTGTCTCCATACGGGAGGTGCTCCAGTCCCCTGATCATCCTCGTGGCCCTCCTCTGGACTTGTTCCAACAGTTCCATGTCCTTTTTATGTTGAGGACACCAGAACTGCACACAATACTCCAAGTGAGGTCTCACGAGAGCAGAGTAGAGGGGCAGGATCACCTCCTTCGACCTGCTGGACACGCTCCTCTTGATGCAGCCCGGGATACGGTTGGCTTTCTGGGCTGCGAGCTCACACTGAAGCCGGCTCATGTTCATTTTCTCATCGACCAACACTCCCAAGTCCTTCTCTGCAGGGCTGCTCTGAATCTCTTCTCTGCCCAACCTGTAGCTGTGCCTGGGATTGCTCCGACCCAGGTGTAGGACCTTGCACTTGGCATGGTTAAACTTCATCAGGTTGGCATCAGCCCACCTCACAAGCGTGTCGAGGTCCCTCTGGATGGCATCCCTTCCCTCCAGCGCTATCAACCAAACCACACAGCTTGGTGTCATCGGCAAACTTGCTGAGGGCGCACTCAATCCCACTGTCCATGTCACCAACAAAGATGTGGAACAAGACCGGTCCCAACACCGATCCCTGAGGGACACCACTCGTTACCGGTCTCCAGCTGGACATCGAGCCATTGACCACAACTCTTTGCATGCGGCCATCCAGCCGGTTATTTTTCTCCGACTGGTCCACCCATCAAATTGATGTCTCTCCAATTTAGAGACAAGGATGTCGTGTGGGACAGTGTCGAACGCTTTGCACAAGTCCAGGTAGATGACGTCAACAGCTCTGCCCCTGTCCATCAGTTTTGTAGCCCCATCATAGAAGGCCACCAAATTGGTCAGGCAGGATTTCCCCTTAGTGAAGCCATGCTGGCTGTCACCAACCACCTCCTTGTTTTTCATGTGCCTTAGCATGCCTTCCAGGAGAATCTGCTCCAAGATTTTGCCAGGCACAGAGGTGAGACTGACTGGTCAGTAATTCCCTGGGTCATCCATGTTCCCCTTCTTGAAAATGGGGGTTATATTTCCCTTTTTCCAGTTGTCAGGAACTTCACCTGAATTTAATAATTTGAATTTAATAATTTTGAATTTAATAATTTGCAACAGATATCATTTAAAACAAATAGTTTGAAGCACAATCATTAATTCTCTGAGTATGATATAAGCATTTAGTACTCACCTGTTGGCAGTGTTTTAGCTTGCTCAACCTTTTATTTTTAACTTACAGCATAAGAAAACATCTCTTTGGTTACCCCCAGATTGTTTTTCCTTTCAGTCACACTAGATCAAGTCTATAGGTGCTTTATTAAATGTGCCTAATATTTTATCACTGTTTTTAGGACTCTCCTAACATTTCAAGACTCCAAGGGAATTAAGAAGCTCTTGGGGATCTTGGGTTGTCTAAAAATCTGCTAAATTTCTAACATAGAGGATCAAATTCCAATTGTGTCTTATAATAAAGACCTGACACCAAAGAGAATGTAACTGGGCATGTTCATTCTGGTCACTCTATTAAGTTATGAAGTTCCCAGTGCTGTAACCTTCACTAACCAATACAAAGTCTGTGGGACTCCACAAGGGCAAAGTTTGTGGTGTATGAATGTCTTTCAAAAGCAGAGCTAGTGTTAGGAAGAACTTGATTCAATCCAAACACAATGAGGTTGCTGGTACACTGACCAAACATATATGTACTACCATTACTGTTTTCCCAGACAAATTAAGAATATTTCACATCATCAGTTTGCAATTGAACATCACTCAATCAACCAGCTTAGGCAGGTATGTTCAGCATGCCAGCTTCTGTGAATCCTAAACCATGCTGCCAATAAATGACATAAATGGAACTACAGCTAACATAGAATCATAGAATAGTTAGGGTTCGAAAGCATCTTAAGATCATCTAGTCCCAACTCTCCTGCCATGGGCAGGGACACCTCACACTAAACCATGTTACCCAAGGCCTCATCCAACCTGGCCTTGAACACCGCCAGGGATGGAGCATTCACAACTTCCTTGGGCAACCCATTCCAGTGCCTCACCACTCTCACAGTAAAGAACATCCTCCTTATATCCAAACTAAACTCCCCCTGTTTAAGTTTCAACCCATTACCCCTTGTCCTATCACTACAGTCCCTAATGAATTGTACCTCCCCAGCATCCTTATAGGCCCCAGTATCTTCAGTATCTGAAGGGATACTGGAAGGCTGCTATGAGGTGTCCACGTAGCCTTCTCTTCTCCAGGCTGAACAGCCCCAACTTTCTCAGCCTGTCTCCATACGGGAGCTGCTCCAGTCCCCTGATCATCCTGGTGGCCCTCCTCTGGACTTGTTCCAACAGTTCCATGTCCTTTTTATGTTGAGGACATCAGAACTGTACACAATACTCCAAGTGAAGTCTCACAAGTAAATATTTCAGTACCTGTGGTTCACTATTTATGTGAACCACATAGTAGGTAGTGAAATATTTACAAATATAAAACTTAACAGTGATACTGGACTTGAGAAAACCAAGAAAATATAGCCATCTGATGCATCTCATTTGCTGCTTAGACAGGGGTTTGCAAAGATACTTTTTTCCACCTGCCTTTGCAACTTGACAGTAACAGAGGTTCTGCAGTGTGGTACTGAATTAGGAGGCATTTTGTTTGTATTGTTAGAGCCTTAATTGAAACAGTCAGAGAGAAATGTTTTATTATAGAGAGAGAAAGGACTTTTTTAATACGGCTCTAAAGGAGACTCAGTTTTAATGATGCTTAACACAACGTTTTAAACCACACAGTACATCTACGTGCTATTTCTTGTTAAATGTTGGTTATTTAACAGCAGGCTGGCACCAGATTGCCTGCTGCGGATAGTTAGGGCTGGCTCGTACAAGCTCTGACAGTCTCAACATTGATGAAAGACAGCGTCAATTTTAATTCTTACAGTATTTCACTTCTTGACACTTTCTTTCTCACACTACTATTTATAACAGATGTTCTTCACGTGGCAGTAAGTGTAAACACAAATATAATCAACTGCTAAGCTATATGCCCTGACGTCACCTGAAACACTAGGTGGGAGACTAGGATTATAAAAAGTAGGTACATCTGTTCCTCAGCAGTGTTTAACACTTAGCACTTTTGATATGGTTATGAAAAGACAGATAGAAGACCCTAACCATTAAAACTTAAACATTACAAGTCAGCAGTTGAAAACAGCAAGCACCACACAAAGTTTAGCAGTATATTAATAGGTTAGTTTATATTTATACAGATTTCAGAATAATAAACATTGATAAGGCAAACCTTTGAAAAAACCTGTCGAAGTATGACTTTTCCATTAGGCTACAGTTCACTTATATTTCAAATAAGTGGACAATCTTTATTTTTCAAGATTTTTTTTTTTTCCTCCCTTCTCCCACTTGGGGAATTTTCACATTTACTTAGCATAGTGCAAGGGGTGGGAGTGTTTGGGGTTTTTTTCATTTTCAGTAAAAAAAAAAGGACACTGCAGATGCTGTCTCAGAAGAAGAAAAGATAATAATCTGCAGAAGATTAAAATAGAAACAAAATGAACTGTATTCTATTACAAAGCTACAGAACATTAAAAACTTGAATCTTTTCCTCTCATAGGCAGAGCTGTGGCAAGCAAATTTTAAAGCAAATTGGTTTTAAAAATCAGAACTGTCTCATTGCCAAAATACACCTTTTTGTCTAGGACATGATAGCTTGTATGTATACTGGGAACTTGTGACACAGAAAGAAAAGGTGAATAAGAATAACTGCACGTCACAGACTGAAAAGCTGAACTGTAGATCCTCATAAAAGCAACACTGACAAAATGCACATAGGGCATTTATACCTGGTCTTGAACAGAAAGAAATACAGTTTTGCTTTAGTTCTGATTTCTCCCCATAGCCCATGTCTAAAAGGCAGGTATACCCTAAAGGAAATGGAAAAGAAACAAATCAAAAATGTTGATAAGGTGACTCAATCAATCATGGGACATATTTGCAGTGGTAAACAGGATTGTCTAACCAGAGCATTAACCTTCAGGAAGGAGGTAGAAGTAATGAAATAATCTAAACCCCCTAAACACATCAGTTGGTATGCAAATCTAATAACTAGTTACTTCATTATTGATGTTGACATTTCTTTTTTTGCTCCAAGAAGGGAATTTGCATTTTGTCATAGAAGAACTGTCTACGGGCAGTATATAAAATGAAGTAAACCATCTAAAATATCCTAGCAATTGTCAAAGACTTACATAATGAACTAAACACAACATACAGTAATGAAAGTAAACATCTCACTCACACAACCAAGGTCATAGAAAGTACTTTTTGCAGTGGTTTCTAGTGAATAGGAAAAAAAAGTTCAATAACACATTGAAAACAAAGAAATTCTTTCCAGATTATTAGAATTCCTCACCCAAAAGAAAACCAAACAAAACAAAAACAAAACAAACAAAAAAAAGGCACCACCCAACAAACAAACAAAACCAAAACCACACCACTACCAAGCGAAAACAGCAGCCAAACTTCTTTCTTAAGTATTTAAAGTCTGGAATATTTGTAATTCTATATGTGGAAGACAAAAAAGTCATCTCCATCTAGACGCCCACTAGACCACATAGCATAGTACTAAGCAAAAGAAGTGTATCCAGGGACTCAGTACTTGTAATACCCAAGTATTGAGAAGTGAAAGACAACGGCTGTTTGGATGGGTCATCTGTTTGTAGATGTACACCCAAATAGAATGAGTTCTTTATGGAAAAGCCAATTGAAAATCTGATTTGAAGTACATTAAGTACCTGAAAAAATAAACAAAATAGAGAGTAACAGAATTATGATGAGGCTAAAACCTTGCATTTGCACCTTATAGGCATAAAGTCAAACATTTACATTTCCAGGCAACAACTCCACATGCAAGACCTATCCTTTTTTCAAGCATTACTGTATTCATAATTGCTTAGATACACACACAGATCAGAGATAAGAACACCCATGGTCCATTACTCCATGCTTTCAAAATACCCTTCTTTTCTAGCCCTCAAATCTTTTGATGCTTGGAGTAGTTACATTTTAAATTATCCCAACAATAGATTCTCTCTAGCTTCCCTGGGGCCACCATTCCACATCATAAAGAATTTTATTTTCATTGACTTATTTTTCTTCTCCTTTTATTGCTATTCACCTTTCTTCTTTCTGTAAGTTCTTTTTCTACAGTTAATTTAACCTTTTTATTTTCATTTTGCTTCTCTGAACTACATTTTAAATTTCTTCTCTATTCAAGCATTTGAGATGGTTATCATATTTCTTCAGTTAGTATTTCCCTGACTATATCTCTTTTTTTAGCTGTTATCCCTCACTGCCTCCAAAACCAAATACATAATTTTCCATTGAATTTTGCCTGCATGAAAAAGGCACAATCAGGCCATTTAATCTTTTCCCACTAATTGGTCCTTTCAATCTCCAATCTCTTTGGTAGGTTTTTCTCTCCTTGAATCCCTTCCAGCATATTCATATTTTTGTTGTGCCAGCTCCAACAGTGCTAGCATACGTACGCTAATGCAGGAGTGTTTACATATTGAAAAACATACATGCAAACGTTGAGTGTAAAATAGAATTAATTTAGAACAGATTTTAGACAAAATCATATGCCACTGCAAATCCTTTGGAGAACACCCAAACGTCCTGCAATTAAACTTTACCCTAGAAACAGCTGGAAGCGAGTATGTGGTAATATATACCTATCTCGATGAACAGAGGCAGTGGAAGAACAATGCCTGTTTATATCATATGAAGATCTAATCAGAATGTTTCCAAAATTTTATAATTATCAGACACACATATACTTCATGAGTTTAAGATGCCGGCTCAGATGTAACCAAGATATAATAGATATCTCAGATATAATAGAACCCACAGTATTTAGATTTGGAATTTAGCAATTAATCCGCACACTGCAAGATGCACTATGTGCCCAGAGTTTGAAGTGGGCTGAAGGGCTTGGATCTGAAGGGTTAAAACAGCTGAACCTACTACAAGATATATTTGGATGAAAATGTAGCTGATTGATAAGCATTAAGTCTGTTCAGAGAGGACAGTTAGCGGCATCTTTGTAATCCTTACGTGTTTTCAGTTTGGACATACCAAAAAAAAATTCCAACTCTGTGTTTTCCAGGTTAAATCTGAAGCCTAAAACAATCTCTGCTCATCATGGACAGCCCGCATTTCTGCATGTTTGACCTTCTCATTCTGAAAAATTAATTCTGCTAGTCATAAACAACTTTTTTACGATACATATGCTCCACCTTAACCTTGTGGTGCCTCCAGGTAATTCTCCATGCTGATTTGTTCTAGTCTGACATCTCTGTGTGCTGGGATTTAGGTTAACCTTTTATGCTTCCATAACAGATGCTTCATACACTCCAGTCAGGGATTTTGTTAATTGCTTCTCCAATGGTGAGGACATCTCAGCTGCAAGGGATTAGGAAAGAATCAGGAAATCAACAACAGGTAAATTAGAAGTGGATCAGACACTTCCCCATTGGAAAGAAATGTAAATGTTAAAAGCTAAGTTTGATCCTCATGTTCATGCATGCTTTCAAAGTAGGATTTGTCAATTGCAGATGCAAAGCAGCTCCAATTTGATATTAGTCACTTTGTCTAGTTTATATTCTGAAACATTAAAACTGCATAAATGACCTGCCAAGTATTGATGTAAGCTTATTGACAAAACAGAATGCTTCACAGTAAGGGCATCATCTCACAGGGCTCCATGCAGTGACTCTGTAATTACTGTTTCAGCCTCTGCATATCAGATCTCTAGTATACTGTGCATGATTCACCAAAAATAAAAAAAGGAAGAATTAGCTGATGTAAGTAGGAATAAATTATCTGAAACCAATAATCTTTGAGTACTCACATAACCAGAATTATTCTAAAATGATCAGTTACACATCTTTCACTGAGGTTTAGAAACAATGGGGAAACTCGGCAATTTCTTAAAAAAAACCCTATTAAATCCTTATCCAGTAGCGATCCCTACCACATCCTCTAGAAAACTAGGGCAATAAAACAAAGCAACCTAAAAAAAAGAAGCATAACAGTTTATTTTTTTTTTTTTTCAGTATTTGGTGTAAAATGAGTACACTTGTACTGTGCAAAACATACATAAGCCAGGAGAAGACCTGAATTCATAGCAAAAGGTTAGAATCTGGACTGGGCGAGGAAGTAGAACTGTTAGTTATTTTATAGGAAGCAGGAAAGAAGAGGAACAAGTGATATAAATGGATACTTGCTCCAACTAGACGTGCATACCTCAAGTCCATAAACTACATCTGTAATTTGTTTCTTCTTCTTCTGACTTTCACTGTCATCTTGTACATTCATGAATTTGTATTTGCCTTCCACTGTCCTTGTCAGTCTACTTTTGCTTAGAAGTTTGCATATTTATTTTACTTGGAATATTTTCATTATGCTATTCCTTGATTATAAAATCAAGAAAAAAAAAAAAAAAAAACCAAAAAAAAAAAAAAAAAAACCAGAAAACAACCTGGTTTTAATCTTATGTGAAATGTAAACTAATTCAGTCTTTTGGGAGCGGATATTATACTGCCCTCTTCTACCAGAGAAAACAGCTCTAACATGTTTGCCTGGTTCTGGTTGCTTGTTAGCCAACCCAGGGCAATCTAACTACTATATAAATCTGTCCCAGGCAAAGGTTAGAGTAGGTGGCACAAATTAATGACATAAAGGTTTTGTTACAGCTGCTAGTATAGCAATGACCACCTTAAAAATGAACTCTGAAGACTGACTTAACAATTAAGGAATTGTGCCACAATGAATCACTCCTTTAGATAACAGAAGGCAGAATATGACTTATAAATGTCCATACTTCAGGAATCCATATTTTCAGTATCAATGATATTATTTATTGAATAGCGTAATCTTCGTTCAGTTGCTCTATTTCAGAAAGTTTTTATTCAGAATTCCATCAGGTTTTTACCCCTATTGATATTCATCTACAAGAATGATGTCTTTAAATACCAATAACTGTCCCATTTCATCCATAATTTATGAACCTACTGTCAACACAAAATCCATAGGTATCACTTTTTGCCCCTTGATTCCAAAAATTAAAGCCAGACAAAGCTGTAGTGAATAGCATAGGAATAACCATCATTTTCTGCAATCTCATAGAAATCTGCACTTTAGATAAAGTTCATATTTATTCCACATCTGAGACAAAAACCTATTTAAGGCACCCTGCGACTTCAAATCCCTTTTATTTACTTTATTTACATTTTAACAATGTTTGACAAAGTAAACCTCTTAAGAAATATTGGATCATTTGTGAGAAAGGGTGCTGAATCTTAACAAAGCAAATATTCTGAGCCATCACAAAAGGGTTCCCTTAAAGGGATATTTTCCTCAAATTACAGCTGTCAGTAAAAATATGACTTTGCTCTTTGCAAGTTGGAGACTAGGTTTCAAAGGGAAGAGTAACATAGAAAAATAAAAAAACTTTAGTCAAATAAGGATAAACAAGAGACTGGATAATCAGAAAAAGACAGAAGTCAAGTCTATAAACAAGGCTGAGAAATTTTCAGCAACATTTCTTAATACGCACTGAAGTTACTTACAAGTTAGAAGATATCATTCCTATTGGTGTCTTCCAAATTTAACTAGCAAATTTAGCATTATATAATGGGGAAGACTGCTCATGAAATCTTAAAAGTAATTTTGAAAGACAAGGAATCTTTAGGAGCCTTCACAATCCTATACAACAGTGTCCAGTATGGGATTTCATATATACAATCACATGTGTAAAATACTAGCACATAAAAGAAATAAAAATACTTACCCCTGCATGAACTTCTGTTTTTATCAATCCAGATGGTCATGAAGAACTGGACCCTGTACATGTGTTAGTGTATTTCCCCAGAAAGACACATTAACTTATGATACCCAAACAAGTCAGCCTATACTTTGCAGCCCAAGAACCACTATTGCCATGTTTACACAGCACCAAAAGTCAGCCTATAAAGCCCTGCCTCCTGGCGCCTTGCTAATGAAACACACAGATCCCAACTCAAGGTGACCCTTAACTAACCCAAGTGACGTTTTCTCATCTGCAAACCTCAGTGCAGAACCAAGGGAGCTGCTAGCCAGGAGACCGGCAGAGACGAAGGAGGATGAGCCATTAGGAGGCATCTATACTAAGCCCTAGTAGAACACATGCACAAGTGCAAGAAGAGTTTAAGAAGAGTTTTACAAATGCAATATTATATGCCCAAAAAGTTAACCATTTAAAAACTATTGGTATTTCTGCCCATGCAACACACAATTACTTTCTTTTGACAACTGCATAAAGAACAATAACTCAATGCAAAGCCGTATTTTCATCAACCTACATTTCATTACCATTTTTACAGTAATTACTGTCAGGGCATCAGGTACTCATGTTTTTATATAACTGTCATTGTAATATGTAATCATGACAATTTCTTTAACTCCTGCATTGCAGGTTTACAGGCTGAATTCCACTTTAAGTGTGAAAGCTTAATCCGGAAATCAGTATAGAGATTCAGAATTCACACAGGTTCTAGTCTAGTCTAGTCTAGTCAATGAAATTAACTCTCTTACTCAGCAACAAGAAGGCAGTTTAACTATCAGAAGGGTAAAAATCCAGGCAAAGTATATATCATACTATTATAATCAGTCTTCTAAACTTTTGATGCTCCAGTGGTACACTAAGATTTTTAGCCTTCTGACCATGCTTTACAAATACCTATATGGATGAAAATGTTACACACACATTGAGAGCACCTACTTTCCAATGTAAAAAGTGCTTAATATATGAAATCTCAGTGCAGTACAACTTTTTAACCATGAACAACAGAGTATTGGCCAAGAGGATACCATTCTGTAACCCTGGTGCTATGAGTTATGTTTTTGATGGTATGTGGGACTGGTATATCACTAGGCTTCGCTAAGCTAAAAGGTAGATTTACATTTTAAATCTAGGCTTTAATTTCCAACAAGGAGTGGCTGAATAGTGTAGCCACAGATTCTTTGCTTATCATACCACCACTTCAAGCGATACTTCTTTGATAGATCAAATATCTGTGGAGTTACTCTCATCACTAAAATGGTGTGTTTTCTGTGCTGGTGATTTTAGGCTATCAAATGTAAATAATATTTTGTTACTCTGAAGTTTTCTCAGAGTCTCCCCACAGGTGATGCATAATGACTTCTGGTCGGAAAGATTAAATGTAACATTTTTCAATCTCTCTTAAGATAATTCTTCTTCCATTTCAGAGATGTAGCAATCTACTTGACCAAGCTGTCAAAAAGGCATACTCTGCACCTCACGCTGAATATGGACAGACCATAACCTGGAAGGCTGTCTGTGCAGACACACACATGCACAGAAAACCAGACAAATTGTTCCAAGAAAGCTTGCATGAAGTCAATTTGCGTGATGTACAGTGATACCACATCCTATGAAATTATTAGGATTGACCCCATGAATGTCTTTAAAAAGAAAGAAAAAAAAGCAACAAACCCCACACATTTAGGGAAAAGCAAGTACATTCCCACACAAATTACCTAACCTGAACTTGCCCCAGATCCCACTGTCTTATGTGTGAATAATGCTTGCAGTTGTTATGAGGTTAAAATCCAGTTATAGTTAAGCAGTGTTCAGACAATAAATAAAGACAAAAAAGACAAATGCACAACCAGCTGAAATACAACTGGCTGAGATGCAGGCATTATACTGGTCTTTTCCTGCTGTTCATCCATTTACAGAGTCTCTTAAGAACACATTACCAGCACACACAGACTTATGTTATGTATTTTGGTAGGGCCATAGTCAATTACTATTTTGGATAGAAAGGAATTTCTCCTCATAAAATAACATACGGGAGCATTTACCCTGCCCTGCATCAACAGGTGAAGAGGTTTCTAGTTGCATTACTGTTCTCTGAAATTCTGGTATTTGCAGCCACCAGTGAAGTTGACAAAAACTAATGGGAACTGGATCAGCTTAAGTGACCCAACTGCAGGGAGATGAATGCCAGTGCTCCAGTACGTCTTCATGTAACTTTGTCACTAATTTCGACTGATGTTATGCAGATTCTAGAGTGCATGAAAACACACATTTGTAGAGGTGCATATCTATTGTTTCCTCCTCCTGTTTTGAATTTTCTTTTCCTCATCCTTCATACCTCTTACTTGGAATGCTGTTCTTCCCCGCACATTTCCCTTTTTTAGTACTTGCTAATATTTTATAGTTTAATTGCATACTATCAGAGACTAAGCCAGCCCCAGAGAATTCAACATGATTTCTCTTCCCCCACCCCCGCTTTAAATACATCTAACCCCATCTACTAAACATGTTCAACACCCAGAAGCATTACTGTCACTCTTACACAGGGTGTCTGCGGCTCTGTACTACACAAGAGTATGCTCTAGAAGAATCTTGTGTCCACCAAGACTGAACTGAGGCTGCCAAGTTACACATTCTGTAATAGAACCATCTTTCTAATCACCCCCAAAAAATGGGCCACCTGCTATTGTTCCCACCTGCTATTGTTCCCTCCAAAAATATTGTTATTGTTAATTATTGTAATTAACAATAACACCTTTATTGTTACCTAAATGTGCCTACAACTCGTGTTGCCATATCTGAGCAAGGTGTAATTATCTCTGTTGTGGACTTAATTCAGTTTCAACATGATCTATTTGAACTGGAAAGTATATAATCTACGGCTGAGGGTCTCACTACCTCAGCTGCACTCTTTTCTGCACTGGCCAGGCAGTAGTGGTTGTATCTACAAAGACTGCAGTTGCAGCTCTGCATTGCAGCCAGGCTTTACCCTTTGCTTCCTTGACTATCATAGCACTAACCTCCCACCAGCTGCCATCATGACCTGTTGCAATTTGGGAGCAAACAGCAAAGCTCATGCTGCTGGGACTTTTTACTGCTTCAGTGCTTGAGCACAACACTCATCACAGAGGTCAAATTCTCAGTAAAAAGACTACTTGAAGTGCTGCCTTGCCCCACTGCTTTAACCTGACCTCATACTAGCTAGATACTGAAGCAGCCCTACCTGCAGTAAATAAAATCATCAGATAAAAACAAGAGGAAAAAGCAAAGCAAACTGTATTGTGGCTGTTTTGCTTTAGGAATACGGTTGCATTACAAAGACAGAGGGACATGCATCAACAATGAAGAGAACTGCTGAAAAGACTGCTTTTCTCTACAATTGTAGAGTAAACCTCATTAAAGTTAGTACAAAGTGCTACCTCCAGAACTGCTGTTTCCACTCTGCTTCACAATTTAGAATATACTTAAGTTTCCTTCTGCTCTGCTAAATTGATTTTTGTACAGCATGAGGGGATGTGTTCTGCTTCCGACTATAGATTTAAAGAAATACTACACATCACCGTACACTGAGTAAAAATCAGTTTTCTAACTGTAGATGATGAAACTATTTCTCAGCCCTGCTGAGCAGTCATATCCCTCTAAAAATCATCAACTGGATCATTTCACCAAGAGCAAAAATAAAAGATGATCTCTTTAAATATATTATTTTACACATTACTCAGGTGTTCCTTTCCAAAGGTTATCTGTAGTTTTCTCTACAGTATTTAACATTAAGCTTTCTCCTCCTCCCTCTTACATGCTCAGCTGTTATCAAGAGACTTTGGTCCTGGTAAAATCCCAAAACACATTACAACTGAAAAATGCTAAGCAGTTGTCTCTCCTTTTCTCCTGGTGATAAAGGGCATTCTAGAAGAAGAGCTGCATTAACAGCTCAGATCTGAATCTGAGCACAACAGAAAGCCAGCTGTTAAGATTCGGCTGTAGACTGTTGCAAAATTATCTTATTTGCAAAGCTCACTGTGCGGTGAGGCAGATAAATGATAACGCCATGAACTAGTAAAAGGCAGAAAGCTTTATTCTACGCATATCTGAGACTGACTTAAAATTTAATACTGAATATGCAGCTTTGAACATATATTCACAAACATTCACTCCAAGCAGTCCTGCACATGCAGCATTTTAACATGGGGAAAGCAGTACGTTATTTCTCTGCATAATGGTACAGAAACAAGTATTTTAACATTCAAGGGGAATAAAATGTTCAGAAAAGAAGTGGCTGGCAAAAAGAGGGCTCATTCTGGCAAAGGATGTGTTTCCAGCCAAATGAGAAAACTTCTGCCTGTCAGTCAATCAATCAGTGCGTAGTTTATTTTAAGCTGATGATAATATAGCTTTGGAGATTAGGAAACTGGTGAGCTACATAGAATATAAAATTAATTTTCCTTAAGTGAAAAAAAAAAAAAACAAACCTTCAACAAATAAGCACAAGACTTAACCCTCTCTATCAAGTTCAGAATGGAAAAACTATTCAGAAACATTATCTGATGTGAATTTGGTCAGTATCATAGAACATAAATGAACAAGCCAGTTGAGAAGCAGGTATTATGTATTACATGTCTGAGATGGAGGAGTTTATTATCATGGTTTTTTTTGCTAATTGACTAATTAAAAGAGCTGTGCAAATACAAAATGAAGAACAGAAAAATTTACTGCATAGGCAGCCTCAGCCAGAATTTACAAATTCTAATGCTTTAGGTTAGCTGCTGAGATGCATATTGAGCACTTCAATCACAGCAGCCTCATTTTAAAATCAAGTGTCCTGGTTTTGCCTTGGATAGAGTTAATTTTCTTCCTAGTACCTTGCATACTGCTGTGTTTTGGCTTTAAACTGAGAACAATGCTAATAATACACCCATGTTTTAGTTATTGCTTACTTTGATCAAGGACTTTTGAATCTCTGATGCTCTGCCAGTGCATAAGAAGCTGAGAGGAAGAAGAGACAGGACACCTAACCCAAACTAGCCAAAGGGGTATTCCATACCACAGCATGTCATGCCCAGTATATAAACTAGAGGGAATTGGGCCAGAAGTTGCCAGTCACTGCTCAGTGGCAGGCTGGGTATTGGTCAGCAGGTGGTGAGCAATTGTATTGTGCATCAGTTGTCCTTCTTGGGTTTTATTCCTGTTTCTCTTTTTGTTACCTCTCCTTTCAGTATAATAATAATAACTATTATTACTATTATATTTTATTTCAACTAGTAAAATGTTCTTATCTCATCCATTCATTTCATTCTCAGGTGAGTGAGCAATCAGCTATGCTGTACTTATTTGCCACCTGGGATTAAACCCAGTAAGCAAGTCAAGTAAGCACCCACAAAACTGCAGCTGCAGAAGGTGCAAGTTCAGTGTCCTGAAAACGAACCAATTTTTATTTAAATTCCTAAATTTGGCTCTGATGTCAAGCATCCATGTTTGACAAAGTTGATCTTCATTTGTCTGTCAGTGAAAAGTTATGGGCCACCTCTGCATCCCATACGAGCCAGTTAATTATGTCTGTCTTCTGCCATCTGCAGGGGAGAGGCTATGCACCATAAAGATAATTTAGGAGCGGGGAACTGCTCCCCAGACATACTTCCACTGTCTTGCAGGGACAGTCACTCTAACTTGAAAATCGAAGGATGAGGAAGAGAAATTGGAATCCTTCCTCCTCTTCCTCTAAGAGCAGGCTCTTGTCCCACCTTTCTATGGGATGGTGACCAAGGTCACCAATCCCAGTGTCCCTGCCTCAGTCCAGGATCAAACAGCTCCCCAGGGCATGAGCAAGGTGATATCACACAGAAGAGCCAAAGTCTGGCAACTATCTCCCATGCAACACCACAGTCACAGGTGAAACACGGAGTCACTTTGGCCTAGTATGCTCCAACAAGCAAACTAGTCCAGTAGGATCTTTTGCCACATGTGCTGATCTTGTCTTCCATTCTATTATATTACAAGAAATTTTTAATCTAAAGCCCACTGGAAGTTCCTTTCAGTTTTGCATTTAAGAAATGCACTACCGTATTTTTGACTAGCTATACCTTCATCAATATTGCTAAAAAACCCTACTGCCTTTGATTCCCCCAAGAGAGGATCACAGCTAAGATAAGACAAAGATTATTCTAAATGGTGGCACAAACCCCAAAAGAAAACATGCCTTTCAAATAAGTGCAGCAGCTTTTAATTTCTGAATTGTGCAGTCAAGCATACACATTCTTGTCTGATGAAGAAGAATATAATTACCTAGGGGCATGTCAAAAATAACTGTTGCTTTTCCCTTACTATCTTTTCTTGGGAGAGCAGAGTTTGGCAAGCCAATCAAGAAATTAAACCTGACATTTCACAAACTGATCGTCATGTTGCTATTTATTTATTTTTTTGTTTGCTTATTTAGGGTGAGTACAGCTATCAGGCAAATACACAAAGAATCTGACACAGCCTTCAGCAGTATCCGAGCTAATCCTTAAGAAAATTAATTCCCTAAACATAAACCAGGAAATCTCAGGAGGTCATTGTGCTGTCCTAATCTTTTACAGTGAACTAAATGCTTTAAATTCCAGTAGAAACAATTTTAGCATCTACCTTTCATTTTACGAAATGTCATATTCATCAGATAAAGGAATCAAAGTTCATCCTGTTTTGAAATAGCAGGTTAAGGCAAAGCAGCAGAGTTACTTGGGTTTTGGTGGATTTGGGTTTGGTTTGCTTTTCCTAATGTTCACCCATTCTCAGCAGAATTTCTTTGCAATGGTTCCTTACTACAGAATAGGATGTTCACAAACTTCTCTTAAGTACAATAATTAGCATTGATATTGATTAGTATATATATATTGATTAGTATTTATATTATTGACACAGGTTAGCACACAGCAACAAGATAATTTTGAGTGTTTTAAATATTCATCCCTAAGTACGTTGCATGTTCTGTGTCTTTGTTGTACAGTAGCTTTTTTACACAGAGACTTACATTAGGTGGTCAGCTCCAGATATCTTCACCCGTGTTTCAGGTTTAAATAAATTACTTCAGGTTACACTATTGTAACAGCTGAAAATTTGGTTATGACTTGAGTGAGTTTAATTTCCAGAACAGTTCATTTTGAGAACAAATCTGTATAAGCAAAACAGTCTTGTCCTACAAATTCCTGAAATATGAGGAAGTGTTTGCACAACTACATTTTAATCCTTGACACTAAGCCTTAGCATACATGCATTAATACTTCCATTATAAAGACAGGGTCTTTATATTGGAATTATATCTTTATATTATCAGGAAGACAAGCGTCTGAGGCAAATATGACTATTTTTTCTGTTACAAATTATATCTTCCCCAGGGATACTGACAGACTTTCAAAGAATCGTAAAGAGCCCTTCCACTATCTGAGATACATGCTTATTAGCAGTCACACTGGGGTATAGGAACTAGGAAGGACAGACAGTTTCCTTGGTTTTGCTCTCAGGTATTCCACTACATAGAAAAAAAACAACAACCTTGAGTAGTCAGAAAATTCTTCCCTGATGTTCATACTCATAAAAGTTCATAGAATTCAATAGAATATCTGGAGTTGGAAGGGACCCTAAAGACCAGAGTTCAATTCCCTGTAGAGTTTAAATAGAAAGTAAACTTTTTTACTATTAAATGGTTCATTAAGTTAGTAACTGCATGTGACATTAGTAGGCTTGCTGTATTATTCAAAAGTCACATTGCTAATTACCAAATAAAGAAGCCAGAAGTTATTAGAGCTTCATTGAAATATGCACAGAATTAGCACACCTATCAAGATTCCTGAGATCTCAAGAAACAACAAAAGTTTATTTCATTTAGAAGCAATACTACTACATTAATGACAAATAATGCTTTGAAATTGGGTGTGTAATACTGTAACTTGCTTTAAATGATTACCTTGCATTAGATGTTGGTGAGGTGCAACGATTCTGCAAATAGCAATGCTTTTTTGGAATGACATAACTGTAGAGACACCTATACATTTTTACCACCAATAACCACTTTCATTCAAATTTACAGACCCTGACCATAAAATCATAGAATGGTTTGGGTTGGAAGGGACCTCAAAGATCATCCAGTTCCAACCCCCCTGCCCTGTATAACTCTCTCTCTGTATAATTGAAATATTACTATGATGTTCCAATCAGTGTAAAAACATTGAAAGAGGCATATCTTACCTTGCAGAAATTAAATCAAGTGCCTTGATTTGTACTGAAATGGAAAAAGTAGTTTGCCTCACTGTTTGGCGAAACCACAAGTTACACAAGATTTACATCATCTTCTTTCTGACACAATCTCAAAATTCTCATATAAATCAAGAGTTAATATTTGCTTTGTGTTTTAAAACTCTGCTTCACAGTTATGGTTTCTAAACGTGGTAAATAATTTAAGAAGCTGCAAAGTCTGCATGTGGAAAGGTTCACATGAACCTTGAAAACTCTTTTGTTGCATTATTTAGTATAGTTATAAATGTCAGGTTACTGTTCAGAGTGGTACGTCTGTTTAGAATGGCATTTGCAGAATATTGTTTGCAAAAGTTCATATGAGTAGTCCTCTCAGTGCTGCTAGTAAAGACTTATCTATTTATGTATTTTAAATTCTTCAATATGGCAGGTTGCTTTAAAAGGAGATGCTTCATTTTGTGTCTGTTTTCAGCTTGACATGTCCTATGGCAGGTCAAAACCATTCCAGAACTGTATAATTGTTATTCTTATTTCTATTATCTTAGTTACACACAGAAGCTCTGATCACATAACAGGATTCTCCACTGAGCTTTATGCTATAGAGTTACAATTTTAAAACAAGCCCATCTTCTACTCTAAGGTCTAAGGTCAAATTGTAAGAAATGAAGATGAAAACAGATAGTGAAATATAAGAAAACAAAGGCGGGGGGGAAGAATTAATTTGCCAGGATATATCCAAACACCCAGAGGAAGATTTTATTTTAATTAAAAGCACTAAACATACAGAATACAATAAGTTAGAACAATCACTCAGGGTATTAGTTTCAAAGTACCTCTTCTGTTTTCACTCTGAAATCTTTTTTTAGAGAAGGAAATGATTACTGCATGTCTGACTTACACCTGCTGTTTATGATCATATTAGCAAACCTGATTGATAGAAAGTGCCATCTCAACACTCACAACTTTGAGGCTTAAGTTAAAAAGTGGCAGATCAAGAGGAGCTAGACAGTTTAAAAAAATACCCAAAAGTGCTCTGTAGAGATATTCTATATATTATTCAAAATATTTAAGCTGTTTATGAAACATATATTTTGCTCAAGGGCAATTACTCAGAATATAGGAAACCATGCTTTTATGTAGCAACTGATCAGAACAAACTAGGTGAAAAATTCACACCAGCCAAGCTCATACCTAGAAGGAACTCCTTATGGAATAACACACTGAAAATAAGATTCACCTCCAAACTTTGACACCCAACCTATTTACTTAAAGACAGACAAGATGAATGGTGTTTATGAATCTCATGTTTGCAGACTGATTACCCAGCATGGGCAACATCACAAGTTTTTACAGAAGTCCTGTAATACAGCTTCCTTTGCCTCCAAGAAAAAATGTTTTTCCCTATACAAATTACATGTAAGTACATTTACATGAAATATTTACACGTTTCATATAAATAAGAAGACAAATCCCTGAAAGTGTTCAAGGTCAGGCTGGACAGGGCTTTGAGAAACGTGGTCCAGTGGAAGATGTCTCTGCCTATGGCAAGGAACAAGACGAGCCTTAAGGTCGCTTCTAACCCAAACTATTCTGTGATTCTATGAAATTATTTTCATAACTGTTTTTTTAAAAAGTAATTTTGAAACTTTGCAGACAAAATATGACAACTTAGGACTTAATATGCAGCTTAGTTGCTATACTATTTTAAAATACAGTTGATTCATAGAAGAAGAAAAATAAATTGTCATATACTGCTCACAGGAAACATTTTTTTAATTCTAAAATCTGATTTCATTCTAAAGCAAACATAATAGATAATATTAAGTCACAATTGTCCACTACAGATATTGAAGAAAATCTGATTTTAGGCTTCAGTGCCAGGTTTTATTTGCTTTATTTTTCCTAGAAGTATATTTCTTCATGACATCTTAGTAGAGGATGGTAATTTAATACATTCCACTTCTTTCATGCAATTTCTGCTATTTCAATAAGTAACAGCTGTTGACATATAAAATTGCTGGAAGTATCTTTTTTTGTTATAGCATTTTCTGGTTGGTTTTTTTTTCCTGCAACAAAGCAAACTTAAACAGCCACTAAATGAAAAAAACCTTCTCCTGATGACAGCTTTTCCAAGGAAAAATTCTTCGCTATACAACTCAGAATTCATACAGAGAACACAAGACAGAGATGTTTTAGGAAATGTCTTCTATAAAATATTCCAGTTCTGTTAGTTCTAGTAAGTGAAATAAAAATTAATCTAAATGACAAACTAGACATTTTTAAAAAGATTGACCATCCTTTAGCCTGGCTCAATCTATGACTGGAAAGCCAACCAAGTTTGAAGGTGTGATTTATCCACGTGACATAGGTTGCACTACAAAACCTGAATTGTTATCTAGTGAAAGCCATTGGAGAAGTAGTGAAGCTCCTAAAAACAAAATTATTGCAAGTAGTAAATATGAAACACACAGTTTGGCAAATAAAATTAGATGCGCCAAGTTCTAACATATCAGCTTTGGTTATATTCTTTAGAAACTCTGAAGTTGCAGTAAATACAGTCTGAAACCTGTTCTGGTCCAGAAGTCTGAGCTGGGCTTAAGCAGTTAATAAGAGCATGAAATAGCATGTGCATAACGTGAATAAAAGCCTTCATTTGAACCAAACCCTTAGTTAGTTCACAAACATCACAGCCAAATGCCTTGTTCGAACTTATAATAAATATTGCTCACTCTGATTTCTGCTTTAGCAACATAAAACACATCACTTTTATCAAGTGATGTATTTCAAATGCACCTTGGCCAGAATTTCATCCATAACACTTTAAGGATATTTTAATCTTATAGACTATAGGTGTATCACAAAGCCTATATCAAGCGTCATCAATATAGGCAGTTTCTCATAAAGCCCAAGGCAGGCCCATAATGTTCCTTGATGGTACTGCCTCCAGAAAATTCACTCCTAAGTATTTAATAGATGCATTGCACTATAGTTTTGATAGCATTTACAAGACATTTCATACCAGTTACCATGCAACCCAACACTATCAACAATTTTAATACCAGAAATCAGTGGAAAAAAAACCCTACTGTTCTGCTGACAAAAGTTTGCCTCCTGTTCTGACTACATCTTTTCACAAAAGACAAAACATTAAACAATCTCCTACATCATAAAATGTACTTATTATAACCACTGTTTTTATTTTCTTATTACAAATTATACTGGACAAAACAGGCAGACTAGATTAGTGTCAGCTAAATTTTTCACCTTTCTTCAGATGCTTCACTTAGATCTTTGTATAGAAGTAACTCTCTGAAATCCAAGTGTTAAAGGATTCCTACCACTTCAAGTATGAAAAAATCAATTAATGGCAAATAAATATAGAAAGAAATTAGCTGCCCTTAATTTGGGTAACATTTTTTGTCTTAGCTGAAAAAACAATAATACAGAAATTGGAACTTAATTGCTTACCTTCACCTGCTAGTCCCAGTAAACACTTCAGGCTCAATATAGTAGAAGAAAAGCTTATGAATAATTCTGAACTGCTGCTGCTAGCTTTTAAATCCAGGAAATAATTTATTCTGTCTTCCAAAAGATCCAATTTCGATTGAAAATTATATATTAAAGCAACAAAGTATCTTCTTCTATAGGCATATTTGAATGCATTTTTCTTTGCCACCAAAACACAAAACCATGTCTTTGTTGAATTGCTCTCAGTAACAGGCACCACCTATTTCAGAGTGCCCCAAAAGCAGTTGTTTGTGTTTTTTAATGCATTTTCCTGGAACAATCTAAACATTAAACAAGAAAAAGTCAACCCCCCATAAAAGTTATGACACTCCCTGAAAGCATTTTAAAACTATGAATTCTACACTTTTTAATTCAATCACTGGTTTCTAACAGGCCACACTTGCTTACATTTTCAGCTTAAATCTTTCTTCTTCTTAAAAGACAAACATCTTTTTTTCCACAAGATGAAAACAGTTTATTCTACCACTATTGAGCGCAACAAGAACAGCAAGTTACCACAAAACTCGTTAACAGACTAAAAATGCTGCAACACATCATGAGAGCACCTGTAACAGAAATTGATGTTTATGATATTTTCCTAGCTTCTATGCTTCTATGTTTGAGCTATTCTTCGCTAAAAATGGAGTATAAGAGAGACCTAGTCTCAGCAGAGCTCAAAAAGGCCTGGGAAATGGAAATTTTTGTTGAATTGAACATTTTAAAGGTGGCTTTCTATGAAAGCGGTTTGAATTTTCCCCCCATCTACTCCCTGGTTCCATTACCCCCAGTGCTTTAGATTCAAAAGGGGAGAGAAGAGAGAAATCTTTGCTATCCTCATTTCTCCCACCCTCTTTAAATTCATCTGTGACTTTAATTATATTTCTTCTCATAAGGTTGTCTTGCCTCTATTTTATTTTTAAAGAGATAAGAGCTTGCAGCAAGGCTCCCTAAAACACTCTTTCAGCTCTACTTTTAATGCATACAGTAAAGTCAGAAGCATACATTTAAAAAAATACAAAGAGTAGCTGATTATTAATTCCAGTTATACTATTACTGAGAATCACTAATCAGAATTATACTAATTAATTTTACATAATCAGTAATTTTCTACAAGAGCAGCTTTGTGAGCACTTACAGTCTGTCAGGCTTTGCTTCATGCTAAATCCTCACCTTTTGTGCTTACACACTTTACAGCATTGTTGAAAACTTGTCGACAAAAGAAACATTTAAACTTTCAGTATATGCGTGAGCTAAAAATGGAATTACTTCCTTTTGATATTAATTACTGCTTTGGAATTGCTAAGCAGGAGAAATGTTTATTAACCGCTGTACAAAGTTCTCTTTAAGGGTAATCATTTTATCACTTTGCAGCACAATTCCGAAACACAATTCAGCACTTGACAGCTTTTGTTAAGCTTGTTTTTGATAACTGGATACAAAAGTTGCTTCTGGCCATTTGGAACTATTCTAGTTTCATGGAGCTTTTGAAAGTGATCGGTCTTAAATCAGTCACTCATTCTGCTGAGCCAGCTTGACAATTTTGATGGACCATTACAATAGTTTATGTTTCATTTCTGGAAGATTTCAGTAGACATCTCAGAATTAGGCTACCTCGGAATCTCAAGTTGCAGTGGGCTCTGATTTTGATTACAGGTCATCATTATTTAATGCAAATAACCATGGCAAGTCCTTTCAGATTAATATTAACATATTAACAAGAACTTTTGCAACACTACTTTCTTACATCCTTCTTTACTTATAACTATGGCCAGCTCAAGAGACATCTCTGTAAATCAGAAATCTATTTCTCAATAATTTAATTAATAAATTATTATTAAATAAAATTGAACAGTAGTTAATGGGCATGATGTTTGTTTGAATGAAAGCAAGCCAGTGATAGCCTTGTGGAAAATAAAGTTGTTTGCATTTTATTAGGGAGAAAGTGAAAGAGAAACGCATATTGTAAATTCCCTCAGTTCTTTTCTCCTTTGATATGGTAATAGTGATGCAACAGGGAGAAAAGCTGCATGAAGACTGAGCAAATAGGAGGAATGTTATTTGTGAATATTCTATGATGTACAAACCAAGTTTTGACTTGGTATTATTCATGTCCTTCTCTTTAACATCTTAAAAATTCATAGGGCCAGTAGTGGCAAAAAGCAAACAGTAATATTGTATTTCAATCAGTCTTACCACAGAAGACAGACCTGCATTTTTAACTTTCTAAACAACAATTCAGAAATTATATTAATACTGTAATATGACTGAAAAAGCAGCAGAAACTCTTCCATCCCCTAACCAGATGTTAAGTGGCCCAGCTTTACAAACCTGTTTTAGCACCAGCAGCAACCTGACCTGGCTTGCTAAACCGAAGAGCATTTCCTATCCTTTACCACAGAATTCAAATACACAAGGAAATATGAAGAGCTTTCTACATGTCAAAGATAAAATACACTTTGAGGGTGTAGGCAACCTGAATGTGAAATACATTTTTAGTAAAACTACAATCCCATACGAGAATCCACTCAAATATCCCACTGCATTTGATGGAAAAACTTCCATGCTGTACATGCTCTGTTCTGGACTCTCAACTTGTTTCTTTCCATCATACCGTATGCTCAAATTACCATCAAATATAGAGCAATTCCAATTTAAATAATATGTGTTTACATCTGCTAACAATCTTGCCTCTAGTTTTAAACCAAATTACTTTGATTTAGACTTTGTATTTGAAATACAAGGTAATACATTAAGAAAAAATGTAAAGACAGAAGGGAACTACTCTATTCTTTTTAGGATTTTCATTGCAAAAAAGCCTAAGTTGAAACTTTTTCCTCCTGTTTGATGTCTTCATATAAGACTGGAGCCAAATATAAAGACAGAAAGTATCCAATAAATGTAGCCTGTGCAACCGGTTCTCAGCCAAGGTACTTAGAACCAAAATATATTCACAAATTATTAAAATGTTTCTGAATTTTTACAAAAATTTCCCAGACTCCATACATTAACATATGCTCCTAAATAAAATTTCTATCAAATATGATCAGGAAAGGTTGGTTTTAGGCACCACAGAAAGGTCTTCACTGTTGCTTTTTGTTTTGTTTGGGGTTTCTTGTTGGGGTGGGGAGTGGTTAAGGGGATGTTGCTTTTAAATTTTATCTTACCTCGACCTCCGTGTCTGTATTTAGATTGAATACGGGCAGGCACGATATGAAGTCAAGCACTCAGAGTTGAAACTAACACTTTTATGATCCTCTTCCTCTCCTAAGCATATGAAGAGTATAAACCTTGTTTAGAGGGATTATATATTTAGAAAGATTATAAAAAGGCACATGTCACATTGTCCTGTCCCACCTTTTCCCCATGTCACTCAGAATAAGTGATGCTCGGAAGAAGTTTTTATTGGGAGGAACTTCTACTTTTTCCTACTGCATGCTTTCCTCTACCTGGAGAGGCACAGGTTGAATAATATACTTTAAAACTTATGCAAAGTCCTGCCTGAAGTCAGTTGCTCAATACAAATAGATACATTGTCCAGGGCCGATGAAGGCAATGTGTTACTAAATAGTAATGCCACTATTCTCAGTGCAGGATTCTACATGGTTCTAGAAGTAATGCTACCATTAGGAAATTCAACTTTGCTTCACCAGCAAATTATAGACATACTGTTATATAGCCTTCCTTCTCTGTGGTAAATATGATGGTCCTCAGTGCTCAATGAGCATTAGGGAATAAAGCTTTACCATAACGAGAATATAACAGCCAGTTACTTGTCTCATTTAGATATGGAGACAATTAAAGCTCAGAGAAGACAACTCAGTTTCATCTTTAGAAGCTTGTGACAGAGCCAAGAGCAGAACTTTCTTAGACTTGTGTTTGAATTATAATACCAGTCATAACTTAGTTTTAACATTTACATATATTTAAGTTTCAGCTGTATCTGGTTAAGATATCATTATGCAGTAAACAGAGAACATGTAGATAACATGGCTGTATGATTAAGGAAGTCATGTTTTGCTACAAGACACCAAAACAATGGGGCAAACCAGAAGGACTAGCAGCAAACAGATCCAGACTATGACGAAAAAAAATCCTGGCAGTATATACTAGAATGTTAATTAAAAGGAAAAGGAAATAAAATTACTGTCCCAAATATAAGAGGAGACAAGGAAAGGGTTTGTCAGCATGCTTTGCACATTTCTGGTGCAGGTCACAACAATGATTTTATTTTCCCTACAAAAAAGCAGCTCAAAAGAGAGGTGACAAGGTACTTTCAGCTATGAGGGGCTGGGGTTCATGCGAGTTTGAGAAACTATGAGCATGTGTGTATGTGACTTTTTAATTTGGTTTTCAATTCCTAAGGTTCAGGGTTTCTTGGGTATCACTATTTTGTCCCCATTGTAGTGTATCTGCAGCATATAACTGAAAAGATGCAAGTAAGAAAAGATGCCACCAATATTTGCAACATAAGGTAATGCAAACCATTTTACAAAGTCCTAAAAGCGCTCTGCTTACTTCACTTTTTTACCTTTAGAATTCTAATTTGTAAATAAACATCACATAGAAATAGTGCAATAATTATTAAAAAAAAAAAAAAAGTTAAAAAAAAAAAAAACCTAAAAAAAAATAACAACCCTCCTCAATACAGACATAACCAAACCAAAAGACTACCCAGCTTGAGAATCTTTCCTGTCTGGACCTTATGTCACTATCTTGAACTCTTTCCTGTCACTAACTGAGATCCAGCAACTGGGCTTGTCCTTAAACTGTTATATCCTGGCTCCACAGTTCTTGGGTTTATCACCAACTTTTTCTTCCAACAAGCTACCACTGAATTTCTCAGCCAATACCTGTTTGAAATTGAACCTTATAGCTCTGATCTGTCACTGCATCCAACCACACTCAAAAGCAGTAGAGAGAGGTGTCTACAGGGAGCTGGCTATAGCTCTGTTATTCATAGCTGAGAGGCATAAATCAGAGTTATATTGTGACTGCTGTGAAAAACAGCAGTGGAGAACTGGATGTAATACAACTGTGCTCAGCCACCATCTCCTGCTTCTTTATTCCCTTTTTCTTAAGGCCCACAAAATGATCCCAGCAAAAACACTTCAAAATTATGTCAGACTCCCAAGTCATAATATTAATTAGGCACTTACTTCTTGTCTTCTGAAAGGAGATTTTCCATGTGTTAATTTCACCAAACATATTTCATAAATATCCCTTTATTAAAGGAAAAGAGATTCTTAGGTAAGCAAAGAAAAACCCCAGCAACTAGCTGAAACTTTCACTAAGAGCAGTAAGAAAACTCTTCAAAACCCAAAATAAAATGAGAGAGTTGGCAAAACTGCCAGCTAGACTCTCTTTTTTGTCTGAGATATTATTTTTACAGGAATTGTGCCAATGCAGGTTTGCTGCATTGTCTAATGGCTAATGCTGCATAGTGTAATGGCTAGAGGCACAAACTAGCAGCAGGGGCAGCAGTCCTGAGGGAGAGCTTCCCACTTGGCACAGCATCTCCAGGGCTCCAAGCACTGGCCTGAGACCCAGGTGGTGCAGAACACTGACTTTCACCATAGTAAAGTGATTTCTGGTGGAAGTCAAGTCACCTGTTGAAAAACGACTTACAAGAACACTTTATATTATTATTTTCTTTTAACAGGAGCTTTGGCTGGGAGACTTAACTGGCAAGGAAGGTTGTTTTCTGGGTCTGAAATACTTCTATCAAGCTTGGCAGTTGAAGTGGTGCTGGCATAAAGCTACTCTGTATTTAAAAGGCTATTTATTTCCAACCTGGTCTAGCGAAAGGTATCCCTGCCCATGGCAGGTGATTGGAACTAGATGATCTTTAAGGTCCTTTCCAACCCAAACCATTCTCTACTTATCACTGTAGTGATGAGAAGTTCCCTAGCTATTAATTTACTCTTAAATCAGAACAACTAATTGAAATTGCATCCATTTAGTGGCAGTTCTAACACTTTTTAGGTGGTGGACATCCCATCACTTTATGTTCTAGTGTGTATTTCTGCTCCAGGATGCTGCAGTGCCAGGCTTGCTGCTACTAAGGGTGCCAGCTATGCATAGCACAGGACAAAATTAGGAGTCAAAGACTTTGCCATCATTTTTTGCCATCATTTTTTCTTCTATCCCAAACTAAAACCTGCCCCTGCATCCACTTTAAATATTAATAGTGCCATCCAAAATTTCAGGATCACAGAATTAGAATTGCTTGCAATGCAAGTACAAATACCTCTTTTGAAATATTTTAATTATCAATTCTTTTTCATAAATTAATTACATAGCACCTCAAAAGTTTTAGAAGAAATATATACAACAATTAAGATTCACAATAATCTTACCTGCCTATACATAATCAAAATAGAAGACATAAAAGAAGAGATGTAGAAGTTAAATGCTGAATTTTAAAATAACCTTGCTGTATTTTTTAGTACAATCCATTTTTAATTTTCTGCCATTTATAACATAATAGATGTTAGTTATCAAGTCTTATTAGCATAAGAAAGAACTATACACTGTAACAGTCAGGAAACTAAATTACTGCCTCTACATTTAAGTATTACATTGACAAATACATTGACCTTTACATCATGTTATGCTTAAAGGTTAAAAAAAATGCATTATTGTTGGGTTTATTGTCTTTTTAAACACAAAGTTTCTGCTGAAAGGTCTATTGAAGGATAAAAGATTGATATAAATGGGGGGCATAAATTATTAATATCATTGGGTAACTTACACAGCAAGTATTCAGCAAGGTCAAGACTAGATATTCCCATAGGAACAAACAGAGAATATAAGTGGAAAATAACTCTTGCCTTTCTAGGGATATGCATCTGAGAATGGCATCTTGGGTAGTGTTATTTTTTTAGGTGTTACCTTGCGCTGACTCTTGTCATAATTCATCTCTTTTGGGTTTTGGATACAGGTTTGTATGTTTCATTTATAAAGACATAAATATAAATTTCTTACAGCTGTTTTTCAGAAAGTATTAAATGGCAATTGGAAGGCCCACCAACATTGCACGACATGAGATAGGTGAAACGCAGCAATGCACAAAGTTTTAGGGTCTCTAACACAGGATTTACTGCCTAGCCCATTCTGATACTAACATAACAATGTTTTATAGTTCAGTTGGAGGGGGCCTACAGGAATCATCTAGTCCAATTGCCTGACCACTTGAGGCGCTGACAATTTTACATTATAGTTAAAACATCAGTTACAATTATACTACCTTGTAAGCCAAGTTTGAGTTTGAAAACAGTAATGATTCACCAGGTCTAACCACAGCCTTAGTAACTCTTCCTCAGGTAAGGAAATTATCAGGATGAATTGGCCATCGAAGTAAATAAAATACCAAAAAAGCATTTCATTCTTTATCTTATGGCAGAAAAAATATAAATCTTATTTCTGTCTCAGTTTAAGAATTTCTCTCATCTTTCTCTCTATATATTCCAGAAGCCCATACAGAAGCAGGAAACAACATGGAGAGTCAAAGTTGGGAATTTTTTTTTTTTCATAGAATCATAGAATAGTTAGGGTTGGAAAGGACCTTAAGATCATCAAGTTCCAACCCCCCTGCCATGGGCAGGGACACCTCACACTAAACCATGTCACCCAAGGCTCTGTCCAACTGGGCCTTAAACACCGCCAGGGATGGAGGATTCACAACTTCCTTGGGCAACACATTTCAGTGCCTCACCACCCTCACAGTAAAGAACTTCCTCCTTATATCCAATCTAAACTTCCCCTGTTTAAGTTTTAACCTGTTACCCCTTGTCCTATCACTACAGTCCTTAATGAATAGTCTATCCCCAGCATCCTTGTAGCCCCCATTCAGATGCTGGAAGGCTGCTATGAGGTGTCCACGCAGCCTTCTCTTCTCCAGGCTGAACAGCCCCAACTTTCTCAGCCTGTCTTCATACGGGAGGTGCCCCAACCCCCCGATCATCCTCGTGGCCCTCCTTGTTCCAACAGTTCCGTGTCCTTTTTATGATGAGGACACCAGAACTGCACACAGTACTCCAAGTGAGGTCATAGAATCACAGAATCATAGATTAGTTAGGGTTGGAAAGGACCTTAAGATCTAGTTCCAACCCCCCTGCCACTGGCAGGGACACCTCACACTAAACCATGCCACCCAAACACTAAACCATGCCACCCAAAATCCTCTCCTACAGTGTGCCCAAGGTCTTCATTCTCACAGTTCCTTTTCCATCTTTTACACAGAAAGTAATGAGCTGGACATGATACAAAACTCCTTCCATTTCAGTCTTGATTCAATTTCAACATCCCAGTGACAGCAGCACCTATACTCACAAATACAGGGACAAATCTGCTGAAATTCCTTTTTATATGGGTTTCCAGGCAGCCCTTTTCATTCTGCAAGCAGTATGCTAGCCTGACTGTTTGCTGACTGATCTGTTAGGATGATGCTAAACTCACTGTGCATTTTTCACTGACTGTCTACAATGTGGCATATCGATTTTGCCTTTTCCTCGTTCACTTCTAAAACCTACACAGTCAAAACTGTTAGTTATTTGAAGTTTTCCGCTTCTCCAGCCCTGCTTCTGACAGATATCTGTGTTCTGATACCATCTGCTATCTTCATATTCCATCACTTAACCACAGGCTAGCACTTCTGCTATGACAGCTTTTGAGGTGTAAAATACACTTCTCCTGACATCTGCCTCAGCTCATCCATCCTCCACTAAGGAAATAGCTGAAAATATTCTTAAGATAGTTTACATTTTAATTTCCTGATAGGGTACTTCTTCACTAGAAGGATGCCATCTTTCTGTGGTTTATTGTCTTTCCATTTCGAAGAGAGATCATATTTTTTTGCACACAAGCTCACAGTGCTGTTGACAGGCAGGGAACACCTGATATGCTAAGTTAATGCTGCTTATTCCTGTCTGCTGTCTGTAAAAACACACAGAAACATGCACGTCTCTTATAGGTGTTAGAGGGCTAGATATTCCAACTCTTTAATTATAGTGACACAGTCTAGTCAAAGAAACCATCTGCTCTTCTAAAATGAAAACACAAAACAAGCTGATCAAATGAGTTAAGGTCTACTGGACAAGGAAATGGTTACAGTGTCCTATATGAAACTCTACCTCTGCACGCCATCAATCCACCTAATCTTTACCTCTAAAATTTGGATGACATTAACCTGATTTTCTCATAAAGATCTCACAAGTTAGTGCTGTAAAACCATTTTGACAATTCATGATCTAAGATGTAGCGCATTCTCCAGCCTTCATCAACCATGGTGCAACAAAGCTATTTTATAGCAAGGTGTGTCTTAAAATTATTAGCTTACAAAAAAACAATCCACTTCTAATCACAGGAAGAGTGAAGGTCATGCCTCTCTCCTTTCAAATTATATCTGACCAACCAAAATTCAACATGACCAAACATATGTAGAACATATGAGAATTAGGTGGTGAAAGTCATGAGTAATAACACCATGACTACATAAAAAGTACAAACAAAATTATCTTGGTTACTAAAACCATAGTAAAATAGAAAAAGCATCTTAGAAAAATATCAATCAAAATTATAAACAAGAAACATGACTAGGAACTAGTGAACTTCCATCTTCACTAAACAAACAAACAGAATTTGTATTACTGAATGGAGGAGTGATTACTTTCCATATGTGACAACATAGAGAACTGTTAAAACATTCCAATAGACAAACCCACAAATCTAAGGGGTTATTGTCACTCAGCTCAAAAGTTACTATCATGATTTCTTATAGGTTTCTCATAGGTCTTCAAACACATTTAATCCATACACAAGACATGGCAGTATGCATTTGCATCTTGACAGAGACAGTCATTACCAGTAATGTAGTTTGTAAGAAGTTTTATATTAATAAGAATATTGATTTCCATCCTTATCTTCATTGTTCCAGCTTCTCTCTCACCTCTCTGAGTCTTCCATTGCTCATTTTTCCTACCCACACCTTTCAGCAATAAATTTGCACATATCTTAAAGAGAAAACCTTTTTCTCCTACGTTTCACATTTGTACTTTCTATTTGTTCTTGTGAAATGTACTTCTAAAGCTTGTGCCTGCCTAATACACTGTACATGTATTGTCATTCTATCCAAATAAGAACCTACTCTGCATCAAGTAAAATTTATCAAGTTTATGCCTTTTATACAGCAGATCCAGGGCTCTCATACTAGTATTTGCATATAGTCTGCCTACAATAATTCCCAGCTGATACAGATGTATGTACCTAACTAAACTACTTCCTAATTTATCTGCCAGCCAAAAATCCCTCTATCAGGATTCATTCAAAAACAGACCTATATTACAAGCAGTTAGCAGGCTTTCTCCTTTTGGTCTATCACAAAAGTCCTCACTTCCTTCTAAGAGAGGAGGCCTCCTCCATGAATGATCATAACAAATAAATCTGTCAATGCCACCGCCTTCATCATCATCATCAGAAATTAAATATTATCTTCCTCTCATAATTCTCTTCTTCAACATTTTTCCTTGCATATTACTGTTCAGAGTAGCACAAGTTTTAAATAACTTTAATATTAGATATTTTTCCTATTTCCCCTGCCCCTTGTCTTTTGGCTTCTGAGCTTAACAGTTTAGCAATCTGTGCTTTGGCATCTTCTCACTTTCTGTGCAGAAGGAAAACGGAATTTTTTATACTATTACACAAGATTCAATTGCTCAAGGATTTAATCCTTTCTTTTCTATTCTTTATGATGTACTACTGTTCATGATGTGTTAAAAAGGCAGGAAAAAAATACTGTTTTATATTTTCTGTTTCAAGACAGACTGCAACCTTCCTCAAGTCTTTATTGCTCAGTGCATCTTGTGACAGGTCTTGAACTGAGAATAAGTGATCAGGATGAAGAACCCTATGCCTACCTTTAACCATGAGCCCTGCATTATTTCCTCTCGTACAAAGGCACGAATCTCACTTTAATATTTAGCACAAACTCCTCCTGAAAAAATACTCAAATCTGTATTTTTTATTTCACAATTTTATACAGCCTTCTCAAAATCTTTTTCTTTGTAGTCATATTGACTTATTTTGTAAAGCTACTGTGTTCACATATCTTTAGTCATATGTATCTTACAGATAAATACTTGATTTTGGCCTCCAATTTTTAACATCTTATTCATTCTCTCAAGCTTCACCTGCTACAAACTTTAGAGATTTGACAAAAATGGACCCCTCAAATTCCTGTCCAGCAGTAGGTACTGTTCTCTGCCCTCTCAGCATACACTGCTCTCTCCTGTGTCCACTGGTTCCATAAATAAGGAAAGGCCTTTTGGAATTTCAGTGTAAAAAAAAAGATTAAAAAAAAAAAACTCTATAAAAATATTAGATCTCTAAAATATAATATATTTTACATATAACATATAATTTTCATATATTATATCCAATATAATATATATTAGATATAATAATATGTGTTACTACAATATATAGTATTATATATTATATGTAATGTAATATAGATACTTTATATATGAAATATATATTATATATTATGTAAATAATAACATATTATATATGTGTGTGTGTATACAAATTATATATATAGTATATATATGTATATTTTATATATATATGTATATATGTGTATATATATGTATATATGTATATATGTATATACATATATATGTATATTATATATATAGTATATATACACACACACATTTACATTTCCTCCACTCCATTCCTCTCCATCTTGGAGCACTGAGAGCAGGAGACCACACTCTGTGACAATACCCCCTGGCTAGCCTGGATCTGTGCAGGTTTAAGACTAAACTAGGATTTAGTAGAACAGGTGCTCGGTGACAATAGTATAAAGATGGGAGAACTGAACTTAGGGTCAGCATAAAGATTTCTTATTCCATCTGTCATTTTGCATGTACTATGCTTTGAGAAACTTCATTAACACTACTTCCTCCATATTAATAAGCAGGACACACTATGCATTGCATACATAAATAAGGACATATTCATGCTAGCAGCTGTAACTTGATTAGAGTTCAAAGTACCAAATGTGTAACATATATATCTCTGCACTCAAAGTGGCTATACACAAACAGGGAAGATTCTTCACACTTCTCAATACAAGGCTGCCTCTGAAACTCTTCCCTTGATTTGACTAACTGCCCCCCTTGAGCATAAGTTTATCAGTACTTTAACATACTTCACAGATGGTACTATGGAATAGTTCAGTGATTGGGCCTCTCCACGAATAAAACATTGCCAGTTTTACCAAGCTTATGAAAAAACAATTTTCATAACAACAAATTAAAATCTGTAATTTTCATTCGCTGTAGATCTAACCCTCTATTAAATTTAGCACAGAATTTTATTTGCACTGCTAGCAGACCTGAAGCCATTTGGAATAATACTTTTTTTTCACCAAAGGCTAGAAGAAAATCAGACTCTTCACTTTCAGTTAGAGAGACCTATAAAAGCATACTTTCACTACTGTCTTAACTGACAGATGTTCTTTCCTGTATGCCACCTGGGATCAAAAAGCACCCAGTTCCTGCAGGGAGTGTTGTACTGGTACACATGACCATTTGGCAAACCACAGGTGGATGTCAAACCTGTGAAGACGCACATAACATCAAACTTCTGCAGCTACATTCAGCTCCCCTTCGACACCACCAGGCTTTTTGCACAGGTCCATTTTGTGCATACCTCACTGAAAGATCAGTGTGTATTCAAGCGAGCATAGATGCACCCCTCTCATGCAAGGGAGACCAGCACAGAAACACTGGATCTGGCAGAAACCTGTGCAGGGGTTGTATGGTCTTTGAAACCTCCACAGAGCCCAGGGTGCTCAAGCTGCTGGCTGAGGTTCAGAAGCATGGTTGCTAGCCTACGCTGTCGAGGGCTGCCTTTCCTTCTTTTGTAAAACTCAGTAACTGCCTTAAATCCTTTTCCCTCAGTTTCTTATTTTCCTCCAGGGAAGTCTTGGCAAGTACAAAGAGTTCTGTCCACTTTTTCTCAAAGAAAAGATTACAGCCTCTTAAAAATGAGAGCAGCATAACCATCCCTCAGCCAAGGCATTTTAAAAACTCTCATGAATGGCAGTCTTGGAGAACCAGGGAAAGAAAATGCGTTCCTCATTCCCAGCTGTAAGTCCAACACAACTGTGAAGCTTGCCAAGATGATATCTTCAATTCCATAAGATTATAATTCACTTTGGCCTTACAATATGTCCAAGTTCCCCAAGTATCCCAAACTCCACATTACTGTATCACATTTGCAGGCTTTGCAGTAGAGCAGTGTATTTGTAACCTTAAACCAGACAGCACCGTAATGACATTTAGCGTCACCAAAATGAAAACTAATCACTCACCAAGGGCTATGAATTAATTTATTTGGCCATTTATTTGGCCAAGGGCAACATTTACTAGAAATTGTAAATAGTAAGCAAGTCAGAAATCATGTAAATCATGATCGTAGCCACCCTGTTAACAGACAACAGCCAATTACTATTCTCTAACAGAAAAGACATTCCTATTTATTAGAAAATAACTTACTCTGGATATTGTTTCCAATTTTTATTCCTGCTTAAGAAATTGGACACTTACTAAATTCTGACACCTAGGAAGGAAATAGAGAGATGTTAGAGAGATACATCTGCCAATTTACTTTCTATTAACTTCAACAGTCATATCAGTATTTCCATCCTGTAATTTGGAATTAATTAATGCAAATATCTTTGTTATTGAGCTAACTAATAGTCCTCACAGTGGGAGTCCTCAGACCTGCACTGAGATTTGCCATATGGTGGGCAGATCATATTTTATCTTTACTTGCAATGCACGCTGACCAACCCAGCCATTGAATCGCTTAAGTGTTAAGCCTCAGAACTGAAACCAGAGAAAAAGAGATATTCTGGCAACAAAAAGAACATAAAGGAGGCATGTTAATGAAATTAAAGGAGGAAGGCTGCACTGATCCGTGGTAAAGGATAACAATATGAATGTTGAACAAATAGCACATTAATATAAATAAAAAGAGGGTTAAATAAAAAAAAAAATTTACATCTGACTCAACAGATCAACATGTTATTGACAGCTATACTGGGACAAAAAAATTGATACCTTACGACACATACAAAAGGGCCTTACTAAAATAGGATGCTAAATGCAGGAACTGGAGATAACCAGACATATAACAATGGAGAGTAAATGAGGGGGAAAAGCAGGTGGAAATTCAGAAGGAATTAGAAGATGTTCCTGAGGTTAATTAACAGTGAGTAAAGTAAAAGGAGACATGTCAGTAGCACCTGTGTTAATCGGGAAGTTTGAGGACTTGTATAGGACTTTCAGAGGTGGCCTCCACCTCAGATGCAAAGGAGCGAACAGATTAGCAGCTCATTATCTGAAGAGGATTTTATATTAACAGCACTGGTCAGCACAGAAACTGTGTATATCCACCTTCAGCAAAGCTGTGCAATTGAATAACAACCGTGCCCTTCATTCCCACCTATTTCTTGCGCAGTAGGATGGTAAATTCACCAGGAATGTTTTCAACAGTGTGTACCTGCAAATGCTGAGCATGACTGACATCTCTCAGCTGCATTTTTTATTTCAGCACACTTGCCTCCATTTGATAGGATTTTTAGATCACATTTAAATTACTTGGTACTCTTCTGTAAAAGCAATCATCAGATACTTCAATTTATTGAAAATATTTGTCTTCATTAGCCCAAACTGAAGGTGTAAGCGTAACACGTTATCTTTAAATGTGTGTGATACTACACACTTATCTTTCTGGTCTGCCTCCTAAATGTTGAGCTCCAAACTTTCTTTATTTTATTATTCCTACCTGCATTCACAGCTGCTGCTTTACTAAAATGAGTTCTTTAATTCAAGATGTCCTGCAATGACATCTTTTATTAGTACGTCTTAAGTCCTGAAAGCAGAAACACTTCATACCACCCTAAAGCTCTTCCCCAAGAACCCAACCCAGAGCTGTGCAGCAGGCATCTGCCTGCCAGGACACACATCACCAGCCACTATCACTTACAAGAGTAAGGAATCAAAAAAAACAGTAAAAAAACCCAACAGTATGATAAAGTATTTATGAGGCCTAGAAGAACGAGTCTGTATTCTTCTGTAACATGTATTTATAGTGTAGAGCCACATAGTTCACTTCAGGTCCCAGGGGACATTTTCCTGTTTATATTTTCTTATCCCCGTGAACAACAGCAGAAAATGCAATTCATTTGACAAAAAGCTTCCACATGATTCCTTTAAATTTGTCATATGGTTCTTTTGACAAAAACAGATGAGAATCCTAAAGATACCTATGGATTAAGCAACCTAACTATTCCCTTCAGACCCACAATAAGTTGAAAATCAGTTAAAGTGTCTCAGACATGCAAGCTTGGCCTTAAATCATTGTTGATCAAATCAGGTAAACTGAACTTGAACACCTTTCCTGAACCATTTTTTCTTGTAAAAGCCGTATGTAACAACATTTATAAATTAGGGAAGCTGCTTAACAAACTCAGTTCTCTAGGAAATCCTTTCCACTTTGGACAAATGCACTGATCTGTGCCCTGCTTCAGAGTGCAGAGTACTGCCTGTGGATGTGCAAAAGTTTTGGATGGTTTTCTAAATGCCTTCTTCAAGCAAAGTTTCCCTTCTGTCTCTCCTTGAGAAGAAAAAGCAGAGGAGAATAAGAGAGATGAAAAGAATACAAAGTCCTTCTTGTATTCCCAGTGAAACCATCATATACACAAAACTGAGGTATTAAGCAGGAGCTGTTAACGTACACTGAGTTGTAAATAATAGAAATGTGACTAAAAGAGTGCTGGAGAAATAAGCCAATTAACTGTAACACAAATTTGCTTTACTTCTTTTTGTAATAATTTACCCCCTAATCTTTCATCCATATGTAACAAATTTTCTGCCCAGCTATAACTCCTACGTGGATATATGTTACATACAGAACCAGAATCACAAGCTATTCTATATTGGAATATACTGCATGCAAGCCAGAATTTCAAAAGCATGCACACATTGAAAATTCAGCCATGTACAGCTTGGACTGGAGAAGTTGCAACATATATTATCAAATATCATATGTAAGGATCCTTTATTTTCCCTTGTAGATACTGGGTAGGATGCAACTGCCCCACATGTTAATCCCTCCTGATGCAGCAACATGATAAAGCATTTGGCCAGCCACAAGCAAAGGAGAGCAGTGGCTCAGTGCAGGGGGGAAATGGCTATCAAATCTGATAGACATTATGTTTGCAGGTGGTAATAGCAGCAGCAGATGAACTCAGCATGGTTAGGTTTGTTTACTATTGTAAATTTTTTACTAATTTTTTTCACATTGTTTACTATATAGGCTGGAAATATCCATATGCACCACCACAAGATAGAAGCAAGGACCAGGGAATAAATACATACATACACAGACACACTATAAATGTGACTATTTCTAAATAGAAAATTCTTTTCACCCAGACCTTAGACCCCAGTAGAATTACAGAGCTCTGGGTCATTTTCAGCTTCCTCAGATCCTCAAGAAAAAGGGAGTCCTAAATTCAAGAGGGAACAAGTAGAAATTAGAGAACCTAGTTTATTTGCTGATACCATAATTGGCAGACATAAGCCATACATGACCAAATAGATAAGCTGAAATTCTTTATCATCCAAAATTTTCAGCCTGGAGAGAAATCAGAAGAAAGAAATCAGATTAACTTCTCAAATTCTTAAAAGACATGAATTTCCTTTGACCTATTTCACTCCAGAAAATGCCTGGCACTTTGTCCAACCCCTTAGGCAAGATCTTGCCTTTTCTCTTTTCAAAATGTAAAATAAAGCATTCTTCTCTATAAATGTATTATATCGTGCATTACCAAGATAACCAGTGTGAACAGAAAACAATCTTTAACTAAGCAGATGCTAACCCATGATTCTCAGAAGCATACATAAAGTTTGGAAATTTTAAAGGACACTGAACTCTTAAGATGCTCAAATCTCACTGAATTAAATGGGAGTTTGAGCCCCAATTTCTCTAGATTGCTTTGAAAAGTCAATGTTGAACAATTGCCAATGACAGACAACCTATTTTAAAAACTATCAGGTTGTCCAAAAGTATTCTCAAATAATTCCACAACCTTTGCTCAACTCTGCACACCCTATAAATGAAAGACAAGATCAGACATTTCAGGTGACTTAACACATGGTATACATCTCTATGACAAATCAAAGATCAGTTTTTCTAAGCCCTTGTATCTTTGCTCTACAGCCTAGTCCCCTAGGTTACAGAAACTTCTGCCAATGAGTTTTCATTATTTAGATATTTAGCAAGGTACAAGTTATCTCAGCTGCCAAAAACCTATAAAAAAACAAAAACCTGTCAAAACCTAAATTTTGTGTTTGCAAATTATTAAAAAAAAAAATAAAATAAAATCAATACTCAGAGAAGATAGGTGAATTTGGTTCTATAATTCCTGAATATGGTCTCCGAATTGAGGCTGTTCAAAATAAATCACAGTAATTTCCAGCCCCCAAAGAAATAGGAATTCTTAGTGGAGCTTTGAATTCACTTCTCATGCAAATCTACTTAATTTAACTATTAACATATAAAATTTAAAGACCTATGCAAAAATTAAATACATATGCAAAACAGATTAATGTCATGGGACATGTCACTGAAAGATATTAACAAACACTTATAATGCCAGAAGTTTCCATCATACTGCTGGCAACGATAAAAGATGGTTAAATCTGTTGTTTAGGAAAATAAACATAGTAGGAAGTTTCCCTGCAAGACTCATACATATTTATGCTGCAAAATTGTTCAGCAACAGTAGCAAAGGAATAAGTAGTGTTTTGAAGCATTCTTGGACTATGGCAGGAACCTTGTTCTCAGCTTTTGTCTACTATTTATACTTGTGTAAGGAGAGCCTAAAATGCCATCAATATATTTCAATGGCATTTAAAAGTCTCCTTCACGCAGATGTGACTTCCACACAGCGGAAAGGCCAGATGTTGTTGAATAAGGATTTAAAACTTCTAATTATTATTCTACAGCAATCTTAATAAAATTAGATAACTCATGTCACTCAAAATTAAAACCAGTTTCTATCCATTATCACCTCAAAAATGACACTGATAAGAGGTATGAAGAAACTTTTTGTCTAAGCAGCTACAACAGTCACCATTTCTGGTTTATAATTACTTGCTTGCATGCCTTCATCTCCTATCCCTGTTGAGAAAAGGTTTTGACATTATGTACTTCTAGGCAGACATTCCCTGCTGCAAGGAGTTCCTGTTGAACAGCAACAGCTAGAACTGATTTTATAGATACAGGAGGTCTCTGGCAGAGTATTGGACCTCAACCTCAACAAACTGTGCTTTCTGATCACAGAGGCTCTCCAGAAGGCTTAAGGCAGGCTGTTGGTCCATGAACGTGTACATCTAGAAGTAACTAGCTAACTAATAGTAATACACAAAAGATTGGTATAATCCTTATACTTTTATTTAATAGGTTATTGCAGATTTTTCCATCAGTATTTGGCACATAAATGTATATCTCTGCCATTCCATTTTCTTCTACCTTGCCTCTCACACTTTCACTTAAACTTTTAGCAGTTGGGACAGAGACCAAGTCTTCATCAGAAACACCCAAGTAGTTGTTTTCTGCAGACTAATCAGCCCCCCCTCAAATTCCAAATAGTTTTCACATTACTAAATGCTGTAGCAACCATGTTGTAATACAGCACAGGCAAACAGCTCCAGTAAAACAAGCTCCAGTGGAACAGGAACATTTTAGGAACTTGGGTAACTGATGAACACAATATCCCCAAGTGGAAAGACTCACAACAGCCGATCAGAAAAAAAAAACAAACAAACAAACAAACAAACAAAAAAAAAACCCAAACAAACAGAAAAAAAGCCAAAGAATTTATTGCAGTGATAAGCTTTTTTGCCCCTTGCATCTCACACAAACAGGTTTGCAAATAATGAAAGAAGGTAAAGGTCAGTGAATAAAATACTGTCAGGTTATACATTCTACTGAAAACTTCTGAAATCAGTCTTCTCATTCACTGTGCTTTCTCCAACTCCAATGTCCTAACACAGTTGTCTTCAAAGTGCCTTTTAGTACACTCATCTGACCAATAAGAGAGATAAGTATTTTTACCCAGAGCTCAAATATTCCAAGTTATATCAAATTGTTATCAGCTCTGCCTATGCAAGTAAAATCATCTTCCCTAGATCCCTTCGAATAAAGTTTCAGATCATAGATTCAGGTCCTTTTTGGATTTTGAACTGCACACTTCAATACTAGCTCAATAAGAACAGCTGAAGATAGAGAACCATTTCTATGTCACTTCATGAATTATGAAATGAAAAAGATACCCAAGCACTATTAAAATCTAGTTTGCCCTCTCTAAAACAAAATTATAAGTAGCAGCACAAAGCAAGAATTCACAGTTACTCCAAAGTTACAGGATGCAGGAAAAAGCAATTCACAGGTTTCTGAGAAAACCCCAAATCCTTCCCACATGCCATTCTGCTCAATGAATTTGAGCAGCTGTACTTTGAGATCACTGTCAGTCTGGAGGTAAAGCAGTGTCAGCTTTGTACAAAAACATGTTCCCCAGACCTGGCTTTCAGATTCTTATCTTTGCATTTTTGTGTGCTGCCAAAGCTACTAAGTGAATCTTTCCATCCTCATTTCCCAAATGCAGAACCTTCCCCGCTCAGAATGAGATCCCCAAGTGGTCAACACCATGAAGTCATCAGGATCTCCTTTTTTCCTTCTTCCTCTGAGGAAAATAAGGAGTGTGGTTCAGACTTTAAAAGGATGGGAAGAGCTGTTCACATCTGCATAACCATGGAATAGCTATTTGTTCTCTGAGATTAGAGAACAAAAGGTACTTTTTTCAACTTCAGCAAATAATTCTCTGGAGAGAACAGACTGCTTTCTAAAGAATAAATTAAGCATTCAATTAAACTCTACAACAGGTAAGTACTGTTCTTATCCTTTTGGGGAAACATGTTCAATGCTATTATTACAGTCCCCTGCAAGTAACTCCAGTAAGTCACATCAAACTGAGAAATTCTCAGCTCCAGCCAAATGTTCAATATAAATAACACAGATTTAAGTAGTGAGAAAGAATAAGTACTTCAGTTATTTTCCAAAATATTAAAAGATGGAGAATGTTGGCATTACACAGTGACCATGCTCTGCCATTCCAGGGATAGGCCAGGGGACACCTCCATTTCAGTAAAGACCCATAGATGCATTAGGGCTTCCCATTCCATTCCTGATTCTCTGCTTCCCAGAATTAGATGTAGCACATATTTTAGAAGGCAGAGGCAGGGACTTGGAAGGCAGATGCAGGGACTGTGAGAATGAAGACCTTGGGCACACTGTCGGAGAGGATCTGGTTGAACACCATCTTAAGAACCTGAATGTGAACAAGTCCATGGGACCTGATGAAATCCATCTGCGGGTCCTGAAGGAGCTGGCAAATAAAGTTGCTAAGCCACTGGCCATCATATTTGAAAAATCATGGCAGTCAGGTGAAGTTCCCAATGACTGGAAAAAGGGAAATATAACCCCCATTTTCAAGAAGGGGAACATGGATGACCCGGGGAATTACAGACCAGTCAGCCTCACCTCTGTGCCTGGCAAAATCTTGGAGCAGATTCTCCTGGAAGGCATGCTAAGGCACATGAAAAACAAGGAGGTGGTTGGTGACAGCCAGCATGGCTTCACTAAGGGGAAATCCTGCCTGACCAATTTGGTGGCCTTCTGTGATGGGGCTACAAAACTGATGGACAGGGGCAGAGCTGTTGACGTCATCTACCTGGACTTGTACAAAGCGTTCGACACTGTCCCACACAACATCCTTGTCTCTAAATTGGAGAGACATCAATTTGATGGGTGGACCACTCAGTGGATAAAGAACTGGCTGGATGGTCGCACGCAAAGAGTTGTGGTCAATGGCTCGATGTCCAGCTGGAGACCAGTAACGAGTGGTGTCCCTCAGGGATCGGTGTTGGGACCAGTCTTGTTCAACATCTTTGTTGGTGACATGGACAGTGGGATTGAGTGCGCCCTCAGCAAGTTTGCCGATGACACCAAGCTGTGTGGTTTGGTTGATATGCCAGAGGGAAGGGATGCCATCCAGAGGGACCTCGACACGCTTGTGAGGTGGGGTGATGCCAACCTGATGAAGTTTAACCATGCCAAGGGCAAGGTCCTAGACCTGGGTCGGAGCAATCCCAGGCACAGCTACAGGTTAGGCAGAGAAGAGATTCAGAGCAACCCTGTGGAGAAGGACTTGGGGGTGTTGGTTGATGAGAAACTTAACATGAGCTGGCTTCAGTGTGCACTCGCAGTCCAGAAACCACCTGTGTCCTGGGCTGCATCAAAAGCAGCATGACCAGCAGGTCGAAGGAGGTGATCCTGCCCTTCTACTCTGCTCTTCTGAGACCTCACTTGGAGAATTGTGTACAGTTCTGATGTCCTCCACATAAAAAGGACATGGAACTGTTGGAACAAGTCCAAAGGAGGGCCACGAGGATGATCAGGGGGTTGGGGCACATCCCGTATGAAGACAGGCTGAGAAAGTTGGGGCTGTTCAGCCTGGAGAAGAGAAGGCTGCATGGACACCTCATAGCAGTCTTCCAGTATCTGAAGGGGGCCTACAAGGATGATGGGGAGGGACTATTCATTAGGGACTGTAGTGACAGGACAAGGAGTAATGAGTTAAAACTTAAACAGGGGAAGTTTAGATTGGATAGAAGGAAGAAATTCTTTACTGTGAGGGTGGTGAGGCAATGGAATGGGTTGCCCAAGGAAGTTGTGAATGCTCCATCCCTGGCAGTGTCCAAGGCCAGGTTGGACAGAGCCTTGGGTGGCATGGTTTAGTGTGTGGTGTCCCTGCCCATGGCAGGGGGGTTGGAACTAGATGATCTTAAGGTCCTTTCCAGCCCTAACTATTCTATGATTCTATATATAGGAATACTGAGGTATTTCTAAACACAAAACAATGCTATAGAAATACAGCATTAAAGAATTGATTTTTCTGCATTGACGGAGTACCTAATTTGGATTAAATTACTATGGTTATGAATTAGCTTCAGAATTTTTTGCTTTTAGTATGATAACTCATCAACTACAGTTTAGCTTGCAGGAATTTAAGCAAAGAAGTTAATTAACAATAATTTTCAAACTGCCAAACGCTGCTATAGATTCAGTAAGTATTCTATATACATGAGCATGACCTAAATAAATAAAAAGGTACTGCTTCCAGACCACAAAGCTTATTACCAAAATTAATTGAGCAAATATTGACTTAGATATTTTAATCATCTAGAATAGTTAAAGGCAACAGTAGCCTCTGAAGATACAAATATTCCTTTTATTTTCTATTCAAACACTGACCACAGTGATTTAATTAAGCAGCACATAGATCTCTAGTCTTGATTCATTTTAAGTAAATATTATGCTGGAGAGTATCTACCATGTTGAAAGAAGTTCTCCAAGCTAGACAAGGTAAAACAAAAACGGAGGAAGCCAAAGCAGTGAACCAACTCTTAACGTATTTACCTTATTTGGTAAAACTGTATTTAGACAACCTAGTATCACAGTATCACAGTATGCTAGAGATTGGAAGGGACCTCAAAAGATCATCTAGTCCAATCCCCCTGCCAGAGCAGGAACACCTAGATAAGGTTACACAGGAATGTGTCCAGGCGGGTTTTGAATGTCTCCAGAGAAGGAGACTCCACAACTTCCCTGGGCAGCCTGTTCCAGTGTTCTGTCACCCTCACTGAGAAGAAGTTTCTTCTCAAGTTTAAGTGGAACCTCTTGTGTTCCAGTTTGTACCCATTACCCCTTGTCCTATCATTGTTTGCCACTGAGAAGAGCCTGGCTCCATCCTCGTGACACTCCCCCTTTATATATTTATATACACTAATAAGGTCACCCCTCAGTCTCTTCTTCTCCAAACTATAGACACCCAGCTCCCTCAGTCTTTCCAACTAGTAAAGATGGAAATAAAAACAAACTCAGCAAAATCTATGCCTGAGCATAATTCATTAAAAATATTTCATTTATTAATGGAAAAAAAGTTATATCACAACACCATGAAATAAATTCAACTTTCAAGCAACAACTGTTTAGTTTCCATTGAACAACTACCTTTTAATCACTGTGTATTTCAGACTATCTTTCTTTGCTTCTAAACCTAAAGATGTCATGGCCTTTAACACTGTCAATTATCTTCCTGGGTCCAGGCCCTCTGGATCTGTAACACTCTAATAAGCTCTTATGATGTGTTTTCATGCAAGCAAATCATTATTACAGTCATGATCCTTTTTCACACTAAGACCCCCTTCACTGTTAAAACAAAGATCTGCAATAAAGAACAGGTGCAAGAGTAAACAACCAATAATTCACAGGAAGTTGCTTTGAATGAAAGCAAGCATCATTTCAGAATAACAAGCAAGTAACAGAGAAGAAAGCATAGCCACTTGGGTAGGATTTTTAGAGTGAGTAAGCACTACCTGTGTAAGCATTACAAGATTGTACCCACATTTATTATCAGTCCAAATTTAACAGGGCAGATATAATGAAAAGAAAAAAATACCTTTATAATGATGAAAATTTTTAAAATTATGTGTGTGTATTTATATGATGTACATAATATATGTAGACACCTTTTTTCTCTGAATAGAGTCCCTTCTTACTTGACCTACCAGTGTGCTATGACCAACCCAACAAGAAAGAGTTCATTGCTGAAACAGGATCTGAAACCACAATCACAGCATTATTTTCCACATTGCAGCTACCAGCATCTCTGAAATGTGTAAAAACCTGTAAAGCAAAGCTGTGAGGTAGCAGGTGAGAATGGCTTCCAGCTTAGCACAGCTCTTGAAGTACTGCTACCAGATTTGCCAATGGGACACTGGTAATTGGTTGATCCTGCAGGAACCTCTCTAAGTTGTTCTCTGTTGGAAATCACTTACATCCAGTACCAGGATGGGAAATGCTGCTAATTGGCTCTGTCTAGTCAGAGAATCTGAGCTGGAGTTGGCAGCCAAAGTAACTGGCAACAAGAATATTGTTAGTTTCAACAGTTCCTAAGCTCTCCATCAGGAAACATTAAAGAGAAACGTCTATCTGTATTTCTCCAGGATTATCAGAGCACGTGTTTTACTTCTGTAGTCAGTGAAAAAGATGTCATGCCAATTTTTCACAATTCATTTGGAATTGCCAGAGTTTTCTGTGATTTCTTCTAATATAAATCCATTGCTCAGACCCTTTTTTCTGCAAATAATAAGCTAGAGAACAAGCCATTACATCCCTTGGCCAAGTTTTTTCCCCTTCAGTTACTAAGATCCATGGCCTTGACTGGTGCATGGGAAACCTGAAAAGAGATGGTAGCAAGGTGGATATCAGTCTCTTCTCCCAAATAATGAACAATAGGACAAGAAATGGCCTCAAATTGTGCCGGGGACGTCTGGCTTGGGTATTAGGAAAAATTTCTTCACAAAATGGCTTGTCAAGCATTGGAACAGGCTGGCCAGGAAAGTAGCTGAGCCACCATTCCTAGAGGTATTTAAAAGACATAAATGTGGTGTTTAGGGATGTTGTTTAGTGATGGACTTGGCAGTTCTGTGTTAATAGTTGAATTTGATGATCTTAAAAGCCTTTTCTAACCTAATCAACTCTATGAGTCTATGAAACACGTTCTTGTACTTCTGCACAAACCTACGTGTCTGCATGGGTGTCCATAGCACCTATAGCCTGAGCCAGACAGACCTAGTCCAGAAGCCATAACCCCACAAATTTCAGGGCTTCTCAGCAGAGCTAGTTGAGAACCCTGCCTTGGTAACACAGCTGCTTAATTTCTGGAACTGTTTTTTTTTTACTTTGAGGAAATGTGCATCTGTACAAACCTACTCACATAACTATCTTAGAGTGGAGAAAAGAGTGACAAAATGAGAAGGATATGATGAGGAAGGAAGTGCTTTCTCGAGATACAGGTTCTTAGGCAGAACTGCTGAGGCAGAATATAAGGTATGAATAATTTTAAGCTATCTTTGCCTCCCAGGAGGCTGGTTTTACGTGACTATGTCTGTGGTACAAAGGTGTGACTGTTGCAGCTGAAGTGCTGCATTTAACATAGTTACCGCAGGCACCAAAAGCTCTGAATTTATGTCAGCTTGGACTTCAGTGTAGACCAGTGTGGGGACGAGACACCTGTACACATGCAGCACCCCAGAACTGCTGCTTCTCTGGCAGCCCTGAGCTAGTGCAGGTATGTCAAGCCAGACTGGGAAACAAAGTGCAAACAGCTTAAGGCCAAAGCAGAATTGTGAGGTTTGTCTTAAATTATACCCAACCACAAAAGCCATCTGACCTCAGCCACGCACATCCCCAGCACCCTATCCCACTCTCCTGGCAAATTCTCTGTGCCTGGACAACTACAGCCACTTGCCACCACCAAAAGCCAAACAACTGCTTGGTAGCAGCAAGAACCTGGATGCAGAAGCTGCATTTAAGATGTCATGATGAAGGCGATTTCAGTGGGAGTCTACTGAAATCATGAGTTTAATCACAACCATTAAGCCAGTAAAATTACATGTCAGTAGGTGTGATAACTGTCAGATGGAGGGATAAAAAAAAAAAAAGGAAAGAGCAAGCATAGATAAAAATTACAGCTTGGGCGTTCTGCTAGAATGATAGAAACGTGGGATGGAAATGAGAAATGAGCTCCAAAGATGACCTAGGCGAAGAAAAACGCATGAAGAATGAAATTCTGTATGATTTTTTTAATTCATATTAAGCAGTGATATTGTGAAAATGGTTAGTAACTTACAAGATTATTACACGTTTACATGAAAAGTGCTCCAAATATACTTCAGCCTTTCAGTGTAAAACTCTTTAGATAGATGCCTACATTCAGATAAACAGGTCATAGTCACCTGTGCAGATGATACAGCCCATAGTGGTTTAGGAAGTGTCATTCAGCTGGCAATACATAATGACAAATACATAGACACGGTCTGCAATGTTTGATAGGAACCTATCTGAAAGGCCTTTTATGTGGTCACACAGTTTTAGAAAGGGATAAAAGTTTTAAAGTATTAATTCGTGTATCAGATTGACCTGCTGCAGAATAGCTCCTGTGGATAGGACAATTCATCACTAAAAAACCAGCACTGGTAACGGCATTGCAAATCCTTTTATTCCTGTGCAAGCCTTTAAAGTTACTATATACCCACATCTTCAGAAAAAGTCTCTAACCTCCAAATGCTGAAGCCTAACAGAAAGCTATATGTGGAGAAGCCTTGGTACGTATGAGAAATTACATAAAGATGATGAAAAGAAATTAGAGGAAAATAGGATTCCAAAGTGAAAAACAGGTATAGAAATAAAAAGATAATCCCCTTCATTTCTGGCATTTGCCATCTTCATGAATGTCAAGCCAGTTCAGAACATAATGCAGTGTATGACTGCCCAATCCAGGCACTGCCTTCCTTGTTTTCTCCTATATTAATCACTTTAGTTAATCTATTTACATGTGTCCTGTTAGAACATAGTTGTGACAAACTGAAAATTAAGGTCCTATACCTACAATGCTTGGCCTGTGAAAACAAGAACAAATTAGATTAAACTTTTTGCAGTTGGTTTCTTTTTTATCCAACTGTGGAGGCAAATGTCTTATTCCATTCTCCTTGTTCTCTGATTCTGTGATTCCTGTATTTGTTGTTTCAGAAGGAGACATTCTGAGCTAACCCTGAATACAGGAAACAGTTGAAACATCATGATCAACAGCACAAATTTTCTGAGTAGTCTAACTGCTGGCTTCTTTAAATACCCAAACTCCCAGAGGGCACAGGGTTGACCCCACTCTATACCTCGCATGTAGCTTATAATGCAGCACAGAGATTTTGGATTACCACACACTTGCTCCCATTGAAGCATTCATGTTCTGCTCCTGGAACACCACCAAAACCAAGACACTTTCCAGAAATTTAGCCAAGTCATGTAAGTACTGGCACATTACTGGATGAAACAGGAAACCCGAATATTTCTAACAGGTAAGTGCTAGTATATCACAAAGCTAGAGGATCGCTAGTTAAAAGAGACAGCATCGATCCTTTACTTCACATGCTTGGCACCTAATCTTTTTTTTGTTTGTTGAAGCGATGACAGCTGAAAAATATTTCTGCTGGTTATGTTTTAACTTCTTATGCACATTTCTGCCCTAGCACGTGGCTGCAGCCTGCCCATGCTCAAGGAGATAGAACTGCAGTTATCCCATCAGATGTCATGCTATGATCTGAGGTCATCAGTCCCTGCACACTCCTGCTACAAGGACAAATGAGTTCACTAAAATAGCTCCAGCTCTTACTCTCAGCTGAAACACAAAGCTACCAGTGGGCAACGGTTTTAATCCCTCTGATGAGGAAGTAGAAAGAGTTCAGACCTCTCTTCCACTTCATTCACAAGTTTGTATCAGACCTGCCATCAAGAAGACTTGTCCAACCAACAAAAAATCTCAGAAAATGAAAATATTTATTATTTTTGTTGCAGTTCATACCTTTTAATCATAACTGCACAAAATAAAAATCTCCATTTCACATATCCACAGCTGCTCTTGTATGTCATGATCAGCCAAATGATTCTCTATAATAACACCTGCCAACTCTAAACAGTCTGGGAGAAAAATAAAAGGCAGTATAGCAATGTATTTTACCCAATGCCACTAAGCAGACACTTAGTTCCTCCCACCCCTCAATTAAATGAAATAGCCTATTACTCGGTAAAGACACTTCATTTATTCTAAAGACAAATACCTTGATACGCAGATGTATCTTGAAAATCCAGAAAACAAGTTGGGGTTTTTTTAATAAAAGGGAAAAAAAAAAAAGAAAAGAAAGAAAAAGGATCCTAGTGCTGCTGCTGAATTTCCTATTAAATTGCAAAAAGTGCTGATCTGAAGAAAGGAAAAAAAGAAGCTGTGGAAGATGATGGGGAGAGAGGGAAAAGGCAGACAAAAGTAAGATCAGGAGGAGGAGTTAAAAATAAAAATAAGAAAGAGTAGGCAGAAAAAGTGTCAGAAAAGCTGCAAGCAGGATACATTATTAGAAGAGGAAAGATGAGAAGGAAATGCAGTTGGCAAGAGGTCTGCAATGTACGTGCTGTTATGGGGCAATTCCAGTAGCACCCCAGATATTCAAATTTGTTTGGTTTCATTAAAAGTGAATTAAAACATCAGCAATATGCCTACATTACTCAAGAGCTTCTTTCAGATCCTTCTTGTCTGTTCCCTAAAGTCCAAACATGGGATAAATTAAAACTTCTGAAGAATATTTCAGTTCTGAAGCATACTGTCATATGCTCCCCAGTGGGAATCAGACTTCAGTAGCAGACCTGGAGGACATGCTGCAAGGCACTTCCATTTTCACAGCCTGTTACACAGAGTGGGGATTTGATCAAGGTGAGATCAGCACATGAGAAAACAGGTGAATGTTGTTCAGTGATCTGAGTTCTGTCTGTCTCTGGAATTTGTTTCAGCAATAATGAAAACCTGGAAAACAGTTTGTGTAAGTGGATGACAGACACTCATCCTGCTGAAACATCTCTTGTCAACCTGAAAATGAAATTTTGTGCAAGATTGCTGGAATGCACAAGCCATGGATCAGGCTTTATATGAAAGTATAGAACTATAGACAGATTAAAATATAGAGTCCATCAAATTATCAAATTGTTTCATTTTTTACCAATGAGATTAACTTCCAGAGAGCAGACGAGTCTTTAGCATGACCTATCAAGATAACATTACATTATTACATTTATAACGGGATTTAAAAGTAGTAGAGTCAGTGGTATCATACATTGTGCATTGATCACTTGCATCCACTACAGTTTTCTAAACTACATAAAACTAAAAGTTTCCAAGAAGAAAATTGAGTTTATCCCACTGTCGTGATTTAAGCCCAGCCAGCAACCCAGAACCACACAGCCTCTCACTCACTCCTCCACCCCTTCCTTCCCCCTGCTCATGGAGGGATTGGGAGGAGAATCGAAAGAATGTAACTCCCACAGGCTGAGATAAGAACAGTCCAGTAAGTAAGGTATAACACAAACCACTACTGCTACCAATAATGATAAGAGAAATAACAAGGGAAGAAAATGCAACTGCTCACCACCCATCGACTGATACCCAGCCTGACCCGAGCAGTGATCTAGCCCTTCTGGGTAACTGCTCCCAGTTTATATACTGGGTATGATGTGCTGTGGTATGGAATATCCCTTTGGTTAGTTTGGGTCGGGTGTCCTGTCTCTGCTTCCTCCCAGCTTCCCCTCCTCCCTGGCAGAGCATAAGACTCAGAAAGTCCTTGGTCGGAGTAAATATTACTGAGCAGCAACTAAAAACATTGCTGTTATCAGCATTGTTCCCAGGCTGAAAGTCAAAAACACAGCACTGCACCAGCTACTAAGAAGGAGAAAAATGACTGCTACTGATGAACCCAGGACACCCACCAGCATGAAAAGAGGCAAGATTAAAAACCTATCAACTACATGTTTATACCTTAACAAAGACAACAAGAGGCTGGAAAATGTTTTGGTTCTTTCTTTCTTACACACCTTTATAAATCTGGATATCTAAGTATTATTTCCTCAGAGTAACTGCCATTTAATATTTGTATTATATAGACAACTACGTCCAGCAAGCTAACCAAAATCTTTCCCAAAGAAACAGATGTGGTTATTCCTAACAGTAAAAAGACTTGACTTGGACTTCAAAGAATTTTTCCCCACTTCACCTAGGCTTAAAATGCATTGGTAACTCTTATTTTCATTCTAACTATAATGCTTGCTATGAACTGGCAACTCAGGTTCAGATGCACCCTCAACTCAACTTCTAATGAGATCATCTTTTGCTTCAATGGAGTGCTTGCAGAATTAGCTGAATTACGTGGTTTACCTTCAAAACCATGATCCCAAACACTCATCCTAGTCTGCTGCCCAACTGCAAAGGCATCTACGTTTCTCAAACTGAATCTTAAATTCTCCAGGTGTCTAAAACACCATTCCTTCATCTATTTTGATGTCGCACTTAAATGATTTAGAACTTGTAATGCAACACAGCACAGACAGTAAGCTTCTGACAACCAGATTAGATTTGATAGAGACCAACCAATGGCAAGTTTTTTGCTAATCATTTGTTTTATAGAACATTCTACTCACTTTTCATTTAATTGGCACCTACTCAGGAGATTTAATCAGCTGAAGAGATTTAATTAGACAAAATGAACATTTAAGATTCATGTTGAAACTTCAATTTCTAGAGAAAAAATAGGTATGTTTTCAACAGCTTCTGTCACTTAGAGAGAAGACTGTGCAATCAGCCCAGATCAAAAACAAAGAAACACCATCTCAAGGGAAAAAAGAAAAGAAAAAAAAAAAAAAAAAAAAAAAAAAAAGAAGCTTTAAGTGAAAGAAGATTTAGGAAAAAATATTATGATATTTTTAAAAGCTGTGCTATTAGCCTGAAAATGAATAGAAGAACAACATTGCAAGATACACTGTTTATTGCGTCTAATAAAGTTGCTTAAAATTTAAGAACATTGCAACCTCACAGCTCCACAAAATGCCCTTGGATTCTGGAAGTTAAAATATCTTTAATCGAGTCCATGCTTCATTATCACCAGTGAGCAGGACACACCCCACTTCTGTGGCTATTTAGTCCTTCTGAGTCCTTCCTCAGTCCTTCTGGGTTTTACCTTGTTTATTGAAACAGAATGTCTTATTAAGCCACCAAATATTAAGCAATTCCCCAGATACAATATGAAGAAAAAAGGAGGAACAGATTCTAATATATATGTCAAAGCTTTAGGTAGTCATATTATGGCTTTTGGAACATTGCTTTAAAAAAAAACTTAATTATCATTCATAAGTCTAGATTTACATGTTTCTTTTAGAGTCTTGTGAGATCATTCAAAGGTTGCTTGCAAAATCATCATGGAGAAAATTCTTCATTACAGGCTGTGACATGAGCTAGGCTTTCCCAGTAAAAACCTGCAGAAAGGAAAATATACCCCTAAGAATTGCAATGAAATCTGACAGTAAGAGAAAATTTATCATAAAAATAAAAAAAAAAAAATCCAATGATGACTCCTAGCACTTTTTAATCACAGCTACCGAACTGTTGCATCCTGAGGAACATGGCTTGGTTTAATTATTTATTGAGACCTGATGGTTTATTTGGAAGCAAATGCAATTATAGCCTGACACTTTCATCACTATCAGTTTGTTTTGTTCACCTGCTACTGCTAAGAGGAAGGTTACATTTCCATGGAAATTCTGACATTTCTCTAATTGGTTTTATAACTCTTCCAAGAGATTGAAAGTATTCATTTTATTGTATTTGTGCAAAAATTGGAGTTGAGATATTATTAAGATTGATGGCGAACGCCACCGATAAACCAAGGCTGAAACAGATTACATGTCTTTTCTTCTTTCCGTTAGATACATGCTATGTATAGTCTTTGAGAAGCAAAACCTCCACTGACGTCAAAGATGGAAATCAAGCACAACCCCATAACAGACCCATTCAAATAGCTCCAACATCCAGAAAATAAAGTTTAGGGGACAAAAAATAATACAGAAAACAAAAATTCAAAGACTAGCAAATCAAAGACTCCTAAGATGGATAAGAACTCTGTTCCACTGAAGTCAAATGAAAATTTGCTAAATTGAGCCTTCAGGTTAGAGGTTTGCTCCTTCAAATTGATCATAAACAGGAAAAAAGAATGACATTCTCAAAAGAGCTGTAGAAAGCTTTGGCTAGTTTCAGTTTTCAGAGTGTTTCAGAATATTCGGTAAAATATTCACACAAATGTCAGCAGCTGGACTAAACACTGCGCTTAAAGATCAAGTTAACTTGTTCAGCAGTTTTTAACCTTGGTTATACACAACCATGTGATGAACCTGCTAACCATCCTTCAAGGAGCACTGCACACATAGCTGTAAAAGTGGAAGGGAAAAGCTAAAGAAAATACCATAAGCAGCGGGACCTGATCGTAACAACATTGTTAAGGCTGATTTCGCACCCATACAACTGCACTTTCATCCTGCTATTGGTACAGTCCAGGGACTTTTAATGTATGCTAAGTTGTCCTGCAAATACGAGGCATTCCTGGTTACCAGGTCACTTTTAAGTGACCTGAACATGGCTTGGCCATCATTGAGCTCAAGCCTCACACCACAGTTTACAGGACTGATGCTCTGGCTTAGGGCTGAATGAGTGGTTACACAGCTCCTGGCCAGCATGGAGCAAGCTCATGCCTCCCAAATCCTGAGAGGGTCCCTTCCATGCCATCTGCAGAGCACAAAAAGCTTGCAGGGGCACATGAAGCACATATCAAGCGCCAGGCACTTAGACATCACACCTAAGATCAGGGATATACATTTGTTGTCCTCCCAGAGTCTCACCACACCAGTATATATTTAGCAAACATTAACACATTCAACTGCTTATCTCCACCAGACCCATGCTATGTAGCCTTAAAGGCTTACATAGGCAAAAAGTAATCCAGGTTTACAGGAAATTAGATGGCCCAGATGCTTAAACAAAGCCAAGCATCCTAAAAGCAGATAGTGTTTGGACAGTCAGTAGTTATGTCAAATACAACAAAATGGAGTGATTTTAAGTTCTCTCTGTCGGATTTGGAGATAACAGAGGAAAACACACATTGGTAAATCTGTCAAAGTCAGAGGCCCCCATGCCAACCCAAACAGTATTAGCCAAAGAGAAGTGATTTAAAACACACCTAACAGTAAGGTGGCAAAAAGGTAATTTGAAGAGAAAGATATACTTGTTCAAATTACTCCCCATAGCTCATAACTACCTCACTCTATGCCCTTGGAGTTTATCAGCATTGTAGAAGATGGATATTTTTCTTTTCTGTTGCCAAAGCACATCGAGATTAATGCAGTTACTCAGCATTTGCAGCCAGGAGAGCATTTGACTTTAAAAGATACACACTTTAACAAAGGAAGTACCAAATTGCTTAAGGAAGCACTTACAGGAATTGTTTTCAAAGTGTCACAGTAAATGATGATGACAACTCTGCTCTTTACTTCCCCTAAAGACAAAAACAAGAAGCCAAGCATCTGCACAACCCAACTAAGTTCAGTTACAGAATTAGACACTCCCCTCCGCAAAGTTATCAACAAGTTGTTGAAGCAGGATCTCACAAAATTGATAAGTACTGATCTATGGGCGCTTTTTAGTGGAAAAAAGGCTCTCCTCGGGTTGCCATGCACATTCCTCAAAGTACTTTCCTGTTTTCTCTGGGTCACATTTGAGACCTGAACTACAAGAACCTTTGCATTCAGTCCCTATGCTGCACCAGTCTCTTGGGAATTAAAGAAAAAAAACAAAAACAAAAGCAAAAACAACCACCAAACAAAACCTAGCAGAAAACAAACAAAGAAAAAAAACCCATGACACACATGAAGGAAAGCAACTCCTTTAAACAAACCTGGCACCTTTTTCAATATTAAATGTATCATATGCCTAACTAAGGAAGTTAATCCCCATTTATGGTAGGATTAATCTTTATAATCTACTTTATTATTACTCTTATTGGACCAGAAAATTGTATTGCCAAGTGCAGGCAGTTTCTTACAATCTGCTTTTAGTGTTTCCAGGCCACCAGTTTCTGATGCGATACAGTGAGCTTAGAAGACAGACATACAGTGCAGTAAACCAAAATATCCTGACATTGCAAAGACAGATGTTTTCTAAACTAAATATTGTTATTATATTATGCTTAGTGTAAACAACTGCATCTAATTCCAGCAAATACTGATACACATCCATTTTCCTGATTTAGATGAAAGATTTCTGGAGAAGCTCATTTCCTCTGTTAGCTAAGGCACTAAAACATGAAAAAATATTTAAGCTTTTTCCCAGCTGGATAGTATGAAATACGTAGGGTCAATCACCTGCATGCTATACCTTAATTACATAGCTTTTGGTACTCCCACTGAAAGAATACATTCCATTATAAACTGAGAAGTAAACTCCAGAAATAGCACACACTGATGAACTCCAACAAACAGGTTTTCCAATCTGAATCAAACTTTAATTAAAACTGAGATCAGAATAACAGAGGTAGACACAGGAATACACATTAAAAGAGGAAATCCCAAATCTATATTCTACAATATGGCTCTGTGCTTACAGATGACATGTATTTTTGGTCTAACTACTCTCACACTATAAAATGGAGCCCTGCATAAAGTTATGCATTTAACCAATGATGACTTTTTTTTTATTCAGTACCTTCTAATACCCAATTAACACAGATTAGCATAATTACAACATGACATGATCAAATGGCTAACTGAATGAGTGCAAGGGTAGAAATTAAATATAGAAGTTGTAAAAACTGAACTGACAAGGTGTTTATTCATACAACTACTAATATTTTAGATGTCCACTACACCACCACTGAGCTTCTATGAACAACTGATCTGTTCCAAAGACAAAAATTTCACATGAGGAAAAATTCTCGCTCAACTCTTTTTGCATCAGTTTTAACATAGCACCAGTCACACCTGTGGAGCTATACCACCACATCATAAACAAAATAATCATCAAAATACTAAGCACTACCAGAAACAGAACACAATCAGAATCTTAAATCCAGCCATTAATCTACCAAAATTTAAAGTTTTCTCCTGAACTGAAAGCTCCTCTTGTATCAAGTTCAAAGTCAAAGAAGAGTAAGACCTGTTTTCTAGATATACTTCAAAGTCAGGCCAATCTGGTTGCAATCTCAAGAGATCAATGCTTCTTTTTCTTTTCTCTTTTTAATCAGTATGATGACAAATTCAGTCCCTCAGGTTTAACAGACTTTTTCACTGCACTTATTAGCCTTTTTTTTTATATTCTTTTCATATGGAACAAAACTTTCTTTTACCTTCCTTAAATTCATCAGATCCAGAACATATAAGGAGCACATGTGTGATCACCTTGAATTTGGCTTCATATTAATGCATCTGTATTTCACTATAAGAAACATCTGGGACAACTTCAGGCAGCCCTTTGATAATATGGTAGTCCATATGGCAGAACAAGTGCCAGGAAAGAAAAATAAATTCTCTTGTTATTGCCATTTAGTTTCACTTGTAGTTAAATGAAAAATTAACAAAAGGTGTTTCTATAGCCAGCAGCCTGATTTGTGAAGTTTTGTGCCTCCAAGCCAGCAAACTCAGGAACAGCCCTCTTCTTGGCCTAATCACCTTATATTGATATAGGGCTAAAAAACATATTCTCTTAAAAGACAGGATGTACAACCAAGCCCAGTAATTACTATTACAAGCCCCATTCTTTAAAAAGAAACAAAAATCTAAACTACATGATATACCGAATAAAAGACAATTACCATTAGGCTTTATTGCACAAAACCAAGAACATGCAGCTCTGGAATTTGCAGTAGTCACATATTATTCAAAGCTCAGAAAATCTAGTAAAAGGGATGGCAGCCCAGGTCTCCTCATTTGCAAATAAACATCCTCACAACTAGCCATGTTTCCTCCTAGTTTAGGGCATTCTTTAGGCATTGGTCAATTTTGCTCTGAGAATACATTTCACCTTGTGAAAAATCTTACCCACACTACACGTTTTAACTGATATACCAAAGCAAACCTAGAGAGTAATAATCCCCACTATCACCATTTACTTAACCCAGTAAAAGTTAGGTGCATAGTATATAGTATCACAATAATGCCTTGCATACAGACTGGAGTAAAATATATTTACTGAGTGGTAATCTCAAGAAGGCTAAGCAGTTCATAGACTCTAGATTTTCCATTGTGAGAATTGCTATGTGAAAGTTACAGCTATAACAAATCCAGCTAATTTCTCCAGGTAAAGAGACATGGTGAGAACACATCGCATAGCCCTGAATCAGGAGCTACACAAGGAACACACCACTGTAGGAACTCCCATGCTCAGAAACATCCTAGAGGCATAAATCTGCCATTATTCCCTTTACAAGCAGGTATTAAGAAGTAGATGCTGATATATGTCAGTCAAAGATGACTGTCTTTTCTGAGCTAGTTTCCCTACAGTGGTTAGGAGGAGCCAGGGTAAAGTGCATTAAAAGGTGGAAATTTCCCTTGCCCAGAAACAAAATAGCAAGTATGTAGGGATCACCTGAGTTCTAGATAGCTTCCTGTAGGTCATAAACAAAGAGGAAGGGTGAAGAAAGTTTCCCCTAATACAATCATGCCAATCAAATTCCCATTTCAACTTAAAGCAGGAAGAATTCAGTGTCTTTTTATTAACTATCCAAACATGACTAGACAGTTAAATTTCATCCCTATCTCCTCTCAAATCTCACTCTTATTTGCTATAAATATATTCCTACATCAAGCAAGCACTGGTAAAATAATATAATGCTACTCAGCTACTACACTTCTCAAAATATGCTTTTAAGACTTATAAGCATAGTATTTGTGCCAGTGGCATAGTTGTGTCTCTTACTAGATGCAACTGCATACATTAGCATCTTTGAATCGAAGCAAAGGTTTTTGTGTTTATGGTATTTTATGCAAGACATTTCATAGCTATAGAATGCAATCAGTAGACTTTCCTTAACAGGCTTTATAGACATTGTATTATTTATGCCTCAGAAGAAATCATGCTGTATCTTGTGACATGTTTTTACGTAGTATTTAATACTCCTAAAAAAATAGAACATCTATTTAATAGATATTTAATATCTATATAATACTCCTAAAAAAAAAAATAATCCCTAAATATCCTCAAGCACAATGTAAAAGTTAAAAATTCCAATACAGAGGGGAAAATGTTTGGCACAGATAAAGTAGCTGATTTTTCAGCAAATTCCAAAGACGACATTTTGAACAAGATGAAAACGTAAATCTTCATCAGATTACTTCTATCACTGACCTTTCAACCTTCATGAACTCCTTTGTGGATTTATTCAAGGTTTTCTTCCCAGGCTTCAACTACAGACTTAACAGGGTGCAGCATTAATGGAAATTCTGATGTGTGACCTCCAGCTAGCCAGTTATAAAGAGTCCTTTGTCGGTCTTGCCCTCCTGCCAAACCCAAGCAAGCCCACCTGTTCAGGAGTATCCTAGGGCGTAAGAAACCAAAGCATCATGTCACAAACAAATCCTCTTTTTTAGACAAATCTCAAAGGAAGAAGGCTCCACTTGCTGACTCGGCACCAGTGCTTTGCTTCAGGAAGGCAGCAGCTATCTAGAGAACATTTCCATCAGCAGGAGCTACAGACCTGCTCCCACCTACGTTTTGCTTTCCCCTTTTCAAGTTCCTTCCTCCAAGTCTTACATCTCTCACAGGCTTTAAGGCAGAACTGCCCAAGTTCACCCCTCCTATTAACCCCATTAGAGATCTACAAAAGGGAAGTCCAGGTTCATCTGTTCAAACGGGAAGATAACTGAAAGCAAATTTGGAACCACAAACAACTAAAAGGCCCTGTACCGTAATGATGGGCTGCTCCAGGCACAGAGTCCAGAGTCTCATTCAGAAGGCATTGGGTGCCAGCTGAAAATCAACTCTGGTTCCTCACAGTTTAAGTACAGGTCATCATTACCAAGAAACCAGCCTGAAAGTCATGGAAGGCACTTAATCAAACCAGAAATTGCTTCCCTGGTGTCAGCTCAAATGGAAAAAAGAACCTGTGTGTCATCACCTCAAATAGCTAGCTGGAGTTATATTTCCGCACAAAGGCAACTGTAAACTAATACACAAACAGAACAGCATGGGTTCAAAAATTTTGCACTGTGGGATTTCTCAGAGGACTTTGACTACACAAGGAGAAAAGCCCATTCGTAAAATTATGTTTACTGCATGAAATAAAGTTATTATGAGATACTTCATGCATCCTCCGGATACAGAAAAGGGTATTGAGAATGACTTTCTGAAGAAATAATAGAAAACCAGTTGTAGCAAAGCAGATGTTATAAACTAGCATTTACACATGAATCATTAACACATTAAAGACACATTGAGCTCTGGAAATGTCTGAATCCCAAATGAAACACTTCTGAAACTACTGTAATACTGTTAAATGCATTGTAACAGTCAGAAAAGTAATACATTGCTATTTTACATAAGAAAGGGAATAGGATAAGGTGAAAGATAGTATAAAGTCTTCATAGAAATCAAATTTATACTCAAGTGGTATACTGTGTTCACTTCAAGATTCTTCATTTCAAAAGGAACAGATGATAGCTGATTAATTCAGAGACAGGCAATAGATGTGATTAGAAGTCCTCAGTCTCTATACCCAAGCAATAGGGCAAGGAAGAGATTCTCAAATATAATAAACTGATATAAACATAATTTATTAATTTCTATTCATCTTTTTTTGCAAAAGATATCCACTTACACAAGTAAAAAAAGGAAAATCCAAAACTCCTATTTATCATCCCTCCTTCCCTACATAAGGCAATTAGTCTGTGAAGTTTGCTGCTACAGGGTTATGACCTAAATGACAAGAGCAGAAATATGTAAGTGGTTAGAGCAGATTTTTGTATTCAGTCAGGAGCAATGATAAACAGAAAACAAACAGCAGCTAGTGAGGTCAGCCTTGACAGTTCAGGAATCTAGGGAAGTTTCTTCCTTTTGAAGGAATATTTCTGATGCCTTTTTTCCCAATTTCATATTTGTTTTTCCTTTCTCTCTCATCTCCTTTTGAAGCCAATATTTAGAGATATTTCAATATTATTCAATAATATTTCAATTATTATTCAAACGCTCAAACTTCAATTAAGAAGCCCAAGCATGATAAAGGATGTAAGTTTACTGTGTTCCCAAACATTTTTTAATCACTCCTACAGATGCATACACACACACTGGATTTGGTGATATTAGACTTACCACCAGTTTCCACTTGTGTTGTGTTTACAGGGGTGGTGCTGGGACGCAATGTCTTCTTACAAAGAGCACTTTATTTACCACACAATTTTACAGTGGGTGCTGTGTGAAAGAAGATTTTATTTTGTGATGAAGCATACTTACCATAAACACACTCTTTGTGCACGTATCTTTCTTCCCCCAGAGACAATAATTTCTTTATGCATCTTTTTAATAAAGCAGAGACCCATCCCTGGATAGAAGGCATTCTGTTACAAAATGGAATCTAGAAAACAGAGCAGTGAAGCTGAGGTTTTAAAACAAGGGAAACTAGATTGCACTTTTACTAAAGTTTCAATTACACCTATTCAGCTGTCTAATCTTGAACATATCTTTCTTTTCGGAGGAGCACGCTCCACTCCAACATCTCACTACAATGTACTAACAAATTACCCATCTTTTTTCAGTCCAACTGTTTTTCAATTGAAAGTCATTATCCACATTTCCCTTCATTTTGATTTTCTTTTTCCTGGATGGCTCATTATTCCCCTAGTTTGCATATGAAATCAGTCTTCCTTTTAAACTGGGAAATATCTCTGCTTCCCAGAGTGCTCAGCCTGAAATGAACTATATATCATAGAATCCTAGGATGGTTTGGGTTGGAAAGGACCACGTGGGCAGGGACGCTTCACCCTGGACCATGTCACTCAAGGCTTTGTCCAACCGGGCCTTGAACACTGTCAGTTATGGAGCATTTACCACTTCCTTGGGCAGTCTGTTCTAGTGCCTCACCATCCTCACAGTAAAGAACTTCCTCCTTATATCTAACCAGAACTTCCCCTGTTTAAGTTTAAACCCATTACTCCTTGTCCTATTGCTACAGTCCCTGACAAACATACCCTACCCAGCATCCTTATAGGCCCCTTAAGATACTGGAGGGCTGCTATGAGGTCTCCATGCAGCCTTCTCTTCTCCAGGCTGAACAGCCCCAACTTTCTCAGCCTGTCTTCATACGGGAGGTGCTCCAGTTCCCTGATCATCCTCGTGGCCCTCCTCTGGACTTGTTCCAACAGTTCCATGTCCTTTTTATGTTGAGGACATCAGAACTGCACACAATACTCACGAGAGTAGAGTACTAGTAGAGACAGTAGAGACACAGAGGTCTCACGGGAGCAGAATAGAGGGGCAAGATCACTTCCTTCGACCTGCTGGTCACTCTCCTTTTGATGCAGCCCAGGATACGGTTGGTTTTCTGGTCTGTGAGCACACAGTGCTGGCTCATGTTTGGTTTCTCTTCAGCCAACATAGAATCATAGAATCATAGAATAGTTAGGGTTGGAAAGGACCTTAAGATCATCTAGTTCCAACCCCCCTGCCATGGGCAGGGACACCACACACTAAACCATGCCACCCAAGGCCTCATCCAACCGGGCCTTGAACACCGCCAGGGGTGGAGCATTCACAACCTCCCTGGGCAACCCATTCCAGTGCCTCACCACCCTCACAGTAAAGAATTTCTTCCTTATATCCAATCTAAACTTCCCCTGTTTAAGTTTTAACCCATTACTCCTTGTCCTGTCACTACAGTCCCTAATGAATAGTCCCTCCCCTGCATCCTTGTAGGCCCCCTTCAGATACTGGAAGACTGCTATGAGGTATCCACGCAGCCTTCTCTTCTCCAGGCTGAACAGCCCCAACTTTCTCAGCCTCTCTTCATACGGGAAGTGCTCCAGTCCCCTGAATATCCTCGTGGTCCTCCTTTGGACTTGTTCCAACAGTTCCATGTCCTTTTTATGTTGAGGACACCAGAACTGCACACAATACTCCAAGTGAAGTCTCACGAGAGCAGAGTAGAAGGGCAGGATCACCTCCTTCGACCTGCTGGTCACGCTCCTCTTGATGCAGCCCAGGATACGGTTGGTTTCTGGGCTGCGAGCGCACACTGAAGCCGGCTCATGTTAAGTTTCTCATCGACCAACACCCCCAAGTCCTTCTCCGCAGGGCTGCTCTGAATCTCTTCTCTGCCCAACCTGTAGCTGTGCCTGGGATTGCTCCGACCCAGGTCTAGGACCTTGCATTTGGCATGGTTAAACTTCATCAGGTTGGCATCAGCCCACCTCACAAGCGTGTCGAGGTCCCTCTGGATGGCATCCCTTCCCTCCGGCGCTATCAACCGAGCCACACAGCTTGGTGTCATTGGCAAACTTGCTGAGGGCGCACTCAATCCCACTGTCCATGTCACTGACAAAGATGTTGAACAAGACCGGTCCCAACACCGATCCCTGAGGGACACCACTCGTTACTGGTCTCCAGCCAGACATCGAGCCATTGACGACAACTCTTTGCGTGCGACCATCCAGCCAGTTCTTTATCCACCGACTGGTCCACTCATCAAATTGATGTCTCTCCAATTTAGAGACAAGGATGTCGTGTGGGACAGTGTCGAACGCTTTGCACAAGTCCAGGTAGATGACGTCAACTGCTCTGCCCCTGTCCATCAGTTTTGTAGCCCCATCACAGAAGGCCACCAAATTGGTCAGGCAGGATTTCCCCTTAGTGAAGCCATGCTGGCTGTCACCAAGCACCTTGTTGTTTTTCATGTGCCTTAGCATGCCTTCCAGGAGAATCTGCTCCAAGATTTTGCCAGGCACAGAGGTGAGACTGACTGGTCTGTAATTCCCTGGGTCATCCATTTTCCCCTTCTTGAAAATGGGGGTTATATTTCCCTTTTTCCAGTCATTGGGAACTTCACCTGACTGCCATGATTTTTCAAATATGATGGCCAGTGGCTTAGCAACTTCATTTGCCAGCTCCTTCAGGACCCACGGATGGATTTCGTCAGGTCCCATGGACTTGTGTACGTTTAGATTTTTAAGATGGTCTCGAACCAGATCCTCTCCTGCAGTGGGCCTAGGGTCTTCATTCTTACAGTCCCTGCGTTTGCCTGCCAAGACTTGGGTGGTGCAGTCAGAGCCTTTGCCAGTGAAGACCGAGGCAAAGAAGTCATTAAGAATCTCAGCCTTTTCCAAATCCAGCATAGCCAGTTCTCCTGACATCTTACGGAGGGGGCCTACATTGTCCCTAGTCTGTCTTTTATTCGCTACGTACCTATAGAATCCCTTCCTATTATCCTTAACATCCCTAGACAAGTTCAATTCTAACTGGGCCTTAGCTTTCCTAACCTGGTCCCTAGCTTCCCAGACAACATCTCTGTATTCTTCCCAGGCCGCCTGTCCCTGCTTCCACCTTTTATAAGCCTCTTTTTCCCTTTGAATTTTCCTGAGCAGCTCCTTATCCATCCAAGGAGGTCTCCTGGCCCTCTTGCTGCACTTCCTTCTAGTTGGGATGCAACACTCCTGAGCTTGTAGCAGGTGATCCTTGAATAACAACCAACAGTCTTGGGCCCCCCTGCCCTCTAGGGCTGTATCCCATGGAACCTTACTAAGCAGGCACCTGAAGAGGCCAAAGTCTGCTCTCTTGAAGTCCAGGGCAGTGAGCTTGCTGCACGCTCTTCTCACTGTCCTGAGGATCTCGAATTCGACCATCTCGTGGTCGCTGCAACCAAGGCTGTCCTCGAGCATCACATTTCCAGCCAGCCCTTCCTTGTTGGTGAGCACGAGGTCAAGCATGGCACCTCTCCTTGTCGGCTCCTCTATTACTTGCAGAAGGAAGTTGTCTTCCACACAATCGAGGAACCTCCTGGATTGCTTGTGCTGGGCCATACCTTCACTCCAACAGATGTCAGGGTGGTTGAAGTCCCCCATGAGAACAAGGGCCTGCGAGCGTGAGGCTGTTCCTATCTGTCTGTAGAGCGCTTCATCCACAGATTCCTCTTGATCAGGCGGTCTGCAACAGATCCCCACACTAATGTCTCCCATCGCTGTTCTCCCTTTAACCCTGACCCACAAACTCTCTGTTGACTGTCCCCAGACAGAGTTCCACACTCTCCAGCCTATCCCTAACATAAATAGCAACTCCCCCTCCCCGCCTGCCAGGCCTGTCTTTTCTATATAGCCTGTAACCTTCCATTCCAACACTCCAGTCATAGGAGCCATCCCACCATGTTTCTGTGATGCCTACAGTATCATACTCCCGCAGTCGTGCACACATCTCTAATTCCTCTTGCTTGTTCCCCATGCTACGGGCGTTTGTATAGAGGCATCTGAGCCGAGCTCCAAATGAAGCTGCCTCATTGGCTGGAGCAGCTGGAATATCTCTACATTGCTCTGAGCATTTATTATAGATGCTGGCAACCGACTGGGTTGAATCAAAGCATTTAAATTCTGAATTACAGTTATAGTTTTCAGGAAAGGCTAGTTTCAGAATTGCATCATAGTATCTAGTACAGTGTTGTGCAATGTAAGTGGCAGAAACAGAAATGGAATATTGGTCCTAATAAAAACCTTAATGTAATGACTTTTGTGTGACATTTAAACTGTCAAGACAATAATTCATAACATTCTACCAAAGGCAGCATATAGTTACAAAAATACCAGTCCAGCATCTTGTTAGTGGTGAAGCAATATCCAAGGTGCAATGGCAATGTGCCATTCTTCTTAGTGAAATATTCTTTAAAAAAATTAATTTTTCTTCCTATTTTCCCCGCACTGATACTAGCTGAACACCAAAACTGCTATGACAACCCAAAAGTCACTACTTATCAATGGGTGTACTTATTATGGGTGTGATGGGATGAAACAATGCCCCCCTCCTCCAACACATCTAGTTTAAAGAAACCTTGACCAGCCTGGCAAGCCTCCTACCAAAACCTCTCTTCCTCTTCTTTGCCAGATCAGCTCCACCAGCCCCCAGTAGACCTGGCCTACTAACTTGGGCCGCATGTTCAAGACACCCAAACCCCTGACTATGACACCACCCTTTTAACCATTTATTAACCTGGCCAATCCTCCTAGCTTTTTTAAGGTCCTCCCCTGTATCCTGGAGAATTGATGAAAAGACTACCTGAGCTCTAGAGCCCCTAACCACCTCTCCCAGGGCTCTCTAGTCCTTCTTTATGTTCTCCAGGCTACTTCTATCAACATCACTAGCACCCACATGGATCACTAGAACTGGGTAATAGTCCGTGGGACTCACTAGAGCAGGCAACCTCTCTGCAACGTCCCTGATCTGTGTCCCAGGTAGGCAACACACCTCCCTCAAGACCGGGTCAGGCCGACAGATGGGTGCTTCTGTCCCTTTCAAAGTAGAGTCCCCTACCACTATGACCCATCTCTTTTTCCTGGCGGCACCAGTAGTGTTCTTTACCGGTGCACCAGCCGGTTGTTTCTGATGCAATTGACCTTCCTTCTTAGCACCCTGCAGGACAGCAAAGCGGTTCTGGGTGGGGACAACAGATTTAGGAGGAAGCCCCTTGCTTTTAATTGTCCTCTTCCTCTTTTTTTTGTTGTTTTTTGTTGTTACTATTTCCCAGCTTCCTGGGTTGACAGCCTCCTCCACTCCCCAAGTCCTTCTCTGTACAGCTGCTCTGAATCACTTCTTCACCCAACCTGTAGCACCAAGAAGGTGCCCAGGTATCTTGTTTCCCCATTTGACTTTTAACATTAGTTACCCAGTGTGTTTATATCTTATATGCACACTCAAAACCAGCAAGAGCTAATCAGCTTGTGTGGAAGACCAATTAAAAACCAAGGACAAGGCAGAAGGAGTTCAGTGTCTGCTCTTTGGATAGACAACAGATACCTAAAGGACAGTGCCTGTCAGAGTGCAGCAAGGCTGCACTCTGTCCTCAGCAACTGCAGGAGCCAGACCCACAGCAGGGCACAGATGATAGACTGCCACTTCCTAAGGGAAAAACAAAATGGAACCCCAGATGTATTTTCTCAGCTTTCCTACCTGCTAAGCTACAGACTTGGGCTGCTTCTTGAAGATAACCTAGTGATATGGCAGATAGGCAGACAGACATAGCGCACACAAACTATGAAGACACAACTTTTCAGAGTCACTGAAAGCCCAGCCATGGACAGTCAATTCATTATTTCAAAATAAGTAACTTTGCATATGATTATCATGAACCAAACTGTTCTCTGTTTTCCTCTCCCAAAGATTTACCATTACCTCCGTCATTTGTGTTTACAGGCCTTTTCCAAAGAAGAATTAATTTTTCTTCCATTTCATTGCTATGATTTCCAATTTATAACCATATTTTGAGCCCTATCAATTACCATTTTCCATTCATTTAATGTGCACTAGCTGACTGTACACTTGCTTATTTTCTTAGCTGAAATGCCAGATGGTAGCAAGTCAAACACTCTAAATACTTCCATTGCATTAATAACAGTACAGTTACGAACCCAATATGTTATCTCATCAGAACTGATAGTGAGTTTAAAAAAAAAATAATGAAAAATCTATTCTCTATAAATGCATGCCAATTGGCATTAATTATCTTATGACTTTTTAATTTTGTATTATTTGAGTCTTGTATCAGGCTGTTCATTATCTTCCCTGGATTAATATTGGACTGACAAGCCTATAATTATCCTGGTCATTGAATTTACTCATATTAAATACAGCACAACATTATCTTATTTGCAATCCTCTGGAACCTACCTAATATTCTGAGACTTTCTGAAAATCAAAAACCTATTAATTTTTCCCTGCTGTATATTTAATTGTCTGGTAAGTATTCACAATTCAACTTGTAAGTCATTTTCTTTATTTTAATAGATATAGATATGCATAAACCCCCACCTACATCCCAGTTCTTTCTTTTAGTGAGACACTGCCCATCCCCCACTCCCCCCTTAATAGTTTTGAGTTTCATTTTCTCTTATTATTTACATTATTCTCAGATAAATGTATAAGTAACTTCTTTGATCACTTCTTTATAATAAACACCACAAGCTACTGTTTTTATCTGGTTTTATCCTAAATTAGCAAAACACTTGAGCGCATGCACTGTTTCAATCACAATGCAAGAAACTAAATTCTTCACTTTTCAAGAACTCTAAGTATATTTAAAGTTGAGGGGAAAAAAAACAAAAACAAAATTAAAAAATCCCACAGTTCTTCACTTAAACACTTGCTTTCTTGAAAATAAGCCTTGTAATGGGGCTTTGATATATCTAGGAACAACCAGAAGTTACTTAAGTTTCTCCTTCCATCTGTACAAAACTATAAGAAGAAGAAAAAAAACCCAAACATTTCCTTTCATTTCAAATTCTCACAAAAACATTTTTGCATTCCTTTTCAACAGGAGAAGAAGGTCTTTCGCTAGCCAGAACTGTTTTGAAAGTTGAAATTTTCATAAAACCTGTGAACATGTATCCTAATTGCTTTGAATGTGTTAACAAATAATCATATTACATTCTTAAGCAGAAAAAGAGAAAAAAGTTTTAATAAATACTCAGGCATTATCCTACTACTTTTCAAACTAGCTACAGTTATAAACTGATTTCAGTAGTTTAGTTTAGACTGATTCCTAACTGATCTTACCAGGACAGTAACCTAAATACATCAGCAAGCATCTATTAAATGAGATCTTTCTACTTTTGCAATCGAAGTTACAAATAATGAAGATAATTTGCTTTGTGAGAAAAGAACAAAGCAGCAAAAAGGCATTTTGCCAAATTAAGAAGTTAACCTGACTGTCAAATTCATCAGATTCATGAACTTGAAACCAAAGGCTAGTACGCATTTGAACAGTTTCCCATTTATCTAGTACTGACAAATCCATGCATCACAGCATAAGCCCTAGATCTCCATTTTATGGCATTTTGTCTCACTTCCACTACTTCTTATTAAATATGACAAAGTTCACTTATTTAGAAGGCACTTCATATTTCTTCCATTTTTGCTATATCCCTTTTATAGGTTCGCTTAGAGAAACCCTATTGTCTAACAATAACTCTTCTCAATATTCCAGAAGCCCATGCTCTCTACTGCAAAACACTGTTTACAAAATATTTTTGGCACTCTGAAACAATCAGAAGCTCTCATTTAAATTTTATGACACAGAAGCCAGAAGCAGCATTAAAATTTTTAGGTCTAGAAGGGACATCCAAATGCCATCAGAAATTCTGATCATATGCTGCTGGGACATCTAGCCTTGCAACCATTAGCATCTTTTGCCAAGGAGAAAATCCTTTGAGTAAACATCATGTCCTTGTTTTCACATCTGGCGTTTCTTCCAAATAGAGGGTCACATTTTGGCTTCTCTCACTTTCTTGCTTACCTTCACCTAAGTCCTGTGGAAAATGCGGATACCCCTTTGCCTCCCAACCTCATGAAAGAATACAGAGAACAACACTGCCATGCAGAGAGACAGGTCACAGACCACATCCAAATTTCTGACCAGCTAGGAAACTTTTAGCATGAAGTACCAGCTGGAACTTAAAGTTGCCTCTGTGTCTTGGTTCAGGGAAGCACTTAAAGAAGTACTTAACACCAGCCTCATCTCAGTGCAAGTGTATTTCAGCATCTTTGTAACAGGTACAGACTTCAAAGCCTACCACACACACATCATTGCACAGTCATCTAGCAAAGCACATTTTAATTTCAACACATGAGCTAATATTTTCAGTAAGATTTGACATGTGCATGTACCCAAGCAATCAACAGGTATCTGCATCCTCAGGACCTCCCAGCTCAGGTGAAGATATGGCTGGTGCATTTCCCTTGCCCATCAGGATTTTAGGACCAAGAGCACCAGTCATCATCCAGATCATCTTTGGTGCTACTATTCTTAAGTCCCCTTGCAAATTGTTTTCACTGCTGTTTAGCCTGCATCACCAATGGACAACAAACAAGTATTCACTTTCTATTTTACTGATACTTTTAACTGAAATAAGATCAGCCATCACCTTCAACTGTCTCGTTTTTTCACCCTCAAGTCATATGGAAGACATGGAAAGGTTTTGTTCTGCAACATGAATCAAAGCTAATATTAACCATTTATTTTTCTTCAGTATGCTGAACTTGCTTCTTCCTGAATTGTAGCTTAGTATTCACATGCAGAGCTTCTGTCAGTATTCTACTAAACAATATTAAAATGCCCATAAGTATGGCAAGAATTAAGCATGCATTTTGCTTCAGTTTGTGAAGCTCCTACAACAGTAACTATTCCAAGTACTCCCTGCAACACAAATAAGCCTAAATGCAGTGTTGTTAACACTTTATATATATATCCCACACCTCATTCTGCTGTGTTTCTCGAATCCTCAGGTTCTTACCTCTTGCAATTAGAATCATAGAATAGGATTGGAAAGGACCTTAAGATCATCTAGTTCCAACCCACCTGCCATGGGCAGGGAAACCACACACTAGACCATGTCACCCAAGAACTCTGTCCAACCTGGGCTTGTACATCGCCAGAGATGTAGCATTCACAGCTTCCTTGGGCAACCCATTCCAGTGCCTCACCTCCCTCACAGTAAAGAATTACATAAATTCAAGATGAATTTTTTTTGTTTGCCCTTTTTTCAAATGTATTTGTAGTTTTGAATTGAATTTTGAAATTGTTAGGGTTCTTTTCAGCAATCACAGATGTTTCCAAACACTCATCTTTACAGATACAGCCTTTCAAATCATCTGTTAAATCACCTAAGAAATGTTAGAATGAATTTCAGAACCGGAGAACCTTAAAAGAAAGAACACCATGGGTTTGTCTAGCTGTAAGTCCTTAAGTACAGCAACTAACCCCAACATCTGATTTCAGCTACCCAAGGAAAATAGATATACACAGTGTGATTCAGTGTTTAAGGAAGAACCACAGCTGAGTGCCTCATAAATGCTGAACTTAATATTTGGTTTTGCATGCTGGAAACAGCACGTTCTGTGATCACACATGCTGCGGTCTAGAAGCTACTCCGCAGCTACGTGTATGTGACATGGATATGTTTCTTAGCACTGCAATGTACAGGTTAGAAAGGATTTCACTTTTCCCCTCGACACACTCCCATATGTTTATAGTGTTCTCAGAACAAAGAAAGGGGAAAAAGAAAAGTATTTTCTCCTGCTTTCAGGAATAATACCAGCAAGAAAAACTTATGTGTTCAAATTCTGTGAAACTTGGCAAATACGTAGTATGTCTCCATTTTACAATGTATAATTTTATAGAGTTCTTCCTATGTAAAACTTGCTTCTTATCTTGACGTTGATCTCAGATTCACTGCAGTTAATTTTGTTACACATTCCAGTGATTAAAGCTGGAGTCACAAGGTGATTCTTCAATTTCATTAACACCAAAGTGCTTCAGGGTTTTGCTCATCACCAGTAATACTACATTTGCCAGGAGCTTAATGGTCAAATAGATTTTCCAGGGTAGTCCAGGACTTCATATCAAAATCCTTGTTTGACTTTCTTGCACTGCCTGTTTAGGTATGCAGGCAAGTCCCTCAGCATACATCTCCCAAAACATTAACTATAGCTTAAAAAAAAAATACAGTTCTCCTAAATGGGATTTTGAAGGAAGATGAAGAAGGTTAAGTGTCTTTACAACCACTTAGCTCAGGTTTAGCTCTCAGCACAGCAAGCATCCCACCTTAAGAAGCAGCATGCAGGGACAGAAATAAAACAGCATGACCAAAAGCACTTATTTTGTTGCCGGAATAATGGTGGGGAGCCTCATTAATAAAATAAAAATTTTTTACAAAGTACTGGATGAGAAATATACCAATATTGCTGAAATAGATTTTAAAGCTTTATCTAAGGTGAAGGTAGCTGAAATGTGAGCCTGCACAAAGAAAAGGAAATTGAAGATATCCATTGAAAACACACTTGAATAAAAACCCTATAAAACCAGTTTTTAATGAAGTGCTACATTTACTTGAGCCCATTTTGAAACCACATAAAGCTATTGTGTGGAGAGCCTTGGTTTTTGCAGTAAGCATGGGAATGATGCACAAACAGAACATAAAATGTTTGACAATCTGACCAGCCTGACAGGATGACACTGCTTCCATCACCACTTATTCTTCCATAGACATATGTCATCTTGACACTGGCATACTAGAGCCAGTGCATTTTCTCGCATGCACAAAGATAAGCAGTGACTTCAAAATTGCTGTGCCTGATCAGTGACATGGTGAGTGATCTGCATAAGCATATGCAAAGGACATGACTACCCCACAAAGACTGTTACCCCACTGATTTATATGAGCGTAGCTCTACAGCCAGCAGAGCACTGCCAATGGAAAAAAGCTGGGGAACAATTCCCAAATTTGCAGTCTTCCTTGCCAGTTCACAGCAGCCTGCAGCCTTTATTTCTGCAAGCAGTAATGACAACTGGAAACATTCAGTTCCATATCATTCTGAGGCCATTTATTCCAAGTCTACTGGCCTGCTGCATTTGCCAAATCAAAATTGAAGTGAGTTCAGAAAAAATTGTCTGGAGTTTAATTCACACATACAGCTGTGAAAGAACTCAAATGTATTGCATGATACACATATACACACAACATCAAGAGAAGCAGAATAAAGTTTAGAGCTATGACATAAGGGTTAAAGTCCAGTTTACAGCAGCTAAAGTGCTCATTATGAAACAACAGGCTGAGTACAGAGACACAGATATCACTGGCCTTGACTACTAGCGTTAGTAGCACATTTCAGCAACTATTGGGGGTTTTGCACTATACAGAAAATATGGTCAGGCTGTATGTGCAAGAGTGAAGTGACAGCCTTCAGCATCATGACATGATAAGTTACTGTCAAGTTTAGCAGCACAGAAGGATAATACGTTGAGTTTCAATTTGATGACGTGATTGTCCTTCAGTGATTATTTTCTGGTTCTAAAATAATCACAAGGAGAAATAAGAGGGATGGATGGAGAAATGAAGTACATAAACAGTAAGTATTTTCCTCCTTCCCTATTATCTATCCCTCTCTATCATTTGTTCCTCATTTTTGAAACAAGAGAAAAAAAAAAAAGACTCCTCTTATGGAATTAGAATGAAATCAGCATTGAACTCCATCTAGCTCATTAAGTTCCGGCACCACAAACCTTTTTCATATAATTACAGAGGATTGATTAATAGTTTTCAGTTAACATCTATACCAATAGGACTAGGGATATGCAAATCACATTTTTCCAGAGCCATACACTTTTACTATTAAAAAAAGCTGTTAATAGACACATTATTTTCAACATTTTGGTCTTTGAAACAGTCAGCAAAAGATTTGCAGAAACATACTTTAACTATGGACTGTTGTATTGTTGTCTAAAGAAACTGCTTTGGACATATGCTATTTAATCTGTCCAACAAACACACAGCAGGTGACTTAAAACCTCAGCTTGCAAGAAAAGTGCACTTGTGCTAGTGTGAATTTTCACTGAAACAGCTACTTTACTGGCTGTTTCTGAAACTTAAAAAACTGGAAGTGCTTTTATGTACAAAAAAAAAAAAAATCTATTAGAACAGTTGTTTAAAAATGCCTCTGACATCACAGGGAGATAAATTTTCATTTATTGCCTACAGTACAAGAAAGGAAATCATACTGCTTTCACATACTCTCTCCCTCCACCTTCAAAGTAGAGTGGGTTAGGAGGTTGTTGATTTTACTCCATGTAGAAGCACTGTTTCAGACTGAGGCAGGTTTCAAGGTTAGCAGCCTTTTCTCTGAAGATTGCACCTGGAGAGCTGGCACAGATCAAGCGATTTGCCAATGTCTCGAAAGGAAGAAAGGATCCCCATCTGAGCCAGGCAACTGTGGCGGATCTCTCCAGACCTACTTCAGCACCCAGCTTGCCAAGCCAGCTTTTTCTACCCAATCAATAAAGCCAGTCACAGAATGACATGGAGAGAAAATGATTACTGAAAGGAGAGTGCTGAAGTGAGACAGACACGCGATTCCTTTATTTAAGTTTGTAAGGGTCACAGCCCCAGCACAGACCACTTACAGGAGCAATCTGGTAGGACTCTGACAGATTGGCTCAGGCATGGTTCTGACAGGTATTTTGCAACCATGCAGACTGTGCCTGCTTTAATGCCTCAACCTAAAGTCAGATCTCTCCTCAAATGAATGCTGCTGGAAAGTCTTGCCTTCCCTCTAACATCCTCTGCTTTGAAAGAGTTGCTCAAACTCAGCTCTCTAAAAACCATGTAAATTAGACTAAACATTCAAAAGTGGAGATCAACCAGACCTCCTGTTTAGTCTTACTGAAGAATAAACCACTTTCGAAATTTGCCACAAAGTCATTTAGACACAGAATTAATGAAAAGCCTACACCTAATATTGATCTGCATGGTTCATAAGTGACCTGTCATTTATGCCTTACTATGAATCGATAACTTTAATTCTTTTGCTTTCTATCCTTAAAGCAGTTGAGCTGCTTCAACATTTTTTGCTCGCATCAAATGTCAAAACAAATAGTGGTTTAGTTCAAACCCTTTTCCAAACTTTGTAGGCTCTCTGTTCTCCTTCTCTGTGACTGTTCAGCCCTTCTTTTCCATACACATAAAAACAACATGAATATTTTCTCTGCAGTACAGATAAACTATCTCCTGTTTTCTCCCTCTCTATAAAAACCTGAAAAATTATTTTATATAACGTGTGTGTATATATATGTATGGATTTTTAAGTATGGGTTTGAAAATATGTATGTTATTATGTATACTAGTATGCATGCAAAAATATTTTTGATACCTATATTATAGTCCATCCATACACTTAGAACCTACTTTATACTTCAAGTTATTACAACTGCTGTTGAGTACCTGGTGCTCTGAAACTTCACCAGTTCTGTAACTGGCACTGTCCTCAAAAAACGTATTTGTATTTCCCTCAGTACCTCACTCTATTTAAGGAATATGTGCAACTTAAAACATGTAAGTTTTCTGAGCTATCAAACAGTATATGTATTAAAGCATCTTTAAAAATAAAAGGCAAACAGCACGACATTATTTTTCTGTATCAGCTGGTTTTGTCCCCCGAGTGATAAACTACAATCTTCAAATTCCATGCTGAGTCAGAGAATACATTCTGATCCACTGCAGTGTTCTCTTTTTCTGCCCTTGTTTACTGAACTTCTTTAGCATCACTCTCTCATTGACATGGTTATGTTTATTTTCAAAATGCAGGGAAATTGCAGATTAACATCCTAGATCATCATGAGTCACTAGACTCACTCAATTGGGGTGTAATAAGCTGTTGGAGAGTAGTGGCTCCCAGGAAGCATGCTCTCAATTTATACGCAAGCACTGAACACTGACAGAAATAGGATCTACCTTTCAACAGCAAAATACAGTGGTGAATTGGAAGCACCAAAACCCAACCAGAATGCAAGCACAAAGTGGAGTTACACTTGCCTGCACTTCCAAACAAATTGAAAGCTGAAGAGGCTCCACCGACGTGAACACTCTCAGGGGGCAGTCGAAATATCAAGCTTCGAGAAAGCCACCAGACGCTCCTGCTAGGGGCTCAGTAAGTTTTGAAACAAGAGCTGATAGCTTTCGGTTCAGTTAAATCCTACCTCTTTACATTCTTCTGATAAGGAGTTTCAAAAGCACCAGCCTTCATCATCAAATTCCCTCCCCAACAGAAACAATCTGGATGGAAAAAACATGAATATCACTAATTTCTCAGACTGATTAATGTTACAGTACACAATGTATTTGCTTTCAAATTCATTCCTCATCTGTGTTTCCACACACAAACCGTGTAACAAAACTAATGTCTCTAAGACCAAGTTTAACAGGCACAGTACATTACTTTGATGACAGCATACATTAGATTTATATAACTAATTCGTATAAGCACTCTGAGAGCTGATCGCAAACTGAAGGCATAAAACCAAAACTGGGTCTTTTACCTAAAGTATCAAGTACACACAAAGCACCAATAGAAGTGTAGGTACAAATGTTTCACACCATAGGAAATTCTATTTAAATGAATGCAAAATAAAAGATATGAGGATGATTTGAAAGCATTTCCAGAAAAGCTAATCAACTGTTTCGTAAGCCTAAGTGATTATTTTGAACAAACCAGCACAAACATAATTCAGCGGCCTCTAGAGTAAGAGAGAATCTCTCCTACTCTTTTTTACTTCAAGATAAGAAAAATAATAAATGCCAAACACTCGGCAGGCCTTCAAGGATTTTGCATATTTAAACCTTTAGCAAAAGTATCCATAAGAAAGATGTCACCATATTTCAAAATAATAATGCTTTAATGGCATTTTGGTTGCAATGATATTATAGCAGGGCAGTTATAGAAAGAAATGTACAATATAGTCAAAAATTTGTCCTGAAGCAAAGCATCCTTTTCTCCAACTAAAACTATATGAACAGGGTAAATTAAGTCCCTTGCCCACAAAGGTTGCAGGTAACACACAGCTAGCGTAGCCTGGGCTTATAGCAGGTGCAGCTCTAATACTCCACAGCCCAGGAACCTTGGGGATCCGTTGCTGGCAGTTACTCTCAATTATGCTGGCAGGCTGCAGACATCTAGGTTCATACACTGCCTCAAGCAGGGATAGCTTTCTTGTTCACCAGTATAAAATAATACAGCATTAATCTACTACTTCAAGCAAAATGTGTGATTTGCAATAGTTAAAGGAAGTTTTAAGCACCCAGATCTTGTCATAAAGTATTTCTCCAAATTTGTGCAAGTTCAGAGCTGAAAGCAACCAAAAAATATTAGATTTTTTTTGTTTGCTTTGCTTTTGGTTTTTTGTTTGATTGATTGCTTTTATATAAGCAGAGTAGACCTTTCAGAAGATTTGGCCTGTTTCTGAAAAAAAAGACTATTTTTAATAACAAATATTCAAAATCATACACTTTCTCAAAGTAACGTAGGACAACTTAGACATGGCTTAAAATTTAACAGCATTTTTAATAAATCAAGATGCAATTTCCTAATTATATATTTTCTAACCAAACAATTGCAATTTTATCACATCCATTTAGCGCATAACGGAAAAGTATAAAAAAACAGTTTGCTAGTGACCAGTCAATGTGTCAGAGTATAGTGGGTCCTGAAAGTTATTAAGAGTCTTGTTCACCATTATTTTCAAATCACTGTGTGCTCTGTTCAGGCTAAGAGCCTTTGGATACTACTCACAGCATGAAGTTTTTACATGAGAAATTCCTGTTTAAATTAAACAGCTTTTAGGATTTACCTCTTAAAAAGAGAGGGGATTGATATACATTGGCAAAGCTTACCCATTTTGACTACAAAAGTGATATGCATTAGGTATTACTGCAATATATACTATACTTGGGATCATACTATCAAAGTGGCTAATAAAAAACAAGTAATTTTGAAGTGTTTCTTCCTGGAAGAAAACCAAGCTACCCACTGAAGTCCAAGAATTCACACAAATCAAAATGATTCACAAAGAATTGACCTTAGGCAACAAAGTGCAATTAATTAATGCATTGCTGGATTAGTGCTTATTGGTGATAATTATTATTTTTTAAAAAGTAAAAACACTCTCTCTTATGAAGTTAAAATCAGGGAAAAAAAGCCACTTGTAGATCATAAAAAGACAGCCCTCATCTTTCGGGGGCTTTTTGGATTTGATAGGGGAAGCTGTGGGCTCTGGGTTTTTATTTGGGGGGGCTGTTTATTTCATCTTAAATGATGGTGCCCATTCTTCCCTCAAATTCTGTTAGGAAACCCTGCAAGTGACAGGGAGCACAGCTTGCTTGCTTCAGACTGTAGCAGCAAGCAAACTTAGTGAGAAGTGAGTAAATTGTATGACCCCTCGATTTACAGGAGGTCTGGTGCTACTCCAAATAAATCAGTAATAACAGAACCAGTATTTCTATAGTCACAAGGACAAAGAAAAGAGAGAGAGACCGAGCTTTTCAAAATGATTTACATTAAACTTAGGCAATCAACCCTCCAGGCAGCTTTGCAAAGTGAAGTCTAAAAATTCTTTTTATCTTAATCTGTCTTTAAAATTCTAGCCAGAGGAAGAAATTCAAGGGTACCTTTTCTGTGGAATAATGCCATCATTTGTCATCCAGGCTGATATGCAAAGTGACATAGAATATGGAAAACCTCTTTAAATGATATGGGATAAAATCCTGGACTCCTTGAAGTTTCTAAGGAGATTTGCATGACCATTCATTGGACGAAGTTGCATCAGTGGTCCTTATTTCCAAACACTGTGATTACAACCTTTCAGTTTGAAAGAAGTCTCCTAAAATACGAATGGGTGATTCTTGCAACTATTTTTACATGTTTTCTTTCTAAGACTAATATTCTAGAGCATGGAATTTTTTTTATTATTATTTTTTCCTCCAAATAAAATACCCAAGATTTGATTTTCACTGCAGACACATCATCTAATATTAAAGACTTATAGTTGGTTATTATAAAGTTTGATCAAGTGAAAATAAAATCTATGGTATATAGTACTGTAAAAGTTACAAAGGTGATTATAATGATAACAATGAACTGAGCAGCTCTTCGATCAAATTCCAAAAGCAATTGAGGAGTGCACTCCTAGTGCAAGCAAGACACAAGACAGATACGCATACGGAACAACGTGGGAGAAGGACAATGAATTTTTACAAAAAGTCTCAGAAAAATAGATAGGAGATAAGTGGCTTGTCAAAAGAAGATTAAAAAGAGAAACTGAGAGCTTAATTGTTGCCTCCTAGGAATAGGCTACTTATACAAGATAAGTAGAGGTAAGACGGATGATAAGAAAGCTTTAAGTCTGGAATGTTAGACGCACAGCTGAGTCTCTGAGACTATTAGTTATATGTGGATGTTCCAAGCTGGCCAGAAATGAGTATAAAGTACAGCACGATAAAGTTGGCAGAGCTGTGCACTGCTTGTTTTATAAGAATGCTCTACAGGCAGTGCTACCATCTGCCAGACAAAGTTGGAGAACCTAAGAGGAAAAATTCATAATATTTTTACACTCTTGTTATTCTTCATGAATCATACATTATAAAACTAGTTAAGAGCATGACAAAATATTTCACTGGAAATACAAGGATTGTTAGATGGGAATTGAGGAAATCTTGGTCACAGAAAAGCATACTTTAGGATCTTATGGTGATGATCTCATTACAGAACTGTGAAAAACAGTAGCTGGCCAACACTCTGAGAATACAGATTTAAAAAAAAAAAAAAAAAACAACTTCAATAAGCATCTCATGAGTACTAATTTGGGTGATAGCATTCTGAATTCACCCATGCATTAGCCCACACTGCTGGAATGCCAGATCATCAAGTCCCAGATCATCAAATCCCACATGAAGGAAACGAGTCATTCAAGTATGAAATTACATATAAAACAGTCCATTCATTTATTTTACAAGACAATATTTGCAAACTCTAGAATTATAGCTTTCTAATGGCTCAGTGTCCAAATGGAGATCAGTAACAAGTGGTGTCCCTCAAGGGTCTGTATTGGGATCAGTACTGTTCAATATCTTTATTAATTAAAATTAAGTAGGATTGAGTGCATCCTCAGCAAGTTTGCAGAGGGCACCAAGCCAACGGGTGCAGTTAATAGCTAGAGGGAAGGGATGCCACCCAGAGTGACCTTGATAGGCTTCAGAAGTGGGTCTAAGCAAATCTCAGGAAGTTCAAAAAGGCCAAGTGCAAGGTTCTCCACCTGGATCAGAGCAATCACCTATATCAATATATGTATGGATTGAGTGCAGCCCTACAGAGGAGGAGTTGGGGATACTGATAGCTGAAAAATTGGTCATGAGCCAGTAATATGTGCTTGTAGAAAGTATATTGTATTCTGGACTGCATAAAGGAAGTCTGGCTGGCAAGTCAAGGGAGGCAAACTTGGGCAAATTATAAGACTTCAGAAGACTATTCCTTTGTACATGGTAGATCATGATCTGAGTTAATCTCATGATTTAAATTCCCTGAAGAATGCAGCCATTTTAGGCATCATCTTGCAGCTGCAGGATCTGAGCAGGATTTGTCTTTAAGAGACAGATAAGATGAGACCTAAACATTAATCACAAGAGCGCGTGAACAGAATGGAAAAAGAGAATGAAATACAGCAAGTGGAAGTTAATCAATTAAACAAAACAGGGATCAATTTAGCAAAGAGACTGAAGCTCAAAGCAGTTGGCAGTAGCCACAGGAAACAGGGACCAGCCTGTCCAGAAGACTAAGTCAGTAGTCCAAAAGAGAAATGGGATAGGACACTAGCATCTTAAATGATTAAAAACGTAACATACTCCAATTTGGAGAGCATGCATACTTCATATGAGACATATTACTGTTATTATAAATTTTTATGGTGATGAGTATGGTCTAAAGGAAAAACAGTGAGTATATGGCTGATCAGTCTGGTGGAGGAAGAGAGCCTTTATATGTATACAGTAAATAATGCTGCACATGTACTTACATATTCCTGTGAAATATATACTGCTGAAATCAATAGCTCTATTTTGAATGAAGACTTTCATTTACTAGAAGAAAACATGACAAACAGATAAACCCATAAAACTATTTACAACACACTTTCAGCTCAATTCAGCATTTAGACAGCAATCAAAACATCTTAAATTTGCACTCAAATTATTGCAGAGAATGCTGGAAGCTGCTAGCTGAAAATAATACAAATTCTTTCCCCTCTTCAAATCTTCTCTTTAGCAGTGTGGCACTCCTGAAGCTGCCATTTGCTCCATTAGGATTCATTATTATGTACACAGAGCCTCCCACACAACGATATTGCTATTTGCCACCTCAAAGTAAGCTAATGGCATTTTCAAAATGCAATTAGAACCTTTCAAGAGAAAGCTCAAGCTGTGTTTGGATAATATGAAGTTAACTCTCTACTACATTTCACAGACAGGCACACCAAAGCTAATAAATTCTTCTCATGTCTTCAGATTATTAACACACCTACTGGCAATGTCAAGATGTTAGTTTAAAGAATTTCAAATATGAAACAGTTCAATAATCTGGTTTACGACAGCTGACTGACAAAGCTAATTAACTGCCTGGAGAAGATTCTTTATAAATGAAGCAACGTCTGTCTGAACATATTTCCAAGAACAAAATGTTCGTTTTGTCTTTCCCTCTTCTCCCTTATATTCTCTCCCTTCTAGCCTTCTCCATCCCATCTAATCTTTGATAAAAGTTTTCCTGATGCTATTTACATATTGCTTATCCTGTGATTTGGTGGTTTCTTATTTTCTATGCCCTTTGCATTTGTCTGCTGGACACTTCTACTTCTGTCCTCCGGACCTTTTTTGTTGAAGAGGTATCTTTTCAGGCACTCTATACAAAGCATTTTCACATCTCCCTTTGCATACTGAGGGAGTTTCATGTTTAAGTATCTACAAGCTTTCTCTTGCTGCAAGGTTGCTGCTTCATAGCGTTCACCTGCTTCAGGTATTTTTCTCATATACAGGCCTTCAATCACACATCATTTCCAAAAATAAGGGATCCTGTTTGTGTCCAATTTCAGTTGCACAGCAGGAAAAGAGTACTTCAGGGATTTTTTTCCCACATTTGACTCACAGAATGTTATAATTTGGGAAGAATTTTCAGGTAGAGGAAGCTGACACTGATAGCTTTAGTTATTGTTAGCCTTTGCTATAAGCAGGCACCTACACAAGCACAGCAAGTTGCTCTATCAGCACATCTCAGTCTTGGCCTGAAAGACACCATTATGCCCATTAGATGGTCTGTCCTTAGTGAGAGCAACCTGTTTATTATACCAGATAACATACCAGTTTTATGAAATGAACATACAGTAGAGCCAATGAAATTACCTATTGCATAACATTCATTACATATTAAGGGCACTCGCAGTGCTGAGTTTAGGAAATACCTGCAAAATCGCAATAAAAACACACGCAACAAGAACAAGAGTTGTTTTATGAAGATGAACAGCATCAGACTTATTCCCATCAGAACCCAGCTATAAGTATTGTTGCATTTGAGTGTTACAGGCAGAATAAAAGCAGCAAGACTGAAAATGCTTATTTTCAGGCTGATGCTAAATGATGCCTATGACGCAGACCAGCAGCAGACTATCTGGAATTTTTCTTTTTCTTTTGTCATCACAAGTTCATAAAAAACTATATATATTCTTCATACAATGCAATCTATTTTCCAGATCTTTTTTTTAACACCAACAGAATAGACTGAAAATATCAGTGCCCCTCTTTGTAAATATCAAAACAGTGAGATATCAGATTTCCAGCAAGACTTGCAGAAGCATTTGCAGAAATTCTAGTTTCAGACATCTGATCCTGCTCAATCCTCTCAGAATGAGGAAACCTGCCTAGAGCCAACAGAAAGGAGACGTCTGTCCTGTGACTCCTGCTTCATTTGTGCTCTTTTAATTTGTAGCTCTTTCCCTTGTTGATAGCATATCCAGAAAAGGCTCAGGTTTTCACACTGAATCATCACTCCAATCAAATAAATGTCGTTATGGTCATATTGCAGCATGTCCTCAAGGAAGAGGGGTTGGATAAAAATACTAGAGTGACCATCCCTTGCCAAGTCTCCTCTCACCTTCATCATTTCTCTTTGTGAAGAATAACTTTGTTGATTCTGACACATATCCCCTCCTAGCTTTGTTGTGGAAGAAACATTTAGCATCTTCAAAATAGCTACAGTTTTCACAATTCAAAATAGAGGAGGGACAAAATATTAGTAATTTATAAGAAGCTAAATGAGACATGGAAACCAACTTGTACTGCTGCAAAACTGAGATCTGAGTTATTACTGTTGTCCTTCCCCATTCTACCCTCTCCAAAAGTCAGAGCTATTCACATCTGAAGCTCTAGTTAGACTCAAATTCATGGAATGTATCAATTTAGAATCAAATATTTTGCAGTTTCAATCAAAAAAATAGACTGGAATTACCGTTTTCCTTTTTGTTGTCACATAAATCAGATCTGAAGGCAATTCTTAACAGACTAGCTAGGCATTAGATTTTGGAGAAATAAAAACACATGAACGTGTGTTTAAGTATGTATACATTATTAAAGGATAATTGGTAAATAATTCTTATTAATGAGTATGTCAGGCTTGAGTCAAAGAGTCCAGCCACAGATGAGTCAATTTTCCCTCTTCTCTCTTGAAAACTCACTGATTGTACTTTGCTTTTAAGGTCTATGCTAGCTAATTAGGGAATTTCAGTAATCTATTTTTAATATGTACCATCTTCTGTTCTTTTTAGTGCAGCCTTAAGATAGACTTTTATCTCTACTGCTGTGCACAGATCATCTGAAAATATAAGTTCTCTACTACATGACAACTCATAATGAGCCTTAATGAAGCTTGGGAACAGCTGTTAAAAACTCCAGTTGAATAGGTTTGCCCAAGCAGCAGTAGCTTAGGATGCTTTTTCTCTTATAGCACTGTTGAGTCATCTGCTCACCATACATATAATGAGAAAAATCAAAAATACAGCACTAAAGCAGCTTAATCCTTTTCCATGCGACATTTTATTTTAATCAGAGTTTTAATAAGTACATTATGAACCATCATCTCTTAAGCCTTTCACCTTTTTAATTATATTCCTGCTCTGAACATCAAGAAAAGCAAATGTTATGCAAATTTGCTCCAAATTCATGTCCTTACCAAGAGCATAAAAAACAGAGTTCAAACTCCATTTTTAATTATACTACAGATAAACGAGCTGCAAATTCTTAGAAATCGTGATAAGCTCTCATGATTTTACATGTTACATAAGCTATATGTCAAAAGAGTATGTGTTTTGGGTAGGATAAAGGACTTAAAGAACTAAGAAGGTTAAACATGACTGAAACAAACAAATTCCATTACTCCATATTGTTTGTCTTCTCTTATTGACCTGTCATTGCTTAGACACTAAGCTATATAGCATACAGGACTCTTGAGGATTCTGTACAGCTTTTCTCTTTACAAAGACATGTAGAGTCCCTATAGCCCCCCAATATACATATATTCTTTTTTAACATTATTTGACAATCATTCAATCAGAGCACACAGGAGCAGTCCACTTTCATGTATCAACTGCAAAGCACTGCACTTCATGTAACATCAGAATATTTTTCCTACAGTATTCTTGTTATCTAGTTTTGTTCCAGTAGCACCTATAGGCCTAATTCCCACTTTACTAGGCACAGTACAGCTGCAGCAAAGAGATAGTTCAAAAAGCACATGGCTTAAGTCTAGACCAATGGATGAATATAAACTCAGATGACAGGAGTTAGGAGAATATAGATGATTGCATTGAACCTGATAAGCAGAATCTACAGAACACCTGATAAACTTTTTCTCTTCTTCCATCAATCAGTGTTTCCCAATAAAAGTTTTAACATGACAACGCTTTTTGCCATTGCCAACATTTTGATTTACATCAACCTAGTAGAGCCAAAAATATGCATTGGGCTTCAGATCTTTAATTAATGTAATGTTTCTAAGCTTTGACTGTTTCATTATGAATCTTTTCAGTTGTTCTGTAGGGAAACGACAAGACATAGAAGCCTCTAAAAAGTGGTATTTAAAAGTCCAGAAGCTGTTTCAGAAGAAATAAAAAGGAAGGAAGGAAAAAAAAACATGCAGAGGAAGCCAACACTCTAGTTATTATTGGCCTTTATCATAAGCAGGCACTACGCAAGCAGAGCAAACAGGCCCCAAGAGTCTGGATATCCTGACACACGCATCAGTTATTGCATAGTGAGGGAAGAGTAGATTGGAAGAGAACAAGAGAGCAAAGAAGGAATTTTTCTGTCAGATTAGATATAGGTTTAGCTGGATGGCAGAGGAGGACCTTCTTCCAACAGATCAAGGGCAACTCCATACACAAGACTGCAAAAATTGTACTCTGGCAGATTTCCAGACAAACTGACCATTCAGCAGAGAGTCAGGTTCCTGGCTCAACAGGAAACATCCTCTTAAGGAAGATGTTCAATAAGAGCCCTCTTCACCTTCTTTCTCAACTTCCTTATTTTAGAAAAGAACGGCAAAAAGATCTCCCCACAACACATATAGGATGATGTAAATAGCTTCCCAAAGCCAGTCTTTACATATATGGATTACCACAATGACAACACACAGTAGATGAACTAACAGAATTGCATCAGAGTTGCATCCCATTTCTGGAACCTTGCCTGATCATTTCCATGAAACTGAAGCAATAAGCAATTGCAGATACATGAGATCTTTCCCCACAAACTCGCAGTTCCAACTTCTCTCAAGGGGTTTAAATTCTTGCTATTGTAAATATAAAATGCTATGAAACGTGAAGTCAAACAGGGAGAATGGAAGTCTCTACCTTTAGTGATTGAGTCTCCCTAATGAAGTTACTGTGTAATGCTCTCAGGGACACACATTCCATTTTTATTCCTCTAAATGTGAATGGTCAAGTTCAGCCTTTGCTAAAGTAAATCATGCTTTGTTAACACCAAAGGTGGAAGTTGACTTTTGGAAAAAAGAAGTCATTATAAATCAGTGGCAGGCAATCATTTGGTTAAAGAGATATTTTTCTTTTGCCAATAATCTTATTAAAGTAGATTTTTAGCATAGTCTAAGGGAAGAAAAGGTGGCATTCTATCCCCATTGTCAACAAATTCAGAACCCATTAGTAAAATGTGGCTGAAATATGAAAACAGGGTAATACTCTCAAATACATAATTCTCCACGTTACATGAAAATCAGCTGCTGATCAGAGAAGAGACACCCAGTCATTTTCTCCACTAAGGCTATTATGTCTTTCCATAGACAGCAACCAACTAGCCAGTGAAATTTCCAGCTAGCCAACTCGACACTTGGGCAGCTTCAAACCAGCAGGCTTAGGCAACAGCACTCTCTTCGTCCACACAAGGGACACTGAAGGGAGAGGTGGTTTAGGTAAACAGAGGGAGATAGTATTTGGAAACAAAGGCAGGTATTTGAGGGGTTCAGAAGGCACAAAGCAAACCAGGGTTTATAGAAAACTATTTTGTATCAGTTCAAATTGAGAAATAGAGAACATAATACCATAAATTAAAGCTTTGCACTTCTAGGTCTGTAAAAGACAAAATTTTGAAAGATAGCCTGTACACCTGAGGGAACATCCCACCTCAGGAAGTCTACTGGAGTTTTGCCATTAATTTCTCTGGAGACAGGGCTTCTCTCACTCCTTTATCAAGGCTTTTGTCAATTATTATTAACCGTGCTTTTAAGCAGTTGATCCAAGGAGAACGGGAATGAATTTCAGAGAAAAACAACTCACTTATTTTTCTAGTCCTTGATCAAGGGTCAAAGTATAATTTAAAGCAAACAGGAAAATTCATTGCTTAAGTGGTAATATAAATGTAATCACATAATTCTTTGGTATATCACCTGATCCAAACCACAAACAGATTTACAGCTTGTGTCATATTATGTTGGGTGAGAGTTACTCACCTTTAAAAATGCAAAGGTCACTGCCAAATAAAAATAGGTTGAAAGTATTAATCAACTGATTGTGAATTGGGGAAGCCTCATCCAGCCCCCAAAACACATCACTATTGCTTGAAAAACTGTACACCCTGAGGTACTGAAACAAGGAGTAATAGAATCTTCTTTTTTGTTACATATTTCAGTTTATATTGAGGATGGGGAAACTAATATTAAGGTGAATACTTGGCCTACTGTAATTCCTATTTCTTTGGTCTAAACTGTACCTAATGAAATCTAACTGGTCTAAAGATTTAGCACAGGTATTCCATTAGTTTAAGAAAAACACCGTTATTGCACTTCTAGCAATCACATAAAAGCAGAAATTGCTTGAATCTTAATGAAGGTATAAAAGACTTTTTAATTATAATAATAAAAATCCTAAAGGCTATGAATTCAAGCCTTGCTTAAACTCTGTGGGTATGCATTAGGTAAAGACTGAGGTATCAAAACTAAATAGGACCAGTTAACACAACAGTAGTATGCCTTAATGAATCCCTGGTGCTACTGGTTTGACTGTTACCAGGTTTTGGGGTGGTTTTAGGATAACCGTTCACACAGATCTGTTTTCTAGGTAGAATGGAAAAAGAAAAAAAAGGGGTAGGTTTTGCTGAGCATATCCAATTCATTCCAGCAATCCATTGATGTTATATAAATGATGTAATAGACTCAGGCAACATATTAAAATCAATATGGAACACCTAGCAGCTTCTCTCTTCCCATTCGCACTTTCTTCACTTCCACATATATGTAAGATTTGCATATTTCTACTTCTGTTCTCTTCCTCCCAATGCCCTATTAAAATTAAAAGCAATAACTTGCATTTTCAAAACTACCACTCTGTTTCACAAATTCCCCCTACTGCTATAGGTTCCCTAATTAAAATTCTTCCAAGCCAGAATATTCAGAAATATATATTAACAAATATTCTAATAAAACAATAGGATTATTTTAACTAATACTTTTTTCTTTTCCTTTTTCACTAAGCCTTTCTTATTTATAGGCTCAGCTATTCTAAAACCTTCCCTCTTCCCACTCCCTCACATACTAAAGGCTAGTTCCTTATTTCTCTAACAAGATGCTCTAATATTATTTAATGCTTTTTTTCTTTCTCCCACAATTCTAACAAGCTTGTTTTATTGACAGTTTCAGCTGGCTGCATAACAGGCTACAGCCTGTTATGATCAGTGCATGTAATGACGTTCTTCACAACATCCACTTATAAACAAATTTATGAGGCTTTTGTTAATAATTCAGGCTAAGAAAACTTCTATAAACATACCTAGTGACATCTGAACTCTAGTTTCTACAATAATTTTAACATCTTCATGAGTCTTAGCAGCACAATCAAGAGAACTACAGCATCAAATTATAAAGGCCGTAGCCCTGACACCAGCCACAGAGAAAAGTAGGGCACCACTAGACACATTAAATAGCAGAAATTCTAATCTAGTAGGACTGCCTTGATTCTGAGCTGGTACGATTTTGTGCACATGCGATCTATTGCAAAAGGAGCAACTAGCAAACCAGGCACTGCATTCAGACTGCAGTAGAAAGATCTACTACTAGAAAACACTGCTAACAACGTACCAGTATTTGATACCATGGCTAACTTTTCAGCAAGAGAGCACAAAAGTCTGAAGACACATTACTTCCAATTCTTTGCTACCATTGCTTTCATTGGTATTAGACAAGTCTACAGCACAACCCCATTATAAAACACACTTCTTGAATGATGTTCTGAAGTGAAATGGAAGAGATGAAATACTAGCACAACATCAGCAAAATCAAGACAGCACTGTTTTCACATATAAAAGAGCAATTCAAGGAAAGGTACCTGAAACAGATGTGTGCACATAAACCTCTGGAAACTCTACTGTTATCACCCACCACTTACCCAGAGACTGCCAGAAAACACGTGCAACCTGCTAACCACCCATGAAAATTCAAGATATTTTGCCCAATCTGAATTTTCAGTTGACTGTCATATTGGCAAACAGAATGAACAAAAACATATTTTCAACACCTCCTAGGAATTCTTCCTCGTGGGAGATAAATAGTACAAGCTTTCACAGAGCATATTTTACATGTGTTCGTCACTTGTAGATGCTATAAGTATTTTATCCACGTTGTACAGACATGCAAAATTTAAAAGCTTTTCAGATTTCTTTGATATTTGTGCTACCTATTTCATGAACTGTTTCAGCATGCCTATAGAGACCACAGAACTGGCTTTGAGCATATGTGCTTTTCAAAGAGGAACAGAATTATAGTAAACACTGCTATTACTTTTTCTGTACTTCTACAAAAGTTATTCTATATCCTGTGGTCAGTGAAAGCCTAGCACAAGATAGTACAGCCATGTTAAGCCTCCATAATGGTTAGTTATAAAATATTCCATTAAAAGGTATTATTTTCTAAATTTTTCACTATTAATTTAGAAGAGAGGTACAGAAGCATCTGCTTTTCAGTGTAAATTATCTCATAAACTTTAATATCCTGGAATTTTGTGCCAACTACCCACTTTGTGTCCTGCTTAGGTTATTTATTTTGTTTTTGTTTTTCTCCCCTCCACAGACCAACAGCAAGTATCCAATATCACCAACTTAGACCTTGCTGTGGAAAAATACCTAATGCTAATGTATTCCATACTGAAAAACGTACCACACATCCCTCCTCTGATGATGTTTCTTACTTTTCAATAGAGAAAAAATTCTTGTCTTGAATGTTACAATGAGCTATCTTAACAGCCATTTAGAAATAAATTGCCAAAATCCTTTTACAAGCACAAACACTATAATGAACATTCACTGCTGAATATTTATTCATGTAGCCAAAGACAGAGACAGATGAAAGACACAGTATTTCCCTTTGCTTAATAACTTTACTAGTTCTAATACATTACTTTATCATCCTGCTTTATGGAGGGTTGCTGGGGTTTTCTGAGCCAGTTTCCCTTATAGGAGGAGGAGACTTACGTTTTCCACATGTGTGCTTTCTGCATTAACAAATGAACTGAATAACAGGTTGACAGGTTAAATATCTGGCAGAGTGGACACTTCATACCTGTGTTCCTGTACAGCTTTTTGATGCTCAACATCCATGCAAGCTGACCCAAGTGCGCCATACGGCACAGACCCTAAAAGGATACAGTGCTCACCTTTGTGCCTGTGAAACAGTGCAGTGAGGCCACATACAAGCAAGGACAGACTACCTAATCAATGTATATCTAGGGATTCAAGCATCACTATCACTGCTTTCCAGACCTCCTCTTAGATTTTCAGCAGGTTTTGCCAAATATGCAAACATCTTGTCCTTTTGAAATGTCTCCACTGTTGACACCTGCTGTAGGATTGCACAATTGCACGATTACAATAAAAAAAAAAAACCTGACAACACGAGTGAAAGTTCTGTTGTTCTACCTACACACATTGGAATGACACACTCACAAAAAACTTCAAAGAGACCTATTGTTTTCCAGTGTGAAATACAGCTTCCGCATCCCCTCCCTCCTCTCCATATTAGCAACAGTGAGACTTGTTTTTAACACAGATACCATAGTTTTGTAAATTCTGGGGTGCTGCACAGAAGAGCAAAATATTGTTTGCACATAACCATCTACCCACACTTTCTGCTTCTGAAGAGGAGTATTTTGAACCCAGATATGTCCACTGTTCTGTGGTTACAACCAAGCAAAATTTAACCTAATAAAGTCCATTTAAAATTAGAAGATACCTATATTTTTGTTATTGTCATGGTGAAAGCCTGACAAGTAGGATAGAGTCTGGAGTGTTCAAAGGATTCCAGGGAATAGAGGGAGAAGGGGGGGCAGTTTGGAAGGATTTTGGTGGGTTGGGTGAGTAGTGCTGGTGTTTGGGTTTATTTTTTTTTATATTCCTGGGCTGACATCAGTCTCACTTCTTATATTACAAAAGAGTATTATTATTAGAACTAGCACTATTATCCAAAACACATCACGTAAACATCCCCCCTTACAGAATAAATTGTGTAAACATGTCATTTTCCTCTCTTAACTCAAAAGACATCAGTATAATAATCACAGCTAGCCACTTGCAATGGCTATTTATTAATATATTTGGGGCAATTACCAGGAAAACATCTGTTTTAAGCTAGCATTGTTTACAAGATATGGGTTGATTTTACAAAGTCACAGAAATACTGAAGTCATAAATAGCCATAAATAAGGGAAAATTGATTAAGAGTCTATTAAACATGCACTTTTATTACTCCCAAGACTTCAGTGCACCATATGTAGGCATCCCTATCTTCCTGTAAAAGCTTGGTTAGGGCGCACACTTGCAATGGCTTCTCAGACCATTGCAATGTCATTAAACACCATCATATCGTTATCATTTCTTTATTTTTCAGTTCTGTTCACATAAGACAAGGACCATTAGCCACAGCCAGAATTTACTTCTATAGAGGCAGCAACAAACGAAATGTTCCAGCACAAGTCAGCAGAATACTTGCAGAGTGACAAGCAGTTATTTTTCCTCACCCACCACCACAGTCCTATACTAATGTTTTTAAGTTATCATTACTTGCTTCTCGATGAAATTCTAACCAATTTCAAAGGAGTTCAAATAAAAAATAAAATCTCTCTCTAAAATCATGTCTATCTGTATCATAGGTTTTGAGGCCCCAATGAAAATAATAGCAATGCTTTAAATTATGGTTGTTCAAGGAATGTGTTGTTTAAAGCCACTAAGTTATATTGTCATTTAATATAAAACAATTGATAATTATTTAATCATACAGGGACTTAGCACTAAAGATATCATACACTAGCTATATAAACACCTAATCCTTCTCATACTATATAATGGTACTACTTACGTTTATCTTAAATGTATTTACATTTTTAGGAAAGATAGGTCAGCAAAGCGAGGTGGTGGAGTTGCCCTTTATGTGAGAGAGCGACTGGAATGTATTGAGTTCTGTCCAGGGGCAGATGAGGGGCAAGTGGAAAGTCTGTGGGTACAAATTAAGGGACAGGCTGGTACGGGTGATACAGTTGTGGGGGTCTATTATAGACCTCCTGATCAGGACGAAGGAGTTGATGAGGCTTTCTACAAACAATTGAAAGCAGCCTCGCAACTACATGCCTTGGTCCTCATGGGGGATTTTAACAACCCCGATATTTGCTGGAAGACTCACACAACCAATCATTCACAGTCTAGGGGGTTCCTCCAGTGCATTGATGATAACTTCTTAATGCAAATGGTGGACAAACCAACTAGGAGAGGAGCGCTGCTGGATCTAGTGCTCACCAACAGGGAGGGTCTGGTTGAAGTGGTGATGGTCAATGGCAGCCTTGGCTGCAGTGACCATGAGATGGTGGAGTTTAGGATCCTGTGCGGGAGGAATAGAATACCTAGCAAGGCCACAATTCTGGATTTCCGAAGGGCCAACTTTGGCCTCTTCAATTGCTAAGGGAAGTCTCATGGGAAAGGGTACTAGGTGGTAAAGGGGCTCAAGATAGTTGGTCAGCATTCAAGGACCACTTCTTCCAAGCTCAAGATCAGAGCATCCCAATGGGTAGGAAATCAAGTAAGGGAGCCAGGAGACCAGCGTGGTTAAACAAGGAACTGCTAGGCAAACTCATGTGGAAAAAGAGAATCTACGGATTATGGAAGGAGGGGCTGGTCACTTGGGAGGAATATAGGACAGTTGTTAGAGGATGTAGGGAGGCAATTAGGACAGCTAAGGCCTCCTTGGAACTTAACCTTGCAAGTCGGGTTAAGGACAATAGAGCTTCTTCAAATACATAGCGGATAAAACTAACACGACAGGCAATATAGGCCCACTGCTGAACGAGGTGGGTGCCCTGGAGACAGAGGATATAAAGAAGGCAGAGGTGCTGAATGCCTTCTTTGCCTCTGTCTTTACTCCTGCAGACTCTCCCCGGGGGCCCCAGATTCCTATAGCCCCAGAAGGAGTCAGGATAAAGGAGGAGTTTGCTTTGGTAGATGAGGATTGGGTTAGGGATCAGTTAAGCAATCTGGACATCTATAAATCGATGGGTCCGGATGGAATACACCCACAGGTGCTGAGGGAGCTGGTAGAGGTCATTGCTAGGCCACTCTCCATCCTCTTGGGTAAGTCGTGGGAAACAGGAGAGGTGCCTGAGGATTGGAGGATGGCAAATGTCACACCAGTCTATAAGAAGGGCAAGAGGAAGGACCCGGGTAATTACAGACTGGTCAGCCTTACCTCCATCCCTGGAAAGGTGATGGAACAACTTATTCTTGACACCATCTCTAGACATATCAAGGATGAGGCGGTCATTAAGAGATTACCAACATGGTTTTACCAAGGGGAAGTCATGTTTGACCAACCTTATAGCCTTCTATGAGGAAGTAACTAGGTGGATGGATGATGGTAGAGCGTAGATGTGGTTTTTCTTGATTTCAGTAAGGCATTTGATACTGTCTCCCACAGCATCCTCATAGATAAGCTAAGGAAGTGTGGGCTTGATGATCAGGTAGTGAGGTGGATCAAGAAATGGTTGAAAGGAAGAAGGCAGAGAGTTGTGGTCAATGGGGCAGAATCTAGCTGGAGGTCTGTGACTAGTGTTGTCCCTCAGGGGTCAGTGCTGGTACCAGTGCTGTTTAATATTTTCATCGACGACCTGGATAAGGGAACTGGATTTACCCTCAGCAAGTTCGCTGACGACACTAAACTGGGAGGAGTGGCTGACACGCCAGAAGGCTGTGCTGCCATTCAGCGAGACTTGGACAGGCTGGAGAGTTGGGCGGGGAGAAACTTGATGAAATTCAACAAGGGCAAGTGGAGAGTCTTGTATCTGGGGAGGAACAACCCCATGTACCAGTACAGGTTGGGGGTTGACCTGCTGGAAAGTAGTGAAGGGGAAAGGGACCTGGGGGTCCTGGTGGACAGGAGGATGACCATGAGCCAGCAATGTGCCCTTGTGGCCAAGAAGGCCAATGGCATCCTAGGGTGCATTAGAAAGGGTGTGGTTAGTAGGTCAAGAGAGGTTCTCCTCCCCCTCTACTCTGCCTTGGTGAGGCCGCATCTGGAATATTGTGTCCAGTTCTGGGCCCCTCAGTTCAAGAAGGACAGGGAATTGCTTGAAAGAGTCCAGCGCAGGGCAACTAAGATGATTAAGGGAGTGGAGCATCTCCCTTATGAGGAGAGGCTGAGGGAGCTGGGTCTCTTTAGCTTGGAGGAGACTGAGGGGTGACCTCATCAATGTTTACAAATATGTAAAGGGTGAGTGTCAGGATGATGGAGCTAGGTTTTTCTCAGTGATGTCCAGTGATAGGACAAGGGGTAATGGGTGTAAACTGGAGCATATGAGGTTCCATGTGAACATCAGGAAAAACTTCTTTACTGTGAGAGTGACAGAGCACTGGAACAGGTTGCCCAGGGGGGTTGTGGAGTCTCCTACGTTGGAGATATTCAAGGCCCACCCGGACAAGTTCCTGTGTGATGTACTCTAGGTTACCCTGCTCTTGCAGGGGGTTGGACTAGATGATCTTTTGAGGTCCCTTCCAACCCTTGGGATTCTGTGATTCTGTGAAACTGGTAACAGTCATACAGTAGCCAAAGCCTTGTAACACCATGCTCTTAACCACCGTGCAACTTGATGAGGAACCATAAAACATAGGCCATGGGCTATTGCTTTCCAAACTTATCCTTCCATATCTTTTCCCACAAAGAACACAGCTCAATTTTAGGGATGTATCAAAGGATGAAATGCCTTCTGAAACTAAATGGACATTGATAAAACATAGTCTGAATTGGGATGCCCAGGATTTCCTCACATAAATAGCTGGGCTTCAAACCTCCAACACATTTAGCAAATTTTCCCTAGAGGAAGAATAAAATAAATAAATAAACAGAAATAATCTTGGCAACTGAGCCTGGCACCATGTCATTCATCAGCTGTGTTACAGTGGTTACACGTCCCCAAATCCTAACGATGCCCTCAATGCAAATGATGCACGTTTGCCTTAAAATAATGAGACAACATAAATCTGGGTGCAATTCCAGGGAATCAATTAGAGCTAAGCCAGTGCTAAATATGACCGACTGTACACCACCGACTTAAAAGGGGTTATTTTACATGCAATAGCTGCTGATTTTCTGCTGACACTTTGCCAAGCAACCAACTTGGCAAAAAATTAAATGGTCTTTAATCACAATTTCAGTTAAATTACATTCTTCAGCAAAACATGCTCACAACAAACAATAAGCTGACAGACACTGGCCTCACAAATTCAAGGTTCAGCTACCCAAAAGGAGTCATTGGCAAATAAGTAAACTAATTTGAATTAAAAAAAAAAAAAAAAAAAAGCCCAATAGTGATCCTTTTTCCTTGAGTGGAAGCCTGGTGCCACATGCAGACAAAGTGACAGAGCTTTTATAGAATGGGTCTTTCTCTTCTTCTAACCACAAATGTCAAGAATGAGAATTTAATAGAGTGTATTTTTATAACAAAGTTGCATAAATTTGTATTATGAAGGAGAAAGTTCAGTCAAAAATGCCCAACTAATTCTCTTTGCAAGCATTTAGGTCTTAAGGCTCTATTAAAGGCAACAGTACGAGGACAGATCAGCAGAGATCAAAATAGCGATCCAACTTCATTATTTTAAGTAAAATAAATACTAAAAAGGGATGAAAAAAAGCAAATAATTTGGCCCTGTACCACTACATGATACTAAAAAAGTATTGGCTTAACTTTATAACTAGCTTAGCTTAATAGAGATCAACAGGATTGCACAAGTACTTAAAGCTAAGCATCTACTGAGCTGCTCTGCGATTCTAGGTGCTGGTAAGCACATTCCAAAGGTCTTCTAAAATTAATTTTTGTTTCTATGGTAAGTGACACCAGTTAGAATGAATATGTTAAAGCACAGAAAACCAAATATATTCACTTCACTTCTCCAACTTTAAGAAACTTTACAAGTAAAGTAAAAAGTTATCACTTAACTTTCACTTGTTAACCAGCAGATACAAGATCTCTGAAGTGTGATTACACACCTGATAAGAAAAAATATCTGCTCAAAGAAGTCCTGTTCAAGGGACAGAGAATCCATCTTTGAGCAGCAACACAGAATATTTTTTGTTTTACATTCTTCTGTTGCTCAAATGCTTAAGGCTCTATGAGGTAAAATTGCCAACATAATTGGTAGAAAAACATGCCAAACATGCTTGAAGTTTAAATTTTGGTGGCAGTAATGCTGGGGATAGACTATTCATCAGGGACTGTAGTGACAGGACAAGGGGTAATGGGTTTAAACTTAAACAGGGGAAGTTTAGATTGGATATAAGGAAGAAATTCTTAACTGTGAGGGTGGTGAGGCACTGGAATGGGTTGCCCAGGGAGGTTGTGAATGCTCCATCCTTGGCGGTGTTCAAGGCCAGGTTGGATGAGGCCTTGGGTGACATGGTTTAGTGCAAGGTGTCCCTGCCCATGGCAGGGGGGTTGGAACTAGATGATCTTAAGGTCCTTTCCAACCCTAACTATTTCCGGCTGTACTGCTGTGAAAGCATGCTTCAATAAGTTGCTCCATGTTGTTATTTGAGCTCTGTTAATAAATGTCATCAGTAGAGATTCGATTGTGGCAAGTTATTTGATTTAAAATTCTATTTCAGGTAATTTATTTTATTTGTTGTTATTGGCTTTTATATATAACAGTGACAGACAAAATAGTTATTTATATGATTTAGACATGTAGCCATCTCATTTTCGCACTATATGCTCCAAGAAAAGGCAAAGAATTGCATGCAATTGTTGACAATTTATATTCAGCAGAGCCACTCTGTGACATCTCAATCTGTTGAGATATATCATACAATTACCACTGTAGGCCACTTTAAAATTATCCTACTTTCTTTCATAATGCCATGTGGGGAGGGCAACATGCTGGCTTATTTTTAAGTTCTTGCACCTCCTCTCTCTAAAGCCCTTTGCTGAGTAAAAATATCTGTCAGTCTGCAGATTTCATTGTCATCTACTTTCAACATATTGATTTCTCCAAAGACATAAGTCAATTGATTTTTTTATTTTTTAAGTTACCTTATACTTCAACAGAGATGCTAAAGTAACAGCAAAACAAGACACTTTCAAGGTACTATTTTATGTAAAACTCTCTACATGGTGCTATTTCCTTTATGATATCTAAACAGGCTTCTGTCTTTTCCATTAGAGTCTTAACACATTAGACTAGATCCTTCTTCTGAATATGTTAACAGTAAAGTCAATGGAAATCAAAGGATCACCCTAGAGAAACAGACCTGTGAACCAGACTTTTAGTAGAGACTAGATGATTTTTCCTAATATTAATGTAAGAATACTCATAGTCTGTTATATGTTCTCAAAATTTTCTCCCCTGTTGATCTAACACACACAATCAGCTAGACAATATCAAGTTGAGAACTTGAATAGGTGGCATTCACTCAGAAACTGAGGGGCATGTTTCTCATTCCATCCTCCTCAGTTTATGCTCTCTTAGCACACTCAGAATTAAAGACCTCAACATACATTTTTTAAACCCAAAAAATAGTGTTGTAGAAAAGATAACGTTATAAAAATACCATAGATCAATGGTCTATTTCTCTCAAGCAAATGCTGTGAATTTTTGAAGTTTCATGAGCAAATGAACAGTCAGCAGAACTGTAAGGGGAAGTAAGTAGCTGAAAAGACCTTTTCGTTTTTAGCTTGCTTTCAGTGTCTGTTAATAAATGAGTTGAGTTCAGGAAGTATAAATAGAAGGGAAATTACATTCTTAAAAACATGTGTATATATATTCTGGGTAAAATTTGACAGCAAAAGTAATCTTGAGAGACCACCTCATTGCTAGACCAGCATTTTCTCATTCACATGAATAGATATGTGACCCTATCATCAGAAACACATAAAAGATCACATTTAGTTTTTGGCAATACCTTCCACAGCAACACATGCTAACCCATCTCTGGATTATGAATTCAATAGAAAGAATTTTGAAAATGCTATTAAGCTGTATTAGACATCCCTAAATAAAAGAAAGAGCTGATAGAATACAACATGGGCACATGCATCAGTCATATTCTGTGTTCAAAAGCTGGCTTATTGCTAGTATTTCTAGGAAAATACATCAGGGCACCAAGGGCCTCAATACTACTTAAGGAGTCAAGTGTTCAAGAGTTATTAGATTACCAAAAAAATGTCAGTTTAGGCAGCAGCTGTGCATGCAGTCAACAACCCCTTTTACACGACATAGTAAACCAATGGCAAGCTTACTTTCTGGCTTTGTTATTAACAGATTACTGCAGCAGATGTACTAATGGGAGTGCATTCTTCCATGAAAACTGGAGAGAAAAGCATGAGAATAAAGAAAAGTAAAGACAGGTAATCCACTTCCTAGTATTGAAAAGTTACCTGCTGCAAAACAGATATTCAAAATGTGGTTTCTATATTCAAGAAAGATCATAAATTATCAACATAATTTTACAATTGTGGGTTATTAAGAGATCAACATGTACAGTGCAATTTGCTATCAGCACAACTGTTTATCTTTTCAGTCACAGAAGACTGTTAGGTGGTATTGAATCAAATATGTAATTTACAATTCAGCAGACAACTATGGCAATCTAAGTCCAGGACAATAGATTGTAGTGCCAAGAATTCATCAACAACTGCCGACACTTTCTCATTTACTGTTTGCATTGATCTGGAATTCACAAAGTCTTAAAGACACTTTTAACTAGTGATCACAATCTTTGATCTCCAGAAGATTACTATGGCATGTTTAGAAATAAGGTTCATAAGAATCCTTACTCTCTTGACAGAGAAATTAAGTTACCATATTACATATTAAAAAAAAAAAAAAAGCTAAAGTTTCAATAAAATAGATTGATCCTCCAAGTAATCACCATCCATATTCAGAAGAGCACGAAAGGCTTTTTCCTGAAGATGAAAGAAAGTTCCATGAATGCATTTGCAGCCTGCCATACATATTAATTTCAGCATACTGCACCATGACTTTTTCTTTTATAACCTCTACTAAGATCATTTGTCACTCATTTAGGTACCAAACCTTCTGAAAATGACAAATCTTTTCTTCTACGCTTCTAAGTAGTATTGAAGGTATTTAAAAAAAAAAAAAAAAAAAAAAAAAAAACCAACTTGAAGAATTCAACCAGAAAAGTAATGCTATCCAGCAGCAAGCTTTGTTAGAAGGCTGCTCATTTTTAAGGGAAAAATAATATTTACAATACTATGAGAACATCTCCACTAGCAATACTCATCTGGTATTATTATACTATCTTGATATTATTATACTATCACAGCATTAGTTTGAACACTACAGGATTGCTAAGGACTGGAAAGTCAAGTTGTTCACTACACTGCTTCTTAACCCAGACTAGAAAATAACTATATCTCTAAACCAACAGTAAGAAGAGGAATTGGTGCAAACATTTGTTATACCACAGGCAGTTGCCTAGCACCATGCACAGAGGAAATCTACCTTCATAATCAGATCTTTGGAGCTCAGCAAGTCCTGCAGCATTTTTTCACAGTAAAACTACTAGAAGAGCTCCATAGCAAAGAACACCTTTCTGCTGTTATAAGAACAAATCTACCTCCTTCCCCCAGAGACAAAAGCAAAACCTCCAGGCACAGAGAAGGAAAAAGAAATTAAAAAAACTTCCAAGTCTTTCTTCCTCATATACAATTACCAATAGCACCTGGCAGTCTCCCTTTTGTCAGGAGCACTCATTAGTTTCACCTGATTAGTTTCACACTTTAGTTTCTGTCCCACCAGAGCACTAAGTTATTAATTGCTGGGTGAAACAGGTTATTTGCTTGAAACTAGGATGTAGTCTATTTCTTTCTTGCTAAGTTCAGAGTATAAATATGTTCTATCAAAGGCAGGCACTTAAGTTTTGAGACTGAGTTCAGCTCATAAGATAATGTTTGGAGATGGAAAACAAAGGTGGTTTTCTCATTATTAAAATAAAAGCATTGATAAATGTGTAGTGCAAGTTCTCAGGAAGCTCTTTATCCTACTTGTTTCTCTCTGTATCATCAAAGCATATGACCACTGGATGGTATTTAATGTTACTGAGCTGGGATATATCACCTGCTGTCACGAACACCATTTCTTTCAACAGCCTTTTTCTTTTCCATACCAAAGTAGACAAGCTCAGTACCTCAGTCTCCTTTTAGCATTATTCATTAGACTTAAAATGAAAAATGCATATGATAGCTTCCAAGATCTTTCTCCTTTTCACATTTGCTATGTTTTTTTCCTTTTTTCCAGGAGTTACAGTACCCAACCACATATTCTTTTTCCTCCAGCCGTTGTCATTAAACTTTACATCTTAGTCCCTGAATGCAGCAAAGCTTAAGCACCCACTTTAGGCAAACAATGGAATCAATGAAGTATTACAGAATTGCTAACCAGTCTACCATAGGAGTAAGTATCCCATAATATGCTCCAGAAAAACAAAAGTTCACCCACAGCTGCCATGATTTTATCTGAAAGAAACTAGGAAATATTGTGAGATTTAACCTTGAAGCGTATCTATACAGTATGTTCAGTATTCATTACGATGACGGCCATTGACTTCACAGTAATGTACCAGGAGTACTTTTAACAACAATCAACAGAAAAAAATACATAGATGAACTTTTGCTCAAAGTCCTAAAATTAACATTACTCTGATGTTTAACTGTGCAACCCTAACACTGCTGCAAAAGTTTAAGGCAATTGCCTTTTGCCCCTTCTTAGGGCAAGCAACACTGCACATTTTAGAGTCAAAGGCCCCACGGTCAGTTGTATGAATCTTTCAAACACACATATCTAGAGACTGTCATTTTAACCACTTCCTCAAGGCTTTCTATAGCCCAGCCAACACAATCCAAGATGGCTGAGCCCTCACTCTTCTAAGGAAACACCATCTCTTGAGTATGAGGGCAGCTCTCTTGTTCGATTTGTAAGTATACAATGCCCAAGAGAACTGATAAACTCTGAACAGATAATTAAATTGCACCCAACATTGAAAATATTAGCACAGTTGCTTCTGCTAGAGTAAGCAGACATTCTGCAACTCATTTCACCACTATCCTTAGGAACATCTTCAAATAAAGTCAGTAAAACAATACACTCTGAAAACAGTGAATTGACATGGAAAAGTTCAAAGTTCAAAGAAAGCTACATTCCTTCTTGCATTTTGCTTTCTCTTACTCTCTACTAGCATTTACTCTCTACTAGCATTTTATATGATCTTGAAGAGGGTCTCTAGAACCCTATTCAACAGAACTCAACGGACTGAATCCATTACGTGTTGTGCAGGACTTCTTTCACAGAGGTGAAGCCTGAAAACTGAGGCACTTACAGCTAGCTTTACAAAGAGCCCCCTGCAGACACCCAGGAGCCTTTATAGAAGGGAACCCTAATTAAGGGCCTAAAAACATGGTCAGGTATCTAACCTGAGATCTGCTTTGAAAAATATCATCCCCCTAAGAGCTTGGTTTGGAAAACTGCTCAGAGACATTTGCTTTAAAACTGTCCTTAAAAAACACACTTAGTCTCTCTTGCAGTGGGAAAGTATCAATCATTCTCTTCCATGAGACACTGCCAACATCACTAATACTATTCATTTGCTCACAGATTTCATACTCATTATAGAACTTCAAGATTTTTATTCTTCAGTACAGCTAGGAAAGAGATTACTTTGCCTGAGATCAGTGTAATTACAGAAAACATCGCAGATTTGGCATCTTTTTCTTTCCTGTTAAATCCTGTTGTTTGCTTCAAGTTGGATAATCATGATATGGCAACGTAATATTGGCAAAACCCACCCTTACACAGGTCTGGTAGAGCTCCTACAACTGGGCACTTATCAGCTTGCTGAGTTTGTGCACTCTGACAACTACTACTTCTGTAGGCTATAGCTCCAGTTCTTTACTCAGCCAGCCCAGTATTCTTCTTGTGCATAAGCCATCTCTGCCTGCCATCTGTTTGTGTAAATGGGATTTTTCAGCACAACTCCCTAACACTGCATGTTCAGACCTGGTCTTCCAGACTCATCAACAAGGACATCCCCTTCTGGTGCTGTAATTCGGGTTATCAATTAATCATTTCAAAGACATATGATAGCTGAATCAAACAGTACACAAACTTTGTAAAGATTTGCAAAAATAATACACCATGCTTTAAATACTGCAAGAGAAAGATACAAGCAAGCAAAGCAATAAAACACAGGCACACATCTCTTATTTAATATATACTGGTTACTAATGTGAAAAATCTAAAAGTTACCATCTCCAGAAGGCTACCTAACTTCCAGTAAAATTAACATGATTTAGGTGCATATGTGATTTTGAGAAGGCAAACTTATTATAAGCATCTAAGTAATTTTTTCAAAGTGGCTTTAAGTCACTTACAAAAACAGGACTTAGGTACATTATTATTACCGGACTCTATATGCAGTGAAACTTGTAAGGGAAATCAAACCTACAAAAGCAGTTTAGGCATCTGATTCCTACTGACTCAATTATTGTTCAGAGCCTATATGATTTAGTGCATGAGAATCTAAGCATATTTTAAATACATGCTTTTTGAGAAATTATTAAACAGAAATTTGCCATTTTAGAACCTTGGAGTTCATTAGAATAAATTATATCTGAGAGCCTTGATACAACAGGAAATGCCTCAATTTGTTTCAAGGCAGTGCAGACCCACCTTTGGGTGTCACAAAAAGACGGAAGCAAGACTGTGTTGTATCTCATTAAACATCTTACACTATATGTTTTGTCTGGAGCTTTTGCAGCACAAGACACTGTTATATTGACAGCCTGAATGTGTAAAACATACCTGTTAGACTAATAGCCAAGAAAACTCTTTTAAAAGCTTAAAAATTCACCTTCACCATTTTATGAAATTGAAAGTCAGAGCATTATCTGCAATCTGGAAATTGTTTCAGTAATACTTAAGATTACTGGAAATGAATTTGAAAGGTATAAGAATTACGCATCATTCTAAAAAATACATGAAGATGAAAATTGTTGCAACAGGGTAGCATTTTCATCAGAAAGTTGTATTTAATGGACTCAAGTCTGAAATATTGAAATCATATGAGATATCCTACTTTCATGTTATTTTATGGCATCAGACCTAATTGCTTCCCTTGACTTGATGAATCTTATAGAATTACTGTCAAGCTATATTTGGCTGAGAGATCTGTTTATATGAAGCTGATTCGTAGTTTTGCAGCTAAGTAAAAAGATAAATCCATCTGCTGTCTTTCATCTCACCTTTTATGAAAGCCTGCAAGATGAAGCCTGTAGCAACTTTTTTTTAATCTTTATTTGGCTGTTCCATTTTCAAATATCAAACGAGGCTTTTTCAGCACAGCCAACTGAAGCTTCTCTCAACTGATGTTATAAAACATCATTAATTCTTAGCTCTAATACCTACACATGCAAGATGGTCACATATTCAAATGCTCATCAGCCTCCTGCTTTGAACAAAGGTTGTGGTGCAAGAAATGTCACGAGAAGGTTTTTAGCATATTGAGTGAGGTACTTTAACTTCATTCCAAAGAGCCTATTTCTTAGAGCCAAAGAAGAAAGGCAGAGATTTCACTTCCTTACACTTAATATTTTGAGACCATTTAATATTTGGGGGGCTGGCTTCCTCTGTTGACATACTATTTAAATTCTAGATTGGCAAAGCCTTCAAAAGTTAAGGTTAAGCACATTCCATGGTAAGCAGTACCTGTGGTCTTTTCATACAGCATGAAGCCACCTGTGGGAAAATGAAAAGCGACTCTAATGAGATGCCTAAAGCCTTTGCAGCAGTTTATAGCTTCTTAAAAATCAGCCTCAGATTAAGGACTGAAATAAAACTCAACCTGAAATGTTCATCTGATTAGAAGACAATATCTTTGACTAGCACAGGAGCAGGCACACTGAAGCTGCTCAGAAGCATAGTAGTCACCCATCTCGGCTAACTACTTGGTTGCTCCATCTTCCAAGAGTCCTGCCAGCACTTACAGATCACAAAATGACATAATCGCTCATGGATGCTCCATCTTCCCATGCCAATCATCTAGTGCCATCTTTGCAGACAATGCTAACCAGGAATTCCACCTTCACTGCTCTTGAAGTAGATGCTAGCACTGACACAGTGACAAACTTTTTTGAAATTTGGGTTTACATGACAGAATAAAATTTACTGTAACATCTGTCAATAGGCTGCAGTTTAGAGTTTATGTTTTAGTCAGAGAAGTACAGAAGGTTTGGGCATGAAGCCATAAGTTCATAACAATCCCAAATAGTGTCACTAAATACTAAATTTTGGAGTTTAAAACTGCACATCTTGCATGATAAAATGAAAGATTGCACCAGTGAAGCATTAGTCATTACCTGTTGACATTTAATTTAACAGAACATTGAGAACAAGAAAGCTTATAATGCCAGAAACTGATATCGAAGAGAATGTGAAAATTTATTCAGAAAAAGATACAGTCAAACAGAAAAAAGAGTTATAGTGACCTCAGCATAAAGAAATGACACAGCATACAACTACAATGGTAGTCAGTAACACATATTACAAGGGATATATCAGCAGGACTACTTCACTACATTCACAGCTTTGTGACCCTACATACATGCTCTCTAGGAAGGAACAGGCAACCTCTTCTGCCTCCAGAGGTAGAGAGTCACTGTTCTGCTCAAAGAAGCCTTGGACAGGCAACATTCTGAGGTGGTTTTGGACAGAATAGTTGACTTAAATCCCCTTGTCTTCTGGAGGCAGTTGGGTAAGACATAATACGGTTGCAGTAAAAAGACTAGTGTAGTGCTCTCTGACAACAAGGCAGATCTTCAGTGACATATGATAACTGGAACTCCCAGTGACCTTAGAAATTAAATTACAGGTGTTTGCGTCAGTCTGATTAAAGCATACGCGTACTAGGCCATATATACCTTATCTGTTTGTGTTAATTAACATTAACTTGGGAGTGAGGTATAGAAAGAACCATGCTCTGACACTGACAACCATCTTATAAAATGCACAAGTAACTAAAATAGAGATAACGAATGAAACATATCTTTGCCAAAGCCAAGGGAGATGGGTTAAAGTTACAGAGGAGACTCAAAATTCACAGTTTATTCTCTCACTCCTCTGAATGGGCAGGGGTTGATGCAGCAGTTCTTTCCCTGAATATCCCTAGAGTATTTCTTCTTCTGTTTATCACTCATAAAATATTCAGCAAAAGCACAGTGCCACCTGAAGAAAGGGAAACCATGCTAGTTCTCATGGATCTCCCTACTATAAAGTTTAAGAAGCACTAATTTTTACACAAAGGGGAGGGGGCAAAGAGGGAGTCTCTTGTGATGATCCTAAAATACCACAGAAACATCTTTTAGAGAACCCAGAGACTGCATTCACAGACCATTCCTAACATGTTCCTTCATTCATAGCTTCTAGTTTGTTACAGGGTGTACACCACTTGGGAGTGGAACAGCAGATATGGGCTTCAAGTACTTCCAAACGCAGCAACCAGATTGTTACCATGGGGGCATGCTAAGCTAACATTTCAGTGTTCTTGTTGGTAAAACAACTTGCCGACAAATAAAAGCCTCTATTTAAAATCTAGGGTTTGAGCTTTATAGTTCTTAAGGACTCACATCTCTGACAATTTTCAAGCCTTCCATCATGAACAGTCTCTTCTGAGACTTTTGTAATTTGTAAGAACAATGGGACTGTCACTGACAAGTTACAATCACTGAGAGTTTAGGAAGTAACTCTTTTCCTCAAGCACAGAAAGATGATCGAAAACCTTTCACATTTCAGAAGAACAAAAATGGATATAATTCCTCCCACTCCTCTTTTGCAGAACTTTCACAGAGCGCAATTTCTAAACAAAAAATTTCTGTATAGTTCCTCAGGATAATGACACAGATACATTTTAACCAGACAGATGACTGAAGCACTTAGGATAAAAATGGTAACCAGAAGACTGTATTGGCTTTTCCCTTGACCTCTAGTAAACTGAGGAGCATCTCAAGTGGATACATAACTTCCGAGATATTTGCTCCCATTATTCTCCATTCTGCATTAGCAATAGTAGCTGAAATAATTAATTCTTGATAAAGATCAATAGAGATACAGATTATGGTACTTAGGAAGACCATGGTGAATACTTCAAAGACTGAAACCACATAATCTGTGAATCTAGAATTGTATCACAATATACATGCCTGTCCATGGGCTGGAAGACCACTGTTTATCTCCTGCTGGTCTCCAGGATCATGAAAATTGTATTTGCCATTCCAGTCTCTTTCCTAAAACAAAACCAGGTATCTTATGCTCCCTTATACAGTATACATCTGCACTTTTTTCACTTATCATAGAATCATAGGACGGTTTGGGCTGAAAAGGACCTTACAAAGATCACCTAGTTCCAACCCCTCTGCCATTGGCAGAGAACCTTCCGCTAGACCAGGTTGCTCAAAGTCCCATCCACCTTGGCCTTGGACTTACTAGCTCAGCAGATTGGTCTGTGCATTTGATGCTCCCATTTGATTCTTCCCTTGTCTGTATGCCACAGTTCGTATGCAACCTAAATTAAGAACCACATTGACTTGTGTTCGTTCCTTGGTCTGCCAGGTGACAGGTTTATTGGCCATGTTAGTGATGTCACAGATTTTGTTTGAATTTCAGTCATCTGGAGTGGCATTTGGAAAGGGCATTTTCTACCTAAAATCAATAGCTTCTCTAGCTGCTGTAATATTTCTTCTTACTAGAAATATTACTCAGAATATAAAAGCAATTGATTGTAGGCAGAAAATATACTTGCCAATTACTGATGGAAAGAATAAAAGGTGCCCTCTAGTTTAAGTAGTTCCAGCTGGTGACACACCAGTACTAATCAGCATGTGTGTTTCAGAGGCACCAGAGCCTTCTCAAGCAAATGCCTGGTTTTAATTCTTACAAGTTGAAACTCAAAGTGTGGTTTATTCCAATGAAAACATGAACCCAGATTTCTAATGCTGGATTTGTCAGAGTTCTACTTTCACAGTAACTGAAGCAAAATAACCTCTTGTTGAATTAAGGTGGTGAAAATGCAAGTTAGGCAAGCTTTCCAGTAACCTTAACAGAATTTGAACACATGAACAGATCAGTGCAACATATTTAAAATATTGGAAATTTGTCCTTTTTTCTTTGCACTGATGTTACAGTAAATAATAAGTTGTGTACTTGATTGTGACAGGTTGTAATTACCTAAGAAGTGTGATACTAATTATTATATAGTAGAATATCAGCATAGCTTTGGTCCGGCACACTGCCAGAAAAATTTCCAATTCTACAGCAAAGCCTGACAGCCACAGCTTTGAAAGTGGAACAGACACACAATTTGCCACAATTCATACTTTATGTTTTACACAGCTGCGCCTAGAAAATTGCTCCAAACAACACAGTCCCTGTTTGTCCTCTCACCTGCAAATCTGCTGCAACCACTTCAGTACTCACTTATTTTCTCCATTGTAACTGGTTGCAAGGAAGTCCTGCAGATTTACGTATGGCCTCCAGCCATATGCTGCTCATTCTCATGTTCCCCAGCCATGCATAGGGTGTGCATCAGATAACAGTAAAGCTGGAAGAAGAAGAAAGGCACAAAAAAGAGTTAAGTAGTTTCAACGAGCTTGACATAAGCAACAGCCAAATGGCCAAATCCTTGAAGAAACTGGTTTGAGCAACAGTTTTCTTAATGAAATTATGATATCTCACTTGTTTGATATCTACATATCAAAAGAATTTTTGTAAGAGTTATTTTAAAGCTCATATTTTCACATATACCCCAGTGAGATAGAAGTACAAGTTCCAGTGGTACTGGATTAGAGTACTTAAACTTTCTGAAAGGACTGAAATGAGAACTTGTTATTACAAAATCAGTTTTGATTGTTGCTTTCTATGCAATTTTCAGAGAATAATGCAAGTATACTTATCTGGGCAGGTGAGGCCATTAGACCATTCTATAGAGGGAATTCTGGATTCATCATTCAGAAATGCTGCTTTAAACACATTTCTTTAAGACATGAAATTCAGATACCAGTGCAAACCTAATTAAAGTATAAATCTTTTGTTTCTTACATATGTCAAATAAACCCTTTCATTAGAAGAAAGTCTCTGCTTTCGTAGGTGTCCCAACAGCATCTGTATGTTAAATCACATTATAATAAATATAAAATTTCAGAAATTATATCCTTCAGTTTAGTTTTTTAAGGATCTAAAACAAACCCTTTGATAAATTTGAGTCATCCTTGATATATATTGAGTCCTAGAACAAAATTCCAAGTCTCTTCTGTATAGGTTATTTCCTTCTGAATTTCTATATACCAACACTTCATGTACATCCCAGACATTTACTCAAATTGAGTCTCAAAAAGTGTTTTAGTGGGTTTTAAGTATGAGCAAAAAGACTCTGAGAAACTATTTTATTCAGGAACTACTGTAAACCAGGGATAAAAGATGGCATGATTTGTTAAAGAATAAAACAAAAAAATAAACCCAGAAAATGCTTTGGCCAACTTCTCTTCACGACTAATTCCCTTTTCCTTGCCCTGACATTCTTGCCGTGACATTATAGTCATTAAAGCAGTCAAAGCTTTCAGTTAGCACACTTAGGTTATCTACATTTTAAGAGGATGTTTTGGAACATGGTCAATTCCAAGCAAGCATTACATAAAATTGAATGCTATACATTGGGCAGTACTGAACTCCACTTTTACATGCTGCTCCAACAAAGAATATGTTGACAAATATGTCAACAGAGAATACATTGACAAGTATGTCAACAAAGAATATGTTAACAAAGAGCCTACAGCTTCATACTTCCAAAACATTTTCTCCTGTCTATCAGGGAAAGTTTTTCACCCTCCACATGGCTTGCTTATGTGATAAAGAAACAAGGAAAAACAAAAATCCTAAAAAAAAAAACCAACAAAAAAAAACACAAAAAAAGACCAAAAAACAAACTCACAGAACTGTGCTCAAACCACAAAGTTTTCATTTCAAAATTACATAGATACATTCAAATATTACTGTGATAGACAAACAAAATGACAGATTTCTAGGACATATTTTTGGTTCAGGATGGTTTTTAGTATGATTAAGCTTGAAATACTGAGACTTCTCTTCACCAGGAAATTTAATGGTGTTTCAGTTTGGCTGTTTAACAAGTTAAATGACATAATGCTGCTCACATTCGACTGACCAATGAGGATGATAATGAGTTGTGTCCAAAATCTATCACCAGCTCAGAGATAAACCTGCTCTTATCTAATTTTTTTAAGTGGGATGAAAAGAACTTTTCCATTCTGAATCTTAACTGGTTTTGCGTAATAATAATCAATTCTAAATACATCTAAACATTGAAATTTATCCTACTACATACCAGACTTCTAATAGAAGAAAGAGCTAGGAAGAACATACAAATAGATTCATTCTGGCAGATGGAAAATGAAGAGAACATTGTCATGAAAAGGCTCAATCAGTCACTTCTTGCTTCACCAAGTTTTAGGTAGGGCTCTTTTATTCATATGGCAACCTTCCAAAACTTGGTTTGCCCAAAATTCATTTCACATCAGTTTGGTCTGTTGCCCAGCAAAGAACTTAATAAACCTTGTCAAAGTGAAGAATTAAATGGACTGACACCTTAGGCATTCCTCGTATCTCAGTCTCTTTTTGTTAGTAATCCCACTTATCTACTCTGCAGTGCATAACCACTGTGCAACTAGGTAAGTAAGTGCTATGATCAGCAGCTTTGCACTTGATCCAGTTTGAATCTATCATTCTATTGCAGTTGAGGAGCTACCATCATTTCTGCTCAGCCCAATACAAAATATGTGTTGTTTTTCCTATTCTGGTATGCTTTTGTTCTTCTGACTCCCAGACAGACCCAGAGTGTAAGCAGAAAAACCAATTGTTCCACAATTATTTTTTTTTCCATGAGTAATGTGGAAACAGGAATCATCAGTAACCCCTGAATAATTCTCTCTTCCAAAATGTCACCTTTATTTTCAAGAATCAAATGCTTACATAATTTGGGGTATTCACATAAACCCAGCTGATCTTGTGCAAGCCCAACATATTAAAAAGGTGAGGATCATCCTCAGGAGCAACACTTGTGCTGCTAGTTAGGATTTCTTCTGACACATCACTTACTCAGAAGAATTTTCCATGCTGTCATCGCCCTAAAGATTCTTTTCACGGTTTCAGTAACAGTAGCATCTGCAAAAGGGAGCTCCAGCCACTTGAAACTCATTAAAACATACTTGAGATTGACAACGAGTTGAAAACATCTGTCAGACTTGGCCAAGATTTCAATCAAGTGTGATGTTGCCGTGTTACTCTGCTACATCGACTTAATAAATGACTTGGCTACTGTCAATGCAGGGAAAGTTGGGTTCTAATTACTAGCCTGATTTCTTTTCTGTATCTGAAATGTACTTTTACTTAAAGCTTCATACGCTATGTGACATGCATTAAAATTGATTTGCTGAATATAGAAGCTGAGGTAAAGTAATACAGACTTGCTTTTTAACATGCTGTATTAGGTATCAGTTAATATCTAACATGGCATACATACAGTCTCCAACAGAAGGTAAATCATCTGCTTCTCCCAAACAGCTTAAGAGTAAACAAGTGACTACCTGATACTTTCAGCCTCTTTTCTTTTAATTAACCTCAAGTCCCAAACAACTCTGAGCAACAAGCTTCTAAGAACCTAGTGTCATTTTTAAAAAAGAATCTCCAGGAAAACCTCTGAGTTACACAAGTTATTTTTCGAAGAAGTTAAAAAAAAAAAAAAAAAAAAAAATTGTATACCTAACTGAAGAAATGCCAAAGTAAAAAAAGAAAAATATCAAAGTAAATGAATTACTGTTTCAAATGGAATGGAAAAGAAGTAGCACGCAGTTAATTCTTACCTCCAGAAAGGCAGCGAAAGGAATCCAGTCTGAGGACTGATGGGCTTCTTCCTTTCACTCTACGTTTTTCAGCATCCATTTCATCCAAAGAAGTTACAGATATTACTTGAACTCTCTCTTCTCGGGAATGGTCCCATAAACAGGGTACTTTAGGAAAACAAAGTTTTACAAAAAATAAGGCCCTCCAAAAAATCAGTGCATTGGACCCTAGAAAGCTCTTACAGTATGACTTAGATTATATAGAACTGTTATATGTGATGAGTATGTTATATTGTAAGACTCCAGGTGCAGGGAGAGCATGTCAATGTAATCTTAATATTGCTATAAAGCTGCATCAATTTCATTTTGTCATTGTGATATGCGTAAAGTATTCTGGTAGCTATTTTACTATAGGGATTATTTTATGAAAATTGATTTCCAATAAGCAGATTTATTTAATTTGGTCCTATTTCAGGGGGGTTTTCTTCAAATGTAAAATAAAAGAGCAAGTGTAAAAAGTAGGCAGACTCAGTAAGTGTTTCGGGAAGCTTCCACTTCCACTAAATCTACTGTAAAGATTTGACTGAAACCACCAGAACAAGCAAAGCCCAATGAGAAGTGCTTCGAAATATCCTCCCCAGGCTGCATGCAGATATATGGGACCTTTAATTCAGGTTGCATGTGCGTGGCTAGAAAGAAGAAAAAGTTAACATGCAGTTCTTGTTCTTTAAGAGCCAACCTGTCATTCCCTCTTGCAAGCGCTTCCATGTTCAGATTATCTGTGCATCAAAACTGCAGCTTCAAAAAGTGCTTCTTTTGGTTGGTTGGTTGCTGTTGGCTGTTTTTTTCCTGAAACCACTCCAGTTCTCTGAAATTATGGATATTACCTGAAGAAACAACAAAGATTGTATTAGCTATTTTTTTTTTTATGTGATTTATTCCCAATTTAAATAAAGATCATGTAGATAACCGGAATGAAAATTTTAAGTTTTGCCTGATGTGAAATTTCAGCTATGTGAACAGGAAAACTGTTTTCCTGTGCTTGCTGTCCAGGAGGAGCTTTAAGAAAGAAGAAAAATTATAATCTTTAGGTTATCGGCTGTGGCCAAATCAAGAGATCCTTTACCAGCATTGTGCTATTGTACTTTGAAATTACACAGAAATGCAGAAAAAAAAAAAAAAAAGAAAAAAGATTTTTCAAAAGATGGAATGCATCGTGCTGTGTTTTGTTTTACAGTATGGTTCCTCTGCGAGAAACTCAAGAAACTGGCAGAATATCTATTTGCAGCTGTATTCTTTCTAAAAACAAAATTCTTTATGCAGTCAGCATGTGTGTTTTCTAATAATTTTTCACTTCAGAGGAGCACCTCTATTTACACTAAGATATTACAACTATGTAATATCTTAACTGAAAATACAAATAATATAATAGAAATAATATAATATACACACATATTCTTTACATACATATTGAACATTTTAAGTAATCTTTTGAAATACCCAGTATTATTGCAATGGTCTCTTTTTAATTTGGCTTCATGACCACAATAGATGTGCTCACAACATGCTACTCTGACAAAGCAAGGGGCTCTGCTGTAGAAATTTGACCTTTTTCTTCACAATCTAAAGCTAGAAAAACAGCAGTTTTGGGGGGGGGGGGTGTAGGGTTGGGAGATAAGGGTCAAGGGCCAAGCTCAGACTACAGTAATACAGTATGTTTAAACTAAGGGCTACTCATACCCATACTCTCACTCTGTGAGCAAACCAGGAAATCAGAGGTTTGCACACAGAGTAAGGTGAAACCCAGCTGAGGAAAAGATGACAAAAATCTAATCTTCATAAAGCTGTAACAAGGTTCTTTGAGGCTTTTCAGTCCCTAGGATTTAATAATAATAATATCCACTGACAGCTTAGTCATTGAAGTCCTTGGTGGTGTACTATGCTCTTTAACAGCCATCCAGAGAATACATCTGTTTCTGCCAATTCATAAATGCAAATTTGTTTTAGACAAGGCATGAATAACCCACTCATTCATCCTCAAGTACAATCAGATGAAAATGCATGTGTTGAGCAGCCAGCCCTATGTTATTATTTGTCATGGATCTGCAATATCTACTTTCATTTCTATCCCTTTTCAGAAGAGGGACAGACAAGATGATTAAACAGGCAATGTAAATCTCAAGATTAAGGTCAGGAAACATAAGTTCATTACAAAACATTCTGTCTAAGCCCACTTTGAACCTGCATTGTCTCATGATCTCTAACACATTACTGACGTCCACTTCTCAAAAAACTGCCACTTAAAACCACAGGCTAGGTTGCAATTTCTAGCTGGTCTCCTGTCTTTCTCCTATAAATAGAAGAGAACTGAGTGGGTAAAATAAAACAGAAAGTCATTCTCGCATCTCCAGCCTCCAGGCTAGGAGAGACAATCAATGGTATGCTTCTTTTACAATGAACATTCACTAAACCTTTTGTTGAACTAGTTTCTATAATTCGCTTATCTGCACAAAGTAGTTTTGCAATTAAATAATATGCTTTAGTCTGTTTTCTTAAGAACACTGTATCAATGCTTGGAAACGTATTTGTTCTGCTCATTTGGCATATGGCAGAATGCAGCTGTGCTGCAGCCTCACAAATATGCTATACATTACTACTTACAATATTCCAGCCTTTCATCATAATTTTGAATAAAGCTAACATAATTATGTAATTTTGCATTATTGTTATTAAATACTTAAAGAGAGAGAAAATAAAAGCCTTGGATTAGCCATGTCAAAAGGACAACATCCTTGAGCTAACAGCATCTTTTTTTTTTTTTTTTAGAATTCATCCTATCTTCCTTTTCTTACATCATGCCTTGACTTTTATTGGCAAAATACACAGCTATGAGAAATTACACCATTTATATCACTTAGCAATAACTTCTCTGGAAAAAATAAGTGATCTTAGCAGGTACAGAAGCTATCCTGTTCTTTAGATATTTAAAACTAAATAAAAACAACAACAACAACAACAACAACAACAAAAACCAGCACAATGTACAATTTTTAGAAAGAAAAATACACAGGAACATTCAAAAAAAACCTGCATAAGAAGTCCATTATTTAGCAATATATGTTGTATTTTAATGAATCTAAGTAATACACATTGCTGTATCACCTCAAAAACTTAGATAAGATTCTCAAATTATGTCTATACAGGATGAATGCACCCTAAATGCATACAGACCTCCTAGTCTAATGACTACCAAGTTTTAAAAACTAAAATCTATAGAACATCTTGTGTCTGCTCTGGGATGAATTTTACTCATTAATAAGAAATTCTCATGGACACCATCCCTTGAAAATCATACTTTTCACTTGTTTTAACCTCAAAAATAAAAGACTTTGCTTTTGGAAATTTAAGCCTTTCTGCGTGGCCTGTTTGTGCTTCAACATCATTTACCACTGCTGTGTAACTAGCACCTTTAGTTTCATGCAGAAGTAAATTCAGCATCCCACAGCATTCCTAGGAATAAAAGGAACATCACAGTATGAGCCAGTGAATCAATTTCAAGGCAAACGCAAGCCCATTTTCATGTCTTTGTATTCTGTTGAAGTTTGTCAATGTCAAGTCAGCCCTCCCTAAAGACAACACATCTTCAATTAGAGATGTATAAAACAGTTTGCATGCAATTTAAATCCTGAAAACTGGCAATTTTCTCATGAAAATCACAAACAATTATTCCCATTCTCATGCATCAGTACTTCTGATTTGCTGTCATCTTTCTGTTACATGAATTGACCCTTAATTTCCAAGCCAGAGAAAAAGACTGAGCATTTGTGACAGGGGTTAGTGATTTGAAATTCAGTCCCCACATAGTCAAGCTTACACTGCTAGCAGTTTAAAATACATGAGAAAATAGTATTCTTTGCTGCAAAATTCTTCATGCACCTCATGGATTCCCACTCCACCCTCAGCAAGAAAAGTTGTTCTTTTTTCATCTTCCCCACTAAAACAATATAAAGCTGTCTAAAGTATTTGAAGCTTGCAAGCTTTCTTATGCTGAACGCCAATCAAATATGTTACCATGCAATAATTACTCGAAATATGTATTTAAAACCATTAGAATAGAAGAGGCACTGAATTTTGGTTTCAACAGATAAGTTGTGCCCTTGCGAGGCCAGATCTTCAGTTGGTTAAGTCAATAAGTCCCATGGATAAGTCAATACATATCCCATGCCTTCAGGGAAACTGATGATTTATATCTCAAATAGTCAGTGGGTCTATATGTAAAGCGCGACAGCAGTGTATATGTAAAGTTCAACAGCATACCAATGGACTGCTGAATCAAAACTTTACTGTAAGCAAGAATACAAACCTTGTCTTTTAGGTTACTGAAACACTGCTCAGAGACACAAGCAAAACTGAAATGGGATGAGGAAGTACCAATTCAAAAGAAGCTAACACCTGTCAATGTGCTTTTAAAAAGAAATGTTCTATTTAGCAAAAATGGTAGAATACTTATCTGTTTTCATGAGTACTCATTCAAAATTAGGACTCTATTCATTAAAACGTCTTTTGGCTTTTTTTTTTTTTTTTTTTTTTTTTTTTTTGGTGGAAAATCAGAACTGCTGATTTTCTGTTCCATTTTAAAAAATAATACTTCCAAAACAGTCCAAAAGGGGAGCATTTTTAAATTTACCATATCTTTGGTTTAGACTCTCAGAATGTTTAATTTCCCTTTCTCAGTATTAACCCTATTGAATTTTTTATTTTATTCTCCTACATTTTTTTTCCCCTTAAGGCCTCAGCTTTTTTCAAGTAATGTAATTTCTCTTTCCTCCCCTTTTCCTGCAGGATTCTGTCATTCTTGAGTCTCCAGAAGCCCTGGAAGAGTCTAAAGTTTGCTAAAAGATATTAAGGCAGTCTGTGCTTTGTGGTGTGTGCTTTGACTGACTGGCAGCGAAGAAAACACATAAGGAACTGTCTTCTACAACAGTACTACTGTACTCAGCACACCAGCTGGTCACAGAGTCCTGTGCATCCCTGTTTATGGGATATTAAGCACTTTTTATTGGATATAGGCACTAAGTTGATTTCTAACACAAAATATGTAAGTAACATGCAATATCAATTTGAGTGTTTACTTTTAGATTTTTTTTTTTAATTCAAAATGGCAAATTTCTGTGAAACATTTTGATTTAGATGAAAGCACAATTTGCAGAAGAAAATTGCCATAGTGAGCATTTTTGGGCAAGTCTGCTTCAGAATGTCTAGAATTACTTAAAAGAATTCTTTTAAAAGCTCTTTCTTTTAGACAGAAATCTCAGCGTGCTTCAGAACAAGCAGATTTCTTCAAGGGAGATACTTCTGAAAGGAACATTTACATGAAAGGAACATGACATATCCCTCAACGCCCTGCACTGCTTGGTGGGGGTAGACAAAGTAAAGGAGTAAAGATGAGCTTGAGAGAGGGTGGGAGGACAGGCATTGTTCTGCTGTTTGTCTTTGTTTCTTGCTACTCTTGTTTTAATTGGCAATAAAGTAGTCTTTCTCAAGTTAAGTCTGGTTTGCCTGCAACAGTAACTGCTAAGTGCTCTCCCTGTCTACAGCTCAACCCACAAGCTTTCTCATCCTTCCTGTTTACTCTCCCTGTCCTGCTGAGGAGGAGTAGTGATCGAGTGGCTGGGTGTGTGTTCAGCCCTTAGCTACGGTTAACTCACCCTTTCAACTACACTGAACAAATTGAAAAGTACTAACAATGCCTCTGATTTTGCAACTCTCTATCCAGGAAGAGAAAGGTCTGTGCCTACTCCTGTTGATTTCACTGTACCTGCCTGCAAGCACAGCTTCTATATAGAGAAGACACAGCTAGAGCCAGTAAGGCTCCACCAGAGCACAAAGCTCCACCTGCCTCAAGACAACTGCACAAACAGGATCATGAATTGCTCAAATGAACCTGAAGCCAATATAACTGTCAAAGACATATGAACCAAAACCAGAGAATCTCTCCACAATTAGCCCAAAACTACTTAGCTATATGGCCATCGAAACAGTAAAGAAAAAACTTGGTGCCAATACAGTAAGGGCTCTCTTAATTTCATGCACTGTGACTTCAACAATTTCTTCATTTCTCATTTTATTTCTCTAAAAGTGGCTTCATTTAAAAGCAGGGAAACCACATTTCATGCTCTTCAGTTTCATTAAAGATATACAAAAGCCCTTACCAAAAGAAGACTACTCTAATTAAACCATTGTAAAAGAAGGAAATACTGAAATGATGAATCTGAAAGGATTCTGACATGCTCTATATTCTTTTGCACATCAACCCTTACATATAAAAAAAGACTAAAAGAGCTCCTCCGTTTCAAAAACAAACAAAAAAAGTTTAAAAATTACACAATGAAACATAACACTCAACCCAGAGTAACACAAATAAACTATATCACAGATTTTCTAAAGCACGTCAAGAAAAGAGGTTGCTGATCACTTCTTCAAGAGTGCGAGAATACAGTATTACACCCTCAGAAAGTCAACCTTTATCTGCTTGACAAGGAAGCTATGGTTAAATCCCCTGCTTAAAACTCATTCCACAGGAAATTTCATAGAAATACCATAGGAATTACGTAAGAGAAATTCAGCATCATTCATTATGTGCTGCTTAAATAGCACTAGATTTAAAGCATTGCTATAAACTAAAAAAGTAAAACCTGAGTATTCCCCATTCCCTCAGGAGCTGCAAAATAAAACTTTTTTCAATTATATCTTTCCAGGAGCAAGAAGAATAGCAATGACTGTTCTGAGTCTGACAGTTCGAACAGAACAAGGTGCAGTTTTATTTCACTTTCAAAGCACATGGAACTACAGCTATGTTAAAAAGTTGGCTCACATTGAACTCCATTTTGTGGCTGATTAAATAGTTGCTCCAAATTCCAACAATATTTTAGGGATCTCTTGGTTAAAGGGCAAATATGGAGAGTTTCTTTCCACATGGGTAGGCAACTGTTTCTGGGGCTGGCTTGAACCAAAGAAGCAACTTATATTTATTCAAATCCTGTTTCATAGTGGATAAGGATCTTTAGCGCCCCTTTGGTATTCAGATCCTGTACAAACAACTACAGTCTGTTGACTATTCCACCAGCTGTGGCTTGCGAAAGCCTGTGCAGCCTGTAACTTATGATGCCTCCATGTGGGTTCTGATATTGTAAGACTTCCTTCTAGCTCCAAAATGACAGAGAAGTGGCATTGAGAAAGGCAATTAGACTTCCTTAACCTCATGCTGTGATTTTTTTTTTTCATTCCAGAAATAGATATCTTCTCAGACCTTTTGAATTATCTTCTTAGCCACACAAAGAATTAACAAAACAGATACTAATTCTGTGCCTTTTTTTTTTATTCCTATTGATCTTGTCACATTAGCCCAATGCCTAACAAAAGACACAGAAAATAATTTCCAATAATCCAAACCCTACTTATAGTAGGCAAGAGGCACAAGAGAGCAGATTCCAAGAAAATCAAGAAACCAAACTGTTGTTTCATTCACAGCCTGAATGAAAATGAAAGGCAGATCTCCCAACCAGAAGAGCAGATGAATTAGCGAGCCTTATCAACCTCACAAAAACCTCTGTATCAAATTAAGAGCCATGAAATATTAATTCTACTGTTTTAAATTCACTTTCGTTACTCTCCTTACAGTCCATTGGAAACTCTAGAAACATCCAGTAAACACACGTTCTGGCCCTATTATCAATAGCGATCAAAGCACTGAAGAGTGCAAATGCATTACTGACTGACTCTTGAGAGCCTTTAATCTTTCTTCATAAATCACTCTCTCTCCAGCTACCTGATCATTTGGACTTCAGAACAAAATGCAGGTTTTCTGAAAGATTCTGACTGATCTGAATGGCTCACAAGTAGGACCATGAGGAGTCTTAAACGGCAATGGCCACATACCATCCTGGTTTTTATGCATCTATTCAGGTAGATTGCCTGAAATGAACCAAGACATCAGAGGAAAGGTTTCATTTTTTTTCAAGAAACTTTCTATTGCACTATTGCATAGAACTATAATATTTTTTTTTTTTAAAGCTTGTAAGATTTAGATAAAGATGTAGTGAAAATACATTAAAAAAAAATAAATTGCTAAATCCATACACTAAACTCCAATAATTTAAAAGTCTGCATTATATCTATTTCTCACTTGCTTACTCCATGTAAAATAATGGATTGCACACTATATATGCTGGTGAGAGAGCAGGTTCCCTAAAACATAACACACTAGGAAACTGTGGTCTAGCATAACTTGCCAATTTTGCCTGAAGCTGTTTCCATCAACAACAAAGAAAAGGAGGTATCATTGATTTCTACGGATGCTGGCTCAGATGCAGACATTATACACAAACAAAGCTTTAGGGACTGGTTTTGATTATCCAGGGTTTTTTTTTTTATTGTTGCTCATCTCTGCATTTCCTGATTTTGCTGAAATAAAGAACAGCTGTTCTCACAAGCTTACCAATTCAAAGCTGTGAAGACAAAAGTTGCATCAAAATTTCCTTTTTCTTTAATTGCATAGTATAGATCTGATCTCATTCAATGGAGAACAGAATACGTCCAAACAAGGGAGGGAAGGGAGTCAGTCTCACAATTCTGCTAGCTGTGGGAAAACGTAGCTCCCTGCATGTGCATCTACAGACAGTGCTGGAATTTCTTGCTCCGCAGTATGTGACCAACAGAACAGATATCATGGTCAAATGGTTCACACCCAGAGGACTATTCCCAGAATTGCCCTAGGGTCATCACAGTGATAAACCTGAGACAATCTCAGCAGAGCTGTAATTTTTCCTGGATGAAAAGACACACATCTATTCTTCACCACATCTGACCCTTGTACTGAGTTATGATACATATGCAGATTAGTTGTAGGAACAAATGATATGAACATACTCAGTGGACACATCCTGGTTTTCTGGACATTCAGTACTCCAAGCAAATATCCCAAACCCTTGTTCTCTGCCTTAACAAAATCTTTCACAAAAGTGCAAATGGCCACAGAAATGTGAAAATCAGAGTAAGATGTAAGCTAGACATGACACCAAACCAGTACATAGCTTAATGTGTGCTACAAAACCTGCCCAGGATTGGACTGTACAATGCAAATGTACCTGCAGCCTCTGTACTCTCTAGTTCACTCAAGCATCACCTGACTACAGTCACAGCCATAACAAGTTTATATATATCCTTAAAGTGGAATATAGTCTGTAGCTGAGGAACAGGAGCTCCACATTTGATCATCACTCCCTTTGTAAACTCAAGGAAACAAATTAGACACTGTGCCTTGATGCCTGTTGCTCAAGAGCCTGGCTGCTGTGCTTTTCAAACTAAAAGGACAAAGATTGCTGGCTGCATGTAGGTGGGGGCAGACAATTGCTGCACTACACACACACACTCATGGCTAGAAAGAGGTCTGCCGCTCCCTGACACAGCAGAAAACAAAGGAGCGTGACTTCTAGGTCCAGCATTTTTTTCTTCTTTTCCCTGCTGTCTCAGACAGTGAAATGAGGCAGGGATGACAGCTACCAGATAAGTTACTACTTACCTACAAGTCAAGTGCCACACACAAGTAGTAGGCAGTATAGTTTCCCAAGCACATTAAGGGCCCATTCAGAATTCCAAATAATGATTTACCTCACAAGAGTTTGCTCATTATGTGCTTTGCCTGGCCCTTGCGCTCTTGTAAAACACTCTTTGAGTAGGTAGGCATGAAATAATCTCCTGCTGCCTGTAGCACTGGCCTTTTTTTCTTTTCATGTGACTGCAAACAGAAACTCCTTATTCAAAAAGGAAAAGGTTATTAAACTCAGCAGAGTTATTTTTAAAAAGATAGAAATGAACTGTGACTGCCATCTTAAGTGTGTCTTGCCTGGAAAGCTGTTCAACATATAAAAGGCAAGCGGAAAGCACAGATTCAAGTCAAATCTGGCCATTTTCATGTATAGTCACCATTAAGCTGACAAAACAGTCATCTGCTACTATTTTTATTATGAAAGGTCCTTTAATTTAGGATATTTTTATTTTCATTAAAGGTTCCTTTAAGCTGTATGCTCTGTTTACGTGAATCTCCCTTTTCTAAACAAAGCACACATCTCAAAAGGATTTAGACACTGCTTGTACTTTACACTGGTGAGTTGCCTCACTGTTGTCAGAGTGACTCACATAAGTAACATGAAGGCCAGTAAGTGTAAGTAGCACTAGAGTCCTGTCTGACAAAATCTTTATACCTATAGCAGTTCACCTGTAAAACAGAATCATAGTCATGACATGAAAAGTCAGCAGCTGATAAGCCAATGAATCAGCACCACATACCTCCAAAGGCCAAATTTTAACTTGTTTTAAATAGGATGATGAAAGATCTTCTTAATCTCTTTCCTGCCCTTGTTTAATGACTGGACTGCCCAGCTACAATATTTCTTCTACACATAAAGCTTATTACGTGCATTCCAAACCTGAAGTTTTAATGCTATTCTCTATGCTAACATTTGCTTGGTGCACAAATTGCCACAACAATCACACAGCTACTGCGATGACGGTACAATACTTTGAAACAACACAATCTCAAGCTAGTCTGATTATTAGGGCCAGTAACACTTGATTGAAAATAAGACAGATAAGCTGTATTAAACCTTCTTATTGGTAACTATCAAGAAATGAAATGAGCTAATTACTATTTTCTTTCTTTTCCCACTGATTTGCAATCCCTGGATGAACTCTGTGTAAACCAGAAAGGTTTTTGTGGCCATCCTTTAGTAATTGACCTTTAGCTCTTCCCATTTCATTTGCCCTAAGTGTTAATTGACTTTGAAAAAGCAGTATATTATCCTTTTAGGGAAAAAAAAAAAATCTGATTTGTGCCCGCCAACATCCTACAGCATCAAAGCCCTGTTAAATCATAGTGCAGTAGAGCTGGAAATGAGTCTCCAGAAGAAATAGAAAGAGGGTGGGGGAAGGAAGCGGATCCATCATTGAAAGACCTCCACTGCCATCTAGAGAGAATCTGTACTAGCCAGTTTTCTAAAAGGGAGTATCAGGTGGTTAGTCAAAATATTTCCATTTTGATGGTGTTACAGAGGAAGGCAGGGGCTCCATTCAAGTTCACCACACCTACACAATTTTTAACCAACTTTGCAGTAATTTGCACTAAAAATAACATAGCCTGGAATATAATTTGACCATAAATTCTACAGAAATCATGGGAGATAGATAGCTTTAAAGGCTCACTTGTAGGCTCTCCTACAATGAGATATGATATCTGTTCAGTTTTGTTTCAAAGAAGCTCCTTTGAAGACGTAGGTGCTGTATCTTTGCAGAAGGGTGCTTCAGTCACAAACAATTTACATTTTGACAGACATGCTCTGCTCCTAGCAGCTGCCTTTATGATATTGCTTGTCAGTTAGAGAGAAAGAATGTGCTATTTCAGGCTATGATTTTTTTTTTTTTTTCTCAAATATATAAAATTGTCTTTTCTGAGTGCTTTATATGGAGCAGCCTCACAGAGACAAAGTCAGACACAGAGCAGGAGGTATCCATGAAATGCATGACTGGTAACAGTCCACTTTAATCTGACCAATTTAATTTACTCTGCCTCTGACCAAAGAGGAACCGAACTCCATTTAGCGCATGTGATAGGTCAGCTGCTAAAAAAACTGGAGAGGCATTCCTTACCATCAGCACCTAATCCAGTTACATTCTCAAAACAGCCGACATATGGGTACATGGCTAAATGCATCTAGAACAAAAGAAATTAATCTGTAGCTTAGGGTACAGTCAGCAAGTAATGAAACTGCATTGCTAACACACCTCAAAAGGGAGAGTTCATTACTGCTGTCTCACAAAAACACTAACTGTGAATTGTGGTCCTCTTGGTCTCCATCACTGTTATTTACTTGCTAATTAAAGAGCAATGTGGGACTTGTAACAGCTAACAGGAACTCACAAGTTCCTCTGTCTACTGAGTCTCTGAAAATCTCAAAACCAAAACCTGTCTGAGGACTAAGGACTGATAGTATAAACCCAGTCACAATTATTAAAATACTGTCTGATGTTTTTCATATTACAGTGCAATTTGTGTTTGCTTCCTTTGTGAATTCCTATTGGGCTGAAATATCCTGAGATCAACAAAATTAGTAAATTAGCTTGTGGCTACCTCCTTTAGCTAGCCAGTGAGGTGATCTGTGATCGTGTAAGGTATTTGCCCACTATGGCAGCAGTGGTGAATTAATACTGCACAGAAAAAGATGATAGTGTTTATACTCCTTTTAAAAGAGTTTTACATACTGTTATATAGTTAAAAGTACATAAAACATGCTGCATTATACAATTATGAATGGCAGTATCTGAATTATTTATACTGTTCATTCCTAAGAATGGCATCTCAAAACAAAATTATCAAGGAAATGATACCCACAAAAAACATTTTTGGTTTTCACTGGAATACACTGAAATCAGAAACATTTTATTCCACACTACTCTGCACTTCTTGACATTTATCCTGACAGGATGCTAAATCAGACCATTCTGAACACTCATTTTATATGGGCATATGTGGCTATTCAAGGTGAAAGCAATGGAGAATCAAGCCTACAGAACCTAATATGCAAACCGTAAGGTTCACTAAGCCAAGAGCTGGTCTCTGTGAGGTGACTGGCTGTCTTCTCATTTCTATTAATGGTAACACCGATGATTCGTGGATGGAAGAACATAGTAATTTTGAGTGATGGGTTTATGAGGAGAGAGAATCCACCACTTCAATGGAGTATTAGGAAACACAGAATACAGAAGAATGAAGTGAATGACTGGCTAGATAGATCTTCCAGTCCAAATGTGTTGCAAAATGCAGGAGGCATTGCTTCCATTCATTATAGCCAGCAGACTTGTCAGGAGGAAAAATCCCAATGCATCTTTAAACCCCAATTTGTCCTTTTTGCTGACAAACACAATTAAGCTGTGCAATTCAGGGAGAGAATGGTAGGCATAACAACAGTTATTGTGAAAGGGCATACATTTAAACATGGCTAGACCAGGCTCTTAGCCGTTATACTGCTTAACTTGTCCAGAGACTTTGAAGACAGTCTGGAAATAATGACAGAGAAGAAGAGCTCACCTTGTAACAATAAAGCATTAAAACTGAATCAGGTAAATGTCAAAAACCAGACAACTGTGGTCACAATACTGCTTCTGGTGAAAAAGTATATACTTTCTTTCTTCATCCTTTTTTTTTTTTTTTTTTTTTCAGGCAAGTAAATTCAGCCCATAATGCTTGCAACATGCAGGCCAGCCCTTAGTCCACTATATTTTACACCACAAGCTGGTTTAGGTATTATTGCCAACACAGAGTCCTGTTAATGTCAGACACAAGTACATCAACTAGAAATAGAAGGGGAGATAACATTCACATTGTGGAAATGAAAGGATAGCGTCTCTTTTGTGTCTGGAATTTATTGTGGAGTCAAAGGGCACTGACGAAATTCTGTTTGATTTGTACATGCCACTGGATATAATAGGATGGGCTTCATGAAGATATGAATCTCTCAGCCTTTTTCAAAGGCTCGCTTAAAATGTATTCTTTTTCAAGGGATATAAATAAAACTCCTTTAAAGCCACTAACTTACAGCATGACTGTAATCAGTTTACTTTACGTCTTCATGCTTCCTTCCCCTTCCTTCCAGACTTGGTCTTGTTTATTGAAGCTCTGTATTTCTAAGGGTAGCCTGTCTCTCACTATTTTTACTTTTTTGTTGTCGTGAAATGAACAGCACAATGAGACCAAGTGCCCACTCTAAAGGTAACTGTCATGTAAGGGTCCAGCCCTTGCTCAAAATGAAATTCCCTAGAACATATTCATTCATGCTAGCTGGTTTTGTTCATTTTAGCAAAAAGGCACACATAGATCTTCCTCCTTTCACACGCTCTTTCCTCATAGGTTCACCAACTAACGAATCTCATTCCAGATGGAGGTTCATGTGTAGGCTTCTCATTAAATACCACTGAAAACACGACATAGCTGGCATTGCTGCAGTGTGATACTTTATGACTTTGTAAGACATGCCTGTTTTTGCATTGCTTGTAAATATTTCGGTGGATAGGCTGGGTCTTCTCTGGAGAAAGCAAAAACAGCAGTTTGATGTTGTTTGCCTAGTTTCTTCAGCAAGGAATGAAAAGAGTTACAACTGTCTATTACTCGTCTGAAGTTTCCCTTCTCAAAAAAATGTGTCTTCTTGGTATAGAGTATTTTGAATTTGATCACGATGGAAGATCATCATGCATGCACATAAACATGACACTTGATATCAAAGTCACAAAATCACATTCAGAGATAGCAAATATCATGGCAGAGCACTAATGTCTTTTGTCACTTAAGCAACCAGAGCAAGGTGCAAACCAAGCATAAATCACCATAACACCATTGAGACTACTCAAGCTTCACCGATTTTCACCAAGTAAAAAACTGTCCTATTATAGTGATATAGAGAAGAGCCTCATAACACAGAGACAGGAATGAGCAAAGAGGCAGCAGATGTGAGTGCTCCTCTGTTCTTTATAGGTAACCTCTAGAGATAATCTCTCTGAATTTGCTTGCTTTTTAGAGAGCTTACACAACTCTTTGGTCAGCCTGTTTCAGACCTAACCGTAAGCAGTGGTTTACTTCTAATGAATAATGCCATAAGATACTGTTACTTACTTTAGTATATGAGATACAGGAGATGAGGTTCTTGAGTAGATAAAAAATAGCTAGCCAGAAGGTACTTATGGCTAGAAGCAGTTCCAAAAGGAAGGACTTGACTTGTGGAATACTGTAACATTAGTATTGATTTTGTTTACTTTATAAATCTGAAAGGAGGAAAATGCAGTAAAGTGATGAAATGTGCTGATGATACAAAACGGGTGAATCAACAAATACACAACAGGGAAGCAATAAAATTCACAGGGAATTGGCTAGACTAGAATCATGGGCAGACAAGTGGTTTATGCAATTCAGTTTGGTAAAAGGTAGGATAATGAATCTACAGACAAAATAACAAGAAAAGGGAACTCTACCTTCAAAGGACAGAGAGGTCACTGCTGAAAAGGTCTGCATTTTAATATTCCAGTGCTAGTAATTGTATGCTGTAAACTCAGATTTCTCTAAAAAAAAAGCTCCCTTTCTGTCAGCCTTTTTTTTTTTTTTTTTTTTTTTTTTTTAGTATTTGCTGTTATACAGTAAAAAAGCACTAGGCTGAAGAGAGAATTGAAAAGAATGCTAAATTCTTCAACTTTTGGCCAACTGACTTCTTTTTATATAAAAAAAAAAAAAAACACCCCTCAAAAACACCCCAAGAAACAATGTTTAAGCACATAGAAATTAAAGGAGATTATTCTAATACTGGGCTAGATTAGGTATCAAGAAAGTGACTTTTATAATACTTATATCACTCTGATTAATAAAATGAAACAGAATTGGGAAAGTAAAATATGAAGAAAACAAGCAGAAATATATATATGTATATGCTAATACAAAATACTTATTTAGGAAGTCTGAGAAACAGGATATACATTTGTAAAGAAGTGAAGAAGATTAACCACATCACTTTTACCAGCTTTACAGGAGCACAAATCCCAAGATATTGTTGTTAAACTCGTAAACATACTGTTAAGAGGAAAAAGGAAATATAAAAACCAAACCCTGACATCTGAGACAGGATTTACTAAGGAATACTAAATCCCAGAGCTGTCAGGATTATCCCAGTAATTTTTGTATTGTTGAGAGCTCCCAAGCATTGGTAACACTACTTCAACCCCAAAACCTTCTGTGCCATGCCAGTTCTAGTAAGAAGCTACCATTGCTGAATGAACCTGACTGATCCAACCAGTGAAATTTGGCAAGCAATGCTACTGATAGAACACGAAGAACAAAATCCTGCTCATTGCTAAACACTACAATTGTGACTGAATTTTTCAAATATGAATTGCTTCTCCTAAGAAAAAATAAATAAATAAAAATAATAGCAATCAAGAGACATGACAACACAGAGAGAAAAGTTCATGACAGGAAAGACTACACATTCTTGCAGACAAGACACAGACTCAGTTTCACTAGCAGTCCACTTGTCTGCATAGGAGCCAATCCAATTGTCTACGAGCGCTGGTTAGCCACCTATAGATTACAGATATTTGCTTTGACATACAGAAACAAACCACACAATAGACAACCAACAGAAGAAAAAACCACCAGCCAACATAATTTCATGATTTTCACCATGACAGTTAAATAAGTTACCATCCTTCATGCTCTTTTTATATGTTTGAAACATGTATTGGACCTCCCAAAACCCTCATTTAATCTGACAGTATCAGAAATGGTAACGTGTTACTCCCCCCTGTTAGAGGTTGAGTGTGACAAATAACTGCAAGGCATATGGATCAGGTAGCATGTAGAAGTTCCCACATTTATGAAATATCTTTACCTAAGAATGACTCAGATGATTGCATCTCTCATTTGTTTCACACAGTCACAAGGGGTAAAGGTAGGCATCACACACACACACAGAGTATTGCACATTTTTTAATATTTTGTGGATAATTACACTGCTACTAGAGGCTGAATACTGGTTGCCTGAAATCAAAGTAAAATAAAAAACAGCCCTCATGGCTGTTAATTTGACAGCTGGTCATTTTCTCAAATCTGATAAAGAATCCTTGTGCCTTAGAACTGTCTAAGGCACATTCCTGTAGGAGGCAACATAGCAGCAGGGCTAGAGCCTCAAGGAGGGAACCTGATCTTTATTTAATAGACTTGGCAGCTACAAGAGTACTCCAGCACATTTGCAAATGTGCCTGTAGCTAATGAGAGTGTGTGCAGCTCAGAAGGGTTACAGATCTCCACATAAAACTCTGACCTAAAGCTAACACCCAATTTAGAATCAAATTATGGGGGGTGGGGGGAGTGGAAACTGTGTAAATAATTCATAAGAATTTCAATTGACATTCCTTTTCTGTGGCAACAAGCCCATTAGCATTATGGGTGATTACCTAGTTTTTAATCACTCTTTGTGTTATAGTTGCGTGTTATACAAACTACCCCATCCCAATATGCTAGAACAATCTAATGACTAATGCTGCAATAGTACTTGCAGTCACACAAGCAGTCCTATTTTCTTCAGTGGAATTATACCAGTAAAGGCAATTTACCAGTAAGAATGTATCGCACCATACCGTAATTCTGAGACAAATTATGCCAACATGTTATGCTCTCTGAAGTCAAACTGGTTTCCACACCACTAATTACAGGGTTAGATATTATTTATCACAGGGGCACCTGATCTCAGTACTTTTTTAGGTAAGACTGGTGTCACAGCAAGAGGGAAGAAACAGAATAGCATACCACATTTATTCTCACCCACCCCAACTTTTTTATAACACTACTTTACTAGTATTATTAAGCCTACACTGTAAGCATCATCCCATGGAGATATTATAACCTATCAATCTCTTTTTCTTAGCCTATGTTCAGTTGTTTTTCACTTTATGAAAAACAATGGTGGTAGCTTAATGCTGTCTAAAGAATCAATGTCAAAGCAGCTAGGGCAGAGGGTAAGTTTTGCAAGCAGTAAAACCTTGGCTTCAAGATCAGATTATATCAGTTCACCAAGTAAGTGTATTCACTAGGCACCAGTGTTGGCTGCCTCATTTCAGGAGTAGCACATCTGTGTACATAAAGTTACACTCACAGTATATCATTAACTCACGTCACCAACTTTGCCTCCAGTGTAAAGTCATGTCTAGACAGAATGGAAAATTATATTAGAAAAAGGTTTAAGATATTATTAATTTCTTTCCCAAATGCAATGTTGTGTGTTGAAAGATTTCGAGCTCCTTCTGGAAACCTCTGCCAACGCTCTAGCACATTCTCATCTGCTGCTCTGCACAAGTCTGCACTGGGAAAAGCTGGTAAAAATGACAGCCCAGGAGATACTGAGTAATTATTCTGCTCAGCCACAGCTTCCAGAATCCCCTGAGTTCCCAAACGCTCTCTTGTCAGGAAAAGTCACCCCCTGAAAAGACAAGGTCTATACTGTCATTCTGGAAGATGTTCTCACAGTGAGTATTATGCATGCACCAAAAGAAGAAACATGAGAAACATTTATGGGAACACATAAATAATAAACAAAAGCAAAAATAAAATGAACAGCGAAAGCTTAGAGATGAGAACTGTCTTTCTCTTTGAGGACCTTCTGTAATGCCAGTGGGTTGGCTACAATAAGTCAGAAAGCATGTTTTTCAGTAAAATAATGCCAACTGCCATTAATGCAGCTCTTTGTGTGATTAAAGTACCCTGATCAGTTGTACGTGTTGATTTACAAGCAAATCCCTAATCCTGCCCAATGCTGCTTAAGTCTATAGGTAACCATATCCACAAGTATCTCCAACTGCTAAGAACACAACTCATGTGCCTGAAGTTGTGCATGTTGCCTAAGCGTTTGAAAGAGTTGGGCCTAAATTAACAAATTACATTCCTTATGCCTCTGTGATCGAGCATGGCAGCTGTTTTAGCTTCATACATCTACATGACACAGCCACTGAGGCAAGAGAATATCTGACCTCACAGTAATACGGGGAGAATTGCAGGTAGGGTGATTAAAATTACTCAGACAGAATGAGTCTTAAAATATGAAGCTTATAAATTATATAGCCCTGTCAATGCCACGGGGACAAACTACAAAGCAACTTCCATATACCTACTCTCAGTTTGACACAACCACGATTTGGAGGTAAAGTTTGAACCCTGCTATCATGCAAAAGAGTAGATAGAGGGGCAGACTTCCTGCCATAGCCTTGGTAAAGAGGAGAGAGAAGGAAACAAAACCATTGGAATAATCAAGCTGAAAGCATTTCTCTTAGCAACAATATTAATTGCATTAAAATTAAAACTATAATTTTATAATCTGACAGCTAGTAGAATGGAAGCAAAGTACAGGACTGCCATCTCCTGGCACTACTGTATAATGAAAGCATGGCAACTATTTCTTGGAAGTTCCTGCAGGACTTGGCTCTTGGAGTATCTGCTAGAAGTACCATGCCAAAATAACTGCACTGGGTTGCACCGCCAAGGCACGTGCAGCAACTCTATTAAACACTATGCAAGAAATATAAAGATTATGATGTTTTATGACATGTGTTGCAAAATGTAATAGGGACCAGTGTAAGTTTACATAGAAAACGGAATCAAAGGGAAACTGCAGAAACAGCAAATGCCTGCTCGCATCTGCAAACATGAAAGAAGGTTCTGCCCCAGGTAGTACACAAATTCAACACCAGATTAAACTTCAGCAAAACAGAAAAGTAGTAATCAGTCTGAAGGCTACATTAGTCTGAGGAAAGCCAGCATCTTTTGATGTACACTCATGCTGTATAGTCCCATGCCATACATCTCCACATAAGAAGTTGCCTAGAGCCTTCAACTCTTTTTTTCCTGAAACTGATAACACCTAGTGTATACTGTTAGTGTAAATTCATAAGCTATTTTGATTCAAAAAAGTTTCATATCAAGAAAATCAATACTGCATACATTTTCCTCTAATATTCCTGAGGGTCTTCCCTTAACTATAAAACCATTTATGACTAAAATTAAGCTGCCCAACTGTTCCATTACTTCCTCATTCTCGTTATGTACTAAAACATCCATTCAGCATTTTTTTCCCTCTACTAGTGTAACAGAAATCATCTGCTCAACAAGATTTATCACTTGCTTTTTTTTTTCCTGTGTTCACATGAGATTGTTGTGCATTTTGCAGTAGGTCTTTATTATCCTGTAATGATGGCTTGCTAATTAAATTAGTTTTTAATGGCACAGTTAAATTCTAATTTATGTTTTGGAGCTTTGTTTAATTCATTTAGTTGTAACGTAATCGCTTCCTCACTATTATCTTACACTACACAGGAAGAACAAAAGAATAGCGACTCCTCTCCTCATGTTCAGTTGTTTTGCTTTTATTAAATCTTGTCACTAATTGCATTTCCCTGAGAAACTTCTTAAACTACTGTATGCTTATCTGAAGGGAGAGAGTAGGGGGAAACTGTGATTGCTTAGGATTTAGAGCCTTGAAGGAGTCAAACAGTACACTTACTGCAACGCACTAGGAGTCCTCTGCCTGTACACATTGCTTGTGCACACGTGGTCTTTGGAGGCATCACTCATTACTGCCTTACAGACTTTTGGCAACAGCTATGCAGGAAAACAAGGCAGTAAAGAAAAGGTAACAGCTCTTTAACTTTACTTTTTTAGCAGTGAACATTTCACCCCAAACCAGTCTCTTACTAGCAACATTCATAAGAGCTATTTTGGAGGACTGAAATGAGACTCAAGGTGTGATTTGATGACTTCAGGTCTGCCTCAAAGTGATTTTCCTCCCCATACTCCTATCAGGTCTTGTTCTGCCCTCTAAATCTTTACTTTTGTGACAATGCTTTCTTACAGACAACCCACTTGTTCAGCAGAAGGTTAAAAGGAAAATAATTATGAGTTTGGAGAACATTGTGTGCTACAGATGATTTCATTCAGGAATTTACGTAGCCCTGCAACATAACTTGAGAAAGGTGTTTTATGGGGTGGGGAAACTAAAACACTGTGGCTAAATAACTTTTGAAAGCTTGTATACTAAATACCCAATAAGAAATAGATCCTACATTTCCAACATGTTAGCTCTGAGTCAGTAAGGTTGATTTTGTCCACATTTCATAAACTAGGTAATCTTGCAGTCAACCACGTTTATTTTTAAAGATCTCCATCTTTGCTTTTCCGTAACTTGTGCTGTCCAAATTGAAATGTATAAATGTAAACTGGTTTTAGTTTAAAACAACACATGCAACTATATGGAAAACTAAAAATTCTGTCCTCTTTGTGTGCCACAGCACTGTAAACTGCTCAGGCCTCAAGAGCAAACATGTTCCAGGTGCTGGAAGAGATCATGAGCAAGGGCTTCAGAGGTCTGTTTCCTGCTAAGGTGACAAATCCTCAAATAACCCAGCAGAAGACAGAGCCCTTTTCAGTACAATTACTTTCTAGTCTGTAACGTGGTAACAGCAGCTTTCACCCTTCAGTGTATTCAGAAAGATGGTTCATCTTTTTTACAAACCAATGATTAAATCCATTTAAGTAAAATGAAAAGAGCTACAGACTTTTAAACTATCACTACCATAAAATTGGACCCAGTTGCATGTAAATGGTACTGCTTAACTACAAGAGTAGAAACTTTCTGAATTGACATATTTTAGTATAGTTTCATTTCAGCTTCAGTGTCTTCTGACATGCCATTCCTGGAAGCAACCCTGGAGAGTTTAGCAAACCGAATTTATCCTCTGCGGTCTGCTACTCCTCATAAGCCAATAAAAGCTGTTTCTGAATGGCTGTGGTATAAGAAGAAGCCCTAAAATTACTTACAGACCTATATTCAGACTAGGAACAATGTGTTATACATGGGCGTTCTTTTCTGATGCTACAAACCTTCAGAGAACAATTTTGTGGTTTATGATTAGCAGGTATAAATTCAGTTTTGTACAACCTTGTCATTAACATGGCACTCAAAACAAAATTATAATTTTTAGCACTGACATGCAGCACAGAAACTTTGAGGTTTTCAGTCTACTTGAACAAATATGATCAAAGCTGTTCACATGGGAAGAATTGGCATTTTTTTAACTACATACCAATATTAATCTCAAAATGCATAGATCCCTATCTCTCCATTTGCCTTTAACAATACTATCAATAGATGAATAATTATCAACAATCATTTGGTGACTTTACTTTTAAAGTTAAAATCTCAGAAGCAAGAGAATCTGAAGTACTGCTGTGAACATATTTTTGATTAATATTTCATAAAGGTAAAAAAACCTTTTCCTCAACGTATTTTTTAAGATCTAGGAGATGACATTCATTGGGTTGGTTTTGACAGTTTTAACTTCTGATAGGCACAGTCATTTTCCAGTTCTACACTATGCTTCAAGTTTTTCAAACTTAACAAAACTATCCATGATGCACCTTCTGAAAAGAGTATCTTTTCTGCACAGAAGTTGTAATTTATGTATGCAGCTCAAAATATTTATCACCTGTTTGTTGCTGAATTCAACAGCTGAAGATTGCCTGCTACAAGACAGTCACATAATTAGTATGACAGACCACTACAGATTTCAATTACGGTATCATGATCAGTGCCTAGAATAAAGAGGGAAATTTTGTAGAAGAAATCCATAGGAAATAAAATGAACTGACAACTGACTAGAATTCAATTTTCCTGAAGTGATATTGAAATACAGAGAAATAGCAGTGCATTGATTAAGTTTCAAACTGCCTCATTGCTAATAGCATCTCATGAACCTGTATGCTCTGTTATCACCATGGCAACATGATCATCAAAGCAATCCATAGAGCATGTAACACTACAGACTGTTCATTTACATTTGTGATAGACGCTGAAAAGACTTGGGATTTATTTTTTCCAAATTTTTTCCAGTGCACAGAGGAAAATGAAGCCCAGAATCATAATTGAAGTTCATTAAAAAAGTTCCAGAAAAGCAAAGAGGAAAATGTTCTTAGTACTTTATATACATTGATTTATTCTAGATTTTATAACAAGAATTTCCACCCTCCAAAATTCTCATGATCCACTATGTTACTGGAAACAGTATATTGTTAATGTCTTGTATTGCATCCAAACAGAAATGCTATTATTTTGATCTTAGTCACATCTACTCTGCAGCTGAAATGGTCTTCAGATTCTGGACTGTAATCTTCACCTTCAAAATCTGAGTAGCTCACTCAAAAAATCAGATTTAGACTTCAAACTAGACTTCAATCCCTAATTTGTGGATATTTATATCTGAGTATCATAATGCACATGTAATACGAGTCTACAAAGACCTTTAAAAAAATCAGAATTTATGTCTCCAGGCTCATAACTCTGAGCAAAGTATAAGAGAGGTCTGCATCAATCTCCTGCACTCACTCTCTAAGCACATACAAAGTTTCAGCCAACATCATCCTTTTGTAAGAGGAGGATGCTCAGATAGTGATTCAGTTTGCAGCATAGTCCCACATATAACTGTTCCACTACAAGTCACGGGGCTGTAAATTAAATTAAAGTAGGAATAAGTGGCAAAGAAAAGGTATATGGGAATTATAGCCTATGCCAGAAAGACTATATACTATCAGACTCAGATGATCAGTACTATAATACACATATATATATATATTATATATGCTGATATGGTTATAAATATATTTATATTATTATATTTATACAGATATTATAATGATGCAGATGGCATCTTTAGGTTTATAAGTAGGCAATATTTCACTTTGAATAATGGTGGAAAAGGGATTCAGGTTGACACAACTCAAAACCTCATTTTCAAAAAAAAAAAAAATCTAAGGAATTTATTTACAAATATCACTTTCAAAAGGTGGGTTTTTAATAAATAACACTCCCTTCCCGCAGAGCAGGGTGGTGAGCTGGGCTGAAATTATTGTCTGAATGACATGACTTTACAGGACATTATCATCTGAACATCTACATTTTTGCAGCTCTTCCTGGCTTTATAGAGAAAACTCGAGAAAAAGAAAAAGTAATTTCAAAAGTTCAGAAAAGTAAGTTCTAATAACACATATTATGTTTATTTACCTGCATTCTATACTTGTGTACTTTATGAACTGAAGATTACAGACAGACTTCTCTGTCGGTTACTAGCGAAACTCAGCCATTACACATATACTGACCAAATGCTTGTATTCAGCTCACAGCAGCATGGACTTCTCCTGTTATACATTATGTTTGAAAAAATATCAAGCTCTCTGCTAGCGCTGGAGTGGAGCTCCATATGGGGGAAGAGGAGGAGGAGTAGCATAAGAGAAAGTGCTTTCCTCTGAGACTTATTTTTCTTTTAACGGAAGTTATTTGCCACTCCTTATGAAACTGAAATGCCATTGTAAATCCTGAAGAGAAAGATTAAAAGGCATAGAGTAAGTGAAGCAGTCAGAGGCACAAGATAAAGATATCGGAGCCATTTCAGCTCCACACACATGGTATGTAAACAGAGATCGGCTTACATGGCATGCATATGTACACAATACCAGCGAGAAGCAATTTAGCAGTTCATATATTTACTGGAATTTGAAGCCAGAACAACTAGACAGGCAGATGTTTTAAAATCCATCAAACTGAACCCAAGCAAACACTAAAAATACTAAAAAGCAATACAATTGAAGCAAGCAGTATCAAACAGCAAACAGTTAAATGTAATTTGGAGCCATTACAATGTACTTCTCGTCTATGGTCATCTGTTCTTTTGAAGAATGAGGATAAGTAAAATGCCATCAGCAATACATGCTAGAGGAAACCCAGCATGTAAACATCCAATCAGAAGTAGCAAAAAAAAAAAAAAAAAAAAGAAATCATATTGAAATCAGCCCCAGCCTGTACCTGAAATTTCATTTCAAACTAAAAAAGAGCACATTTCTTGGTTTCTATCAGAGTTGTGAATGGCTTATGTTATTTCAACTGAAAACCCAACAGCAAATGGTATCATAAAATCATTTTGGCTGCCTCACATAATTTTCAGGCTGGCCTAGAAGATGAATCAGAACCTTAGGCCCCAAATCTTGCTTCTATGACTTACAGAGAAAAGCCTAAACACATGCCGTCAGACGCTGACAGTTCTTCCAAAAACTGAATTACCTTTTTAAAAAACAAAAAATAAGGTAACAGTTTGCAAATGCATGCTACTAGTCTTCTGAAACACGTTAACAACGTAAGTGTCATGAGCCTGCTGTAACTTAGTACCAAAAAAGCATTAAATGCAATTGCCTTTGACTAATAGATATTTTATGTTAAAGGATAACGTCTAATTCTGCTCCAAGGAGTACATACTTGCCATTCACTGCAGACATTAGGAGTTATGATTAAGATATATGATTCAAAGTCATCCTGGGGCAAAAAGTCAGTATAAACTTAAGTGAATGAATATTGGCCATTGGAACTGAAATTGTGAAGTTCAAGAAATAATTAGTAGAACCCAGAGCCAAAAGAAAATTAACTTTAAGAACTACCAGATGATTTGTAGCTTAGTAAGAAAATGTATTTTAGGGACATATCAATACCATGTATCACCATGTTAAGAAAATCCTAGAAGGGAGTCAGAAAGAATTTTCTCAAAATAACATCCTAGTTTGTTAAACGCAGTATGACATGACCCCATTCCCATGTAACTCAGTAAAAAAATGGGTTCTAGTAGCACAGGCAGCTACATTTATCTCTAAGAGATGTCCAGCTTTCCTATGAGACTTGGTAAGACAAAAGACTAGCATAGTACACACTTTAAAAAGGCAAAGCCTAGCTCCTTTATTTCCATGTTCCCTCAGCCTTTGCAGTTCTTCAAGTCTTACAATTAAATGTCTGAAAAAATACTATTTCCCTAATGCACACAGATTATTCTTCATCCCAAGTGTGGTCACTAAGATTAAACAGACCAGGTTCTAAAAACATACCTTTTTAAAAAGCCATTATATATAAATAGGGGTACAGACAGACACTGTGTCTACAGAGTACATACTTAAGCTCCATCCTTGTCACACCCCAGGACAAAATCCTGCCTGTGCACTATCCTTCTTTCACTGTCCACTCCCTACACCCCAAACAGGAGCTAACCAAAACCTGAACTGAAAACAAGGGACACAGGCAGGCAAAGGCAGGGTGGTGATCCAGCTGCTCACCCACCAGCAGCAATGCCAGCACCTCTGCTGCTAATGAAAACTACTTGGAACAGCACTCTTCCCCACCTTGAGCATTCCTTTCTATCGCATGCGCACACACACCCCCCGTCACCATTCTTTGCTATTTTTCATTTAGACCTTTCTTAGCATGCCTGCATTTACCCGCCGCTTGTTGTGGCACTGCCTTGTTACAAGTCACCAGTTTCTGTGAAAGGGAACCCCAAGGACTTTACTATTGTAAGGAATCACCGGCGTGGTTCAGCACAGGGATGCGCAGTAGCAGAAGGCAGCTCTGCTTAGGGTCAGGGAGCTGGCAGCCTTCTGGCAAAACTAGAAGTGCCAAGAGTTTTGAAAGCAGAAGTTTTATTCAAACAAAAATTACAATAGCAAGCTTTCAAATGGCAAAAGGCCACCTCTGCAGTGCATTGACGAGCAGACCCATTTCCAATCCTATCCTCAGATCTGCCCTCAGCCCAGTTAGGGCTGAGCTCAGCTGGCAGGCCAGCAAGAGTGAGAGCTCCCTAGGTGACTGTGTCCTTCCCAGTCATCCTACCCCAAGCCCCAGGTTAAAACATCTTTCTTCCTGTGCTATTGTCCCAGGCTGCCCACTGGCCTCTGCAGTCAGCACAGCAGCTGACAGCATTGTAGCTGGTGGCTACAATTAGCACCTTGTGGGGCTGGCTGGCTAATTGCAGCTGGCTATAATTAGCCTTTTATAGATTGCCAGGCTGAAATTTGATCACGTAAAGATAGGCCTTTTTAAAAACAGTTTCTTGGCAGCTGTATACTAAGCCCCTGTGGAGGCAAAAAGCATACATCTAGGAATGGTTATTCCATGGGAAGCAAGCAATCACTCACAGGGATTTCTTTTAATGCTTCTTCATGTTAACACAGCATAATGAAAGAAATTAACCGTAAGATTTGTAATATGAAAGTACACACATCTGAATGCAAAATCACAGCATTTTCTAAGCAAAAGACAGGGGAAGAAAATAAGTTTTATCTTTAAATATTCATTATTAGACCAATGATAAAATGTTTCACAAAAGAAGTAGTGATTGTGCAGCAGAAGTGTAGTTTTCTGCATGTACAAATGTTTGGGGATATCCTGAAGCATGTATCAGTTTGAAGATACCAAAGCAACAGGGTTTTTTTTCTGTTTATATTCCCAGACAACATCGAAAACGGCAGGCAGTCATCTGCTTTGTTCTAAATACAGCAGGCAGTAATTGCACATTTAAGACATTTTTACAGTACCCAGCAATTTCATATATAATAATTTATTCTTTTTTGGCAGCTGTACCCTGCATTCATTACACCACAAGTGTAAAGGATAAAATGCAAGGTGAATCCGTGCTTTAATGAGAAACACTGTTGTGAAACTGCTATCTACCTGTTTGTGTACTTGCAAAGTGACAAAACCCTGTATGTCTGCCATTTTCTACAAATATATAAGGTTTGGTCTTAAGTCTCAGTAAGCAGATATGCTATCAACTTGAGTGGAAGTCTTAAATATGTAAGATCACTCAGAGTTATGTCCTCATGACTGTTCTGAGATATCAATTACTTCCTTGAGAAATATATTCCACAGAGAAAAAAACTGTTAGCAAAAAAAAAGAACTTGTATATACAGCCTTAAAATGGATTGCAGTAAAAACTGAGAAAAATAACCTTTCAAGCAGAATTATATGTATATTAGACATCTTTTATTTCAAGAATAAGATTACTGAATAATAATCCAATGTTTAAAAAGAAGAAAGTGCTTTTTCCCCCAACATAGTCACTCACAGAAAACCAGCCCTCTCTCCAAAGCTTCAAGTGTGCAGTAAGATCCATTTTAGGAGAAAGGTAATAACAGCAATTTGAGGGCAAAATATGGACAGGAAGGAGGAGAAAAGTAGTCACTCCTTTCCATTCTCCTTCTAGCTTCTGACATAGTAGCCAGCACACAATTTGGAGTAGTAAAGGGAACTCAAAGCAGGAAACAGTTATTCTGAGTGCTTACCTCCGGGAAAAAAGGACTTCCAGCTGAACCCTCTACCTAGCAATTAATGGCAACAATAATAGTTGAAATTCTACCCTTTCATGCAGCCAGGCTTCAGTGGGAAAAGCACCACACAAACAGCTGTGTGGTCACATTCATTTTCCACCAGTGATGTCTCTCCTGCCTGCACATGCCCTAAAATCCACACAGATCTCTACTTACTTACATGTTTCAAGTGCTAACAGCTATTTGGTTTTGCCCTACACCTTATACCTAGCAGTATTCTCAAAGAAATATTTGCACACCACACTGCTGAAAATCCAACAATTTAAATTGTAAGAGATGTTCCGTAACAGCTCCAAGTTTTGATTTACAACATACCAAAAATTCACATTTTTTCCCTACTAAAATCTATTCCTCTACTGTTAATGTAAGTCCAGACTTCTTACATTATTAGAAGCCGATGTGTTTTCAGGTGCTCCAGCAATTCTTATGTACTGATAGATCTGTTTGGGTTTTTTTCCCCCAGGACACAGCTTTATCCATTCAGGGTCTGATCTGAATTTCAGCAGTCTGAAAGATGATTCTTCTTGTTTTCAGCAGTCATCTGTGGAGCAAAACCAGAACAAACTTAGAATCTGAAACTGAAGTAGGGCATTGTCTGATGAAAATTACCTATGGAATAGAACACATTAAATAATTACCCGTAAAATAGCTGACATTTGATACTTCTTTACAGTAAGTAGGCAGTCCTACAACTGCTAAACCTGTCAGATGTTATTTAGGTAGTCACTAGCTGACAATTACTGACCCACAGCCACTGCCCTTTTTGTCTTGTGTTCTATCTCCTATATCCATGCATTCTTTCCCACTTTGAAAAACTTTTGAGAGACTTTTTTTTTGTTTGTTTGATTTTTGTTTGTTTGTTTTGCTTTTTCTAATAAAGTTTTACTGTGGTCTTTGCCTCCAAGAATTACTACAGTACAAATAAAAACATACTAAACACCCATTTCTGAAGTGCACGTGGGAAAATTAGCTTTTCCAGGTGATTCTGAAATAATTTATTCAGCCTGTTATTGAGGCCTAGCCTTGAGGAAGAGTCCTCATAGAATGAGGGAAATAAGCAATGAACTTCAATTGTCTTCCATCAGATTTCATAGGATTTTCAAAACCAACATCACCTTAAGCAAGAAACTAACTTAGAATTTGCTTGGCAGTGCACAATAATCAAAATCATTTAACAGAAGATTTATTTCCCTTACCAAAACCCTAAGTACGCTCAGCTGCTGTCTTATTTCAAACAAGGAAACAGCAGCAGTGTATATATGCCCTCCGCAACACAAAAGTAGTATCTTTATTAGCTTTAATGACAACTTGACCACAGATGCTGGTGCCAGTACTCCAGCATATATCCACATTATTAAATGTCCTGCTTCAGCCAGATGTCATGAGCTTTGCACCCAAAAGCTGTACACTGACAAGCAGGAAGTTATATAAAAATGGAGTTCTGTCTTAGCAATTAGTTTTAACAAAATATTTATCACAGAGACAGATCAATCCTCAGCACCTTTGCCCCCCTTCAGCAACTTACTCTTCTACAGCTTCACATTTCTCAATAATCAAGCCCTTGAGCTAGGGACATTACCATTTTTCCTCCTCATCTATAAAGGACAATACAATTGCTGGTGTTACAAAAACAATAGTAATGTCCTGATTGCATTAGTTTGCTACTATTTGACTACAATAGAATGAGCACCTCAAAAAAATAATATTTTTTGAGGATGGAAGGAACAGAATGAGTTTTAACCAGATTTGATATTGGCCTGTATGCCCTATAACGTAATTTTGGAAAACTCTGGATTCAATTTGGGCAGAGGCTATGCTCCCACAGTTGAAGTTTTTCTTCTATAACTTAGATTTTCTTGGGTTTCAGATTCACAATTATAAAGTTTCTTCCACGCATAAACTGTATAGCAATCACTGCTCCCTCAATGTCTATTCTTCTCTTTTTCCTTATGAAAGGCAAGAATTATTTTAAACTAAGGTGTCCATCATGCTTCACACCAACCACTGTTTTCCAGTTTGAGGAAGCAGTAAGTTTTCCACTATAAATTCCAGTAATAAATTCTGGTCCTTTAATGCTTTATGCAAATGTCTGAAATTGCAGTTTAATACTGAAGTAGGAAATATATACAATAATGCTTTGTTGTTTTATTAAAGATATGTCTTACTTCCTAGAAGCATCACACACTTTCAGCATGGTGTTGATTACACATAAAATATCAAGGTTGTCTTTTGCATTGCTTCAACATTCTAGAAGAATCCATCAGTTCCCTTAGGAGGATTAATTTATACAAGTTATCTTGAATATTCTTTTGAAGAAAATCATGCAGCCTTGTACACCATCGCTTCCAGTAAATGCTTATTTAAATGAACATTGACTGGTGGCTCACTTTCCCTAAGTTCCAGCAAAGAACCCAGGACAAGAGAGGTGCACAGGATGTAAAATGCAGATCTATCTACTCCAGCTGTGCAATGATGAAACTCTTCTCAAATCAAGGGAATTCCACCACTAGTGTAAAACAGTTACCAGTCGAGCGGAAATCTTGGAAGTCTGACAGTTGCAGATTCCCTCCACTTCCACTCTTGTTCCCTCTTCTCTAAAGCATTCATTTCCATTTGTGAAATAGGAAATAAAGAAATTCTTACTAGGTACAAGGAGGACTAGGTGCAAGGAGATGCAGCTTCAGTTCTGCCACTTTTCAGTTCTAAAGTCTCCAGCATATGTAAAAATTAAAATACAGCAGAACAAAATAGTATTTCTTTCCAAAAGTAAATCTCAGCAAGTCTTTTCTCACTCAGGCTGCATCTTGCCTGGATAGGTGAAAGACACTACACTACATCCATCAGACAGGAAGCAACAGTATTCAAAACATAAAATAATAATAAAAAAATATCATAAGACTGAGGAGGGTAGTAACTCCAGTGTTTATTCATGCTGATAAACCTCTTGGTTAAAGCATATTAAACATGCTTATTACAATAAGTTCAACAGTAGTAGTTTCAATAATGCCACGTAAACAACTCTTTTAATGGGAGTACCAGGTTTGGAAGCAAGAGATATTAAGCTTTAACTTTCATGTTCTACTGAGACAACTACCAGAGTGAGGGAGTCACTAGGCTCCGGATTACATGGCATTTTGTCTGGTGCACAGTGACACTTTTCAGACTCACTGGTGGGCTTAGGTTTCCTAGCATACTATAATAAGCACTTCACGGTAAGCGCATCGTTGCAACATCAGTAACAGGCACAGAACTGCTTATTCAAAGATTCCAGTGAGCACCTCATTGTCATCTCCGTCACAGATGCAAAACATATGCTACAAAGCTAAAACATCTTACCACTTCTGTCTGCTGAATTTTACATTTGCTAATGACAGATACAGAAACAGGTGCTCTTGTAAAGCCATGGGAAAGCACTGAGTTTGCCATGACTATGGCAGTAATGCAAAGTTGTCCACAAGAGGGGAAGACTTCAAATTAAAATATGTGTAATTCATTTTCTTTGCAGAATATTCTCTGGTGACATTTGTACAGACCTCCATGTGTTAGCAATCTATTTGTGATGTTTTGCAATTGGTTCAAAAGCAGTTTTTGCTCTGTGGAGTGACAGCAGCAGCAGTGATTAAATTAAACTGGAATGCAAGGTCCTGCTGAGCCTCCCCTGCCAGGGAGCAGCCAAGCCACCGTACTTGGGAACTTTAGGGAGCTTTGGTGGGGTTTTTCTCTTGCTTTCCTTGCCAATTTGTGATTTATTCTCTTTGACTTACTTTTCCTTTCCTTAAGACTGACACTATCTATGACAAGCTAATTATGATATATTAATTTCTGAATACTTTTAGAGAGATGTCCCAGAATGTCAAATAATGTTGTAATAGATATGAGAAAACAGCAGGTGCTTGACATCTAATTTAGTTAGAGCTGCCAGCTGAAATAAGAGAATGAACATACAACATGTACCATGCATATATATTTATTAAATCGCTAAGTACCTGCGTAGCAGAGAACTCGAAATAACCTAACCAGTATATTTCACTGCTGTTCTGTATCTCTGGTCTACTATACATTTACAGAGAAGGAGGAATTCAGTTTGGAACACCTACCTTCTCTGCAACACTTAATCTGCAGCAATTCATCAGAAGTGAAACTAGGACTCAGTATCAGGATATTCCCATCATGTGATCTTATAGGAGGGAGTCATTCCTAAAAAAATCATGAATTAAAATGCAAATTCATTCAGATTTCCTCTGAACCCTAGATCTCAAGTACTTTGTTGTGAAAATCCTTCGCTGTTCATCAATCAAGCTCGCAAGACAGTAGCAACATTAGTGAGTTTGGGGAAAATAGAGGAAGCTGCAATAGGAAAGGTTTTAACCAGCAAGAGACATGTCATATTTTTTTTTCTAGCTATCTTCAAGTAATTCTTGTATTACTTAATCATTTTTATGCTTTCATAAACCAGCTCTCACACAATCACAAAACAGAAGTCAGTGTATTGCCTTTCCCTCTAAACAGGTAGGCAGAAGAGAAATGTAAGGTAGAAAACCCTCCCAGAGTTTTGACTCTCAAAGCAAGTTTTTGTCTTGGGTCTTAGCTTTCTTTGAAGCTGATACAATTTCAGGTAGGTCCAAACAATCTCAATGAAAAGTAGTGAAAAGTCTCCCCCAGAAACCTGGCCAGACATTACGTATGGGGCTATACAATTATTTTGACAATTAAAAAAAGAAGTGTGACCAATCTTTCAGCTTCTTATTGTGAAAGGTGCAATCCACAGCTACTGCCTTCTGCATGCACAGAGACTCCTTAATGCTCAGAAGACCAAGGACAGAGGACTACGTAGCTCCACAGACCTCCTGAGAGAGCTGCAAGCAAAGTCTTGGAATGGCAGGCAGCTTTGCGCTAGGTAAATGAACCTTCAAAACCAATAAAGCTGTTGCAAAAATCCTGTCACCATTCTTGAATCAGAACTGGCCCTTGACAGAAATCTGTATTCTTTTGCACTGAAGCTTCCTCCATCCCATGATTGCTCCAGGACACAGCCAAAACCATGCTGTCCTATTTGCAAGCTGTACCATAAGCCCTGAAAATCAGGCTGTGGAGACCTGTTTAGGTCTTCATTTAAACTCTCCTGTGAAACAGTACTTTTATTTCTATGCTGTTCAGCCCTTCTAAAGTTTGGTAAGGACAGTGAGATGACCTAAAGGCAAGAATGAAGCACTGTACTTCCTTTTATGTTAGGGGAGGGAGGCCTTGGCTTTTTTCTGTTGCCTCTCAAGATTCAGTAACAGCAATAATAACCTTGAGCATTAAAAATACCATTGTTTCATATGGAAAATATATATATATATATATATATATAAAAGAGAGTCGTCTTAACAAAACCAAGCTTTCTTGGGCTGCTCTGCCATCTCAGAAGTATGCAAGCATATGAGGAGTGGGAAGAAAAGACATTAACTATTGAACTGAGAACAGTGGAACATAGTCCTCAAGAGATTCAAAAGACCTCTGAGATGGATCAAGTGCTTGTGCTTTCTTTGAAGCAGCTGACTGGATACCAAAGGAGTCCTACGTGTAACAGTACTCTCCACAAGACCTCAAAAATTACATCTTTATTCACCACTGCAAATTGTTCACACAGTAACTCTAATACTCAGGTACAATACTCACTTGTTCCTAGCACAAAAAAGCACATCTCTTTTGGCATTTATGAAACTGAATCCATACACATGTCTGAAATTCAAGCATATACCCTGCACTGCCCTTCAATAGACCTGCATAGAGTTGATATTTTCACATTTGAGTAATTCAAACCTGGAAAGAACTGGCTATGACTGAATTTTTCAGTGCTGTGCACAGCTAATGAAAAAAAAAATAAAAATAAAAAAAAAAAAGCATCTTGTAACAAAGAACCTAGCACAAAGATTAAGTATTTTCAGCAGTATAATGGCCAAAACCCACAGTTTTATAGATGACACCATGCATTCTTTATGACACTAGGAATACCTGTAGAAGCTTCACTTATTAGCCAGGAGCCTAGGGCTATCATGGCCACCTCAATAAATGGATGCTGCATGCAGAGCTCCAGGTAAAATGCAAAGCTGAGCTGATGTACACTATGCAAAGCCCTTTCTGCTATTAGCAGCATATTTTTACAGACAGCTGTGACACCAGTGTACCATAATACAGGTTAGCTTGTCTGGTGTCTAAATCATTTGTTTCAAACTTTCAAGCCATGGGGTCTAATTTCTCTGCTAAAAAACAGGTACCCTGTGGGGCTAATCAGTCTGGACAGCAGATTAGGTAAACATTACAACATTTCTGCTAGAATCCAAGCTAGCTGTCAGTATGAGTGACCCTATTGCGTAAAACTACTCCAAGAATAACACCTTAACTCCCAAGTAAGATACCAACTCTTAGCAATGACTGTAGTGACACTATCTAATCCAGTAGATGTAGAAGCACTAAGCTGCTCTGGTCTAGAGAGACACCCTGCCTGCAACATTGATCTTTGCAGGAGAGGAACTCCAGAAACGTGCTGGAGGACATAAGAGTACTCCAGTTCCTTCACTTGGCATTTCAGGAGCAGGACCCTAGGACACACTGAAAAATGCACCTGTCCCTCACCATAAATGCACTACTAAAAAAGACGGGGGGGAAGGGGGGGGATGTTTTATGCAACAACACTCTGAAAAGTCATTGACTTTCTTTCAGATACTGCTAAAAGAGGTATCCGTCATGCTCATTTTCAGATGGACGGCAGCTTCATACTTGTCTATCTCTGCATGAGTCAACTCAAAGATAGTTAAACACCACAAAAGAGCCAAGCTAGTCTTATTCAAGGTATCAGCTATTTTCTGACTGTCTTCCTCTTGCTCATATATACAAAACAATGAAGTGCCAGTTAAAACTTCTCTGATTGTCCTTTCAGTTTCTGGAAGGTTTCCTCTCTGGAAGAACTTTTAACTGCTCCATCCTTTCCTCTCTGAGTATTTCTGTATTTCAGTTAGCTTCTCATAGTGTGCTGTTCTGTAATCACAGCCAATTGAGAATCAGGCAGAGACCTGCTTCCTTCAGTGCCTAATAGGTCAGAGTTGGTTAATATAGCACAACACAATAACCTGGTCCTAACCATCACTTGCAAAGGAACCTTTTTCTAAGGCATAAAAACCATTTCAGGCTGAGGGTAGAAGAAATTCTCAAACAAACCCTGCCTGTGACACTCCCTGTTTTCTAGTAGGCTCAAAAGCCTTCATAAATGCATCTAATGCAAATAAATTGAAGTGTCTTGGAACTATACATAACTTGGAAATCAGGTAAGTTAAAATTTTTAGGAAATTATGGAGGTTTTTTGCTAAGAAACTCTCAAATTATCAAACTGTAAATTCCTCCAGTCCCCTATGTTCTAGAATGTTTTGTTACAGGTACTTCATGAAGACACTGCAACCTTCTGCAAGCTGTCTGAACAAACTGCTTCAAACCAGCAGTCCTTATGCCAATCTGAAAATTACATGCAAAGAAATCACAAATAATATTTCATTGCAAACTCTGAGATACCCTAGAGCACACACAGAATAGTTTCACAGTCGCTTACAAATTCCACTCTGCAACAGGCACAAGTGATCAAAGTAGGACCAACTAAATTGCAGGGAAAACATCCTTTCAGACTAGACTTAACTTTGGATCCAGCCCAAAATCCAGAATGCTAAACAAAAACAACAACAAAACCAGCCACATCATTTAAATCTTTATTCGTAGACCTATGGGTGGGAAACAGCAGCAAGCCCAATGTACTTTCTTAGAGCACAAATCACTGAAGGAACGTACGCCAGCTTTGGATGACAAAATGAATTTAACTAACAGAATAACCAAAGGAGGGCTCAACAGCCTGCTCTGTCACTTTAGTAAATGTATTGCAGTGTCAAAAAGCGGCTTTATGAGAGTATTCAGCAATTTTGGTAGCTTTTAGTAAGTACTCACTATACCCTTCCTTGATCTTAAAACTTTTCACTTTTCTAATACAACCTAATACACAATTTGTCTATTTTACTGAACCTGTTCGATAGGATCATGGTTTTAACAATTTTTTCCACTATAATCCCCAAGTCTTTTTCTTGATCACTGTGCTGGATGATTGTTCCACTTAGCAGGTATTCTCCAGATTATTTAGTTCCTTCAACTTCAATTACCTTACGTTTCTCTACATTGAACTCTATTTGCCATCTGCTAGTCTCAAGTGAAACAATTCCTTCTAATTTTGAATGCATTACTCCGCATTATTTGTTATGCCTCTAGTCCTGGTATATGCAATCTTGGAGGTTTTGTTTTCAATATTGTTTTCTAAGTCAGCTTGATAGGTGTCAAGAGAAATGTCTCAGCCTGTTCAGAAAAGAAATAAATACTTTAGGAAAAAAATCTTTGCTTCCAGAAGTATTTATGTGTTATTCAGTAACTCTAAAAAAAAAAAAATAGAGAAATTCATGTTTCATGAAACACAGGAAATATAAATCACATATTGCTATAAATAACCTGTGTGCTGTATTCTTTTCTCCCAAGAAAAGACCTGATAGTCAAGGCTTGGAGTAATTTTTTTTACTATTCTGGAGACTTCTCTGAGCTTGCAAGAAATTTATTCTTAAAATTGGACCTGTGAATTAACTGATGATCCAGCTCCCTATTGCAAGTTTTATTGTCTTTTATAGGCAAATAGCAGCTGTATTCTGCACTTAGAGGAACCAATCCAAAGCCTATTGCATCTCCTTTTCCCACTGGTTCTAGTAGGCTTTGGCTCACGCTTACCTAGTATTTTCCACCCAAAGAACTCCAGGTAGCTTAATTACACGCAATTTCCCAATATTTGTCTTTTAACAGAGGATAAACATGAATCCCAGAGATTAACTACAGTTTTTAAGATCAGCAATAGATTTTCATCATGGCTTTTTAAAAATTTGCAGAAGGAAAGTTAGCAGTAGCATACAGCAAGAATCTGCATCACAAACCACTAGACTAACGAGATTACCCTTCACTTTATTCCACATTACTTTTCAGCATATCTTCAGAAGCAGACTTTATCTGGAGATCCTATATGAAGACTGTAATGTTAACTCTCCTGCAGATTAAAAATCATTAACTTTCTACCTAAGGAATTGGGTAATTAGTGATTTCTATTTTTTCCTACCACCAGAAAAAGAATCAAAATATAGCAAACAACTTTTTTTTTCATATGCTGAGCAGCAGGTTTTGATTTTTTTTGCCACTGTAATGATATCCTCTAGGAACGGCAAAGAATCAGGTGTTTTAAAGATCAGAGCTTTCAGTGACAACTGCAGTTAGAAAGATAGTACCTTGAATTCAGGTCCCACTAGGGAAGGGTGTTTCCCCCCATCTACACGCACTATTTCTAAATGCTTCTGTGTGCTTCAAATACATAAGTTTTACCGGAGTAACCTACCTTAACTGAATGTGCCTTGAGGTCCCTTCCAACCTGGGTTTTGCGATTCTAAAGCCCTGGAAATGGATCCACTTACACACACCAGTAGTCTTCCTAACGACAAATGCAGCAAATCCTAGAGATGACTGGCATGCAAGACATTTTTACATAGGAATTCTAGAAGATTTTTTTGTTTCTTACTAATGTCACTTCATAGGGATATTGTAAGAGCTTTAAAAGACTAGGAATTCCAGATGTTTGTAAAATATGCACAATATATTTATATATTATAATATATTATTATTATATTATTATATTATTTTATTATTTTATATATATATTATTATAATATATTTAATATATTTAAGGAAAGAGTGTTAATTCAAACAGAGTAGTTTGTTTTCAAAACCAAGTGTTTTCCATACTATTTCACTTCTGAGAGGACTGCTCCCTCTGAATGGTTAGGTTTGGAGTGCATCTACCTATGTGGTCTGACTGAACTCTCTCTTTAACAACCTGGTCTACCAATCATACTTCAACAACTCAACTCCTAGGTTACCCTTAGGGGCTGAACACTTCCTATTTGATTTCCTGCTATGATGCAGCCGTTGCTCTTGTCTCAGTGACAGCACTGAAAGTCTACAGAATTATCAATTATCTAGTATTGTTGTCTATAAAAGTGGCATAATCTTCATACATACTTACAAAAACCTCTCACTATGGCTGCTCTATTTGTTTCCACAAAGACAAGACCTTTACTTGAACATTGTCTTTTGAAAAAACACCAGAGGAATATATGCAAACTCATTTTAACTAGGCTTTGTAAAAATGACAGAACTGCTTATGCTCTACCAGCCCTCTTAGCAGGGGTTTAAATTACAAACAGGAACCTCTGCCCTAGTGGCACAGAGGAGTTGGCACAGGAGCCTGCCAGTCTCCTGCTGCTCTCCCTCTCCATCAGCTACTACTGACACAGTTTTCCTGTGAAGGAGAACAAGTGAGAGCAGTCAGTGGTGTTTCTAAAGCAGCTTTAATTCTCCAACAGCTTCCTGCCAAGAAATCCACAAGGTCAACATGGAACATTGTTAGGGGGTCACAATACTTGGTGCTTGGGTTTTAAGCTTTACTGCAGCTTGAGCTTTTTAAACATTTAGAATACCTTTAGAAATACACCATTAGCACTGGTGCAGGACATTTGCACTGTACAGAGTATTCCTTTCACTCCACTAATAATGGACCCAACTGGACCTTTAAGAGGCATGCCCTTGCACTTACTAAGAGGTGCAGATATACAAGTCTTCTCGCTTTTTCTTCTCAAAGAATTCCTCATCTTTCTAGTTCCAGCTTATTATTTGCTTCTCTTCTTGTGAAATCTTATTTCATAATTTTTTTGGTCTAATAGCCTGGTACCAACCCTCCACACTCTGAGTCTTCTTAGACAAATTAGGGGATTGTTCTGCTTTCAGTGAACATTATTTAAATTTACAAATACATAAATGAGACACTGTCTTCATCATGCTTGGAGAATCTTTGAAGCCAATTTCTTTAATATCTTCTTCAACATCATTTAATATCTTTTTAGTCATTGTGGCTATGTCATGATGACTTCAATGCATCAGGGCATCTATGGTCTCAGCTACTGTAAAGAGCAAGACATTCAGCCTTCCATCTTAACCTATTATTTGTCCCTGCACAAAATAAATGTCATATCTATCTAAATCAGTATTTTACTCTCAGTGGTAGGCACATACACAGTTTTAGCTACAAGATTCATAATGGCTTCCTGCAAATACCTTTGGGTGTAAGAATATGCTATATTGGTATACAATCTTTATTAGATTTACTGCAAGATTAAACCACACCTCAAAGCTTCTCTGCAAAATCTCCTAGCATCTCCATAAAGCTCTGGTAAATATTATGGATTTCCATTGATTTTCAGATTACATTTAGAGAAGGGATTATCATTCAGTGCAAATTCGACAGTGCTGAGGTTCAGATTCACCACACTTAACCAAGGTACCAAAGGTAAGGTGCGTACAATAATAGTAAGTTCCCTTTACAATCATTAGGGACAAGCACTTTCAGATAGCAATTCAGATTTTCAAAGGAACAAATAGCTTTTGGAGCATACTTATCTCCTATGACTACTTCAGGAGCCTGAGACAACAATGTCCTTAGTTTAGGCATATCAGCATAGTGCTATAGAAGCGGCTGGAAGATCCAAGCTGTTTCTGAATATCAAATACTATTATGATAGATAAAAATAACATGGGTGAACACATTTCTCTCTCAGAATCAAACACTAAACAGAATTAAGGGACCAATGCAAGGACCTTACCCATCTGATCACCATCATTTGCATGTAATGGTGTAACAGCTAACAAGTGTTCATTCTAACCTCATTTAGAGCTCCCATATCCTTCCTAGAGCTCTTCATAACAGTGCCCATTCTACATAATCATTCCTAAATTCATTTCAACAACTACCTCTGAATTTAAATGTCCAACAGTAAAATGGCCCCTTATTCTTGCTTTAAAACCTTTGCATGTAAAAATAGCAATGACTTGTCCAAGTGTTTCTTCAGGAACATGCTGAACAAGATCAAAAGGTAGTTAATTGTAATAAAGCCATTACAGGTTACATTGCCGCTAGATGTTCATAGTAAAGTGAACTCATTAAGAAGAAAAGGTGGTGGTGTGTCTACTCTCTTGTAAAGAAACAGAATTATTATTATTATTATAAGCTCCATTAGCAAATCAGCAGCATTCTTGAGTCAGACCAGCACTAGCCGTCAGCTAGTCTATCTGATCCATTTTAAAATCCATTTATATTAGCCTTCAACTACTATTTTCAACAGTACAATGTTTAAACTGCTTACCATAACACAAAATCACCTTCCTGAATGTATAATTGAATCATTCAGTAACAAGGTATTTTGGCAAGTAATGAAAAACAGGGCACTATATACAACAGTAAATACTTGACTGAGTCTTCAAAAGAAAATTGCAGCATTTCAATATTTACTTTCACTCAGAATTGTTGATGATCTTCCTGCTGAGCAATAAAAGGAAAATTAAAAGTACCTTCATAATCACTTGATCTTCCTTTAAAAAAAATATTTGCCAAAATAGTCTCTGTATTTCTATTGTTTGTGAATTAGAAAATGTAAATTGCAAATACATTTGGAAGTGCTACTCTTTTAAAATATCATCTCAAACTTTGATTTTCTTATCTGCTCTCTGCCCTAAAGCAAATAGCAATTTCTCACCATGACAAGATGGATCTGCCATCCTCAAGCTATATCAGCATGAACTATCATCAGCACTTGCTGAGCATCTATCTTGCGTTATACACAGTTCCCTAACATGTTTATGCTACAATGGCAATTATAAGAGTAACACTGACTGCCTGCATGGTTAGTTGATCCATAACAAAAATGAGCCCCCTTGTTATTTATTAGCACTGAGAAGAAGACAGATAACAACTTCTCTCTTTAACAATGTAGTCTCTTGAGAGTAAATCATCAGTTATACACAGCGATAAGGATGCCCCAAAATGTCACTTCAATTTTGATCGTTCAATACATTTGGAGTACACCTCATCTAAAGCAGTAACAACAGCCTGCCTGCCCGCATCTTTTTTCAGAATTAAATGTGTATTTTAACACACCTAGGTATAATTCGCAAGATAGAAAGTCACCTCACTTGCTGGCTCCGACCTAGCAGGCACACAATTGGTACCAATGTATGAATCTCATCTTTAACCAGGCAAAAAAAATGAATATAATTTATTTTCTTTTAAAGATCCAATCTGGCACTTATTTTAAAATATTTACTCTATAAATAAATGGATAAATCCTTAGTTATACCTGAAAGCAGCTCTTCAGCATTAACTTTGTTTTTCCATATCAAATCCCAAGTTCTTTAAGATGAAAAGTAAACAGAGAGATCTGATTTTTCTTACTCTGTCTACCTGAAGTTACACCAATCAGCAAAGCAAGCCCTCTAAGCTCTCCTTAGAATCAACAGTGAGAAACAGACATCTCCAGGGGGCAATTCATCCCATCCCAAAACAAATGTTATGATCAAGAATTGCTGTCACCTATCTGTCCATGACTGTCTAAAGGAGACACTTTCCAAGTGTTTTTGTCCAAAGTAACACATGACACGATAAAAGGAAACCAGAACCAGCATTCAGTGGCTTCAGCCAGCCAGTAATTCCTGGCCTAATTGTAGGAAAAGAGCAACAGTATTTCAGATAATAACAAAGAATATGTTATGATTAATTAAAACTATGCTACTGATAATTAAGTTCTAGTATAGATAAAATGCTATATAAACCTAACAGTATTTTTTTCTGTTATCTTAACACTCCTTAAAAGACCTTGGGAAGGAAAATGCATTCTTTTTCAAAGAAAACATGGCTGAAAAACATCAGCCCATCACTCACCTGAGGAAACTGGATTTTACGGATAACGATGAAATAAGAAACTGTTCTCAAGCTTAATTTTGTATTTTCTGCTTTTGTCAGCTTGTGTGAGTAACTTCCACCCTCTTATGCACAGCTCTTAATGTATTAAAAATAATGAATAAAGGAGACGAACAGGAGAAGTCAAATATGACAATATAATTAAATTACTCAGCATCCAAAATCCCTGTCCATCCATCCCATACACCTTCCTCATGGCAACAAGGGAGGTAAAGGATGGAAACCAACTTCTCTCAAGTAGCAGACTACAATCCAGCTCTTGCAGAGTACGGATGTGCTGTAGCAATCAATTAATTTGCTAAAAGCTGTAGCAAAGCTATCTTAGTTGTAAAGCAAGACAACATTAACGTAAAACCTGGTATCCACATTTATCCAATAGGGCCCACTAGCTCACTTGACTCTCTCTTGAACAACTCCCTGTATCACTGCAGCATATGTGTGAGCATCCAGCTGTGAGTACAGGGCAAAATCACTTCATCTGACCCCACAACTTCAGCCAGAATACATCAGCAGAATCTATTCTTTGATCTGTGTCACACCTTACCTGCAACTGTTAGTGGCTCACCAACACAGTGCATACCTTAGAGAAGAAATGGCAATCTAAATGAGAGCCCTAAATAGTAGACTTGATCTATTTCATTTATTTCCAAATATCTCTGTGGTTTCTTTAAATAAATAAATAAATCAACCAAAAAAAAAAAAGCACACACCAAATCTGCACAGCAGCTCAGTGGGCTCTTCAAGGCTACAGAAAACTTTGGTTTAAATCCAGTTTTCAAGCCAGTCTGGTCCTACTTCCACAAACTTATTATCAAAAAAACAACCAAAGATACTTCAACCTGAGAAGACAAAGGAGAAAAAAAAACACTACTGAAGAGCAGAGACCAAAAACTGTTCACTTGTATGTAATGAAAAAGTCCCAAAATAAAATAATTTAAACCCCATTATTTTAGTAGGCTCCCTTCAAAACATGCAATTGGTGTAATTATAGGAAGGGATATTAGGTCACAAGATGAAAAGGAGCTTGCACACAGGGCCATAGACATTGTCTCTTCTCTCCTGTCAAATCTTCTTTCCCCCTGTGTCTCACCTCTGCTTTTCTAACTAATTCATTTTATTTCACTTACTTTTCTCAAGTGTCCTTTCATTGTAATTCAGTGTTTACACTATACCTACACCTTGACTGATTTATTTTCTTTTTCTCCTTATGTCCATGCTTGGCAAGCATTTCATGGTAATTAAAGATTTCTCTAGTCTATTCAAAGAGTACACAGATAATCAACAGGCAGTGACTTTGATTGATAAACACTGTCATGAAACCTGGAGGATAAAATGTGACTTTCCTTTAAGAAAAGCTCTATAGATAATATATTCCAAACTATGACTGAGACATTTTTATCACATACCAGTGTTGCTAAGAAAGATGGCACGGACTACCAGAAATTGGCACAATGAAAGAGATTTGCTGCAGAAATCTCAATTTCTCAATGATCTCATTTGCCCTGGGGTATCTCACCTTTTCCATATTACTTTAGACTCCTTTGGTATGACATATCAACAGAAAATCAATAGCAATAAAACTACAGTGAAGCAACCTTCACTGCTGAGAAATTAAGATAGAATGCAAACCTCATGGATTTCAAAATAATGATGGGAGATGACAAGAAACAGCAGCAGTGATAGAAAGGCAAGAACAGCTAAAGGGTCCCCATGGGTCATAATTGCAAAACATTATTTTTGTATACAAACACTTGATTTAGTACTGGTTACATGAGGTCTACAGTACCACAAAAGCTAGTAAGTCATTGCCTTGGATGACAGCCTTAGCACCTGTGCTTCATCAAACAGCAGGAAGCCTTGTAAATTACCTAGAGAAGCAACTGTGACCATAAAGCATGCCTGCCAGAATCTTGCAAATCCCACTTCAGCAAATGCCACTGATTAAGTTCATTTCATTTTCAATATTAAAGACCACATAAACACTTTATAGTACTACTTACCCTTTTAGCCCAATTACTGCTTTTAGGATCAGGTTAATATCACTTTTGCTTCCTGAGCTAACAGAGATGTATTATTTCTGATTTTTGAAGTAGTGCTAGTGTGCCTTTGACAACGGTCTGGAACATCCAGTAATTTAAAGGGAAAAGTAATGGCTAGAGAGTAATATTATAGAAGACCCTAGGCACTTGTATTTAAAGGACAGATGGATTGTTTAATTACATGAGAGTAAAGCGACAGGAAAACCTTTAAAAGTATTTGACTTGGTACTGGATGTCTTTGGGTTTTCTTTTTCTTACATTAAATTGCACCAAACACTTTACCCATGTCGATGAAATTTATTTAGAGTTGAACAGAAATATTAGATTATGTGTCAGCATCAAGGAGAGAAATTCCACTGATGTGGCTAGACCTCTATTTATATCAGCAGAGAACACTGACACTGGGTCTTGACAGTATGCAGATCAATGTGAAACAAAGTAAATTCATGGGTTGCATCTCAAATTCCAGCCTGGAAATGTTTAAGGTAATTCTGACATTTATTGTCGCCTGCAAATGAAGTGATTTTATGCAGGTTTAAAAAAGGTTTCAAAAGGGAGAAAACACGAAAGAAGTCTGCTTCAAATATGAAGAGATGTGAGTTAACTCAGTTGATTTTGAAGTATTTGAAGTTGAAATATACCATTAATTCTACCTTTAAACAAATGAGAAAAAAATGAACTTGTGTGGAGGGTACATGAATGGCCACTTGTAGCAAGGAGAAATGCGACACCAAAATTCCTGATGTGTAGAACACTGCTATGTTCTGTTTACTATTATAGAGCATAACTTAACATCTGAGACAAATTTGGCCATTTTCCCCTTCCCTCTTTTGAAGGCTAGACAAACAATACATTATAAACTTCTGCCATAAGAGATCTTGCAATGAAAGAGACCTGCAAGTACTTTTCCTTTTTTTTTTTTTTTTGGCAGGGGGGAGTGGGGGAAAGGGCAAGTTAAAAGAAATGCAACAGCGAAAGACAGAAGTCACATTCAATTCTTACCACAATCTTCAGCCACTATGGCAGAACCTGTCTCCTTCAAATGCAGTCTTTATCCTTACATAAATAGCAGCAGTGTGTCCCTTATCCCTAAGCTTTAAGCATCACACAGTTATCCCGAATTCATGCTATGGAACCAACTAAAGATAACAATCAGGAGGTTTAGCTGAATCAAAAACTCTGCAGGAAGGCATCACAGAACTGAGTTCAGTGCTTGTAATTGACAAGATCTGTTGCAACATCCCTTAAGTGGGTAGAACCTCTTAAGTACTGAAGGTACACCCATACACATATAGCACTAATTTAGACCAGGTAAGGAGCAACAGAAAAATGAGCAGTAAAGTCAAGCTGCAATCCATCCATGGTTGAAAGCTTCTGCTACATGACAACAAACTATAGACAGGATTTATTAACTACAGCTATCATTGTCTACTAAGCAGGTCACACCAAATCTACAAATGTCCCAAACTACTTTACTGTAACCATGAGTATTATTTGATTCTTAGTTTCATCTTTAGTTGGTTTACAGCCATGAATGTGCTTCACCAAACCCCTGACAATCTTCACAGCAGTAGCATTTTTGCATGAGATAAAGAATAACCAGAAATGCATAACATCTGCATATTGAAGGCATGCAAGTTCTTCACATTTAACTAGTTAACCTAAGTAGTCACAACACAGACCCTGGAAACAGGCTATAAAGCCATGAGACGGGGAAATTACCTGAGCTAAGCATCAGACCATGACAGGGCTCTGCCATTAACTACTATTCTGGCCAGAAGCTACAGCTTCACCTTTTACCTAAAAGCCACCTTTCCCAGCCGTGGACCCTGAGTGGTATGAGCGGTAACATATTACAACCTTAATATAAGCACATCTTCTTAAAGTACACCTCTCAACAATAAAAATTTGATCTGATGCTTCCCACTCGCATAAACTGATGACAGCTGCAATCAGTAGAGATTTAATAAAAGTAAAAAAAGTCTGAATGCATGTCTTATAAGAAAACATACAAATGGATTTTGTCAGATGGATTACACCAGTAGGAGGTCATTAGCCAAGAAATATCATCATTATAGCATTACAGGCTTAAGACTTTCATAAGAACTTGTAAAAATGGTATGAAGATTGCCTACTCTCATTTTGGTCTCTTATTACTAAAAATATTTTTGCTAAGTTTTTTAACTTTCCTTTAAAATGGTTCCATACGTCACAGGATTAAGGTCCAGGAGATTAATGCTTCAAAGTCTCTGAAAACCACAAATAATTTGCAATCCTTATTTCAGCCTGTACAAGCAATCTAACATTCTACTTGCATAATTGGTTCTATTTGCTTCTTGACTTTCTGCTGAATTCCAGCTTCGCTAAATTGTCATTCATAAATAACAACCCATACGAAACACAGACTATTAGGAAGACCACAACTGATACAGCTTAGAATTGTCTTAGCTCATTATATTATTTCTAACACTACTGCTAACCCCTAACAGTCTTTCTACAAAGTGTCTGATTCATCACTCTCAGTGAGGAAACCAGGTACAGGAGAAATAGAGTAGAAAGCCCAAAGAATCAAATAAATATACAATTATTATCTGCTACACATAATTAGGAATATGAGCAACTCATTGCAGAAAGGAGGCCAAATATGGAGAAAAAGGAGAGTATACACATCTACCAGCCATGCGTTCAAAGATCAGAGAATTATATTCCCATAGCTTAATGAGTTACTAATCAACTAAGCACTAGTCACAGTGTATCTGCATGCTTTTGGCCAGCTACATAACAAAACTGTTCGCTCAAACAACAAAGACATTTAAATTCACAATTCTATCACACGGAAAATGTGCAGGGAGCCAGTTACTATAACTGAGCTCATGTGTGTCAAGCTAAAAGTCTGAGCTCTTGCTAAGGAAAAAGTCAAAGACTTAAAGGAGAGAGAGCATTTAACAGCATAAGACCAGAATTAAAAAATATTCTGTGCTTGCATGGCAAGCAGTGGATTTTTTTGTTTGTTTTTTGCAGGACCCACAACACATTTATAAAATAAATCAAATAAAGACTGTACCAATGGTCCTTTTACAACCTACTGGCCTAGTCATTGTTATTTGTAGTCATGGCTGAATGACTTGGCTTAATCTGTATTGTTTTGTATTAGCATCCTCTTCTTGATTTTAGGATGAAATTCTTTAACATTTATGGAGTGCATTTCAAATCAAAATCTTTCCAACTGTCTTCAACAGTTTTTCTTTACAGAAAAGTTGCAATAAAGAACTGCTTATTTTGACTCTCATTTCTAACACCCTTTTTTAATAAAATGTCCCTTACATCTTTGCATTCTTGCTAGTCACTCAGAGATTTCTTTAAGTGTGAAAAGATTTCCCAACATTCCACATGCACCCAGGGCACACCTGGCTTAGAAGATGGTAACTGATCAGGGAGATGGTTTAACTCTGGGAAGAATTCTAGGTCTGATTAACAAAGGGAAACAGGAATGCACAAAAGCAAGACAATATATCGGTTTATATTTGCCCGCTCAAATAATTGTACTCACTTTTTATACGTATTTGGCCTATTGCTTAAGCCTAGTAGATTATTCCAGTTTCACTGATACACATTAGGAGATCAGGAAGTGGACATAATTTCTTCTCTCTTCAAACTGGCATGCTGTGAGGCAAACTGTAATATCAGCATTCAGATGAAGCATTTTGTACTGTGTGTAGTCCCACAATGGCCAATAAGACCACTTACAAGATACAACTCAATCTGACAAACAGATCCAGTGACTGAAGAGGGTAAGTTGAAAATACATTATTGAAAGGATTTATATCTTTTTCTAAACAGTAAGGGTCATTATCACTTAGGACAACACCCAGTTGATCCAATTGGTTTCCCATCACTAGATGTCTAAGGGTCAAGTGTAGATTTCTTACATAAAATGCACTCTAACAACTAGAAATTTGTTATACTACAAGAATTTGGGGTCAGACTCCTACTTATGAACACATATTTGCTAAAATGTTGACTGTAATTAACTTGAATATTATTTCAAAGTGGTTTAAGCAGAAGCGATGTGAACCTCCAAGTATACAAGTTCTAGGTGATTTTAAACTTCATGTAACCTATATGGTTATAATTAAAAATAACAGTTTTAAGGACTTCCAGAGAGATCACCCTGAAATGACCTATTTGGCTGAAAAATCGTATTTCAGGATAAATTCATGTAATGTTTGAGGTTTTTAAACACTGATTAACATTTTATTATGAAGACAGAAAAATAAAGATGCCCATTTACAGATTAAAATCTATCAGAATGTTACTGTTCTTCTTCATTTTGGGGAAAAAAACATAACGCAAAAAAAACCCAAAATCTATCTACCATAGCTTTTTAGCAGTTCAGTTCAATAATAAATATTAAAATCTAAAGAAGTCTAAATTATTTTTTCTAATGGCTTAACTGTGTACTTTAAAACATAGGGGTCTCCTGCTCATGCACACTAGCTGTAACAGTTACAAGTTATACTGTGATACCCATACCATCATACCACTACATTTAGAATCACTATCAGTAGCATTTGTGATTCCTTTATTTGACAAAAAGTGGCAGATGAAATTGTGGTTAGATAAACTAGCAAACCATGCAAGAACTCATAGACAGGAGTAGCAGATATGCTATTTCAGGCATATCTGCTACAAAAGGGGCAATCTAGAACCACATCGTCACAGTCACTCAAAAGAAGCTCAGAAAGCAGAGATGATTCAAGCGTACTGCAAGTACTTCAACTCAGTAGGAGAGAAACACTGCCTAGCAATAGTTTCTGCAAGTGCTCAGCTTTTCCCTCATGCATTCCTACTAACCTTTGAAAGCTGTCAAGCTTATCTGCTTCCTCTTCAAACAGGTGCTAGAAATAATCTGCTTTCCCTTTGGATATATTAAAGGGTTGAGGATAAGGACATTGTATCCCTACATTGCCAAGAATGGACTCTTGTTTTCTGACTTCCTTTCAAGGCAGCTTTCACTGAAGCTCCTGCAAAAGATGAGTACAGACCCCTCCTCTGTAATTAGTGTATGTGCTGGCCCCACTAGCACTACCTTCCATATAACTGATGCTCTGTCACTCACCAATGAAGTCAAAGGAGGGAAGCAAGACCTTGAGGCTTGTTTTCTCATGACAGCCAAAGACAACCCTCTTTACCCTTTTCACTTTGAAAGAACCTTTAGTGTGCATATTGTTTCACAGAGGCAAAACGTGAAGTCTCTCATGAACACATCTTTCAATCCCCTGAAGCCTTTCATACAAGCTGGGATTTATGCACACAGGAAAAGCAGGGAATTGTTCCATTACTGCCTACATTGTGTCTGCAAACAAATTGCTCTATGCTCCAGGCCTTCTCTTCTAACCAACAAAGCCAGGTACGCATTTGCAAAAGGTTACATTATATACTTTACAAAAAAGTTTCCCATTTAGATTGATCTAAACCAAACTGGCTGCAGCTTTTATCGATTCCACCCAATAGTATTTTGACAAACAAGTTTAGCATTGAAACCAACAGTTGCAATTTGGCAGCCAGGGTTTTCTCTTTCATTTTAATAATGTTTCTGCCAGCATTCACTGTTCTTGTTATTCAAGGTACAACAGCCATAACTCATGTCTCCGGGGCATTACTGCATGTATACTTTGGAGTAAAAGGGCTCTTAGGATGTCCAATATAATGCACTTTGCAATCTGTTCTTAGAATTTCAGTCACCTTGCCAGTTAATCATACAACTATGAATGCTGAAGATATGAAAAACAAGAGGGATTGAAACATGTATCTTTCCAGATTAAGAGAAGCTATTTGAAAAATATAGGCAGACTAGCGAAGATGGGTTTTGAACTGTGCTGCACTGGTGCACAAAAAAATTTTAATCAAAAGGGCTTTTTGCCTTAGTTGCTTGTAACAATACTGAAAATGAAGGGATGCACAAACTTCTATGTTCTGCTAAAAATGGAGATGTAAAATGAGGAATTTGGCGCATCTGGATGAAACCCATTTTAAAAAAAAAAAAAAAAAAAAAAAAAAGAGAGAGAGAGAAATACATCAATCCTCTATTTACCTGCACCGTCATTTTAAGCTAGAAGCTGATGCATTTAGTCAGACTCATCATCAGTACTGCATAGCATCATTAATCTCTTGCTTGTTTATGCATTTCTTTTTTACTTTCCTTGTGTGTACTTTGCTGCCACCTCCAGGATACTGTCATTATGAGGTTAACCCAAATTTGTAATCAACTGAAAGTTTTTGCTCTGAGGTGCAATATTTCAATTTGTAAGCATAGCTTTAGTTTCATTTAAAAAAAAAAAATCACCCGAAAAACTGTTTGCAGACACCACTCACAAGCATGGGTGTGATGATGGCTTACAGATGCACAAGCCACAGGCTGCTTGTTAGAAAAGTAAAATGGTGCTTTAAAATAATATCCTATTTAGCATAATGCTAAATAGCAGAGGAAACCCTATAAAATGGTATTTATGGCATACATTCATTCTGAAGGAGTGTTTTGTGATTGTTATTTCACCTAATTCCGGGGGGGGGGGGGGAAGGTAAACAGTTCTTAAGTGGAAGTATTTTACAGGGTTGGGATATTTTTTGTTCCCCCCTTTTTTTTTTTTAAACTGTTAATTCGTTCAGGGCACACTACTAAACCCCTAGAAGCAGGCAAGAATTGCTGTCTCAAAACAACGTTCAAAATCATCTAGAATGAAAAGGTAGTACTTGTATTGTTGTCCTCTATTAATGAGAGAATCAAGTGGGTGGAGTATCAGCTATCACTAACGAATTCATCTGACCAAAAACTGAAATGAGGTGTTAAGTCTCACAGTGCACATGTGAACAAAATGGACTATGGAAAATTTGCCCTAAAATGAAGACTAACATTAGACAAGAGAAAATTTTTAAGATGCTATACAATTAGAAATATTTACCGATGTTAAGCCATGTACAACAGTATTTTTGTTTTCTCATATATAAATCTTTTCATCCCTCATCTTTCCTGTTACCTTCCTTTGGATATTTCCTAACATAAGATCAACGTATTAATTCTGTATTGCAATCTCTCGACTGCATGCCACACACTTTCATATGGTTATAATCCCAAAGCTACACCCACATTGATAATACACAGGTAAGCATTAATCATACCATTTCCAAAACATACCACTTGACTTTTCTACACTTGCTTTCAACGGTCCCTTGCTTGCCTAACCACCTTTTGCGTCTTTCACACAATACTGCAGCCCTCAGTAGGTAAATGAATTAGACCTGTACCAAGCCAGAGTCCTAACTGCCTATGATATAATATTTATTAAATCCTGATATATCTAATTATCATAATTTTAAAATGATTCAGAACTTGTTAAGATTATGTTCTGGGTGCAGACATATTATATACTTTTTCTTGCTATCTCTAAAATATAAGATCTTGAAGTCATAATTTACAACAGTGAAAGCTCACCAAAGAGATGCTACTGGAATAAGTTTTTATCAAAAAATAGGATTCAGTGAAAACTAGGTCATACCCTACTAGGTTTTCCGTTACAAATACTTCTATCTCAGAAGTATAGGATGCAGCCTAGCTCCATTTTCTAGAATCTACAGTCCAGATTTTTCAGTTGTTAACTGTTAACAATGGGCAAATGAATAAATCCCATCCCATGGCAGAAATGGTCTCAAATTATGTATACCGTGTAAGTTATTTGGCTCCATTTTAATTTTTATTTTTTGCAGTTATTTAAATAATGACTTCAGTTGCTAAAGATGAGATGTGCGTTCACTGTATTGGTCTAAAACTACTTGGCAACAATCCTGCCAGAGGAAGTGGCTAGCACAGCATTATGACTTTCATTGATTTCCTGCACTAAGATAATTTCAAACCTATCAGAGCCATAAAAACGCATAGAATAGGTGCTCACTGCATTTACAAAAATACTAAACTATAATTACTTTCTGGAATTCAAAAGGCTCAATTACATTTCCTTTATTTTAGACAGAATTCACTTGCTTTCCTATCTGATCAGAATCTGAAGTAGTTACTAATTTGTACACAGTAAATGTAGTATTTCTTTATAGGTGAAGACAGTAGTTCGAGAGGAAGACAAGATTCAAACTTCAGTGGAATGTAAGTAACCTGGTAAAATTTGACCTGCAATCCAGAAAATGGTGCCTTGTATGTCAACATTTAGGAATACTTCAGAACTATTGAAGAAATTATACTAAAGAGAAGTGTTCCACTTGGAATAAGGACTCAGCTGCCTGAAATATTCATCCACAGTAACCTGAAACAGTCAATTGCTCTGGAACCTTGGACTAACATGATCACTTCCTGACAATTTCTTTAAAAAGACATGATAATACAGACCTTTTTTGATATTTCCCATCCTGAAGAATTTAAAATGAATTAATTTTGTTCAAAATGGAAACCTGTAGCAATTCACAGCATATCAGCACCTCATCAACATGGCATATTTGTGATGATTTTTTGGACAAGGGTGTAAGTGTCTGCTAAAAGAAATTCAAACACTTAAGCAGTAATAAGGATTTTTTTGATCGTTTTCCTCTGGCTTTTTAATTTGCCTTTTATATGCTCTGTAAATCTTAGGATTTATGTTTTTAAAAAGTGAAATCCAAAGGAAGCTAGAAATTAATACAAAAATGGTAAATAAACTCAGAATTCCTGAGAAGATATACTATTGTTATTAACACCAACTTCTTTCTTACATAGAACAGAAATAAAAGGCTCATATAGTCTCTGTATCTGAATTTAAGTTTTAAAACATGTTTAGAGCACATTAACTCCATTACTATTATAATACTTTATAGTTTTTTCATAGCAGAAAGCTGGATCACATTTTCCTCTCAAATGCCAACTTGCTATAGTTCCAAGTAAACATAATCCCAATCAGATGTTCATCACATACAGACTTCTGCTGTCAATATCCAGTATGGTTCTTCACCAGAAGCCATCAATATGCCCTACACACTGTATTTTCTAACTGACAAGCCATGCATCAGCCACATGCTGTTTATTTGTTAGTTTCATTGATTTAAACACTTTCTTATGCTTTCACTTGCACAACCAGGAGGGGGATGATATTAGCAGAGGCTCCACAACAGGGATGCAAACACACCATGAGATGAGTGTTCATCTCTTGAAGAGCAAGAGAAAATTTAATACTGTATATCAAGCTGCTTTTGCCATCTTGATTAAAGGGTAACAAGCTCTCAGGCATGTATGTGCCTAAGAGTTTATATACTACACTTACCATGCAGTATCATCAGTGTCTTTTTTTCAGCTTAAATCTAGTCTCATTTTTTGAAATACAAAAATGCCTTTTTTAATAGCTTACATTGCTGTTTGACAGCTCATATAGATGGGAGAAAGAGTTCAAGTCTCCCATGTGGAGAATGAATCAATTTCTGACACCTTTAAACCAGACAGAATTAAGACTCTTACTCATCATATGAGGCTGAGTGGAAACAATATTACTTCATGCTAAAAGAAGGATTTAATGCTCCCCTAGACTTGCTTTTCAAATTGTTTTCATGAGATCACAGCACCTACAAAAAAAACAAGAAGGTGAAATTCATAATTTCACCCCAAAACAGCAAAGGGGTCAGATTCCCAATATGCTCTGAACACAGGCAAAACATTCTTGACAATGAACACATGAAAAAAAAACCCTAATCAAGACAAGCCCCGAAGGAAAAAAAATAAATTAGTGACCACTGTGGGCATTGTTCAACTTCTATTTCAGGCTACATCTTATCAAGATAAGCAGCCCAAGATGTTCCATTTAAAATAATTCAGCATAAAATACCACTCAATATAACGGAGTCAATGTTTAGTCTCAACTTTCTTCCACAACTTAATCTATAACATTTCCCACCTTCAGTGTCATTTCATGGCAGCAAAATAATACTTATAAAGGCTACTTAGAGTTTCTAGTTACAGACCATTAGTTATAAAGACACTGAAGTACCCTAGTGATTCTATTAAAATGTAAATATTATATAAGATATTAAAAATCACAAATAACTATTCAAAGCAAAGCAAGCCATTTATTCACCACACTTTATTCAGAACACTTTGAATAATATTTACAACTGAAGATTTCAAGAAAGGTAATTTTTTTCCCTTAGTTCAATAACCATTATCTTTTAAACGTTGCTATCACTATTGTTACCAAACACCATGGCATCTTCCTCAGGAATTATAACAACTGCAGGAAAACAAAATATTTCACTTTAAAAAGCACATTGTAAATAATCAATTAGGCAGTTCATAACTGCTGTGACTCAGGAGGAAATGATGGCAGGATATTTGAAATAATGAAAATTATTTGCTTGCTACCTTTTGTCTCAAGACAACTATATCAGTAATATATTAGTGCTTCCTAACTGCCACTCCCTCCCTAGTATGAGCTAGAAAGGGAGGTACAGCAAAGGCTAAATTACAAGTGCTGCCCATTCCGCACTTTTCTCAACACGCCTGATTCAGCAAAGGCAACAGACAAAACAACAGGAAAGAGACTGCAGAGGAAAACAATCATGCAGAAGAGTGCACGGAAGAACACTCACCCATCTACTCCCAGGCATTCTGGCCCTCAGCAAGATGGAATTTAATGGTGAATATTCCAGTAAGATCATACTGTTTGAGTAACTGCACTGAATTTTTAACTCTAGGTGCAATTCTGTATTGGAACAGAAGTGCTAGAAACCCTTAACTGTTAATGACACAACAGATGTCCTGGGTTCAGCAGCAGCAGTCACTTTTTCTCCTTCTTAGTAGCTGGTGCAGCGCTGTGGTTTTGACTTTCGGCCTGGGCATAATACTGATAAAGCCGATGTTTTCAGTTGCTGGTCAGAATGTTTACTCTGACCAAGGACTTTGTGAGTCTCATGCTCTGCCAGGGAGGAGGAGAAGCCGGGAGGAAGCAGGGACAGGACACCTGACCCAAACTAGCCAAAGAGGTATTCCATACCACAGCACGTCATGCCCGGGGGGTGTAACTGGGAGTTACCCGGAAGGGCACGTCCTCTTCTCTGTCGGGCTTATTTTCGGTGGGTAGTATCGTATTCTCTTCCCTTGTTATTTCTCTTATCATTATTATTATTGGTGGTAGCAGCAGTGGTTTGTGTTATACCTTAGTTATTGGACTGTTCTTATCTCAACCCGTGGGAGTTACATTCTTTCGATTCTCCTCCCCATCCCTCGGGGGGGGGGGAGGGGGGAGTAGAAACTGCGTGGCTGACTTGCCAACTGGCTTAAACCACGACAACAGAGTATTCCATTTTTTCCCCCCAGTACATGCCTCCTTAGGAATATTTTTACAGCTACTTTACTACAACATTTGAAGACTGATCTGAAAGATCTGAAATTTGCTTTGGTTTTTTTCTGTCCCCCCTAAGGAAAAGCAAGTTTTTTGTTGCGTAGGTCCACAGCAGCATGTCAAACAGTGTTTATGAACTTGGATACTCTTCTTAAAATTGCAGTTTTGCAGTTAATGAGCCACTGATACACATCGTTCAGAGATGCATAACTTTAGAATAGAGGTAGACTGCTGATGTAATAAACTTTTCATTAGAGCTTTTTCAGGTATTGTTTTTGCCAAAGTCTTTCAAGGAATAGTCCCACTCTGTCCCATAGTGACCACTCTGACTTAAGCAGGATAATTGATGCTACCGAAGCATGAATTCAAACTCTGCTCTTGACAACAGCCTGAGCACACAGTGAGACAGAATCATAGTTTCATCCTCTTCAGCGGAGTTACAGCATGTTCCTTAGGAACACAAGTGAATTGACAATAAACTTGCTCTTTATACAAAACACAGCTACAGAAAAACACTGACCTTGGATTTAAAGATATAGTCAAGGGTAGAATATTGGCATCTTTCATGAGCACTAAATCAGTGAAATGGAATAGGGCTTACTAGATTAGTTGGTAACTATCAAATTAGCAGTGAAGTGATGATAGTCCCCGAGAGTCTTGCCTTCAAGACCCTATCTAAGCAGCAATTAAGGGTTTAACTAGACTCTAGCTTAGTGTGAACATGCAAACAAAATAAGTATAATGATAATAAAATAAGCCCAAAGATTTTATATTCTTATCAAACATATCAGCAGAAATTCCTGAGAATGGACGATTTCAACACTAGGTCAAAGTGCTATCAATTGGCTGCACAATGCAAGTTGAAGATAAAACTTGAGGAATATCATGTCATTATTGATATGATATTCTTGCAAGAAAAAACAACTAATGGATTTACATGACCACTTGCTGTTGTGCCAGAAAAGCAAAATTCTCTCCTACAACCCCCTGCCCTTTCTAAAGGAAGAAAGAGGATATTATGTAGAGGAGACTTAAGATGAAAATTAAGTCTTTTTAAGACTTAAAGACAACTAAATACTGCTTCCAACAAACATTCTTTTGACCTATTTCACCAAGGCAGGTACAATTGGTTGACAGTGCAAACCTACTGGCTAACTATGGAGTTGGTCTAGGAGTTTAAGACATACCATTATAAGTTATTTTCTCAGTTGAGAATGACTAATGAATCAAAATTCCTTGATTTGGGGTCAATATAAACACTTTTCATTCCACTGGAAAAGATTCATCATTATTTACCATGACCCAATGAAGAGGATAAATCATCAAGAATAATAGTATCTCTTTTCTTCCAATTTTTCTGGGACAGAAGCCAGAAACAAACACCCTCACAAAGGGAAATGTCTCATATCAAAGCACATGCAACAGCTCTGTATACATGAAAACTCTTAAGATAACAAATTAACTCAAAAGTGAAAGTTTTGGAAGCCTGTAAAGCCTGTCTTTATTTTAGTACCTTCTATGCAACTCAGGTTCAACTCATTTAATAAACTCAACAGCTTAAAGCTTAAGCGATTAAAGAGGGGAGATGTACTGAGGAGACACATATTAAAAGTAAAAGCCATACTCAGATGTAGCCATGTTAAAAACCAGAAAAACTGTAATGAGCCCTATGCTTAGGAGAGAGCATTGCACAGTTAATGTAAGCAATGAACCTTTCATGTGAAATGATGTAGTGTCACAACTCATTTGCATCCCACTTAAAGTGTAATTAAGTTTCCCTGACAGCATGGTTTATGGCTGAAAAAAGAGACCTGGCTGCTAAATTAATCCAGAATCCCTCTAGTTAATAACACTCTGCAAAGGAAACTTTACACACTTTCATTTAAAGTTTCCAAACTTACATTTAAAGTGGCACTATAAGGAATTTCAGAAAATGTTTTTCAAGACTTCAAGCCACACTCAATAGCACAGCTGACTTGAAAACATATCTATTAAATCCAAGACAAGGTTTAAACCCAAGCCATAGGTCAGAAGATAACACAGCAACAGGTCTAAACACATTTCCATTTTTTTGTTACTCTTGGAAACTGACCTAAACATTGCAGAACACCACCACCAGGGTAATGTTCTCAACTGCAAAAAGATGAAAGGTCAGAGTGAAAAGGTGCTCCTAATTGTAGCAAAACAGATGATCATCAGCTGGTTCATCACTTATAAAGATACCTATATCTGATTTTTGATAGTACAATAATATCCACCAATATACAATTAATGCCCAACAGTTATTTTGGTTTTAATTGAAAGAACCACTCTTTTCAACAACATATAAAATGTTTTTAGTAACTCCTTAGAGCAAAGATTTTAAGAGTGTCTACATAAAGAGGTCATGCTTTTATTTTTGCGGGTAACATTTTATGAATCATTTTTTTCCTTATTATGTTTCATCTTAAGGGTTTCATTTAGAGCAAAGTAGAGTGAAACACTCTGCAATACATAAATCCTGTAAAATCCACACAGATCTAAGAAAAGTCAACACATTACCATGAACCATAAGTTACGGGCTGTCTAGAATAAACAGTTCATAAACACTGTCATTTTATTTACCTTTATAGTCCTGTATGCATCTTACAAGTAGTGAGGAACCTACACAGTCTCTCCATTATTCTGAAAAAAATCATGAGGGAGAATTCCGTTTCTGCTACTTGAAAGAATCCAATTTTAGCAGCTCAAGAAGATCATTCACAAGCATCACTCTGAAATACATTACATAAAAATCTGCAAAATCAGAATCTGGATCCAAAAGAAACAGGTATACCGTGACTATAATTAAACTGTAGCTGTTACAACAGACTTATTCCTTCCCTACAAGAGGATTAGTTATAACAGCTTTTGTGACTACCAAGTATGACTAACTGAAAAACAAAGAGCATGTTTTGCAAAATGTTCTGGGAAGCAATTTTACCCTACAGTTGAAGAAAGTGCACAATAAAGTTGTTTTATATAAATATTCCAACTAGTCACAAAAAAACATGGTTTTGCAGTTGGTGGTAACAGAACATGAGCCAAGTCTCTCTGGGTTTCAGAGGTTAAGCTATAGCTTTATAATACTAGTATCACTACTACTTACAAGATTGGTCAAAATAATTTCAAATATTTTCTGTTAAAGGGATGTTTTAGGAAAGCATGTTGTACCCAGGAAGAGAAGTTTAAACCACCAGTTACCACTCCACAGTCATCACTGGTAACAATCAACGCCAAACCTAAGTAGTCCTGAAGTGTAGTCCCTTAAATGGTTGAACTTGCCCAAGCGCCTGAATGTGATTTCCAACAGAAGACAACAGTTTTAGCTATCCAGAACAAATGTTTGTTTTCAAACAAACATTACCTGATAGTAGGAACTGACTTTTATATATATCCACAGTAGGAAGGTAGCTGGTTCCTACCTCTCTCCCAGACTCCATTTTTGAGTTAATGTTTTAAAATACACCAAACAGTAACTAATGGAGAAAATAATGAACAGAAAAACAGTATGCAAGTAAATGTTATGAGTTCCACTAATAATTTACACTTGAAAATTCAATTCCCTTAGATGTGATGAAAGCAGAATTCAGTTTCTGGCTTTTATACGGAGCCGCTTGCAAGTCTAACATGTTACTCAAGGCCACATATGTACGGATCTTATCAGATACAACTGTGTCCTGGCCACATGTTTCAGGACAGCAAAATTTAATTTTGCTTTAAATGCAATGAAGTTTTGAGTTGGTTTTGCAATTACCAAGAGTTTATCAGCATTAACTGAACTAGTATTGCATATTAGCAATTGTATAGTAATATTGCATAATATTAATAATACGAATGCCATTATGTTCCCAGTTAGTTAAGTATCAAAATACTAAATTTTAAAAAACATCAAACAAATATGCTTTTTTTGGCAGGGACAGAGCAATTTCCCATTCCTTTGCTGCAACAGTAAATCGGAAAACATGCTATGATAGAGTTAAACAAAGACCACTAGGGTCTTCAGACAGCCAAAAAATTCTACCACAGAACCACCAAGCCTGAAATGAACAAAAAGTTGCCTCTGCAATTTTTTTCTCTAACAACATCTTGCTTAAGTTCTGAAATCAGGGCCACTGGGCACTATAAATCAGCCTCATGCCTAGGAGCCCAATTTTGCTTTATTGGCAAAAAGAAGCTGTTCATACTCACAAATCAGGCTCCTGACCCAGTTCAATCTCTTCAATGCTCATAAATTTTTCCAATGATATAGCCATTGATAACATGAAATTCGTTATTCTCAGGCGGCAAATATTTTCAATAAATGATGCACCATTTGAACTGCTCCACCTTATATCCACTTTCGATAGCAGACTGATCCCTTTGCAGGGCATTTGAAACAAAATCATTATAATTTCAACCTCATTTGTAGTGTGATACTGGCAAAGTACTTTGAATGAAAGCATTTTCAAATACTTAAAATATTTTCATTATCTGCATTATTCAGACAAAGACCTCCAAGTTTCGTTTTTATTTCATGATTAATTATTATTCAGACACTAATCAACCAACAAAATTAAACAATTAATTAAACCAACAGAAGTTTCAACATATGAATTTCAGAAATACAGAGGATTACCTATGGAAAAGAATTAGTGAATGTTATCATTGCAAGCACTAAAGCGCACGTGTTGAAATACAGACACTGATTTTGATTACTTCGTGATTTTTAACAGTATTCTTTCTTCAAACCGCCATTCATAGGGTCAGTACGTGCAGTGGCTGCATATCTTGGATTCCTAAATTGTGGCAATTAAGAAAAAGTTCCCCTCTATTTGCAAGGAAAACAATACACCCAAGTCAGCCAAACCAGCATTTTCAGAAAAAAAAAATCTGTTTGGGTCCTGACCAGATGACTGGATATACTACAGCGTAAATTCCAGTCCCTACTGGTAATTTAGTCCATCATGGAGGAAGCTTTTGCTTATCTTCCCTATTAAAGAATGGCTAAGCAAGCCTCAGATGAACCTGAAATGACAAAATTGCAACTAATTGACCTACCCAACTTAAGGCAAGACCCTTTGTTACACTGCAAAAAGAAAGCATCAAGTTAGTAACTCACGTTGGTACAGCCAACATGCCAAATCCTTACCTCAAGAGCAAGAAGTGTGTTTGTATTAACAGTACATGGTATTTAAAAAAAACAAACAAAACCAACCAAACATAGGTAAGGAGCAATTGCTGCTTAAGTACAAGAAACATCTTGATCACACAGAGCAAAATCCTATGAGTTTTGTCATTCAATTCAACAGCAGCCATATTACAACCTTAAAAGTATAATGCAAGACTATAATCAGCTAAAGCTGCTGCAGCCTTGATGACGCACTCTAACCATTCTCAAAACTTCTGCCTTAAATTAATACTCTTCACTGAAGTATGCAAACATTATAAACACTACCTGCCAAAGTTTTCACATTACAGAAAGCCTATTACTCTAAAACATTAAGTGTGCAGTTAACTGAAAGCGTGAGCTATTGAAAAAATATATTCACATTCTGCACAGTGTGTTAAAGTGAAGCTGGACTTTTTGATAATTACTAGGGAAAAACACAGCTTTGGTCTTCACAGAGTACCCATAAAGCTGAAGTATAAACTTGACTATAGAGATATCCACAGTTTTCTGCTCAACCAGATAACCTGCGCCAGCTCACAAGGGATACAAAGTATCCTGTCACTACTCAAAGTGCATTATTTCAATGATTTATTTTAGAGCACTAAAACAAATGAAGTAAGATGTACAGGTTTTAGTAACCAAATGGGGGGGGGGGGGGGGGGTAGGTCATAAAGGGGAAGACAGTTAAAACCAAAAAAAGGCAACAAATGTCAATTTGCAAACCTCTCCGTAAATGAACAACTGGGAAAAATAAAAGACAGAAATTGATTTTATCATGATTTACATCATTAAAAATTTACTTGCATTTAACCTTGAAGACACAACACTTTACGTGGAAACCTACAGAGTGGAATAGTTAGCAAGGTCAGAATTTATTATTAAAAATAAAAACTATTTAACATATTCCTGGATGTTATGCTACATTGTTCTTGAACAAACCTACCCATAAAAATAGATCAAATAGTTCCCTTTCCACTTAAAAAAAGAACATTGTGTATAAGTAAGAATTTCCAGATTTAAGAGTTTTCTTTAGTGCTCTTATATATAAAGTAATTCAGAAAAGTATTTCTTAATCCTGACCTTAAAGAAACCTTCAGTCTTATGAGGCACCAAACTGACTAACCAAATCTGGTTTAAAAGTGATCTACCAAGGAAAACATTTTAGATCTAATTTTCTTACTCTTAAAAATCTTTTTAATGTGAAAAAGTACATGTGTGGCCAAAATGGTTAACATACAAAGATGAAATCATGTACCTGTATTCCTCTACAATTAACATTAGGATACTGGAATATCTTTTCAACCCACGTACTTCCCCTCTTTATTCACAGCTCATCACTGTGATACTTCATTGTCTGAATGAAAACCTATAACCATCAACTTTCCACTTACAAGAAGCTAGAACAGCAAATTACTAGGAGCCCCTCTCATCTCTGTGGCTAACAAAGACACAAGACAGGGGCTCCACTTCCTCCTGAAAATTTACAGCAAGGCACAATTTAATCCAAATTCTATGCAAGATTTACAGAGAAATGTTGTACTTACAGAAAACACTATTAAATTAGTGACATGATACCCAACTAGCTGTATCCAACTTACTTATAATTCAATTACTGACCCTTAATGGAGGATTTTGACAGTATTTTGGGAAATTTAACATCTGTTGTCCTGAACAGAACTCTTTTCACATGGATCTCAATTGTTTCTAAGCACTGAGCACACCCAGGACTCTAAGACTTCCTTAACTCATTGTCTTCTTCATGTAAATAACCACCTTTTTGTCACATATTTACTAGAAAATTACCGAAAAGGGGAGCATTGTTTGCAGAAAACTTTCTCCATATGGATACCTTTAATTCAATAAAAGCTCAAGAATGCAGTCTGGCTTTATTGTGTAAGTTTAGTTAGGAACTGCACTTCCTTTTGTGAGGCTATGAAGACATGAAAACATTGTGAACAGTGTCCTTCCAAACACCTGACCATTCTGAACTTATTTTCCCTGAAAGTTCTCTGATCTCACTAATAAGGACATAAATAAGAAGCCTTTAATTCTTAAGAAAATAAAGTAAAAATAATAATGCCAAGAAAAAAAACAAGAAAGAGTTTGTTTCAGATGGCATTTCATTGTCTTTGCAGGATACTATTCACTGCAAAGTAATCTTCTCCAGAGAGAATTCACCCACATATAGTCAAACTTCAATTGTAATGCTAAAATAAGCTCAGTTACCATTCATTAAATACTGAATTTAACTTCATATCTCATATCTTCTTCCACCAGTAGCTTGGCTGATCTATCCTAATTTTCCATCAGTAACAAAAACCACATGCATATGCAGTCACATAAAAGTCAGTGGCTTTTTGTCCTCATGCAAGCAATGACAATAGTTACCAGTTCAAATTAAAATGGTATCTGAACTTAAATTATGCACAGACACACACCATAAATCAAAACTTCATAAGCTAACTTTTTTGCTCCATCAGAAGTTAATTACTGAACAGGGAAAAAAATTTAAAGACCAGATGTTTGCATTCATTTTATTAATTGTTCATCATACTGCATATAACTGGTAAAGAATTCTATATACAAATATTAAGTGAATGTTCAGCAACCAACAACCTCATAACCAGTGCAATGCCCATTACAGAAATTAAGCTTTAACTCTACTTTACTCAAAGCTGCAGTGAATGAAGTTATATAAATTCCTATTAACAAAACTACTAAAGGCATTTTAACCATGCAGGTTTTGCAATGGCTTCCTCTTTTGGCAGCTATATGAACTTCTGCCTCATTTTTCAGAAATTAAGCTTAAGTAGTTGCACTACTTGTGTATCTGTCCTGTTCTAATTACTTTTGAATCCATGGAACAACCTCATCTAAAAGGGGGGTGAGGGGGTGGGGGGGAGGTAGGGGAGGTGTAATGCGTTAACAGTTAATAAGCTTTTAAAATTTTTGTGGTGAGAAAGTGAAGAGCGAGAAGGATGCTCCTGTTACATCCCTTATGAAGCGAACAGGGGTACAATTTAGTCATTCGCACTTTATTTAATAAGCAGTTGCTAGTCAATCAGCTGATTAATGTACCCAGCATATCAAGTAAACTACCCATCAGCTTAGCTTCAGGAGCAAACAGTCTTCTGTTTAGGATAGACAAAGGACAGTAAGGCGCAGAGGGCACAGAAAACTAAACTGTAAGAAACTACATTCTGAGAAACTGCAATCAGCATGTGACGAAAGATTCTTGGTTAATAATGGAAATAGGTGCATACAATTTGTATGTTTGTGGTTTTATTTAACAGCATGGCTCTGTAACTGTCAAGGGCTGATCCTGTCCCAGGGGAAGTATCCACAAATGCTAGAATACTAGATTGGACTGCTTGCTAATCACAAACTTGCAAATGCTGCTCAGCAAATTTCAGAATTCAGCCCAAATTTGATTCAGACTACAGATGCTTTTATACCTTAAATATCAATATGCAAATCATTATAGCAAGATAATTCCAGCAGAAAGTTTTTTTTGACCAACAGAGTTGATTTAACAAAGCCAGAATGGACATTTGAAATTATAACCTCACCCCATCTTACAACACATGCCCTCCCTCACCCTGGGTGAACTTTGGTATGAGTTTTTTGGTTTCAGTTTTCAAATTAACTTGCACTCAAGAGTGACTGATTCCAAATGGACATTCTGTGCTCTACAGTATCCCTCACTGCAACTTATGGCCTGATATATCTAAATCATAAATATCAATATGCCAGAGTGAGTAACAGGCAGCATCATTTATTTCTTAAAAAGATACAGCTCTTCTAGTGCACAATGTCTCCTAACACCCAGCCTTTCAGACCACACCCCACTTCATATTCTGCCAACTTTTAACCACTAGATATTAAAGTAATGCCATCGTAAAGTAACACCATTGTATTGATGACAATGCATTTGGCAAATGCATTTGACATCTTAGGAGTTTCAAAAAAACTCCTAAGATGTCAAATGCAAGCTCATAAACCTTACTGAAAGCTGACAATGTATGTGTAAGCAAACAGCTAACCTTTTCACCACAAAAAATAAAAACTAAACATATCCCTAGTGTTTCCATTTATGAGAAACAGCTGACTGACAGCTCAATCAGAGTCTGACAGCAATTACAAGCTCCTTAACTGTCACTTTTCTAGTAAGACCTAAGAATCTTAAGTGATTTATAATGCAGACAGAAGGGTTTAGGGAACATGGAACACAAATTCAACGGCAACTAGGCTTCACAAAACAGCTTGTAATTAGTATGTTCTAATTAGATGCTGAAAGACACACAACCATCCACAATTAATTCTATTCCAGACATGGCTTAGGGAACATCACAACTAAGTTAGAAAAGACTGCAAGTGCCAAAAAATGTGAAAGCAATGCTAGGAAGCTCCCATTAGGTGGCCTACTGAAAAACAGAAAACCCCTCTTGTACAATACCCTGAATTTATTTTAAACAATCCAGTTCTTATGACCATAATTCGTTACATTACAGCTCCTGAGAAAACTAAACTATTTGTAGTCCTAATAAACTAGCCATTAACTTGTACCTATAAATGCCTGCTTTTAGGAGCAGTATATTTAATAGTTTGAAAGAATCATTATGATTTTCAATTAGGACTTTTTTTTTTTCCATTAAATCATCTTTCCATGAGTGAACACAAACACAGAAAACAAAACACCAAAGATGTTTCATGAAATTTAAACAGACCAGACAATTCCTCTGACTAAAATCTAATTTTTAAGTGCTGTAATGGCTAAACCAATGCTTTGAACTGTAAATGTTGATACACAAGGGAATCAAAAAGGAGAGAGCTGCACAAATCTTTGGACCAAGTTCTGCTTTAAGGAGGTTACTCTGGTCTTGCTAATGGATTTCAGCAGAAAAAAAAACCCATTCATTGTTGAAAAGTACAGAGGGCTTTCAGAATACGTTTAAGAATCATGGAGGGGGAAGGCGTTAATAACCAAAGAGGGAAATTCCATGTATCACATTACAGTGAACACAAAATTGGGTGAATACAGTCAATGCTTGTTATGTAATCTATGCAATGGTCCCCATTTTAACAGATATATTATACATCTTATAAGCAATGCTATCATCATTTTAAGAACTTCAGGCATTTTAGGCTCAGGAGGATGAAAATAAAGACTTGGCACTGTGATACTAACACATGCAGAATGTGATTACTTTTCCCTGTATGGTGTACTATGCCTGCTAATTAATCTGGAGAGCCTTACCCGAGCATCAAATCCACAGATTAACTAAGATGGAAAGCAGTCAATTTATTTCTCTATTAAAACTAACTAAGCAGGTGCAAAAATAACAAGGAAAAAAAAAAAGAAAAAAAAATATTTCCATTTCTCATTAGCTCAGATACTCTTTTCCAATCCTGAATGTTGAAGTCTTGACACCTCAGAGAAGCAACATTTGGAAACTGACTCATGCCTGAAGGAACTTTTAGTATACAAAAAATTCCCTTTCCTACAAAGGAACTAAGTGCCTTGCACTTGCCAACACTTTAAGCTATAGTAGTTATTCCTAGAGTAAGAACAGGAAATACAGAAAGCTTACCTTTATTCTAGTACACTCCCAACCTCCTATTACCTTCAGCTGAAGGGGTTTCTTTAACCTGATTTTATATACTTAAAAACCTCCACTTTATCCTTCTTCCTAGTACCTTTTCCAGACTCCCACCAAGTCCACAGAAAATTCTCAAACACAGTGGCAATACAACGTTATTAAAAGTACCTTTCTCTACTCTGACCATGGCACACACTAGCTTTGAATGATGGTACATCCAAGACAACCCCTATCCAGCTTCTTTTTACAATTTTATCCATCCAAACTCTATATAGCAATTTGCAGCCCTCTACCACATCTTCAAACTTCCTCTTCCAGGCTGAAGACAGCCCTAGTCTAGCAAGTAGATGCTCATAGAGGAGCATTCCCCATCATATAACTTGTCACTAGGAGTCATAATGACCACTCAAACTTTGAATGAGTTAAAGCGTTGCAATTCTATCTGCCAACAGTGCATTCCCACTCCCAGCAGAATGTTCAGAAAACGTTCACCTGCCAAGCTGAAAAAGTTCTTTTGAAGTTCTTGAAAGTTGTTTCAGAGGGATTACAAAAGACTCCTCGTGACAACAGTATGGACATCTCACCCAGTCTCAAGATTTCATTCTAGAAGTCATAAGAATTTAAGGAGGTACAAGCTCACATTTTTGTCTTCTGAAATTAACTACCTTTCTCTGAAACAGCTAAGTACATTGCTGAAATTAAAAAAAGGTTGGAAGTAGAAACTAGCATAAAAGGTTACAGACCACCCTATTAACATTTACAAAAGTAATATGCAATTTTAAAACAAGAAAATTATTTAAAGTGCCAGGCACAATTAAATATAAATACCATAACTTGTGGAAGACATAAAGCACTGAGAAAAAGTGCCAGTTTCCAAAATGTTTAATTTGCTGATGGAAGCAAACTCAGCAGTAAGAACGGAATCAATTACACTGCTTAGAATTAGAGATGAATAATTTTGTGACAGCTACTACTAGCAACAAGCTATAAACTTCACTGACTGCAGTGACTTACTTCAACAGAATGAACTCATGAAATGAAAGACAAGATTAAATCAGAAAAAAAAAAAAAATATATATATGGAGGGAAGTTCAGTATTTTAAGAAGATGACATCTGAAAATCGCTTTCTCCCCTGCCCTCCCCTCCACTGCCCAGCAATCTGTTGCATATTTGAAGAAAGCCACTGAACTAGTCTAGCTAGGTTGGTTTGAATACAGCAGTGAAGCCACAGCAATCTAGATTTTATTTCAGTGCATAGCTTAACACAATTTAGTTCAGGTTTACCACACATGTAACAATACTTTTGTATTTACACATAAACTACGTAGCTATCTGAGGATATTTACATATACTCCATGGTAGTCTACTATTTCTGAAAATGAATCATGAACATATTTTGGTACGTTCATAGCTAGTGCAGATACAAACACTGCCTCCTGAACCATCACTTTAAACCCCCCACAGACCCTGTAGCTAAGGCTTTTGCTTGGTTTAAACCAGATTAAAGAAAACAAGCAGTGCCAAGCAGTATGCTTGGCTAGATCTAGCTTCTAAAATTGAATTCTCCTGATAATACTGTTACTAATTTCAACAAATAGACAAGTAGATGGAAAAAGGCATAATTACGATACACTTTATGTTAACTGTTGCAGTGATCTCACTGGGACCATTTGTACGAGCCTGTGTATAGCTGTTTATACAACCAGTATAAATAAGGGTTCTATAATCAGGCTTAAAGCACTTGCCAGTACTTTTGCTGCTCAGAGACACTGTAGTAAACTGAAGCACTCACTGAAAGCAAAAGGAAGCAATCACCAATAAAGTAAATGCAGGTTAACTATCAAACTTGAATAGCATTACTATAAATGTACCAAAATTAAATGCAATGAAGTCCACTTCAGAGCTGGCTCTAGCAGCGTGAAAGAATACTGTTACATTTTATGTGCAGCAAACTATGCACTGTGCTGTTCATATTTTGAAAATATGTTACATGGTCAGAATCCAAAATAAAACAAACATTCTGTTTTGTGGCTTTTAGAGGCAGAAAACATCTCAGCCTGGGAAAATGAAACAGTAAGCAACACAGTACTTATTCACCAGTACTGTATCATATTGCTGGGCAGTACAAATATTAACTGACTTGCATTTCTAACAAGTTAACTAGAACAGATAATACAGTAGCTATGCCAGTCATAGCTAACAAAACACATAATCCAGCATAAAGTTAGATCTTACTGGCTCTAACATCTAATATGGCATATTGGAGAAAAATATTAAAATATTTAAAAGTATACAAAGATATCAGCAAAATTTCACTCCTTTTCACAGTTTTTGCATAAAAAAAACCCACTGTGCAGTGTCATTTCATGCAGTGTTAGATTTTTATCACCTACCATGATAAACCTGACAGCCTAAGTTGCTCCATTGTGCATTTAAGACACAAATCACTTGTGCCAGGAAGACACTATACCACTCAAGTTATCTTTAAATAAAACTTTTCAGTTATATTTTTGTATTGAAGAACAGCAATTTTCTTTCCCTCTTAAGCTACAGTTTTCACACTGTTTCACATTCTTCTCTAATCCTCATTCCAAAGTGTTCACATCAGTTGAGCCTCATCCTGGAGGGGTGCACCATCTCTTACAAACCAGGCTAAATTTAAATAAAGGAAAAAAAAAAAAAAAAACCAAAATAAAAAAACAAAACAAAACAAACAAACCACCCCACACCAAAAAATCCTTCAGAATTAATACAGCCTTTTTTGAAAGTTTGCATATCATAACACTTTTATATTATAGACTGACACCTCACGGAATTTATCTTCTGCTAATTTTGTCTCAAAATTACAGAAATACTACTGTAGGAAAAGAAAACTTAGAACTATATCTACACAGCTTGGCATAGTGTTTCTTTTAATAAAGGCGTCTCAAAAAAAATTAAGCCATCATCAGCTTCACTGAAACACCTTTTTCTAAAATCAAGCATATAGTAAGAAGGAATGGATCTGGTGAAGGATAACTAGGCTGATAGCACCAAGGCACAGTTTTGATAACCTTCTTCTTCCACCTAGTGGCAAGAAGCTTAAAAAACAAGGTCTTTGGAAGTACAGTCACAAGGTGTTTTCAAACACCAACTCTGTAAGATTCGCCGATATTATAAGGACTGGGAATAGAATTGTGTTTCTGTAGAATTTTGGTGTTCATGTTTAATTTCACAAGCAATAAACATACTAGCGTAAGAAGCTGAAAAAAAAAGCACAAGATAAAATTGTTTCAACAATTCTAAGTTCTCTTCATAGGTATACTTTCCTTTCATGAAGCTCAGGTTTGGCTTTCTTTATTTGATTATGCACACACACACATTCAGGTTATTCAGCCTGATCATCTTGTAGGTAAAAGGCTGCAACCATCCAAAGCTGCATTCGGCCTCAACTGCTCAAGTATTTACTAAGAAGAATGGCAGGGAGGGAGAGAGGGGGGAAAATGACATCAAAGCTGCTCAGTATTTCATTAAATTTAGTAAATCAAATACAACAATAGTGTGAACTAAGACAGGTAATTCTATTGCTCTATGGACAGAGGGATGGTTGTAGCAGAACATAAGAACTAATTAAACGTTTCTGCAAACCACTTTTGAGCACTATGTAACAGCAATATATTCATTATCTCAACAGGAATTAAGTAACGGAAGTATTTTCAAGCTTGTATTCTGCTTCTCCTTAGTCACAACAGAACAGAAATAGGAAATTTATTAAACCAAAACTGTATTTTCAGAGGCAATGACAAGTTGACATTATGTTCTTGTTTTAAACTAACTCTGGCATTAAACCTGGGGAAACTCCATCCATTATCCTTTATGTGGAATCTTCTTCTGAAAAAAGACAAGAACAGGGGAATTATTCCCTCAAGTTTCAAAAAAAATTAAAAATTAAAAAAAAAAAAAAAAAAAATTGCATCCATACACTGTCTCGTAAGCTTCTTACCTCAAGACAACACTAGGACACAGGTCTATGAAATCTAAGCTGTGACAGCACCTTATATGCCTCCAGCTGTTCACATTCACAGATTTTGCAAGAAACCACTATCTTTTGGGGCTGTATGTTCCCCCAATTCAGCTGAAATCGGCTAATGGACATAAAAATTGTTGTAGCAGTGGGAGAAAGGTGATGACAAGACTGCCAGAAAGGCAGGAAGGTAGTGATAAGCCAACAGCCTCACTTCCTTAGGAATTCTGGCTAAATACAGTAAAATAATTAAAAATTGACACAACATTGATTTTTCACATCTGAAAATGTCACACTTACCGTTATCTACAGCCTGGAGAAAAAAATACTGTGCACTCCCAGTAAGTATTCTCCCATTTCCTAAGTAATAAAATTCCTCCTGCATCTTTGACTTAATACATCACATGATACAACCAGTATAACACCAAATATTATCCACAGGAAATATTTGAGACAGGTTGATTTTTTTTTTTTTTTTTTTTTTTAAGAGAGCAATGGATAAGAAGTGCCTACAGAGTTGAAGTGTTTAAATCCATTACAAAATGAAATGGATTTGTGGATAGACTGCCTGCTTTCTATCATGCAGCCCTGCATTTTATCAAATTTGTATCCCACATAAAGGGTATCTAGTGGGACAATTTAGCAAATTTATCTGTATTATTCTTGATACATGTTTGACATACAAAACCAGCACAATACTGAATGCCTACATATGTACGCATGTATATACACACATACATTAGCTAGACTGGATTGAATGATGTTCCTTCTATACCGAGATTAATAATTAATGAACACATACTTAGATGGAACTCATGCAGAACAGTCTGTTCTGTCTTTTCCTCATGCCAAAAAGAAGAAATTCAGGAAAGGCAGGCTACAACTGGACTCCACAGCGTAAAACAAGGTCCAGTTTAAAGCAGATCAGAGCAAGAAAACCATCAACTAGCTAGTCATCTCAACGAACACTGATACCCATCCATACAAAGTCCTAGGAGCTTTGAGTGATGCTGGCAAGCATTGTGATATTCATTGACGAGCAATGAATTCACTACTATGTGCTGAAACACCATGCTTCCATCTAACCTGTGACTCATGTAGAGACTGTCTCCTACAGTAACTTTCTATCAAGGAATTCCTTCAACTTAAAACTTCAGAAACAAGTCAGTGTATAAATTCCAGCTCTGCACTCCATGAACGTATATGGAAACCTTCTGATGAAAGCCAGCACTTACAGTTCAGGTTGTTAAGGCTTAAAATCATACAAGTGACTCCAACAAGTGGAGTACCATGTGCCTTGAATAAAGTCTATATGATAATTCCCATTTTCAGAAGCATCCAACATTAAATTTTGTACTGCAGAGACAATTATTTTGCTTTAAAATACTTATTTAGGGAAAGTAATCTACTACCCTCAAAGTTTACAACTTGCAGCCAAAGTCAAATCTGAAGTAGTCAGTTTGAAGTGGGAATGAATATGAGATCAAGGCTCTGAATAAATGATTTGATTTACTGTCCTTTATGTACAAAACATTATTCATCATGTGAAAAACATCTTTGTGGAAAAAAAAAAAAAAAAAGGAGTAAACTCATTTTGACCCTTTGTATACACTTTTTTTAACAAACCGTTGAAAACAAAGACTAAAAGTTTGACAACCGGTTTGTTTTGGGGTTTTTTTGCTTTTAACCAAAATTTCAAAAGCATCTTTGAGATGTTGGTGTCTAGAAGATGGTTTTAATAAATATTTTTGGATTATTCAGTATTTCAGACTGATGGCAGCCTTTAGAAGATTGTAGGTAGAAAAGAAGCCAAACAATTGAATGTACAATACTTATAATTTTCAACAGATGGCACTTTATATCAAGAAATCTATAGTGTCTAATTAAGAGAGAGCAAAAACAATTAGATGCACGAGTGCACTGACATGCCAAAGTCTGCATCCAAAAAAGCCCAATATCCTTAAATTTGAAAGTATACCTCTATAAAACTGAAAGTACAAATAAGGAATCTAAAGCCAAACAAAAACTCTGAAGGAACATTCTCAGATATTAATCACACAGAGATGTTTTTCATGAAGGCAAGTATATTCCCATTTTCTCAGACAAAAAATAAAAGGTAGACTTAAATTTAGAGATGACACAAACATGACTATAGCTATTACTGTATACAAGCTCATAATAGAACAGAGAATCCTTTTAGTAATATTACTTGGAGAGTGCAGTCTTGTGCAGAATTTCACAGGTGTTTTGATATTTAAAGCTACATGGATTTTTAGAACCACTTATGAGTTAACGTTAAAAAAAAAAAAAAAAAAAAAATGCACTCTTCTTGGACATACCAAAAGGACCAACAGCAATGGGCAGACATTGCAACATGGGAAATGGTTATTAGGCAAGTTTTCATAACAGAGTAAGTATTGAAACAGGCTACACAGAGCATCTGAAGCTCCATTTTTTGGAGTTATTCAAAACTCAACAAGCCCCCGAGTGATCTCATCTATCTTCAACAATAGCCCTGCTTTGAGTGGGATATCAGACTGCAAGAACATCAGTCCCTTCTAGGAAGCTATAGGATTTTAAATTGTTCAGAAGAAATTGCAACACAAGAGGATGCGACCCAACACCACATCCTCAGGGTGTAATTTCTGAAAAATACTCCCTCAGTTATAACTGAGCTGTATTCTCCCAGAGTCCCAAAACAAACCTCACAAAACTAGAGAACATGACCTTTTAGCCTGTGATGACGACATTTCAACAAGATGTAGGAAGTCCTCTCTCTAGTAGGGGACTGAGGACCATGTCTTGGTCTGACTCCTCATTCTGAAATAAACCAAACAAGATAGATTTTAAAATCACCTATTTTTCAGATGTAAGATCTGGTTAGTGGGCAAGCTTCCCACTTCCTAAGTTAATTTATATAGGATCAAGTTAGCAGCCACAGTCAAGAATCATGTACCATGCTAGACAAAAAAAATGACATTATCACTTGTAAATTGTGAGAATTTACAATTAGATGTTGCCATCTAACAGTATTCACTACTGTTAAAAATATTCATGCCTGTACATAGAAAAAGTAAGCATTTAAAATTAGAGTATTTCTAACATCAGTTGGCATGCATACAGAATTCGCCTATGTCTGAGCTGAATCCTTAAGGTGATGTGACACCATCTTGGAACAAATGAGCTTTTGTAGGTACATCAAAAGGTTTTTAAACATTATTTGTCCCAGAAATTTTTCCTGGAGTATATAAAATCTTTTGTAGATCTACTGTCCATACCTAAATATCACTAGAAATTCCACATTGAATTTGAAGAAGAGAAGTCTGATAGTAAACTAACACAGATTAAGTTCCCTTTCAATACCGTGCAAGGAAAAACTTGTAGAGGAAGGTGTAAGACAGGGTAGTGCAATACCTCCATAGCACTTTGCAATGCAAGTACTGGGCCACAAATGCCATGATAGCAATATTCTTTTCTGTTCCAAGAGGAGGTATTCTTCCTCCTGATTGCAATCAAAAAAAAAAAAAATAATTTAGACATGTAAGACTCATTCAACAGAATGACAAACAAACAAGAAAATACAGCAGAAATGGACTAACTGCAAGAAACTGAAGGATTCCAAGGCAGATATTGGCCCTCTCAGGCTAGAGCTCTCTCAAAACCACAGCTGTAATTTTAGCACTTCATTTTAGCACTTCTCCCCTTCATTGGTAGGAGCACATATGAAAAACTCCATACCTACATGAACTGAAGCACAGCTGTTGCATAGTATGTACATTCAGATACTTTGCAGTTGATTTTAAGACTGATCAATGATTTTGATGTCAAGAAATGCCTTAGGAATCTGATATTTACAGACTGCTCAGAATGAAGTTGCTTCCATACAGCTTCATCCAACCTTAATGCCATAAAATATTATGCCTCAATCCATTTAATTATTGAGAGATTTCCAAATATCTGATTCAGGCTGCTTCCAATCTTCTCCCATTAGTCCTTTCAGGTTCAAATCTTCAAAAAAATTCCAGGCAATGACTGCAAAGAAAAGCAAAATAAAAAAAGCTGTAATTCTTGTAGTATGTGTCTTAGTAAGATACAATATCCTCCACAGGTTTAACTCATCTCTATTTTCAGGTTTTCCTGGACAGAAACGTAACCAGCATTTCATGTGTTCATTTTCCAAAACTTAAGTTTATAAATAAAACACACTACCATGTTTCTGAAAATCTCATCCCAGAAAAACACAGGGCAAAATTCTCAGCTACAAACAAGCATTACACAGCATAAAGTGAAGTTAAAGCGCTCACCTTTTAAATTCCCTTAGTTCATATTGCCTGGAACTGCAGTCAGAGCAAGTGCACAGTAATATCCTGCTTTATGACTCACCTGCACTCCAATAGAATAAAAATCTACAACTCCTGACCATTTGAAAAGTGGTATCACAGGGATATTCCTTCCTTACAGAAAAAGAGGAAGTCTGGATAAGGAAGCTAGAGAACATTTTTTCCTCTAAAAGTTTTATTTTCTTTTAAGCATTATGGATCAGTTCTTGCTAAAACTTTCTCCTTTAAGCTATCACACAGAAACAATAGAATGAAGACACTGAAGCCAATTGCTAATTAATACTTAATCAACTGACAAAAAGTAGACGAGTAGACGGAACATCCGACACTAAACTCACCATTTTAAAAGGTAAATGGAATTCTCTTATTTGGAAGAGATTTCTAAAAGTAAAGACAAACTAAGAGCAATGAAAGTAGCAAGGAGTAACCTCTTCACATAATTGCATCTTCTATCAATGTCTGAAAAGTTAAGGGTTTTTTTGAAAGGGGTGCTATAGAAAGAATAGGAAAATATTACAGCCAGTTTACCACAGAAAAATAAATAGTATTTATTTCTTACGAAACACTAAGAAAGGGAATTTATTAGCAACAGCTTAAAATTTTTAAAATAAACAGTTGCAGAAGCAAAATTTATCTTAAATAAAGACAAAAAGGGCAAGTTATCTAAAATTTACCTTACCTGGCTGCCAATGTATGTTAAGTAACAAGTTTGCATAAGAACTATAATATACCCACTAAAGCTCATTTATACAAAATACCCAGAAGTACCAGCTCTTATCAAACCATCTCAGCCTTACAGTTGAAGAAAATAAATCAGCCTAAAGCACAGTTTAAAAATCAAGATATCCTAGTTTTTCTATTGATACTGGATATCCTTTTATTATACTTTTCAATTTAGTCTGCCTTTTAAAATTTTTCCCCAATATGGAGCCATCTGTAGAGGTAAGGTTGTTTAGAACAGTAGGGGAGAAGCAAAAGAAGCAAAAGAGGTCTCCTGGAAGTGTATCTGGTAAAATGAACATTAAATCACATTTCAGGAGGTGCGGAGGAAAGGAAAAAGCAGAACAAGCTTTCTATGATTTAATTGAGAAAGGTGATAAAACAGATGCCCACAGTGTTGAATGCATCATTTCCTATGCATCTAAGGGATGATAATACAGAAATCAAGAACTTATTACAGCTATCTGCCACAGTGCTTTATAGAAAGCACAGTGCCAATGGATCCGTGGCTAAGCAGTATAATTAAAATAATAGCAGCACTCAAAGAAAGCCAGATTAGCTTTCTTTGAGTATTCCAGAAATAGTGTAAATATATTACAGAAAAGCTAATTTTATGCTTACAAATCTGGTTTCTGTCCTTCCTGTAGTTCATACTGAGGTACCGGATAAAGTGCTTCATATTTGCTTTCTTCTCCTGAGCCATGAATTGCAAATGTATTGAACCTGTTAATGCATGGTGGAAAATAATTCTGAGGAAGATGAACTTTACCCTCCCATTTGGTTTTCATTCTGGTCACCTCAAACTCTAAAGAAAGTTCTTCCTGTTAAAGACAGGAAAAATAAACAGAGATAATGCCATCTTCTAATCGGGCAACAGGTACCTAAACGTAACTAGGTTTTCTGTACATTATGAATGTACTTGACCACTTACTTTCCATACTCAGGCCAGAAAGCAGCAGCAACACGTGCTGTCTATGGCTGTCAAAAAAATCAGAGCACCGTTTTCTTCAAATTATGCCAGTTGCACAATTATTAGTGCACTGTTCTGCCACAAATACGTACACTCCCCATACTGGAACAATTTGCAGTCTTCCTCATACACATACCTTACAAGCATTAGAACTCAAAATGCAAATAACATATGTAAGTTTCAGAGTGCTGTACTTATGGACAAACTTCAACTTCTAAATATTGTCCAGTTCTGTCATTCAGGAAAAATGCTTCTACAACTAAAAAAAACCCAAAAAACAAAAAACACCAAAACACACTGACAGTATTTTACATTAACTATTTTGTAACACCCTGAGACTTTCATTATCCCCCTAAAACAATTCTAGTTTCATGATTTTCGGCCTGTATCATGCCAGATCTTGACTAGCTGTGTACATGCTACTGACAGCTTCCTAACTATTTGAAATGCTGAGCCATAACTGTAACTTCAAGAGTTTTTATTTCTAATGCTTATCATCATAAAGTGGTTTAAAAAGCACTGTAGTAATCTATTTACTTTACCACTTTCAACTTTCAAAACACTCATCTCGATGTTGCAGAAAAATATGGCCTACTAACTATATTAGCTCTCCATAAAAATAAGAAAAGCATCACCACACAGCTATTTCATCCAGTATGCTTGCTGTGAACAAAGCTGACCAAGATAGACTGATCCTAATCAATAATATGGCAGGCACAGGCACTCCAGGAAGGGTACTTAAGTGCAGAAGTCTTGTGTTTGCTGGTAGCCTGAGGATTAAAAAAAAAAAAAAAAAAAAAAAAAAAAAAGAGAAATAGTTAAGAAAGCACTGAGACAAGTGATTACTGTTCCAGGCGTACCGGAAAGCCATGTTGAACCACCTTTCAGGAACACAAAGGAGAATTATAATGGTGTTTCTCAACATCAATGACATTATTAGAAAGCTTCAGTTAGAATTATGATTATTTTGTTTTTACATAAGCCTACTTAGTATAATCATATCAGAGAGGTGCTAACACTCTTTCAGTAGGGCTTTAATCAGAATAGTTCAATAATTAGGAAGTAGAGAACAGCCAGAAACAAATTTTTGCATTATTCAAAGCAGGTGAAAGTGACAGAATTGACAGGAAGCAACAAAGAAAACAGCATTACTATAAGAATATTCCCCATTCCATTTGGGAACAGTCTTGAATCATATTTTATAAGTTGCTATCTCTTTGTTTCATACTCCCCCAGTCCTCAAATAAGACTGTGGAAAACCAATTAAAATAGACATAGATTCTCTACTTCTTAAAGCAAAAGCAGAACCCATCTTTAGGATTTCACTTCTACTTACCAATTGCAACTGCATTTATATATACATATACTCCACAAAATTATTTTGATATTCAAATATGTTAAGCCCCTGTTATTCCACAAATTATATCAGTAACTCAGAAACTAACTTCGATTGCCTACATTAGGCACTTGACTAAGCACTCTTCCTTGACTAGGGAGAGTCAGCCTCATCATTCTTGAAATCAATCCAGCTCATTGGACTTCATTTCTTCCCAGTCACTGACTGACATAACATATTTGCTTCTTTTCCCAGTCATTTGTATTGTTGCACTACTATAAAACAACCACTCACCATATGGCCAGCAGTGCTAGTGATGAAAATCATTTCATTGCCTAAAAAAAGAGTGTTGCTGTTTATACAGTTTGGGGTAGTTTTCAGCTGAATATAGCATGAGGCTTGTAGTTACTTAAGGAGCTGTTTAAGGATAAGGCAGTGATTGCAAGTAAACTCTTTCCTGGACTCTTCTGGATACAACAGAATAGTAAGTTTTTACTTTACATTTCAGTACAAGCAGTACTGTGACCAAAGAAACTGAACTAGATGTCATACACTCACAACCATTAGATCAGTTAAAAAAAAATAACCATCACAGACTCTTAAATAAAGACCATCCATATTAACTACAGAGGAATATCACTGTCTACACAAATTAGATACAACTGCAGAACAGTTATGCTTACCCTCATAGTCCCACAGTCTACTAAAAGGTTTCCCTGGCTCTCCAAGTGGCGCTGGAGGGTCATTAAAGAAGGGAGCACTAACTTCCATTAGCAGTCCCACATTGTCTGACTTCAGCCAAATTGTTGCTGGCCCACGGCTCACAGGTAAACCATTCCATGTGTGTTTAATTGTAAATTCCATCTTCATACACTACATAAATGAGAAAGGAAAGTTCTGTCAATGATAATCTTTGATTCCATTTCAGCACCAACTTCACTGTTTGCTTGTCCAGGAAAAAAAAAAAAGCACACTTTTGTACAAAGTCAATCACCAAATCATGTTTTTATATATTAAAAGAACTGAAATAGTTTAACTTTTCAAAGCAACTAAATAAGCAGTTACATGAATGCTTTTCATAGGTTTTTATACTTGCATGGTAACAAATCACCCCGACTCTTACCAAAGGTAATTTCAAGTATGTACCTAAATAAACACCTTCCAAAGCCATAAAAAATATCTATCAAGAAAACACAGACTCCACTACAGGACCTTAGATGATTTGGTGTCATGAGAAAAACAGATTGAGAAAGGCCTTTCACGAATGAGATACAAGCAAATGAAACAGTTAGCTAAAGCTTTCCTTCACAGTCACTGCAAACCACCCAAACTAAAGGATTTCAAGCCAAAGTGCAAGCTCATATTGTTAAGCACATTGAATGCTTGCAGAGGAGCAAGAGCAGAGAATACTGCACTCCAACAGCTGTTGCCACTTTGAAATATACAAACCTTATGAATAGTCTTAATCTATTTAATAAACAAAAGAACCAGTAGAGCCCAGTTTCCAAACAATTTTAAAGCCCCTGAAGCCTTACTCCTCCCCTCTTTAGTATTATGAGTTCATTCCATATTGATGGTTATTTTTTCATCCCTTACACATCTAGCCATACAGGAAGTGAACTGGCAGTACATAGCCCAGCAGAGAATTATAAAGTTCTGTGACCAGAAAGATGCTAGCTCAGTACTTACGCTGTAACCACAATGGGAAACACTAAATTGGATCATTTAATCTCTGCTTCACTACCTACTTCCTTGGGACTCACAGAAAGGTAAGTGTAGCTTATCACATTTTGCAAGTATTGTCAACATGTCTAGCACATGAGACAGAACGTAACTACATGCATCACACTTCTCTATATGCCATAGCTTTGCTCTTATGACTGCAAATTAACTGTCTCATACACTCTGCTACAGACATACCAGCCAGCTTCTCTTCACTGATGGGTCATCCTGAAAAGCACCAGATCTCCCCTCTTTCTAGCTATTTTACTGACCTAAGCCCAATGACATAAGTAGATACACTCACAATAATAAATGACTGTGATAATGATGTGACCAAAGAAGACTGACAGATTAGAGAAAGTTTGAAACAATAGGTTTAATCATTAGATACCTTAGGAAGTCCAGTAAAAAAGGAAAGTCAAATACTGGAATAGCACTTTGACAAGGCTGCATTTAAATAAACTGAAAACTAATTAAATTCTTATATCACCATTTTAACTGCATAAGCCAGACAAGCATCAGATGTGCTTTATGCAAGAGACCTGGAATAGCCCTAGAAACTATGAAACACTTTACCATCATTAATGTTTGCTCCAACTCAAGTGGCAGGTGAGTTTCTGGAAGCTAGACTGCACAACCTGAGAGAAAACAGCCATTGTACAAAGCACGGGAAGACACTTTACAGCATCCTAACAGCATTCTTAAGCCAGTAGAAAAGGGCTCACAGTCCAGTATTAATACTAAATCAAACAGGAAAAGCTAAATCACCACAGTTTAAAACAAAAACAGATAATTAGTTAGGTATTCCAAGCAAATACAGTGACAGCTTTCTGCAATAATTACAATGTATATCACCAATTAAAAGAGCAATATGTTAAAAAACAAGTCCCTTTCACAACACAAACAGCTGCTGAAACATACCCAATAGGCTACTTCGCCTTAAAATGATTTAGAAAATGTTAGTCCACAGAAAATGTAGGCAAGAGCTGTGCTTTTAGTGTTTTTAAGCTACAAACACTGAGCAGCATAAGCATGAACTCTCCAGAGATGGTAAGGCCCTTCCTAGTGTTTTCTGAATGAACAGAATTCCTGTAAATTGAATACATGTGCCTTATGCACTCACCATGGAAAGAAACAAAACAGAATTTCATAAGGAGGATTACTTCCTGAAAATAATAAAGTTTAAGACAAGATGGGTGCATGTAAACAAATTCATGAAGTGTTATGAACCCATTCTATATTACATTATGAAATTAACATGCACTTAGAAGTGAACATTCCCTTCTATCATTCAGTTTCAATTTGTGCTAATATATTTAACTATTGGCTTTCACTGGTCAAGGCAAATGCCTGAAACACCTATTTGAAAGGACTACCAGATTTTAGTAGCTTTTTAATAAAAGTAGGCTAGAAAGATCTTAAAATAGAAAGCGCCCTGGGTTCTGCAACACCAGTCATTTTTCTCCTTCTTAGTAGCTGGTGCAGTGCTGTGTTTTTGACTTTCGGCCTGGGAACAGCACTGATAACACCAATGTTTTTAGTTGCTGCTCAGTAATGTTTATTCTGACTAACGACTTTCTGAGTCTCATGCTCTGCCAGGGAGGAGGGGAAGCCGGGAGGAAGCAGGGACAGGACACCTGACCCAAACTAACCAAAGAGGTATTCCATACCACAGCACGTCATGCCCAGTATATAAACTGGGGGCAGTTACCCAGAAGGGTCACATCACTGCTTGGGTTGGGCAGGGTACTGGTTGGCAGGTGGTGAGCGGTTGTATTCTCTTCCCTTGTTATTTCCCTTATCATTATTATTGGTGGAAGCAGTAGTGGTTTTGTACTATACCTTAGTTACTGGACTGTTCTTATCTCAACTCGTGGGAGTTACATTCTTTCAATTCTCCTCCCCATCCCTCTGGAAGCCAGGGGGAAGAAAGGGGGCAGGAGTGAACAAGCGGCTACATGGTTCTGAGTTACTGGCTGAGCTTAAACCACGAGAAGTACATGACTAGCTATCGTTCCTGAAGTAACGTGAAGCTTGCCTTTGGGCATAAGATTCGAAAGGTTGTCTCTGGAAAAGTCACGACATAGCAAGTTTAATAGGGGAAAAAAAAAAAAAAAAAAAAAAAAAAAGACAAAAAAAAGACAATGAAATAATGTAAGTTGCTAAACTATTTTAGACACTACTGTAACTGCAGTGCCTAAAATGAAGACAAGACACAAGATGCATCACACATATACATCCCTATTTGTACCTGTACGATAGATGACTTTTTTTTGGTTAAAAAAAACCCTAACTCCTGCAGGGACAATTCACAGTATGCCTAAATGAATATACTGAAGATTTAGCCTGCTGCCGTAAACCCCTATTACTCTTGAATAGAAGAGCATGGAATCTAAAACAATCAAAAAAAAAAAAATCAAACAAATACTATGGGAAACTGCAAAACATTCATTAGCATCTGTTGCTCAATTTACAGGACAGAAGATGTAAAATTTTCCACATTAATAGCCTTTAGTGCAACTTTTATTACATTGCACAGACTTAGATAAGCTGGTTACTAGCATGCTTTTTAATTATAATAAAAACAGCAATACATAGAAATAGTGTAAAAGCAAATTAAAACAACGAGGGGCAACCCTCCGTTACTTTTAACATCACACCTCTACCAGTTGCTAATACGCTATAAAGACATGCAAACGCTCAGTAGCTTTACAGCAAGTACTTTCTCAGCCACTTTGTAGTCATACTGCATGGCCTCAAGCTACACAGTGCCCAGAACACCTAGCTGGTATGCTCAGACCTCAGCAAGCAAGGAAAAATCTGCTGTTCGCCGCTGCCACTACTTCATAGCTCTCCCTACCGAACGGATTTACGTCTTCCATTCCAGATCCCAACCACACTAGTAAGAAGGAAAAGAACAAGTAGGAAGTAATTACCCTAGTGTTTTTCTTAATTCCTCCAAGATAACAGGGGGAAAGTCAGAAACCGAGTAGAGACAGTAGCTTTTAGCGTATTTAAGACTTCGCTTTTAGACACAGGCATGAGCTCCCATAGGGCTTCAAGGTGTCTTCGGTCTCGGAGCGCCCTTCTTCAACGCCAAGTCCCTCAGATGCGTTCACCAAGGCACTTCTTACACACGCAGACACCCACCCCCCTCCTTCCCCCCTCCGCCACTTCGCCCTCCTCCAGCTGCCGCCACAGTGCTCCAGCGCGCATGCGTGGGTGCGCGCGCACACAGCTACCCCCCCCTCCGCCGCGAGTGATTGCTGATCGCGGCTGGAGCGGCCGCGGAGAGCGGAGTTCGAGGGGGCTCGGCCTTTAGGCGAGCTGTGAGCGCGGCTCGAGGCGGGGTTAACAACTGCTGAGGCGTGCGCGGGCCGTTAGTGCCGGTTGGTGCCCAGAGTCGTTTTCCTCTCAGACGGCGGTACTGGCGCCGTTGCTGCTCCGGGCTGAGGGGAAGGTGTGTGGAGGCTCTCCTAGGTGCAGCTGTGGCTTTATTTAACGCGAGAAGGGGGAACTGGTGGGTGAGGGAAGTGTGTCTTCGCTGTCTGGAAGTTATTGATTCCGTCTTCTTAATGGTTCTGGTCTTCTTTATCCGCCGGTGAGCTGAACGGCCGAAATTACTGGTGTTTCTCCGGGTTTTTTCGAGCAGGCTTTCTTCGAGCTAGTTGAGCAGGGGTGAAGTTTCCCACGGGAAACGTGGCTACTGAGCTCAACAGTGGGGAGAGTCAGGTGAGATCTCTGCCAGCGGTCAGCATCTCGGGCTGCCCACCCGCTCCTGACACTTGGCGTGTCGGGACACATTGTGTGCCTTCAAAGCACTACGCTGTTAAACATTTTTGGCTGACAGGTTTATGTAGATAATGTCCTATGTTATAGCTCTTATTCTCAAACTTGATATCTTTCAGATCAAAGGCTAAGTATGCTACATGAAATAGATGAGATTTTGAGAGCTACTGCTGACCAGGTACGTGAACTTGGGGAAGGAAGTAGTAAGATATTTTTTTTCATAATGAAGTTTTGCAACAGACATCTTTCTATACATAGACCACAGCCTGCTTCAGAGTGGCTGGCCTTGCATTGGGTCCGTCCTACAACTCTAGAGCTGCTTGTTGTTCTTCCAAGCATAAATAATAGAATAAAACTATCATAACAGTGAAATTCTGGTGTATTTAATGCATTTTTAAAAGTTTGTCATATGCAGGAGAACATATCCTTGAGAGAACACATGATTTCTCCTTTAGTAGACACTCACTCTTACAGACTTAATGTTTTTTTCTAAGAGATTGGTCTCTTGTTAAGAGAACTTTTTATGCTGGGTACAATCAACCTGTCTGAAGGTCTGAATAGAAGCTAGCTTATGAGTCTTTGCTGATGCTGAGGTGCATGGAAATGAACTTAGCACTTACACAAACCTCTGATTGCTCTTTGAAGAGTGAGATGATTCCTCCTCAGATCCAGTTGTGCTTTATATCAGAGCATCTCCAGGAAACAAAGAAAAAGTTGATTTTTTTCAAATTGGGCCACTTAAGTATTTTTGAGCATAAACCTGAAAGTGATCATGTGGGATATTGTGTATTAGTACAGTACAGACAAAACAACAGCTTTGGGGTCCATATAAAAATTTAAAACTACATGCAATCATGTGCGATTATTAACATGTAAAGTATACTATTACAGAAAAATGCCCTTGGTGGTGGTGTCATGTCAGGATCCAGGATGATGGACGAAAGGTAACTGATTGCAAGTGATAAGTGGGAATACTACGAAGTACTTAAAGAAATCATCACACGCTTTTAAAAATTTAACCAGGTGAACCTGGTCTTATGTGAATATATTCACAGCTCTGAACTCGTCTGTAGATCTGTAAAAGTGTTCCTGTAGTAGTTGCTTTTAGATACTGTTCTGTTAATTCAGTGAACTAAATATATGACTTTTCTTCTGCAATCTGTAAAATAAAGGATGAGATATGAATGGGGGAATTCTCTAGTCTAAATTGTAAGATGATAAATAGAAGTGCAGCTAGGACTGTACTGATCTAGGTAACAGCTGTCTGTTGAGGTCGGGTGGCTGTTTTTAAAAGTGCTTATTTGACAGTCTTCAACTAGACTTTGCCTATTAGTAAATCGTTTAATAATTATTGTCATTCCTGTTATAAAAATAGCCTATCCTTTCTTGTTAGCTTTTAAGGTATTATCCCTTTAGACTAATACAAAATTTTCAGGTAATTACTGTCAATTAAAAAAAAAATGCTAGGAAGACAAAAAAGATATTAGTGGAACTACCTTATTTTACATTGTCTTACAGGCTGCTTTACTGTTGTATGTGAAAGCAGTAGCAGTCTACTTTTCCATCATTTGGGATTCTATGTATGAAATATGGATGCTGTCTTAATGCTCATTTATAATGTCACATGTTCTAAGTTCTGTTATAGAGGAAATATGCTGTTGATGATCATACTTTAAAAATAGTAAGTGTATTTGTTCATTTGATTCTGGTGAATGTCCAGCTTAGGTATAAAGAAAAATGACTGTTCTTTAGATTAAGAATTCTTTAAAACTAGTTAATTATCAGAGCAATGTTTCAGTATTTACGAAACTTAGCATGTTTTTCAACTTTTTAGCTTGTCAGCTCTGATGAAGGAGTATAATGAACAATTGGAAGAAATGAGGAAACAGCAGCAGCTTTATTGGGTATGGATGTTCCTAACATTTCAGACTGTAAATTCTTAGTATTTTATAGTATTGATGTCTAGGCTATTAGTTTTTGTCAGTAAAGGAAAGTCTGCCTCCGCCACACTTCACAAACTTGCTGGATTACAGTCTGCTTAAAATGGATGAATGGAGAGCTTTCAATTAAAAGGTTGGGAGATCGTCCAAATTGCACAGATTACTGTTTGGAGAAGTTTTGTAAAATAAAACATACATGGTTTATGTCTCTACATGTTCGGATGTGGTTGCAGGTATTTTCCCAGGTGACATTCAGGTGAGGCAACTGTTTCTCTCTTACCTTACAGGTCTGATTTTGGCTGTGCAGTCCAGCTCAGTCCTGCAAATGTAGATGCACCCAGCCTTCTTCATTCTTAATAATTTTTTAGATTCTAATAATTCTTTAAATGTTGATTATCATGGAGACTCTGATGGAGGGGGACTGTCCACCTTTCAGCCACAGAAAAAATAAACTTTTTAATGCTTCATATGATCACTGAAAAGCAAAGTAATGATACGTTTAATATTTAAAACCTGTGGCAACCAGAAAGCAGTTTTTACTTGTGATCTACATGCAGAAGAGATCCTCCAGTTTTGATTTAATGCACTGAATTTGTTTAATTTGTCTATCATAAGTATTATGCAAACACAGTCTTGAAGCTTGCCTGATTTCAGAAGGCAATAGAAGCACTATGTTTTTGTTGCACTAGTTAACAAAACAGTCCGTTTGGCTCGTGTAACTGAAGTTTGTCCTCAGTTAATTTTTAAACTGTTTTCTCAAATATTTACTGCATGAAAGATGAGAGTTATCCACTGTATCTCTAAAAGAGCTTGAGTTAATAAAGAATCAATCTGTAAGAGCCATAAGAACTCCTAAAGGTAAGTTTAATGCTCATAATAGCTTCTGAATGCTTTAGATATAACACGACCTGGAATATACAGGACTTGGCAGCTCTTAAATTTAAGTAGCATCCTGAGAATTTCCTTAAAGAATTAACAAAGTTTGTGTCACCTGAATGAGTGCTTACTCTTGCATGTTTTTATGTTAGGTACAAATGAGAGAGATGAGACAAAAGCTTGAACAGGTCACTCGGGAAAATGAAAGGTAAATAACTGCACTTCTGCTTTTCTTGATTTCTAAACCTTGAAAAGCTTTTTCTCTAGGACCTTGAAGTCTTTTGAACCTACGTAACAGTTGAAGATTTCATACAAGCTCAGTGGCTCAATGTTTGTGCCTTTAAGTGCTTACTATAGATTACAGCACCATGTTTAGGAGATTTAACTATGTATCTAAAAGAACTAGATTAAACTATTTCAAACTGTCCATTGTGTTTGTAGAACATAAAAATAGATTTAAATATGACTTAGAAGTAAACAGTAGGTACAGATTGAAGGTATAATGTACTTCAGTTGTTAAAAATATCCTTGTTAAAGAAATACTTTGCTGAACTTAGTTATTTGAATTTCAGGCTGCATGCAGAGTTGAAAGAGGCTATTGAGAAGCAACTGGACGCCTTTCCTTTCGTGTCTCTAGGAACTGATATTCTTGCAGATGAATATATAGTGGAAAACCTTCAAGAGCAACTAAAACTGGAAACTCAGGTGTGTGAGATAAAGCAGTACAAATGTTTTACTTTTTTGTTGTGACTTGGCAGTGATTTATTTATTGGTTCAGAATTAAGTTGTTCAGAGTTCCTTGACACTCTTTTGAGGCATTCTGACGTTCTGTAGCTAAATAAACAAGTGTTTGTACTATCAGCTGAGACCTGAAGGAACTTCTTTCCTAGATTAATGTAAGGTTTTTTAGAATTAATTTGTGTCTGTGGTTTTTACATAGTTGACTTCAACTGGAAGTCAACCAGACCAGGAAATTAATGAAATACTTTGTTCAATTCAAATTTTTGTAGTAGAATAAAAATAGAGGTTAAGACCTCTCTTTAGAGAATGATAGATGAAGGTAAATGTGCTATAATTAAATATTTCATACAAGCTATTGTTCTGTAACAGGCAAAGGAGCAAGCAGTAGAGCTTTGGCAGACTGTAGTACAGGAGCATGATCAACTCCAGCAGAAGTACCAGGAATACCTGACTGAAACAAGGATTCACATGATTGAAATGCAAAAGCATAAAGTAATTTTAATTTGTTTTTGTTAATTTTGGAATCTTTCTATACTGTAGAGGTGATGGGGGTGTGTGTGGTCAAACTGAAGGAGGGAGGTGCCTACCAGTACTGTTAGTTATTTTCCATAATAGTTACCTAAAGGTGCGTGGTTAGATGCGGTCACTGATTCATCAGCTAGATGCACTGTTATGACTGGAAAATTCTTTATTTCAAATATACGGGCAGGAACTTGCAGAGGACATGGAGTCTTACTGTGTATATATGTATATGTGCACAAGATTGTCATGTGCATATAAATGTGGTTTTTATTGCAGGGTTGGAAATCATGGTTTTTTTGCCGTTTTTAATTAAGGGGTGTGTCTGCTACTGTATTTAGCAAAAATACTTATAATAGCATCATAGTCTATGTGACACTTTAAAGGCACTGCTTATACTTTCATATTTTGGAAATAAGTATGTATGAGTATTGGAAGGAGGCAATTTATAACTGAGTGAAACTTGGATACATCTTTCAGTAGCATGTCTTAATTATCCAAGTTACTACGTCAACACATAAAAGCAATCTAATTAAAATCTACAAAGGCATATTGGGTTTCCTGCGGTGTGTATACATTTTTGGGAAATGTTTTCAGTTGACTATGAAACTATAATTATACACTCTTTGTGATGATAATGATTATAACAAGCTCTGAATTCTCTTTTTAGGATCAGCTGACTGGTTCTCAGAGGTTGACTCAGCAACTGCGCATAGCCAATGAGAAAAAAGAGTTGGTAAGTAAAACTTCTGAAAAATGACCTAGTAAATTATGGGGAGGGGTTCTACTAGAGCCTCAAAGTATAAAAGAAAAGCAAAAAGTCCTTCATATATACCTTGTTGAAAAAGAAATTGTGCCTTTCAGAATTGCAGACTTTTCTGGGGATGAGACAAAAATCAAGTAGTAACAGCTCTTTTTTTCCTTAACTCCAAACACCTGGTCAGCGTGGTTGAGAGGTTAGCTCTTAATATTATGTGAGCTCTTTCTTCAAGAAGTCAGGTTACACTCATAATTTGAGTATGTGGTGAGTACACTTCAGTTACACATGTCCAAAGCCATCTTCACAAAGGAAAAATTGAATTACCATCTTTTATACAGGCTGTTCTCTGCCATATGTTTACTGATTGTTTGGCACTTCTGGCTTCAGTGTCTGTTGTCAACCTTTTCAAAGATTTTTCTGAGCAATAATCGTCTACCAGTACTTCATCCATATACTTGGATTATGAGACACCTTAGTCTTTAAGATTTAGCCTAGGACTTCCCAGGATTAACAAAAACTTTTAATACTGTAAAAAAATCAAGGTGAAATCCTGACCTACTATAGGTAGTCTACTGTCTTCTGTCTTTATCACTGGAACCCTTTTTCCTCAGATGTGACCTCCTGTTAAAATATTCTTGTTAAAATATTAGCCAGATTTCTTTGGTGTGAAATAACGTGGGTATGAAGGAAAGATTATTACATTCTTTGTCATGGTGCCTCTATTATTGAAACTTCTCTATTGCCATCTTTTCCCTTTCCCTACTTCTCTATTCTGTTCAAAGCCAGTGAAGTCTTTAAATGTTCTTTGATGCTTTTTTCAACATATCTAATCATTCTTATAGCTCACCTTTAAATTCCAGTTGTGTCATCATTCTTGAACTGTGGTGCTGGAAACAGTACAATATTCCAATTGAGCCCTTACCAATGTTGTGTAGTATATTGCAGATTACTACAGAACTGTATCTTGCAAGCAGTTGTCCTGTTAATAAAAGCAAAATAACACTGAGAGGAACTTGTATATTATGTCATTTCAAAATTAACTATTCTGTAAAGATAGATTCTTTAGAGTTATTGGGAGGTAGCTGTCTGAAAAAAAATCTTTTGAGGCAGTTTTGCTGAGGGTTTTGCAGTTACAGACTGTTTAATCTGCTGTTACGACGTCAGTAGTAGGTACCTAGAAAAACAATCACTAAATGCTTAAAATCATAAAATTGGGAAGAGATGATATGGAGAGAGAGTAAAATATGTGAACTCATGGAAAGAGATGAAACAGATGATGTTAACATAAAGGTAATCCATTTGTCCTATCCAAAGGATATTACAATTCTCATCTCAGGAAGTTTCTGTGCTACGAAAATATGGGGAGGATTAAGTAAAATCACTTCTGTGTTTGCCCTTCTAAAATACTCTGTCTAAACCTTGGAGATGAGCCACAGTTTTAAATAGACCTTGCTGGCTATTTGAATGGTATTATATTGTGTAGAAGTGCCCTGTCACAATTCTAAGCATCTATTTTCAGTACTGTAAGGAACATGTTACATGTATCTCCTTATTTTGCAGATTAATCAACAGCTTCTGCAAATGGTAGCACAACAGAATGTGGAACTAGAGAACCAACAAAAACAACTGAGGTATAAACTAGGCAATTAAAAAATTATTAATTATCTGTTCTATAGCTTTTTCTAACCTGCTACTATATCATGGGCCTTGTTTGTACTGTAAACTGCCTTGATAGTGATAGTTACAATGGTTTCAGTTAAAGCCTCTTAAGTTTGTTAGAACTGTGCATCATTAGTGTTAGGGTAGCAAATTTCCAGTTAGCAATACTTGTCTCAGCTGTTTCCTGAAATATTCAACATTTGACTGTTGGTTTAAAAAGAGCAAAGTGTCAGTATCACAGCAAAATTTACTCTGGAGATAAGTTTTCAGTACAAGACAGTTTGCTCAAAATCCAGTGACATAATTACTCATTAACATTCTGAAATTTGAATGTTCAAAGTAGTTTTAAATTTGAATGATGTTAATAAAATTTCCATTCACTGTTTGTCAATAATGAGCAATAAAATGTGGGCTCTTTGGAAATTAGAGGTAAGAGGAGTATTAATTATATTCCTGAAGTATATCAAGGAAAACAAGGAAAATAGCCGTGACACAATTTCATGATTATTTGTATTTACAGCCAGAGTCTGTTCAGTGCCAGTTTACTGTATCTGTTAACCCTTCTAATTAGTGATGGTTGAGGTAAAACTAAAATTTCAGTAACTAGTGGATTTGTAGAATGACAATAAAAAGGAAATTGATTCTATATCAACCAGTGATGATTTTTTTTTTCTTTTATAGCTTTACCCTAAAACTTTAAATAAGCTCTTTAAAATAAACATTTATGTTTATAGGCATGAAATTTATAATGTGCTTAAATTTGGAGTTAAATTTTCCTTTGATTTCTAGATACTGTAATTTCCTTCAATACTGTGATTAAAATATTTAGTATAGTTGGACTGCTGTGATTTTGTTAGATGGTTTTCTATTTTGATTTTTAAAGAACATAGAATCATAGAATATTTAGGGTTGGAAAGGACCTTAAGATCATCTAGTTCCAACCCCCCTGCCATGGGCAGGGACATCACCCTCAAAATGGTAAAAATCACTCCTATTTTTATGTAAACAGTTAAAGATGGCTCTCCATGTGTATGCACTCAATTTTGTATGCAGTTTTTGCAAGCAATGCTGGTATTGAAAAACCTAGGTTGGCTGCATCAGACCTTCTCTCTCCTCTCTTCTGAACCCATACAAAATATTACATGAAAAGCAGCTGCTATCTGTTGTAGTGCTAAGTGATTGTCACTGTAAAGACTGGGTATTACAGGAATTTCAGCATCTGTTTAATGAGTCTAGTTGTACTATTCGTAGATATTAACATTACCGTGTCACAAAACCCACATTAAAAGGTACAGGTTGAGGGTGAATTAATAGATTTATTAGTGTTGAATATTGGTCATGGTTGAATATTTATTAAGCAATTTAAAAGTTGGGGGTTTTTTTAAGATTGGATGCATCCAAGTTTTCTTGCTGTTAGAGTAATAAAAAATAGCTGCTTCTACAATTAAGCTTTCACCCCGGTTGGTACAGTATCGTTTACTTACTAGAATAATTTTGTTTTAAACAATATTTAATTTTACATTTCCTTTTGTACAATAAATGTGGGACCAGAACCTGCTTACAAATGCCAGGTTATCTCAATCACTGAAAATGTGGTTTTGAGAGGGACTTGTTAGGAACTCTCGTTTTTATTAGTCAAGATTTTTCTTTGGAAAAACTGTTTTCATGAATCATGTTTTGGAAAACAAGTGTTATGACAAGCAATCAAAGATTAACATGGTACTTGGGGTATTTGCCAAAATAAAATATTTCCAAACTTAGTAATCACTTGCAATTTGCTTGTGCTACTGTTCTTAGAAGGGAAATAACATTTTCATATCCCTACTTTTTTTGCAATTTCTTTCTTTGCAGAGGATATTAGTATTGAATTACTGTTTTGATCTCTCATTCATCTGTAAATCTTTGCTGTTGCATTGACATGCTTAAAGTGACTCCTGTAATAAGTGGGGCTGAAAGCAATTAGCATAAACTGAACCTATTTTAGATATTCAGTAAATGTCTAAATTCACTCTAAGGTCTCTCACCCACAGTCATGAGATTTAATGTTTCCTTTCAAGCTGCTGGTTTAGAAGTCTTTCTGGAACTATTTAATCTGGCCGGCAGTGATCGTGAGCAACCTTTGTCATTGTTACACTCCCTTATAGCATTCTCAGTTTTGGGAAAAGAGGATCTTGGAGGATTTTTGCATCTAATTATGGGCTCTGATTACACTTGCATCCTCTCACATCAGCTAGAAGTTCTTGTAACCCTGAAAGCGGTGCTTTTATATTTGTAAAGCTAATGACAGCAGCTCTGTATAGCTCTAAAAGTGCTGCAGTGATTTTTTTCAAAAAAGTCTGGCGTATTCTACAACTTGTTTCTCCTAACATGAAGTTACATAGATGTAGTTTGCATGGATTATATAGCATATATTACACACAATTCCAATCCTTTAGATTGTTTTTAATAGATACACATTGATATATGATGGTAGAGTAACAAGTCATGAGAGGAAAAGTAGATCTAAAAAAACCAGACTTGTATATAAGAGAATTTAGATTTGATTTAGGTTTGTGTGGCCTAGATTGAATGTAATTTTGGAGATTTTGATATTGCTATATTTATAAATGTGTTTTGATAAACTTTAGATACTTTAAAATTAATTATATCAAAGTATGCAATCTGACATGTAGCCATGAAACACTTTAAACATGCTCCTGACATATTGTCATGCAGTGTCTCCAGTACATGTGCCTAAAGGAATACTGTTAGATTAAGATTTGGCAAGTAATCTGGGAAAAAGAAGACAAAATGAAGAATTCTGCTGGAAGTTATTTTCAGCCTGATGTTAGCTGTTATTCTTTTGATCAGACCTTACCCAAAATAAAAAAACTGAAATTTGGGCAAAAACTCCCTAAGTGCTTAAGAACTAAGTCATTGCTTCTCATCAATGTTAATGTAAACTGAATTTAAAATGTACTACATTGTACTATTTATGTACTATTATGCTAGCTATTGAAGGGCCATAATCTGCCACTCTTAGAGACATTGTAATATTTGATATATTTCTGTAGAGAATTGAGGTTTGAATAGATTTCACTTATATGCTGAATATGAATATATTCACTTATATTTTACTGAAACATTTATTTGTGCTTTAGTGTTTCAAAGCTCTGTTGTATACAGCTAATCATTTAGTTCACTGTATTGCTGTTCTGTTGAATTAACTACTAGCAGCTGTCTCTGGAGAGGGGATGCGTAACAGTCAGTGACCTGATGGTCTTTTCTGGTGGCTTGAACTGTTGAGTTTTACTGAGGGTATTAAAAATGTTTTAATCTATATGCTAATGAAATATTTTTAAAGATTGGTAGATAAAATATATAAACTAAGCAAACTGGCATTGCTAGGGTCTGTATCTGCATTTCAGAATCTTAACACTTTTAAACAGAGAACTTGCCAAGGTTATGTTAAAGATTTATTGCACAGTGAAGAATAAAATCTGCATCTTTAGAATTAATTTGTTGCCTGTTAAACACACACCTCTGAATTTTATCTGAATCTGAATTTGTTCCTTAAAATTCATTTTTTATATTTAAACTTTTCTGAGTTTTATAACTTTTTGTTTGTTTGTTTGCTTCTCCTTATGCTGGGTTTTAAGGTTTTGTTTTGGTTTACAGCATATTTTAAATATCTGGGGGAAAGCAACTTAATGTCCTAATAAATTCAACAGTACTTTTTGTAGGAGAAAGGTGCATAATTCAGATGGAGTAAGATCAAACTTCTGGACCTGCAATGAGAACCTTATGTCTGGAAATAACATTTTTAACTTTGTTTTTTGCTTTTAAAAGAAGCTGTAACAAAATTAGCTTTTCTGATTAATTAAGCTGAAATTAAGTATTTGCTGTGGAATTGCTGGGATTATGTATATCTTGCTTAAGATTTTCATGTAGATATAATATGTTCTTGTCTTTTATGTCATTAAATCAAAGTCACTACAAGGATTGTTTTGCTTCATATTGATTATTTAAATATTTTCTAGCTTTCGTTAATATTGGTGCTCCAGTTTGCATTACCTTATGTAATATATTTGCTCTTTTTTAACTGTATCATACATGCTATCATTGGTATTTAAATTTAGCCTAATATGCAGCCTGAATAATTGGGTTACACCCCAGGTGAAGGACTCAGTCTTTCTGCTCTCGAGTAGGAGGGTTGCCTGTTTCAATAAGCTTTTCTGACTAGAAGGAAGCCTGATTCATTAACTAATCTTCATGTAAAACCTATTCAAGTTACAAAGCACATCAGTTAAATTCTTTGGAAGTGGTTAATGATTTTTTTTTTATTTTTTTTTTAATTCCTTGTCAGGTTGCTATAAAAAGTGAAATCTAATTCTGTAAATGATTTTTCTATGAAGTATCTGTGGCCAGTTATATTTAAGCTGACTGAATGACTTGAAGTTCTTGATTGCCTTGTCCTCTCAAATATGAAATCAGCCTTCCTGTTAGAGGTCTTAAAGAAGTCATTTTCACAGAACAATTGTTTAATGAATCTGTTGTTCCTCTTTCACTATGCCACACAGTAAGAAGGAGAAGGGGTAAAAGTTTTCTGCCCTGTAGGAGCAGTGTTATGAAATTTGACTGCACTTCACAGCTATTTCAACAAAGTTGTAATTGATCTGGGGTTTTTTTCCCCTGTAATAATTGAAATGTAATTCATAGACTGTTTTCTCTATACAGGCAAGCCAGAAAAGATGAGCAGACAGCAAATGTTAAGGTTGATGAAATGACCAGAGCAACAAAAAAGCTTCAAAGCCAATTGGAGAGAAAGGTACTTTAGAGAAAGTAATAATTTTCTGTTGCAATTGAATGGCTAGTCAGTTACCTGAATGCCGACATAAAATTAATCCCAAGTTGTTCTCTAACTTGTTTTATGTTAGTACATACTTATTTTGTTCAGGGAAGGTCAGATGATGTCTGGATAATGCATACATTCTTTCTAGGAAGAAAACATGTTATTTGACCAGCAAAGAGAAGCAGCATTTGGCAGACAGTTGTATCAAATGCAGACTAGGATAAAACAACTAGAAACAAGGTAACAGTCACTCCTTGGGTGTTAATCACACAATACTTGCAAGTAAGTTTAAATACTGTTGAGTTTTTTCAGCCTGTGGGTTTTGTGTTTCTGAGCAGCTCTGTTTTCTCAAAATACAGGTATCTTATCCTTGGCTGCTCTCAATCTTGTTATATTCTGCAACCTTTCAGAACAGCTTCTGATTTCAGTGCTTTTAAAATGATAAACAGGCCACCTGATTTTATTGACTGTAATGGAGAAAATATGAGGCATATATGTTTCGTTCTAGTACATAAATTCTAGTTATTCAACTCTTGTTAGCTTTGAGTGGAACTCTAAAGAAAAACATTTTCAAATTTCAGTATCAATGGTTATGTAAACTAGAAGATTTTGAAGTTATTTTTCCCCCCCCCGTGTTAGATAGGATTTGTTTTGAGGTGTTAGTTAAGCAGTATTTACACAGAAAAAGATAATGACATTGTTAAAGGTCGCTTCTTAACAATAAATGCTAATTACGAAAGCAGCTTGAGTAAGTTTGAGCTAAGGAGTAGAACTTAAATTGCAGCACTATCTACTGGAAGATGTAAGACTCGGGTGCTTTTGCATGGATTTTTTTCCCCTCCATTTTCAAGGATAAGACACTTGGCTGAGCACAGTGATTTTTGATTGAAGTATCACAAACTTGGAGTTAATTCGAGTTGTTGAATTATTAACATTAGTCAAATGACCTGATAGTTAAGAATATGTAAATTTCTTACTGAAATAATTGTGTGACTGTTCATCTTCCATTCTTGGCCAGCCTTGCAAGCATGACTCTTCAATAACTCTAGAACCCAAGTAGTTACTGGGGAACCAAGCTTGTAAATCTGTGGTCAAGTACTATCTCAAGTTGTTGCACAGGCTAGTGAGGCTCTCTCTACTTGATGAATTTCGCTGGCCTAAGCATTGTGGAGGATCTTAAGTTTATTTTAGAATGTCTGAAGGAATTAGCTTATTTTACTGTTTTCTGTAAGTTTTTGGTCTTGCAAAAATTGGGCTTTGGTTCTACAAAAATATGATGGTTGTCTCTGTTTTCTGAAGTGCTCTCAATGGATATTTAGAACCATGAACTTCAGTGAACCAACAGTACTTGTGGAACTTTCTGAGATTGTTTGAGGATACCTCTGAGGCTGTCTTGCTCTTTTTCATGCTTACCACTACTGACAATCATAATTAAACAAGATTTTCCAAGCTGTTGTAAAATTACCAGTGGTTTCTTGTTCTAATGGTACAGCTGCAACTTCATTGCTCACTTCCAGTTATTCCATTTGTTCCACAGAGGAAAACTGTATTCCTTCTGGGGCTGTTATATTCTGTTTTAATATAGAACATTTGTGGTGATGTATCCCAGGATGTATCCCAGGATAGCAACATTCTTCTAAGGATCTTCTGAGATTAGGTATCTCAGTTAACTCATTTAGTTCTGTTTGTTTCTAGGACTTGATGAATATTAAGCTCAAAGACTGTCCAAACACAAGCAGAAAACCAGGAATGCAGTTTTGGCAACTTATGAATATATCTTATTAGTTTAGCTTGCAAGTATTAGTGTATTAATTAACCATCTTATTGTTAAATTAGTAAAATTATTACTATCTTGTAGGTTAAGCATTACTGTCCAAGATGCTCAACAGCAGAGAGAAGAAAGAGCAGCCTGGGAGAAACAAGTCATGGAACTTCAGAAAAAGATTGCTAATCTAGTAAGGGAGAAGTGTGATGCTGTTGCAGAAATCCAAGATTACATACACCTCTTACAAGAAGCTAACCTACAAAAAAATTGGGTAAGGCAAATGTTGAAGATAGTTATTAGAATACTTTAATCACAGTTGTGAGGTGCATACACAACCAAGCTGCATGTCTGTTGTACTAAAATTACTACAAGTGCATAGTGCGTAAGATAACAAACTCTGATATGACCATACATTAGTTAGACTTGTTCTACAGTACAAATTTCAAAGAATATGTTGAGTGTCTGCATAAAGGTGACCTAAGTGATAATACTGTACTTGAACTTGAATTTTCAAAGATTTTTTACAGAGCTTCTTGTCAACAGATGTTTCTTATAAACAAATTGGACTGTCAGAATAAAAAGGAAGGTTGTGTTATGAATTTCTAACTTAGGAAAGAAGAGCTAAAACTAAAGGGAATTTTTTTGTTACATGATGGGCATAGGTCAGCAAGAGAGCAAATTCTGTGTTCAGATCTTAATGATGCAGAAGAAATCTGAAAAAGTGTCTGAGCAATCAGTGGGTGAAGTGTGCAGTCAGGAAGAATTTGCCAAGGTGTTTATTCGTGTATTATAAAATGACAGAAAAAATTCAAATGTGCCATACTGGTTGCTGAATTTAGTCTTACCAGACAAAAAATGGTTTAGGAGATAGTGTGGATGTCTCTAAAGAATATACTTGCACAATCCTCCGTGGTGCTAATACGACGATTAGAATGCGCAGAGTGAATGCAGAGTGAATAAAGATGCCTTTAAACATAGTGCCTCCTTCATGTGCAGTTTTGATCAGTCCATTTCAGGAAGACATAGGAGAAACAAGAAAACGTAGGAGAAGTCAACAAAGAAAACTAGAACTTTTTTTTTTTTTTTGTATACAATACGTGATTAAACTGTCATAGCATGAAGGGTATGCAAAAAGTATGTAGGTATGAAAATGGTCAAATTCAGGACAGGACAATCCACCAACACTTCCTAAAGAACAGGGTCTAATTCAGCAAGTCTTGATGTGTCTGTTGATTAAAAAAAAAAAAATCCTTTTTTCCCAGGTCTTAACTTTACAGAAGTCTGTTCTTTGCCCCTTTCGGGAATAGATTACAGGGCTTGGAAAACTTTTGTCTAATATGGGCTCTTTGTTTAATGCTAGGCTTCAGTTTCAGTCAGACTTTTAGAACTCTAATGAATTGTGTTTACTGTCAGGACAGAACTTTAAAACACATCTGATGACTGTAGCCATCAGTAAGTGAAACCCAGTGTAGTCAAAGTCCATGGAAATAAATGGAAGAGCTAACATGTTGAACCGGTGAGCAATTAAGGAGAGAAATGCTCCCTTTTAGTCTGAAGTTGCTTTTTAAACTTGAGGAGCCTCCTGAGTGTCTAAACTAGATTTTTACTTTAACTTTCTAAATATTAAAGTTAGTGTTGCCCTTGCTGATTTCAGTTCTGTGACAAAGGAGGCAGACCTGCCTCTTTTTTTTCTGACAGAAAACGGAACTAGCTTCTTGAAGGACATCCTGCTACCTTCTGGCCTGCTTCCAGAATAAAGTATTGACAAAGCTTAGGGTTCTGCATGTTATTGTAGTTAAACTTATGTGATTGTTCTTGCTATACAAAAAGGGGTTATCATCTTGTTACAGTCTTCTCATGTATTTATAGTTATTTAGGAAATCCTTTGGTGCCATCTTTTCCTTCTCAGAATTTCCTCACAGCTTCGTGCATCTCATTTGTTTCCTAACAGAGAACTTACTATGCATCATTGTTGGTATTTTTTATTACAGATCTGCCCCTAAATGAGAACATGGGAGAGTAGCTCTAAGTTCCTATGCTTTCTTCTGTGTAATTCTACACGCAGCCAAAATCTGAAGGTCCCAATAATAAGTCTCAAGAGAAAAAGGCATCTACTGATGCTAACTTTTTGTGTGGTACTGATGTACAAGAAGGTGCATTTAATGCAAAATGCTCACTGTTCTTGTTCTCTAGCTGGGTCTTAGCGTCAAGCTACTCCAAAGCAAAAAGGAAGAAAGGTGTTTTGAACAATGACTGTGTGGTTTCTTCTCTCAGTGCTAGATGCTTTGTCACCACTGAAATACCAGTAGTATTTCAAGTTGTGGGTTTTTTTCTAGGCACACTCGAGGGAGAAAAAAAAGGAAGAGGAAATAAAAAAAATGAAATATGAAATGTCTCGATTCGCAGAAGATAATGCTGCAAGAATTAGAAAGGCAGTAAGTTATGGTGTTTAGAAGGAATGGGAAGATTTTTTGGTTTTCCTCACTGTGAAAAGCTGTAGATGATGCATGATCGTGAGCAGTTTTCTTACAAGTGTTTGAGTAATATAGATAGCAAGGCAGCATGCTAACACTACTGTACTTTTCAGGTTTGTTACCTAGACATAAATTCTTCCAAACTAAATGGTATTCTGAAATTTATTTTAAGACAAGCTCCAGAGGAAATAAAAGCATGTGTTGGCAATGTCTTTTTTGCAAGTGAACAACAGTGTAAAGCTATTATTTTATTTTCTTAAGTTTTCAGTGGTGTAATTAATTTTGACTCCTTTCACTTTTGTCTCTATGACTCAATGTGCCTGTGTACTGTATAGGGATGAAAGGATTATTTTTCTTTCCAATCCTTTCATTTCAAGAGGTGTCAGGAGCATACTACCTAAATTTTCAGAGGCTAGGATGATAAAGTTTGTGCTTTCCATTTATGGTTACCTGAAAGAATCACAAAAATTGTATGGATTACTTAAAACTGTCATAAGTGGTTCAGGGAAAGTACAAGAGCTAAAGAGCAACTAGGATAACCACTTTAGTTGTAACAGTCCTTTACTGAATAGAATTTAGAAGCTTAGAAATGCCCTATTTCTTATTTTGAAATTGTCTCAGTAAAAGTGAATCTATCAGAAGCACAGAAAGTAAAATTTTAAACCACGAGTTGTCATGTTTCTCCAGGTATTAACAAATATTTATTTTGTTATGCGATCTAAAAATGTCTTGTTACACAAATGGCAAATATCTTGCACCTGATAGCAGCTTTCTTGATAGAATTAGTGTTCTTTTTATAAGGCCTTGTTGTGATATCTTCCTTTCTGTCTTTTTTTTTTTTTTTTTCTTAACAAGTATGGGTTGATAATAAACACTCTTCTAACATTTGTACAATAAGATTTGTCAGTTATTGTAATTCCAGGTATTTTTATATATATGCACCGCATATAGAATATATATATAAAAATATATATTTATATATATACATTTAAAAAAAACAAGATGGAAAATTAGTTCATGGGTTTATGTGTTCTCCTTTGGCTTTGATCACAGGTAGACTTGGCAAAGAAGCAGTATAAATTGCAGATTTCTCGACTAGAAGAAGAACTTTCAGCTCTTCAGATGGTATGGTATTGACTGATTAAAGTATTTTTCATAGCAAAATGTTTGTGACTTCTAGTTTTTGTTGATGAGGTAAAATGCTAAATTCTGGCTAAAATGCAGTCAACTAAAACACGACTAATGAGTAATTTGTCTAGGTCTATGTTTTATTACTGTATAGCACTTTACATCCTTCGTAACTCCAGACATTAAACACAGAGTGCCTTTCACGTTACTTGACAAAAGCAGCCGTGTGCAGCGTCGTAAGGGTGCAGAGATTCATATTTAGGTATAAAGCGTATTTGGTTTGAAACTTCATTTTTAATGTACAGATTTGCCTTATGCATATACAATCATACCTTACCTTCCCTGAAAAATTGACTGTCTGTGCATAAAATTACACAGTTCTGCAAATCCACCCATTTCTTTGTGTACATTTATTCCTTGATGTAGGTTTAGTTCACAAGCATCAAGTCAGTGAGATGCTGTGCTCTAGAAAATATTTCCCATGCGATGGCATTTCTTAGGTATTCCTGTTTCTTTCAGGGATAAAGCATGGAAAGCTGAGTATCTGTACCATATCATATCTATAGTTGGGTATGTAGAAATGAAGTATATGAAAGTTGATAAATACGCTAAGAGAAAGTCTGTGCATTACAGTCATCACATTCTTGAATGAACCAAGCGCTTGTAACAAATTGTGCGGGAGACCAAAAGAGCTCAGTGCATATGCACAGTGTGGGTTAAATTTCTTAAAAAAAGCTTTCATTTTACGTGTCTTGGTCTGTATTATGAATGAGACTGATCCTATGGAGAAAATAATGAGCAGGTAATTATAATCAAATGCATTCATACCAGCAGGAAGAATTACATTTACAATGGCTAGTTTTAAGCTTTGACACTTCTTGAATTTTTAGAGTTATTTTTTTATTAGATTTATCTTAAAATGACTTTTGAAAAACAGGAGTGTGGAGAAAAACAGGGTCAAATTGAACGAGCTGTTAGAGAAAAGAGAGCAGTAGAAGCAGAACTTGAAAAGGTAAGGCAGTTGCATGCTTTTTCACATCACATTTAAGATCACTTTTCAGAAGGAAAAGATACATAAATTTTTCCCATTTCTCATGGCTTGTTTTTTCTTAATTTTCTTATTTGATTCTTGGAGTAGATTTTCTTAATGGTAAATTTTCATGCAGTCATTTTAAGTTCAGGTTTTTATGTAATCCAGAAAGCATTTTAAAGCTGTAATACTAAACTGAAAGGGTTCTTTGGAAAGTATAAAAAGTGAAAGAAGAGATGTTTGATGTCACGGAAAGGACTCAGTCAGAGATCAATGTGATCAGACAAAGCCATTTATTATAGAAAACTAACTCTTTATATACTATTTCTTAAAGTTGTTTACACTAACTTGGCCCATTGTGATTGGATACGTATCTTTAAGGCCCTTAACAACTAACATGTAATTGGTTAAGCACCGGTGTGAGAACCTGACCTTCAAAGTTTTCCAACAGTCCTCAATTTAGCAACTCAGTAAATTCCAGCTCCTTCTTATCTTCCTGGGATTCTCACTCCCAGTGCCTCACTCCCATCCTCCTTCACCTTTAGCTGTCCCTTGGTTCATGTCGAACTCCATGTAGGCACTTGCTGATCTGGGTGTGTGGCCTTTCTTTGCCAGAAAATCATCCACAGTTTGACATAATCTGAAAGAGTGTTGGCACACATTCCAGTTAAGCTTAATAGACAGAAAAATTAATGGATGCCAGACCTTTGTAAACTTTTTTTCCCAAGTAACAGCAATAATGATTTTTGTTCAAAACTTAAATTCAGTTTTGTTTTAAATGACTGGAAAATAAGGTGCAATGAGGAATAAATAATCTCCTTGTCAGTATCATAGAATAGTCAGGGATGGAAAGGACCTTAAGATCATCTAGTTCCAACCCCCTGCCATGGGCAAGGGTGCCTTACTCTAGACCATGTCGCCCAAGGCTCTGACCAGCCTGGCCTCAAACACTGCCAGGGAAGGAGCATTTGCCACTTCTTTGGGCAACCTGTTCAGTGCCTCACCACCTGCACAGTAAAGAGCTTCTTCCTTTCATCCAACCTGAACTTCCCCTGTCTAAGTTTGAACCCATTACCTCTCATCCTGTCACTACAATACTACACTGTAACACAGTATTACACTGTCAGTCACCAGTGCAAGGTAAAGATGATGTTACGCATAAGCTTATTCTTCAGATTTACAGGGAAGACGAAGGATATGAATCTGACAACAGAAAACTAGAGCAACTGCATCAGAAGTACTTACTTGCAGAGACTACAAAAGGTGACCTTCAGCTCACTCTTCAGACAGCACAAAATAAACTGAAACAGCTGGAAATGAAGTAAGAAATGGATGTTACAGAAATTAGCATGGAAAACAATGGAAATTGTGTCTGAGTATTTAAATTGTTAGTCTGTGTTAGGGGGTTTTTTTTACATCTTTTTAACCAGTGACAGGAATAGTATCCAGATACCACAATTCTCAATCAAGGGCAATTATGAATCACTGTAAAAGAATTAAAGGGGATAATGTGCTATAGAATGAAAGATCTTTACGAGATAAGAATTGTAAGCAATTTTTTGACCAAAAAAAAATAGAATAAGAAAATAGTATATTATTTGGACTCTCACTGTTTTTAAATACTGTTTGTAGGAAAAGTATGAAATATTCAGGAAGAATTTATAATATTATAAATTCATCTACAGTGAGGTATCTCCTAATACACGCAGAACACTGTTTACATAGCATACTGAGTTTCAGGTATGTGTTCAGAACTAACAGGCATTATTGCAGTTCCAGTAATACAGTGGTAAAAAGTACACATTTTTAGAAGAGGTTGTAGTTTTCAGCATGAAAATACAGGATTCTCTAGAAGCTTTAGTCATTTCTGTACTCTGATCACCCTGAATCATAGAATCATAGAATACTCAGGATTGGAAAGGACTTTTAGATCATCTAGTTCCAGCCCCTCTGCCATGGGCAGGGACGCCTTACTCTAGACCATGTTGCTCAAGGCTCTGACCAGCCTGGCCTCGAACACTGCCAGGGATGGAGCATTTACCACTTCCTTGGGCAACCTGTTCAGTACCTCACTACCCTCACAGTAAAGACCTTCCTCCTTATGTCTAACCTAAACTTCCCCTGTTTAAGTTTGAACCCATTACCACTTGTCCTGTCACTACAGTCCCTAATGAAGAGTCCCTCTCCAGCATCCTTATAGGCCCCTTTGCCAGATTAATCCTCAGTTGGGAATCTGGAAATGTGGTAAAAATTAAAATCTTTTGTTTGACATCATTTTACTAAGATTGTTACAACATTAGATTGGTTTTATGAATTCCGTCAGGATAAAATTCTTTGCTGACTTTTGTATAGTTCTAGCTGTCAACTGTTAAACATGCTGAGCAGATACAAACTTTCAGGAAGAAACGTGAACAGCTGTACTGGATCAGACCTCAGATCTGTCCCAGATTATTTTTTTTTTTTTCCGCTCTTGTGTGGTAGTTGCTCAACTCTTGAGTTCCAGCAAGACATTTCTTCTCTTTCAGCTTTGAGGAGGAGAAGTCCCGTTCCCAGGAAGTTATCTGTAATTTGCAAAGGACTTTGAAATCAGAAAGAGAAAAGAGTGTCTCTATCAGTGAACAAAGCCTAAAGCTTCAGCAAGAGAATGAACAGTTGCAAAAAGAAATGGAGTACTTGAGAAAACAGGTCATAGAGGCTCAACGAAAAGCTAACATAAAGGTATGGTTTATATGTTAGTTTTATTTTAACATGACTGATAATTACTTGATAAGGCAGCAATTCTAAGAGAAAATCATTTAAACTTTATCTTAAGGAAGAAAGTTTCAAGGATGCTTCCTGTTTTCTGCTTAAAATCTACTTCATTGTAGCATTTTTTCCACAGAATATTTAGGTAACTCAATCTCTGCCAATTAATTTTTAGTTAAATTTGTATAAGAAGATCCCAGATATTCTTTGTTTAAGATGATTAAATAGTATAATAATTACATAATAATCCTCCAAGTGATTTCACTTACTCCAGTTCCCGATCTTCATTTATCTATCTGTAATATGTTACGAATCTCTGTATAACTTTCAGTCTAGAGTGTTCCTCTATTTGTATGTCCACCATGTTGTCAGTGCAGTGTGCAACTAATAAATAATTTAATACTGTGGTTGTCGAACATTGGCCCTGTATTTTCCGAACAGAGAACATTCTTCTTTATGAATAGTTGCAAACAAGATAATTAGCTGAAAGATTATTCCTTTTTGAATGTGTTCCATTAAATGCACCTGAACAGACTGCGGGTGCTAGAATGAATTAATAGTAACCTCAGCAGATTTGTTGTACCTTTAGTTTCTGGAGCAAATAACAGCTTTGACCCTTGGTGTGCTTTCTAGGCATACAAAGCTGGTACTTTTCCCCTCTGCTCTTAACTGCGTAAGTGTAAAGATATTGCAGAGGGATGTAGGAATCTACAGCAATTAAGAAGACTTCAGTAAGCAGTTTTACAAGTTATGAGTGGGGATCATCTCAAGTCTGGTTTCCACTTTGCACCACAAGATAAAGGAAGCAGACAAATGAAATAGGAAATCTTGCTACAGCTCCAGAATCCTTAAGTCAAATGTAGTTTAAAAGCAGAGAATCAGTCTTGTAATAGTTATAAACAGTTTTAACAGTCTTGTGACAGTTATAAAACATATATCAGATCTTTGTCTTTCTCTTCTTATAATCAAGACAGGCTTCCAGTATAGTCACAGGTAAGATTTATTATTTTCATTTTCCTGTGACATACGAAGGATTTTAGATGCAGTTAAGAAATTCTTGATACATTTTAGCTAGATGAAAAAGAAAGAACGTGTTTCTTTGAAGAAAACTCAAGAGAGAAGGATAAAGATTATTTCCAAAAATAAGCATGCACAGCTCATTATCATTCATTGTCAGTTATACTATTTGCTTAAATTGGCCTTGGGAGCATGTATGCCTTTGAGCATATAATTACATGTTTAATTATTCTATGTTACATACTTTCAACAAATGTTTATAAATTGAACTTAAGTGTTGGGGGGGAAAAAGTTAGAGACTTGATTGTACCGGAGTTGTATTTTTTCTAGATAAGCACAATGGAGCATGAGCGTGATGTGAAAGAACATGGATATGAAGCTCGACTTAAGGAAATGGAAGACATCAATCAGAAGTCTACTGCTGAACTTACATGTCTGTTATTAGCTCAGAAAAAAGCAACAAATCAATGGAAAGAAGAAACAAAAAAAATTATTGAAACTACAGAAGCCAGGATCAGTAAGCTAAAGTAAGTGCAATTTTGTTCCTTTTCTGGAAGCTGTTACTGTTTTAGTTACTGTTGGCATAGTAATGCACTTTATAAGTGAACATTTTTCAGGAAATCATAAACTTCCTAAAAAAGTCATATATGGGTATACTGGGGTGGTAGTTTACATTAAAAAGCATTTTATATTGCGTTTCACCAGAAGTTTGCTGTTAGTGCAGCTCTCATAAGCATTGGGTCAGTGTCCCGTTTGTTACTGTAGGTGTTTCCCATTCTTTTGGCTTAAAGTCATGATCTGTTGCTGGTTTTCAGTTCTGTCCTCATTACTGTCTTTTTCCATGTGAAGGTATCTGAAACCTTTTGGCTTCTTTATGAACTTCCCAGCAGCGGCAGCTAACTTTCACATGTTCTGTGCTTCTCTTTTGTCATCTTTTAAGTCTGCAGTGTTTTGGTTTGTGAGGTGTAATCCATATGCATAAAGGAGGCATCAAATAAATAATTCTAAGAACTGAAGCAACATCAGGGAGTGTTAGGTGATTTTTTAATTAAAAAAAAAAAAGAGGCAGAAACAAACAAACAAAAAAAAAGGCATAAGAAGGAAAAACAAATTTTGCAACCTGTAGCTGTAGAGTGATGATTTTCTTATTTCTTCTAATAATACAAGAATGTAGTAGATCAGTGAAAAACCTGTAGATAATGTTGAAAAATAAATTGAACCTTTTAGGCTTCACTGAAAATTATTCTCTGCTTTCTTGGATCTCTGGGTCACAGTTCAAATCAAACACATAATCATTGCCTATAAGACTGAACTTGAAATTACAAAATAATGCTTGGCAGTGCATTGAATACTTGTAGACTAAATTCCACCATTTTCTTCATAAAAAATACATTGCAGTCTTCATTTATGAGAAGAGGTTTCTTCTCTCTAAGCATCTTAAGATGCTGTACGCTTTTAGAAGAATTTATTAGTAGTAGACCTCACCTTCACCTTGCAAGAGGGCAAGGAACCAGTTTTGCTTCAATATACTTATGCCAAAAGTCAACCTTGAAGGTAACTGAGAAGGTCAGTGCTTCTTGCAACATAGGTACTCATTCCAAAGAAAAATGTTGCTCTTGGCAGCATGGCTAACACCTCCTGACTAGTGTTTATTCTGTCTATTCCTGCAAAATATCTGGTCTGGTAGAGTATGGAACGAAGCTGTTCTGGCTTTTGGTTGCATCCATTTTAGATCTACTTTGAGTTCTAATGACATTTACTGAAGTGAACTGAGATAGCAAATATTTACAATTATAAAATAGTTATTTAAATGAGTGATTGCTGTTAAAGGTTGTAAAAAAAGTAGTGTAGCACTCTTATTTAAAGATGGGTTGCCCCAAGGCTTTTCTACTGAATTTAGGCTGTTTCTCCCTCTAAGAGTGTGCATGTATGTAAAAAAATCTATAGCTGGTTATATGTGTTTATAAACACATATATAAATTATTACTGTCAGATTAATTTTTGGGGAATTTTGTATTTGAAATCAAGGTGAATTTAATACTTCTTAAAGACCTGTGCAGGGTTTGACGGGGATGGAGTTCATTTTCTTTGTAGCAGCCTCTGTGGTGCATGCCATGGCTTAGGTCTATGACCAAAGTAGTTTCAATAACAGTGATGTTTTAGCTGCTGCTGAACAGTGCTAATACAGGGTCAAGCCTTTTTCTGTTTCTCACTGTGCTCCCCCAGCAAGGAGGGTGGTGGTAGGCAAGATGCTGGGAGGGGACATAGTGGGATAGCTGACCCCAGCTGACCAAAGGGATATCCCACACCATATGATGTCATGTTCACCAGTAAAACTGGATGGAAGTGCTTCCAAGGTAGCTGTTGTGTTCATACTAGCTTGCTGTTGCTCTGCTGGTGAGGAGTGATTGCTCTTGCATCCTTTTTTTCCCCTTTAGTTACTGTCATTCTCATGGACCATGAGTAATTTTCTCATAGGTACCATTCCAGTTCTCTCCCCCTGTCCTCTGGAGGGGGAGAGAGTGAGTGAGGGGGTGAGGGCTCGCCTGCCATCTGGGTCAATCCACCTCAATACCGAAGGACAGAAATGTGGATTTGGAGACAGAACTGCATGTTAACATTTAATTTTAGTTGAATTGGTTTGGTTACTTGCTGTGTTTCAACAGGCTTGTATTTTAATAGTTGTATCTCTGCAAGGGTCTGAGATTGAACCACCAGTTCAGTTCTGACTAGGAATAGTAAGTAGAATGAAGTGAGCTTCTGAGATGCAAAAAGTAATCTTTGACATTCATTTAAGGGTTTAGATGGAAAATAGTAAGGAGAGAAGTACAGAAATTCTATAAATTTAGTAAATTTCTCAGGGTAATTCTTTTCATAACACAAAAAGAGCTTTTAAATCTTGGTGAATAATTTAACTACTACATATAGTTCATGAATTAGTAACTGACACATACTTGAATTTCCATTTCTTTTTCTCCCCCTCTATCTGGAACGTTATTGAGGTCATCTAAATAACCAAATCAGAATTAGATTTCATGTTGAATAAGTTATTTTGATCTTCAGTGTCACTTCTTCGTAAATTTGTATGAATTTGATGAGATATATACAATCCACGTTTTTGGTGCTGATCTACAGGTTATAAAGCTTCCAGTTGTGAAATTGTAAGCTCTCAGATCACAGTCATTTTGAATGTCCTAAAACTTCAAAGGATGTAGGTGATCTGCCTTTGACAGCTGTGATAAAACAAAAAAAAGAAAAAAAAAATCAGTATTGAGTGTTTGCAGCTTATTTTATGTTTCTTGTCATTTGAAAGAATTTACTTTTGAAATAATTGAGAAATACATGCACATATTTTTAAAGGCTCTTGCTTTCATCAAAGTACTGTAATCTAGAAAAATTATTCCTATGGCTATATTTGGGAGGAAGAGACTGGGTAGGACTGTTCTTGTTACGTTTACAGCATCGTGTATAAAGCAATATAGTTCTTCAGACTTCAGCTAAGTAAATGAGAGCACAGAGAGAAAGTGAAATCAGCAAAACCAAAGGAACATTTAGGAAATTTTTTAATTGAAAGGAAACAAACTTCAGTAGCAAAAGAATACAGGATAGATTGAGATGGGGTGAGAAAGAGAGTTCTGACAACACAATTTAAGCAAAAAACAGGGTAATCGTGTCAGCCAGCATTTACTAAAAGAAAATAAAGTGAAAGACTCTATGCAGGTTTAAAAATAAGGGCAAATCGTTCCTTCTGTAAAGTCCACTTTGACTTATCTGTACATAAGTAGGTTAAACAACTAAACAGAAAAGAGGTTGTAATACAGGTAGTAATAGATGGTTAATCCTTTCGAATTGGTATTTTTAGTATTAGTATTTTTCATATATTTCTATGTTTTAATCCGGAGAATGAAGGTAAGAACTGGGGCAATTGAGAGAGGATTTTGCAGGTAACCAGTGGTTATACATTAAGCCCTTACCAAACTCTTTACCTGTAGCCAACACCAAGAGCATGTTTTTATTGAACATGATTCTGGTTGTACGAGGGATCAGAACCAGATTCACATGGATAAGCCAAGTCTCATATTCAGTCAGATAATTGAATTATCCACAAAAATGCTCTTGGGTGGAGTAGATCTGGAAAACTGCAGATGGGGAAGAAGTTAGATCCTTGAAACTTGAAAACTTTACAGGAAATCGACAGTTCTGTCAACTTTGCTATGAATATTACTTTAGCTTGTTAGACCTGTGGGTGGTTGCTCAACGAAGGTACATTTTAGCCTGAGAAGGGGTAGTAATAGGTGTACAGAAGTCTGTTCTCTTTTTAGAAATAGAAACTAAATCTACAAAACAAACAGTACCCAAGAGAATTTATAAATGTAGGCTTAAACGAGAAAGAGACTAAGTAGAAGTTAATTCTGTGTAACAAAGCATTTGAGGAGCTTCTGAAATCTTAACTCTTTAATAAAAAAGTAATAAAATTGAGTACTAGTACTTGGTATGAGTAAATCGGTAAAGTAACAATCTTAACCCATGTGCCACTGTTCCCTAGCAGTAAGATACAACTATTTTTTTGGAAAAAATTCAAAATATTTGTGGTAACATGAATCCATCATGTTTGAACCAACTATACTGAACAGCTTTGGGGTTCTTTTTATTTTCACTTAAATTATGATTGTCAGTACTTTACAAAAAGGGAATCCTTGCCATATTGCTTTTAAATTTAAATCAATCTTTTGCTTAGCTTAAGTCATCTTTGCAGCTATTTAGGGTGGTTTTGTTCCAGTTTCTGCCTGTGAAACATTCCTGTGTCACATTTAGTCCCTGACTCAGCAGTAGCCATGTGTGGGTTTTGGAGTTCTCAGTTTTATCTCTTCCATAATTGAAAAGAATCTGCCTCTGAAGGATGACCTTTTTTGGTGCCTGTGCATGAAGTGCTGGCCAGGACTGCCTTCTCCTCCTCCCAACATCCTGTACAGTACACTGAGTTGCACAGCATCTTGAGATGAATAAGTTTCTTCCATTTCTAAAACATTATTCTTGGCTATACTTCCGTACTGTTTGGCAGCTATAGCTGCTTATTTTAAGATGTTCATTTAAAGAAAAAAATTAACAGGATGAGAGACAGCTGCAGGTACTGGAAGTATACAAAATTCATAATTACTAAGAGTAACTGAAGCGTAGTATAATTCCACTGAAAGAACAGCTGGCACGTGTCATATATGTTATATGAGAGCTTTGCAGAATGTACTTGATACAGCTGGCAGATTTATCACCTGTCTGCCAACATGCTAAAAGCTCACCTTTTGTTTCGTACTCACATAATAAAGACAATATGGAGTAGGGCCTGATGTGATTATTCAGCAGTTGAGGTTACTTCCCAATTTTAATTTTAAAGTCTCATGACTGGGGGAGGGTTAACAGTCGGAATGAATCAACTGGCTCAGTAGCCATCACACTTCCTTACATGGGCACAGTTAAACTGGTTTCTTTCAATATGTGTTCAGTGTGAGGCAGGCAGGCAGGCCACCTTCAATAATGTCCATACTGAAGTATGCTTATAGGACAGTAATTAACATGTTACTATAAATATTGGATGCACTCTGGTAACGTACCTTATATTTATAATATATTTGGTAATGTTCTTGCCAAATAAGATTCAGTAAAGAAAAAGTAAAATGTCAAATGCTCTTGACAAAGTCGTATTGAATACATTCCTTTCCTCTGGCATTATAGTTTTGAATTGCATCATGAAGCAGTTCTAGGTGTGTAGTGCTTTTGAAATCAATGTTTTAAGAGCAATGCTGTAATTAAAAATATATCATAAGCCCTAAACTGCAAGAAAGTAACATGTGAAATTATATTCCAATAACTGATGCACTAATGTGTGTAATCAACATCTTTACTTTTGATTAATAGAAGAGAGCTAAGTCAACAAAAAATTTGTAACCAGGAGCTCATTTCTCAACTGGAAATCGCAAATGAAAAGGCAACCGAGGTAAGATTGACTGATATGACAACTACTTTCAGTTGCAAGCTGGTACATGTACATTAGGATCATAACAGAAACCTATTGAGGTGAGTTATGTTGTTGGCTTATTAAAAACTAAGGATTTTTGACAGAAGTAGTCATAACAGGAAACCCCCGATGGTTCTGCCAACTGACAAGTTCAAATGGCAGGAGGACAAATGACCTTTACTCTCAAATTACAAGGAAAGATAAAGAGCGATCATCTTTCAAGGTTCATAATCTGGCAATTTTAGACAGTACAGGAAATATCTCCGAAGTCACTTGTGACTATCTATGCACACATACCTCTACAAAGGAGAAGGCACTGTGTTGTGGATAATGCAGATAATGCAGATAATATGCAGAGATACCACATTCTCAGCATACTATGTGTATAGTGCAATTTACACTGTATGTGCATATATGCATATAGCGGTATCCATTAAAGATTAATGGCAGGGTTGTTTTGGAATTGCATTGTTCAGTAAATAATGGCCACTTTAGAAAACAGCTATCCTGTCAGCCTCATAAATCTGGGATAACATGCAGTTCAAATCAGGGTAAGTCCTCCAGTGTTGTTTTTTGTAATGCTAGATTATTTAGAGAAGAAAAATGGGGCTGATGCAAGAATAGTTTTTTGTAAGTAAAATATAGTTCTGAAAGACTTTATACAGACCCTTTGCTGAAGAGAACAGATCTGTAGCAAGTTTATTATCTCATTCATATTATCTAGTGTGGCCTTTGTCTCTTTGAGTATAGTTGAAGTATAGCTAAATAAAACACATTTTAAGATATTGTGAATTTAATTACCTGGATTAAAATGTCAGCTTTTTATGCATCTTACTTCAAGATGATGGAATGAGTAAAACTTCCTCTGCAGATCACTATGTTTAGAAAAGTCATAGGATATGATACTTGGGCTGGAAATTCTTTATATAATGTGTCAGCTGTATGTCTTAAGTCTTGTAAGTGGTGTATGAGGTTACTCTTGTTCTAAGCTTTTTCACTGCAGTATGTATGGATCCTGTAAAAAGAACTTTGCATTTGTAATGAGATACTTCAATTCCACAGGATGGAAAATTAAAGAGGGAATATCAAGAATACATCAATAGGCTTCAAAGGCGTCTAAACCAGGCAGAACACAGGGCAGCAACGGCAACTCAGAAGGTACAGAACTAACAAACAAACACCATGTTACCTAAGTGCATTTAAATCTTCCCACTGAATATTGCAAAAATAACCACTTTGTATTATTCCTGAAGCAGACATGATCATTTATGTGCATTCTTACTAATACAGTTTTAACAACAAGCTTCTGTTTTGGGTGCGTCATGACAAAACTGATGCATATTCAGTTAAATGCCACCTTCTGACAGGATGCTTAAGTGACAGTATAATTTGTTTATGGAAACAAATTTGATGCAAATTAAGCTTGTGTGGTTCAAAATGTGTGAATGAAGGTGTATGATCATTTCCATCTTCAGAAATGGGAGCAAATTAACTAAGAGGAATAAAACCTTTGACAAATAACCCAGCTCCTGCTTACATAAAGCAGGCTTACCTACTGCAGCTGTCACAAACAATGGCTTCACGTGCTAAAGAGCAAATGTTGCACTGATCCCTACACTTGTCTCCTGGGATTCTGATATAAAGCAAAGCATGCCTTGAGTTGATGGCTACAGAACTGCCTTTATAAAAATTGGGAGGCAGCATAGCTGTTTGTGGGAATTCTCTGCTTTTTTCAGCCAGATAAGTTCAATGGTCTAATTCATTGTGTGGCTGCACAAAGAGTGCATGGAAACAGTGTGAAATAGTTGCAGGTTGACAAGTTCAGTGTTCATCAAATTGCAGCCTTGAGTACCTTCTTCTGTATCATGTAAACTTCAGAATTATCTTGTCTATGCACCTGCATTTCCATTAGTAGTCTCCAGTAGCTGTGGCCCCAAAGATTGTTGGAGGAGTACACCTCACTGCAGTCAGCATCAGTTACCTACAGTAAGTGCAAGAGATCTTGCAATGTCAAAATACTGAAAATTGTGCAGACCAACTAGAAAAAACTTGGGTTTTTTTCTAGGTCAGGAGAAGAAAGGGGATGTTCTATGTATCTCACTGCCATGGTGAACATGCCTAGTCCATGTTTCAGTAATTCTGAAAACTTCAGACAAGACGTGTCTGTTAGGGCCGTTTATATGCCCACATCCTCCTTGTGGCATCCCTGTGATCACTTAATGAGCTGAATTGTTGCTGCCTTCTTTTTTCAGTTCTCTTACAATTGTGTTCCAGCTTTGAGCAATACTGGTCAGTATTTCTAGACATGAGGGATATTGGGAGGAAAAGTCTTCCTCTCCTCAGAGAGAAACTTTGGTCTTTAATTATCTGAACCTCATGCTACTATAATTCTGCTACTATAATTCTGTATTTCCTCTGCTGGACATTAGGTGGGTTTTTCCACATCCAGCATTCTCTTTCCATGCTATTCAAGTTATACTTGAAGCAAATCCCACAAGGGGGTTGTACACTGGGCTCACTTATTTGCCAAGCAAACTTGTAACTCAGGTTGGTGTCCTGTTAAGTAAAGGTGGTCTTCCTGCCTCCTGGTTTGTTTTGTTGTTTTTTTGTTTTTTTTTTTTACAGTGACTTAGGAAACTCATTTGCAAATTACAGCCTTTTAAGGGAAGGGAATCCCATGTGAGCTGCAGCCAGAATATGCTTGGTAGATCCAAATTGTCTAGTTAGGACAAAAGGCAAATTTTCCCTAACAGCAGTGGGTATCTGCCAAGCTGTCATAACTTAAGCTGCATTTACTGGCTGTAGATGTTCTCTTTCATGACAAGGTCAGCTGGTGATATAGGAAGAGATCTTGCTGTTCCTGAAAACCTTGATAATTAACTATTCCTTAGCAGTCTCCTTCTGAAAGGTAACAAAGAGATTTGTAAGATGTTTAGCAGCCAAATTGTTGTCTGGATCTTGCTACCAGTCTTCAGAGCTGCCTTGCCCTCTTCAAGCTTGGCAGAGGTTACTGCTGCCTGCTGTCAGGCAAAGCTTTTCTGTAATGGCTTAAAGACTTCTGTGCCAAGCTCCTTCCTCTTCCTCTGAACCCACCCCAAAAAAGACATAACAGCACTGTTCCCACTAAAGGCTGGGAAAAGAGGTCTCCAGGAGTACAGCTAAAAGCATGTCCACTCTTTTGGATCTGAAGAAAGGAAGTGTTTGTTCTCTTTTAGCTCTCATAAGACTAAACGGTCATATGGGTACTTCCTGAGATTCAGAATGGCAGATCCACTCTGTATTCTTAACCTGTCAGTTGAGGACTGCTTTCTGACTTAATTGCATATTCTCATTACAGTATCCACCTTACCTTTAAAATTAGATCCAGGGTAGGCTAGAGCTGGACTATTAGGGAGTCTAGAAATTACATTTTTATTGTGGTTAGTTCAGTGACGATGAATCTTAGCTTATTATTAATAGTAATCTTAGCTTATTAGTAATAATAATTATTATATATCCATATATATAATATTATATATATAATCTTAGCTTATTAGTAATACTAATCATTAATAATAGTAATTCAGTAAGAAACATAAAAAATACAGGCTAATGTTGGCACAGGTTTAAACTTTGTTTATCCTATGTAGATGCATTGAAAGTGTACTTTTCCTAATCTTTGATCATCTTGAATTCTTTGGGATCTCAAATAAAACAAAAGCAGTAGTCATCTGTGGAGTGCATTGTAAATTCTGCTGCTTTCCCCAAATGCCCACTTACCTGTACTTGTTCCCTCTGCTTTGTGCCACCTTCCATATTGAAGATATATTGATACTTTGATCTCACAAAAACTTACATACAAAACTGTTTGTTTGTAGTTACAGCTCAGCCTCATGACACCACAGACAAAAAAAAACTGCTCCCCTGAAGGAGGTGGAAGATATGTAAACACCTGCATTGTTTCTTCACACCATGTTGGAGATAAGAAGATTGATGGAGAAACTTCATATTGAAGCATTAAAGTCATCATAGAACAATTAGGGTTGGAAAAGACCTTAAAAGCTATCTTGTTCCAACTCCCTGCCCTGGGCAGGGTCACCTTCCACTACATCAGGTTGCTCCAAGCCCCATCCAACCTGGCCTTGAACGCTGCCAGGGATGAGGCAGCCACAGCTTCTCTGGGCAACCTGTGCCAGGGCCTCAGCACCCTCATAGTGAAGATTTTTTTTCATAATAGCTAATCTACATCTACCCTCTTTCAGTTTAAATTCATTCCCTGGCCTGTCTCTGCTCCATGGGAAAGCTTGAGGCACCTTCTGCAACCTGAGATCTGCACTGCAGCTGCTCTGAGTGAACGCATAAGCTACCACCAGCACAGACAGTAGAGACCCTCCACTGGAGTTGTGACCTTTGCTTTCCAACAAGTGCCCACCATTCTGCCCTGAGGGTGAGATAGGACATGTGTCCCAACTTGGGCAGGAGGCCTGTGGAATGGCCCTGCTTCAAAGAGGCGCCCAAATGCATAGCAAGGCTTGTAAAACTTAGGTTTTAAGTTCTAATGTTTAATCTAAATGAATTATATCTAAATCTAAACGATTCTTAATGTTTTATCTAAATGTTTAAATAAACATTTCCTAGTTTATTTAGGTAAGAAAGGGGTGGATCAAGATACTCTATCTGTAGGCATACTAAAGATTGGAAGAAGACCACAAAACATCATTTAAAGGACTTAAATGTAGCTGCAAAATGCCTTCCTTATCTTCCAGTGTTAAGATTTTGGTTCAGTTTGGTTTTATGCCTCTTTGAAAAAGTTTGTAAATAAAATGCTGTTCAGACCATATCTTTCTTCAGTTGTGCTTTTTCTTGCTAATCACTATTTTACAGTTGTTCCTTGTTTGTCCATTGGTCTGCTCTCCTTGTCTGTCTGTCTGTCTGGGAACTTGAGTGCTTTGTTACTTCAATTAGCACAAAGCTGGTGAAGTCATCCAGCTTCTGTGCATTCTGAAACGGTGTATTTAAATTCTAGAAATGCCTGTATGTGGTAATCCTCTTGCACACGTTTTTCTTTGATAGTTGAGAAACTTCATAAATAACATTCTAAAATGAGAGCTGAACTCTGTTTTCTCTTTCAGCATATATTATAAACATTTGATAGGTGCTAACTGATTTTGAAGTAATGTAGTTTCTTGTTCTTTCCTGTTAAATGTGAAGAGTATAATTCTGGTTTGTAACTTCAAATTCAGTTGGTGGATAATGCTTACCTAGTGCTTCAGGAAAGCTGGTTTTTTGGACTAACAAACCCATAAATCTGTCACAGTGGATCTTCACCATTCACATTTTAGAAGACAAACCCAGGTTGTTCATCACATGGAAGTTACAGTTGGTGCCACCTCCTGAAAACCTGCTGTTCCAGTAGAGCCTGCAAAATGGATGCAACCTCAAGAAGAATTTCTACTTTCCACAGAGAAAGTTACCTTGTCCTGCAGTTGTACACACTTCTTTCCTAGTGCTTTCTCAGTTTGGTACCTGTACCTGTACCAACTGCAATCTGTAATTCTGCTTAAAGACTTCCAAGATTTGTCAAAGCAACATGGACACATTGTCTGGAAACTCTAAATGTCTGTTGCGGTGAGACTGTCATCAATCAACCATCTGTGATACAGAGGGAGGTAAGTACCAACCACCTTTTTTCTATTTGCATAATGCACATCTGAAATGATGACAGCCCACCTGGAAGGTTTTGTGTGAGTTGTTCATCCCATCACATCTTCAACAGAGGCTCTAGTTGGGAAGTGAACCCCAGCTCGAAATGGCAGGTCGGTTTTTGAACAACATTATTTGTGTGCTTGTTCCTTGAAGCACAGAAGGAACCTATTTGATCCCCTTTTAGTTATGTGTGTATTCATTTCAACTTGTGGTCTAGTTTTTGTGTAATGGTTATTTGCCAAAATACAAAGTGCAGTGATGACACAAGAACTTAATAGTCAAGATAAGGGGCAGCAGAAGAATTATGGCAGAGGACACAAAGAAGAAAAAGATTGCCCTCCCCTCTGCCTAACCCCTCTAAGAAGCTAAAAACTGACCAAATATTTCTGTCTGAACCACAAAAGGGACTGTGGCCAAGCGAAGCTGGTCATCCAGCCACCACCACCTCTCATTTCTGTTTAGCTTCTAGAGGAGGCTGCTGGCATGTTGCTCAGAAGCTGGATTTGGAAAGGCACCTGCTGAGGCAATTAAAATTTGAGGTTTGCTTATTAGGGAAGTCCTGCTCTTTCCCCTATGATACTAGGTTGTTTCAGGGAAGTATCTGTCTTGTTTTTTTTACATTTGTTTCTATCTATATATTTCTTGTCATTCTCAGTAAAGTTTGTTTCCCCTACCTTCCTTTCCCACCCAGCACCAGTTTCTAAGCATTTTGAAGATTCTGTAGTGTGATGTTTCCCTTAAGTAAAATTTTGTTCTTGACTATGTTTAAGAAAATTTTCTAGGGAAATAGTTGAACAGGTGAGATGATAAACTGACAGGTGAGATAAACTGAAGGTTAATACGAGTTTCATTTTGGGTCTTCCCAAATGCCTTGTACCTTCCTGCATCAAGCCAGAGCCGTGACCCAGCCTTATTTGTGTCATTCCAGCAGCACAGTGCCCTTCAGAAAGGCTGCTGTCAGCAGTATCTATACAGCGACTGGAAGAATGTCTTTCAGACTCTTATCCACACCTTGATAAGCCTGTACTAGTAACCCCTCGTGGAGTCATTCTTTAATCCTCATTCTATGAAATGTGTTGAGGGTTGCGCCACTTGCAGTGCCTGCAATGGGAGTGCACGTGATACAAGTACAGATCTGAGAAAAATTACTTGCCCACAGCTGTTTTTCAGGATGTATTGCTAGACATACGCCTTTGCAGTCTTCCTCTTTACTTGCTCTGCTGCAAGTCTGTTCCATGCTTTCGTTTAGAGGAAGCCTTGCATGCTTTGTCTCCTCAAGATCCTGCTGCAGCAGCAAACATTCTGTCGGTGTTACTTGACTAGAGGCAGTTCATAGAGTGAATGTACATTCAGCATACTAATCCTGAAGAGCTCCAGGTCAGAAACTTCAGGTTCCAGTTCAGTGGGATATGTACGAAGATGATGGATGTTGGAAGGCCATCAGACATCAACAACTAAACTATTTGAAGTAAGCAACATCTCTTTGAGGATCTCAAGGAAAAAAATCAGACAATTTTCTGTTGATGGAACAAGCACAGCTGCTAGTAACAAAACTCTTTACTCTTCCTAACAAAAACAAACAAACAAACAAACAAACACCCCCCCACCTCCCCCCCCCCCAAAAAAAAAAAAAACCACCACCTTTCTTTGCATTTTAATAGCTGTAATAATCTAAATTAAATGCTGGCTTTAACCATGAAAGTTTTTCATATCATTGCAGTGAAGTGTTTATGTAAAAACTCTAAAACACAACTACTGTGAATTCTAAAACACTGGGCAAGGATACTGCAAAAATGTACAGCATTTATTCACATACAGACAAAAAGGCACAAGTCTACTGAATATTCTAACAAAAAATAACAGCTGTCTTCAACTAGGTCTTTATAAATACTTCAAAAAAGGGAGAAAATAAATACAGATTGGGCCATGTAATATAAAATAGTCATCTCTACATATACTTTTTATTTCTATCTGTTTCTCTTCATGCACCTTTCTTACTTAATTTCAGCTGAATGAACACCAAAGCTAGGCACATAGTGAAAAATCTTCTGTACAAGATTTTACAAATGTAATGACAAATCTTCTCAAATCTCTGAAATTAAGATTTATACACAACACAGATAACCCTTCATTTACGTCTGTGTGAGTCTGCAGCCTAATAAATGGCATTCCAGGCAACTTTACAGAAGTTCAACTAACCTACAGTTGGACAGAATACACCAATCATAGTCAAAGATCTGTTGGTCAGTCTGCACAAGGGAAGGAAATGCTTATAAAAACAGAAATGCAGCAAATGGTTCTCTCACAATAAAAGACAGGGCAGGTTTGTGGTGTCACTGCTGTACTTCTGACACCTCCTCTGCTGACAGCAAAGCATGGGGGACAAACCTAACCTACAGAGCTGAGCATCCTGCAGTCTTACAGGTTTTTGGTTTTGGTTCAATTTAACTTCAAAAGTTAGAAAGCTTATTAACCTAAACAGCAGGGAGCAGAACAGGTAAGGCATTAATTCTGCACAACCTTAGCGTTCATCATAGTGCAAATTAACAAGGTAACTCCTTCAATCTGGTGCGAGGTTAAATGTTTACTTAAGCATCAAAATTTAGACTCCTTGTATGGCTTAACAAATTATTCCCTATATGGTTACAAGCTTCATTATTACAGAAAAGCACGGCGCCTGTTTGGAAAACCTTGCTGCACGTTGAGCAGAACCTACCTGCATTCACCTGTTGTCTGTCTGGTGATGGTCGATCAAGTAAGTACTTTTAACACATCCCAAGAATAACTGCGTAACTTCAGACTCTCCAGTGCCTTGTCGTGATTTTCACCTCTGGAAGTCCTGATATTAATCTAACTTCTTGGGACCAGCAATCTATTTTAAAAGTATACTATCTTATGCACAATCCCCCTCCCTCTACAGGGTAAGACTTTGGAGTTGTAAAACTACTGATAGGGATATGTTCAGTTGAAATACTTCATTAAGTGATAACTTGCATAGCAAGATAGGGTGTTAATTGTTAATAAGCCTTGTTTGTTTGATTGAATCCTCTGGAAGACTCAGTTATGGCAGAGGTCTGCTGGGCTTTAAATGTCCCCTACTCAAGAAGCAAGGGTCTAACACTAAAAAGTGAGGGGATGTAAGAGCAGACTAGAGTAGGAGGTGGGGGTGGGAAAGGAGGGGTTTCTTTATGCCTGACTTTGTGTAACACATTGCAGCTTCAGCTTTTTCACCAGTACATACCTGACTTACAGCTATGCAGAATTCCAGAACTTGAAGGCTCCTAACACTCTACTGTTAGATGTGCACTCTACTTGGCCCAACAGTACCCTAATGATCCGTTCATATTATTGCTCCTAGCTTACCACTTATTGCCATTTGCAATTACTAAAAAAGTATACAACCAGAATACGAGATCCCTCTTCCATCAAATCTAGTCCAGAATAGAATGAGTTTTTTTCATTTGTAAAGAGCTAATTACAATTTATTGCCTTTCCATTTTATTCTATTTAAAAATATATATTCATGTCCATTTTAAAGCAACCCTTTAGTGTCCTAAGCCTGGCTTCCCCAGTACGTACCATTAGTGCATCTGCAGTGGACTTTGGGAAATCCTACCAACTAGTGCCTTTGAAATTTCTCTGTGGAGCTGTCACCATACTCACAGAGCCAGGTGACTGACTAAATGGTGGTGGGTTATTTCACGGGGTGCTGTAACCCACAAGCTTCCCCCCACTTCCCTTCTCAGAACTGAGCCATTTTGAGAGTGTCCTCGTGCTCAGTCTGCATCTTTCCCAGCTGCTGCAGTGTAATACAGCTGCAGCCCTGACCACTCCCTTCCTCCTCCTCCAGCATAACATCACGGTTATATCTGGTCACCTCATAGGTATATGTACATGTAAACTCTGGAGCTTTCAGACAGGTCTGAGCTGCCACCTCTGCTGAAACTGAATGCAACAGGAAACATCTGCAAAGAGAGGAGAAAGACTACCACCGTCCAAGGTAAGTGACCATTTGTAATGAGATAATTAGCAGTGCAGTATGGTGAAACAACCATCTTCCATTCAGTACACGCTAGTTATAAATTACGAGCTTGTGCTTTTCCAGAAGGCAGGGGAAGGAAGTAATATTTTATCAGTGCTTTTTAGCTAAAAGGGATGAATGCAGCCTACTCCCCCCTACCCACCCTAGCCTCTTTTTAAAAGGTTTCTGTGACTTATTTTAGTGTTCATCACAAATCCCATCTTAGGAGTGACATAATTCCTCTGCTTACTCAGGATAGTTGCAAATAAAGGAGATTCAAACTTCTCACAGAATGAGAGGGGGAAAAAAACAGCTTTAAGTGCATGTAAACATGTTTATACAGCTCAGGAACAATAGGTTATCATCAGTCTATGGCTAGGTCTAAGAATTCTTCTCTTTCAAACTAATAAATAATGTGGAGTTGGCCTGTAGGCAGTGACTCTGTCCCTGTGTCCAGTCAGGATGCCAGGATGCTTCTCCTGATAATGTCTGTCCTTCTGCTGATAGTGTTGTTTGGACTGAGCCTCTGCTGCCGGCACTTCTTTTCAGCCACTTCAGTCTCTGAGTCACTCATTTCGGCATCAGGGATATACCCATCATTCTCGCTGTCGGGCTTGAGCTTGCTTTTTGCCCTGTCCTTTGGGGAAACTCTGCCCAAGTAGGGGTAGCTGGAGTTCTGGCGGTAGGTCTCCTCTAGGCTCTCACCCTGCTGTTGCCTTTCCCCCTTCTTTGGAATTCGGAATCCGCCCCAGTTTTTCGCTGGGCTCGTGGGTGTCGTAGGCACTTGAACTGCTGCTGTCTGATTAGAGTTTACTTTCACAAGACCCCCGTTGCATTTAGGCACTATATCCCTCCGCGTGCCAGGTGCTGACCTACCACTGGAGTGGTTCACAGCCCTTTTATTTTCCGATTGCCTCTGAGAGAGTTCTGTAGGTCTCAGTGGTTTGTGGTTGTGTTTAGAAGTCTTTTCTTTTAGTTCTGCCTTGGTCACCTCGCACTGTGGACGATTGTCTCTGCTTTTTCTGTGGTCTGGTATAACTATGCCATTTTTCTGCTGTGCTGATGCAATCCGTGTTTCTGCAAAGGTCTTGTCAAAATGTAAAAAGCTCCCTGGAGCTGCACTGCCCTCCTTTTGGCTAAGCTGCCTCAGAATGGCTTTGCCGTCATTCCCCGAGCTCTCCCTTACTCTGTCCCTCTTGTGTGATTTTTTCAAGGAATGAGTCAGGGACGTGCCCATCTGTTTCCTGAAGAATGCAGAATGCCATTTCAGATCCTCTATCTTAGGGGCACTGGGGCCCAAAGATGGACTGTTGAACAGCACTGTGTTGTCAATGGAGGAGAATGAGGAAGGCACACCTACATGTAAACAAAGTAAGTTAAAGTCAAGGAATTCCACATCTGGGTAAATACCACTTTTGAATATACCTATTTTAACACTGTTCTTCCCAGAACCTGGTGTGTTCTTTGACAATCAATGGGTATTTGGCCACAGTGATGTGGCTATGTCTTGGTTTCGCAACATACTGCTGGTGTAGTTTGCTTTCCTGTAGCTGTGTTACATCCAGTTACACTTCTAGCAAATATAAATCCTAGCACTACTGTAGCTACTAAGACAGACTCCAGGGCAGGGAAGCAACCAGCAAGTGAATGTGATTGATTCTGCCTAAAATGTGACTTATTATTACTGAATCCTTTAATGATAATCTAGTTAATGCAGTTAAGTTTGAGGACATTAATCTGAGAAAAGGCAATGAGAAAAAAACTACATCTTGTTTTAAAACCAGAGTGCTACCTTTTCAAAATTCATTTCATTTAACAGCCATCTGTGATGCAAAGAAGCACATGCTAAACACTAATGTAGTGGCACTAATAAGCCACAGACCTAGAAGGTACCATATGGTACCTAAGTCATGTCTTTCTGTCACAAAGAGTCATTGAAGAATCACACCAGACAGAAGCTGAAGCCACGAGCCACTCAGTGCCCCCTAGACAAGAGCATAGACTTACCAGTTCCTATAGCAATGTGCCCACTATTAGAGCTCCACCCACCCACATCTCTCCCAGTCCGCTGAAGCATAGTGGACTACACAAGTTCTTAATGAGAATAAATGAGGTCCTGATTGTCCTTCAAAATTAGCTACTAGCCTGTAGCCAAACCCTTCAATGCTTGTACCTGTGGTCTTAGGTGAAAAAGACAACACTGAAGCATACCTGAAACTCTTTCTTGTTCCAGCTGCTTTGCGTAGATACTAAATATCTGTTCTTGAACTTTGCAAACAGATCTCTTGATTTTTTCCCTTCGGGTCACCATGTAAGTGAGATTACGCACCTAGAAGACATCAAGTTATGAGTTTTACAGGAATTGCATTTCTATAATGTTGTCAATCTGCTCTTCAACTTAATTTAGTTTAAGCACTATACACCATTTAAACAAGTTAGTAACGTATCTGTATTTTAACCTTCTTGAACATATTTCTTACAGAAGAGTCTTAAATACCATTTAATTGAGAGATTATTCTCCTAGAGCTCATTAATTCCTTCTCTCCCAGTGTAAGAAACTCCTGAGGGGTCCACGTGAGTGTTCCCAGGGCTCCTCACTCAGCCTGGTGCAGCCACAAGCAGTGTGGTGCCCTGCACATTACAGCCTTGTAGGCTGGTCTCGCAGTCACTGAGGAGGAGACACTGAATATGTGTGACCTTGCGTGCTGAGGTCCTGCTCTATTTAACGGTTCCAGTCCCATGAAAGCCGGTATGTTTAACTAACTGTCATTACTCTGTGGATCTTAATTAGCAGGGATTTGTCTGGCTGGTCCCCTTTTTGAGACAGCCCCTGGCCTTTTGTTCTTTGCCTTGTTTGATCCCAGCTGCACAACAAATACATCACGTCCATCAAAGTACCTCTTCCATAAACTGGATGACATGATTTCAGACTGTTTCTAGATAGACGACACTGTCACTAATGTCACTCATAAAGTTGGGTAACTTGATTATCTTGAAGAGGAGAAAAAAAACTTAGGCTTTTTTTTCTGTATGTCCAAGATAACTTCAATTAAAATCAGTAGGGACAATAGAGTAGTAAAATATTACTGGAATGATGTATCCTGTTTTGACATGGCACTTAAAAACAGGAAGTATACCTACAGAACCATTTAAGATCCAGAGAACACAGTGACAATCTCAACTTACTTAGCTGATCAAAGAGAACATGAAAAGAAACCTTGAGCATGCAGCAGAAACAAGAGATGCCATCTCACCAAACTAGAGAAGGGTCATGGGCCATTTCTAGTTGGATGGGCCATTTCTAGTATAGGTCATGGGTCATTTCTAGTTGAAACTAAAGGAAAAACTTCCAAGTAAATTTGCAATGATTCCTTAGAAGAGTAGTTAAGCACTGGGATGCTTTACAAAGAATGCAGCAGATGCATGAACATCCACTGTCCTGATTTAAAGGCTAGGTATTACTCTGGAAGAAAGGCTCCAGTTCACCCACAGGTTACTGTGGCTGAGTTACAAGCCCCTGAGCCAGGTCCTGTACATGTCCATACAGTATGTGGCTTGTGTAGGCCATGAAAAGCTGGAATTATTTCAGTACTCTGTCTCTAAACTTAAACTGATCTTAAGTGTTCTCTAAAGTTAAACTGATCTGATCTTAAACTCTACTAGTTAACCCAAATAACCCTAAGAGGAAGGAATTCGGGTCATTACAAGATCAGATGTACTTAAAACACCAAACTGCTCTTTAAACATTCAAAACTGGAGTGCAGTATCACACGCCTCCCAAACCTACTACACAGACAGTCCAGTGTCTGTATGTGTCAATGCTATGCTGTGTCAATGAAAACACAGATCTGCTGCAAATCAAAGTAAGGTTCATAATCTTTTCCTCCTTGTGCACCAGATGAAAGGAGCAGAGAAAGCCCTTAAAGGCTAGAAAAGCTCCAGGTACATGGAAATAAAACAATCCAGTGCTTATAGAGAGACTGGATACTACTACCAAGACCTGGCCTCTGAACTAACCCTCTGTTTGGAATGGGTAACTGGTGCGCTCCGTAGAAATTTAGTGTTCATGGTCTTCTCTGACACCACCACTTTGCGTGAGGATGCTGCATGCAAGGGCAGTAACTGAAAGCGTAATTTAGAAACCTGGCTAATGAAGGGCAATGCCGCTTAAGCATGTGCAGGCAGTGCTATATGCCTTACCCGCTCTAGATCCTGCCGGAGGTGTGTGAAGAGCTGCAGTCTTCTGAACAGAACATCCTGTTCTCGTTTGGCCAGATTGTCCTCTTCATCCTTCTTTGGAGTAATCAAAGGCTTGTTGAAGTTGGCTTTTCTCTTCAGCTTCCAGTACTGGTAAAGGAATTCCACTGACTCCTCTGGCAGCCGCAGCACTTTAGCCACTTCCACAGACTCAACAAAGGTATAGAACTCATCCTCCAGCTGCTGGAGTTTCTGTTTGCGGAGGCTGACTCTGTGGGCCTCCTCCTGGTTTTGAGCCATGCTGTGGAAAGGGTCAATGTGGGCGGGAAGAGAGCTGTCCTGAATCTCATTCCCATTCTCCTGACCTGGGCTTTCACTGAAAGTCTCCTCATCCACTTTCTTGGTGGAACTGTGCTTGGGACAGTATGACTTAAACTTCACCTCATCATTGTCTGCCAGGATGGTCTTCATCTCCAAGCCACGGTCAAATGCACAGGTAACATGAAAGGCTGTTCTGCAGTTCTTCACCGAACACTGCACAAATTAAAATTAATCAAATACAAATTTAAAAAGCCACACTGCCTAAAACTATTCATGCAGCCAGGAATGCTTTGCAAGAACAACCCTGTAACCGTGCTCTGCCTCTAAGCTGCATGTAGTTCCTTGCTCTCTTTTAATTAGGCTTACGATCTTGTGCTTTCAGGCTAGGTAAGGACAAAGTGGCCCAGTGGGACAGAAGTGGTTAACCCTCCCCCGCCCTATTCAATAACCAGCAAATCCACAAGACGAGCGTTCTCACCGGCACTGGGCCACGCGTGTAAGGCAGCATTACACAAAGGAAATCATTCCACTTTGGCTGTGCCAGCAAGAGAGAGGGAAAAACACCTTGGGGGCTCCAGGCCAGTTTGATACTTTTAATTAAAAGTCTTCCCTTGCACCGGGACCTGTGCTGCCCAAAAGGCCTCAACCAAGGGCAATTTTCTTCCCATTATCCCAGTTTTATAATGTCAAATATTAAATTGCTGTCAATCACTACTTCACTGACTGCAGCCTTCGCTTCACCTGGGATATGAGGAGAACAGGAAATTCCATTTTCTGTTCTTTTTCTTCCCTCCCTGTGAGCCCAGCCATCATGGTGTGATGGGCACTAGTTCAGCTGATTTAGCACTTCATTTATATGTAACTTCCTCTTTCAAACTGCTGTCACAGCTATCACCAGCCACAAACTGAAAAGTTTAAATATATATGTGTATGTATATACCCACAGGCATACATATGCAGTTGTATCAACTCACACCTCAGCCTCCAGTGAAGAGAATTTAGAGTGGAAGTGAACACTGGTGCTATTAACTAGGAGGAAACAAAACTATGCTTAACACAAGTCATCTAACCTTAAAGAGAAATAAATGCACTGCATGAGGATGTTTATACAGTGCTTTGTAAAGAAGCCAAATATCTTTCTCTGCTGGATTTTCCTGCTCAGGTTCACTCAGCAGCCAGATGGCATATAAAGGTACAGCAGAATTTAAACTGCAGAAGTTTCAAATGAACATTCTTTAATAAAATCAACATATAAAATGAATTAAAAAATACCAACCCATCTTTTGCCCTTTCCTGTTACCAACAAGCAGAACAAAAGCAGCCCTGCTGGAACACCACATAGTCCAGATGAGTACTCCAGCCACGGTGTCCAAGCTGCTCCCATTCAGAATAATTAGCTTAGTGTGGCTGATGTTTTACTGAGAGAACAGGGGAAGCCTGTCTCATGAGAAGGAAATCTGCTGAATCTGGGAGAATACACAGTGTCAGTTTTCCCAGCTTGTTGCGATTGCTCCATGCCCAGCCTCACACGCACTCCAGCTGCCAGCTTTTCTGTTTGCTGTGCCTATCTCCCAACATCTCTGAAAAATCCCATCTCCCCCAATTTCTCCAGTTAATGCTACTTCCTCTCCACTGCACTCTGTATAATATTCTTCTCTGCTGTATAAAATTTCACAACACAGATCTATGTATTTCTCACTGCTAGCTTTAACGATACCAAAGATTTACACAATTGCTATAAGATGTCAGGCACAACTGCAGTTTTTTGTCTCTTTCCCCACAATTTCAAATGCAGAGCTGTCTGAAGTGGCAGCTGTCATGTCTGCATGTCCTCCTGCGTCAGCACTAGAAAGGGAGAAGAAATACGGAAGGACGCTCCCCTCTGCACCACACTGACGTATGTAAACACTCAAGCATTCAACTTAAACTACCATGAGTTACCCCACAGAATGGACAAAACAGTTTCCACCAAGTAAGAGCGGCCAAGAGGAAGGGGCAGCTCTGCAAGGAGGTATTACAATTGCAAATTTATATGCTGTGGACGGATTTATTTACTTAATGTTTACTATTTTATACATTCCTTAAATGGGAACGGACTGATAGGTTTCACTGGAAATACTGCTGCAGTGCTGGTTTACAGCTTTTGCTGGCAACCTCATCAAATAGAGCAGAGGGGAAAAAGGAAATGGATAAAACCTAATTTCAAAGAAGAGCAGGACTTTTGTGTCTTAATGCTGGTCTGACCATCCCGGACCCTGCAACGTAAGGCCAACCACAACACAACGAACAGAGCTCTACTTCTTCAGAGTGAGTCACCTGTCTTCCTGCTCTCCCATCATTTGGTAGGGAGTAAGCTAGGTCAAAGTTTTGTCTTGTGTTTCAAGAAACCTAGTATCTCCTCTTTCAAAAACTTGGGGCTTGGCAATGTGTTTTCACAACCTAATTTTAAAATGATTCTTAAAGTGTTCTTAAAATGATTATTTAACATTTCTGAGTGATCTTCCACTGCAGAGGATATGCAAGTGCTTTACAGGCAACAACTGAATATAAATATGCACGTGCACTGACACTGCCTGATCTGAAGTACCCTGGTGCAGATCATTTAACAGCCACAGTTTACAGGCTATGGTGAGAAAGGCTGAATCCAAATGCAACTGAAACTGCAGAGAGAATTTCAGAAGTATGCGGTGAGACAAACTGGCACTGGCACAAGAATGGGAGTTGTTGGTGTGAAACCAACTGCTTTACACGCAACTCCCACTGAAATACCCAACTTGTCTTAGAAGTCACTAAACAGGGACTAGCAGATAGATGACCTGGCTATCATTATTCAAATCTGACTAGACAGTAAGAACATGCTAACACTGACAGCACTCTATACAGTTAAGTCCATAGTAGCAAACAGGAAATCAAAGAAAATTTCTGGCAGATACAAGTTTTGTGTATCTACTAAAAACTGACAAAACAAAACACACAGATATCTGTGCAATTAAATTACCTGTATAGAAGCTCCAACTTTTTCATTGCAAAGGCTGCACACCAGTGCCCATCTGCTGCTGGGAATGTGAGAAACCTTTGTAATGGGCTCCATTTTTTCCGGGCTTCCAATGCTCACCTTAAAGAAAAAAAGGTTAAAAACCACAGAGTGACCATTACACTGTTAACTGGAAAGCAATTTATCAAAGAAATCTAATTCCTTGTATGCATGTGCAAAACAAGCATGTTCCAAATTCCTCAATTTGTAAGGAAATAAAAAAATTACAACTCCTTTTTAAAAACATCAGTTCCTCACTGCATGAACAAAACAGTTTCAAGGTGAAGCCCACCATTCTGAAATTATCATGCAGGATGAAAACCCACAGGAGCTCTCACTGCCACATCCAGACCTTCCTGATCCACCTTTAATGTTCCCTTCACAAAATAAAGCAGTACTTTGTGTCCTTGTTAAAGGAGATTTGCCAGCAACAAAGGCCTCATTTTTTGAGGCCTAATTTTGGTTGACAAAAGGTAATGTAATTTCTTTATAGATGATGCATCATCCTGCCAGACTGTACACCTTACTGAAAATCCTTTATACTGTCTTTCTGAGAAGTATCATATGTATGTTAAGCTCACTGTAGGAACACACAGGAAGCTGAGCTGTATTTTTATAACATACCGCTCCCAGAGCCCCAGCAGCCCCAGCACTCCCATAGGATCAGTACCTACCTCTGGAATCCATAGAGCACAGCTAACGTGGACCCACTTGGTGCCACTTCGAGTTGGCTTCATGGCTCCACCCTTCTTAGGACACAGCAAACACTTGGGCTCAACGCCAAGCGCGCAGGTCCTGCACAACCAGCTGCCTTCTGGCACCTTCAGGATTCCGTAGCATGCCTGTGGGGAAATAAAACATGGGAAGGATGTGAATTTCTGTTACTTTTTAGCTGCTTACGTGTAGCCTCTCCCAGCTTTCGAACAGTTCTTTATGGGATTGCTAACACTACAGACACTTCATCTTGCGGAGAATCTCAACATGCTTTCAGAAACGTAGCCAACCTCATTACCCATTCATTCCCCAGGAAGATCAGATGTCACGACCAGCTGTTAGGCAAAAACCACTGCCCACGTCATCTGGGAAAAAGAAAAAAATGTGTTTGCCAGCCCAAACACCAAGGGGACTCCTGACAGACAGCCCTGCCAGAAGCCAGCTCCCATGAAGTTCAGTATCACCATGACTCATGTAACAGGGATTGGGCTATACCTAATTCAAAAGGCTAGAATCACGAACTGAGAAGCTCAGCTGTGCAGTACTCAACGTAACTCAGGAGTATCAGGTTTTACTTTGTATTCAGAGGGAAAAATGCAGAACAGCAACAAATTAATACCATTTTTTTCAGATGCTGCACCTTTATGGAGACCTGTGTCCACATTACTGTCAGTTTTAATCCTCTTAAGTTTCAGATTTGATGTGATCAGAGACTAAGGAAAGAGAACCACTACAGGTCTAAAAATGTCCACCTCACTCTGCATATCTCACAAGAAAGCCATCTGTACCTCACAGCTCTCGGAGGCGTACTTCTTTAAGATTAGTACAACTGCATTTAAGTAACACATACACAAAAATGCCATTCTTGCTCACGAGACCACAGTTTTCAAAACAATGAATGGCAAAGCAAACTTCTTAGAGCTGGGAAGGAAGGACAGACTGATAGAAAAGCACCTGCTGCAATAAGAAGCATCCACAGAAACAGATAGCCTAAAATTGAAGACTTTTTAAATGGCACAAAAAGGTGGCACATAATAGCGCTTCATTAGCTCAGCTCTGTAAGTTCTCCATTAAATTTACTATAATAAATCCTCCCTATGTCCCCACTGATTACCAGAAACCCTTTTTTCCCCTCCCTGCTGAGCCTCAGTTACTGATACTGAAGTGTGCAGATTGGATATGAGTATAGGACAAGAAGTGACCAGGTGAGAATGTGTAACAAGACATGCCTGTTCTGGGGAGGCAACTCCTCACCTTGTAACTCCTCCACACATAAACAATACTACTTTTAACCTTCTTAGCATGATACTTCTAGAATCACATGTAACAATTCTAGTCAATTACATCATTTCTGAATTCATCCAACTGCCTGATGATGAACTCTGTGCAACTGAACAGATCAATGTCACTGGAAAAAATCCCATCTGTTATCTTTAATGGTTTGGAAAAGTTTCTGTCACCATCCCTACACACCCCACCATACCTGGTGCACACAAATGTTGCATTTGTCACAAAACACCATTTCGTTGCCATCTTCTCCATCTGGAGACTGACAGACGTCACAGACAACATCTTCATCATATTCAATCCCAAGTCCTTCTTCCGTCTCAATAGCATGATTCATGTTATCATAGCATCGTAGTTCAAACTCCTCTAGGATCCTTTCCATCGTGTACTCATCCAGCTCGGGCATCCCTGGGGAGCAGGGGAAAGAGTGGTAACACACAGCTCCAGCTTCTTTTTTTAACAGCTGAGTAGATACAGCCAACCCCCAAGCACGCACATTTCATTCCCAGACAACCTCAGCCTATTCCAGCATAAACTAGAGAAACTTGAAAATAACGTCAAAGTTGTCTTATAACTGTATTAACCTAACAGAAGTGCAATATCCAAACCAATCTTTCAAAATCCTGAGGAAGATTTCCATAAACTGATTTTGGCTTCCTGGTCTTGCTCTCAGTTTTCATTCTGGTACAGCCCCATCTATGGCTTCGGCTTCAATTTTGCAACCCAGATGTTGACTGTTTGGTGAAGGATTTGAGAGTGTTTTGAACCAAAAGTGATGAAGGCAGAGGGAGGAAATCTGCTGCAATACTTAGGCAAACTTACAGTTTCTAACAACAGCTGCTGTTTTTTTCATAACTTCCAACTCAAGAGGGTGCAACCCCAACTGACAATAAATTGGTTTAACAAGTGAAAACACACCTGTAATAAATGCAACATCAAATCTGGGACAATAAATACAGACACCATCTAATCTGGGACTTGCTCTTTTCAAATGACATCCATCAGAAAATTATTCATGACACCACAGCTGCAGGCTGACTGTATTATAGTATTCTATAATCTATCTTTGTTAATTATATTACCATTACAGACCTCAAAAATATCTATCATAGAAGCAGCAGGAAACATATCAAAAAAAAAAAGCATGGTGCTTCCCCCCTCTGGCTTCCGTGTCTCATTTGCCATGACAATGAGCTGGCCGTAATACTTCCAGGTTGGTGCTGCACTGACCTTCCCCACACAACCATGCTACACAAGGCCCGGTGAAACCAGGACAGATATGCTACTGCCAACAGTCATCTTCCTTTTGCCAAGTCAGTTTAGGACAAGCATTTCCATGTAGTTAAATCACTACAAAGAAGCACAGGCTTAGGATATCCTACTTTTGGTCTAATACCTAATGTTTCCTGTAACATACAGAAGATGGCAACCTTACGATGTGTGTTTTAACAAGAAAATCCTCCTTTCAGCTTTCCCTGTGAATAACTGAGCCATAAATTCCACAAATGAAGAATTAAAACCTCTCTAGCTCCTGCAGGTCGAAGACAAACACTCTCTGGAAGTACTTCCAGCTTCCCCTACTGGCAGGTAAATCCCTGCAGCAGGGATCAGTGCCTCCAACACCCCACATAGAGCAGTTGGAAGGCAGCAAGAAGAAACAAGCTGAATGACCACTTCAGGGGTTCACACACCTCACCACTCACACCCCAGTGTAACACTGTGGCAGCCCTCCTCTGGTTCTGGCAAGACAGATGGACAGAGGGGATTATCTACACTGATAGGCATCAACTGAAAATCATAAAAAATATTTTGATTTTATTTTGAAGACAGCTAAGGGGACTTGCTGGTTCTGTTCTCTTGAAGATAACTTGGAAAAGTAACTTAAACTCTTGAATTATGAACTGGTTTGACTTGTTTAAGCCCAACACTAAACCTGAGCTGGCCTGACCTGAGATCTGGAAAAAAGGCTGGGGTAAGAGACCAGGTCATGGCTGGGTCATATGTGGGTTTAATTCAAGAGTTCTAAATGGTCAGTTTGTTGTTTACCAGGTCTTGTGCCATGCCACATGTGGGCTACAGCCAGGTAAAACCCGTATGAGCATTCTGTAACCCAGAGTAGGGGACTGCCACAATGCTGACACATAAGCCACCTTCACTAACGTTCCCGTTCTTGCCCTGCTTTCTTGTCCCTTCCAATGCACAAGTCATCTTGCAGAAAAAGGAAGAGCTGCTCCTCCTGCAATACCTCTTCTTTCTGCTTCCTAACTGGAGCCCACAGGCACAGTAAGGTTTGGGAGGTTCCTCCAATAAATCACTACAGGAGTTCCTTAATGTCTCATTCCCTGTGCAACTGGGATGGCATTAGGCTCTCCCGACCTCCCACGACTCCTTGTCTGCCTTCTTTGCACTCCACATGGCTAGCTAAAAAGATGATACAGGTATGTGACGCAGAGAAAAATAAAGAAGTAAATGGAAAGGACTAACTGGGAAAACAATGAACAGTCTGTCTGATGTCCTCTTCAAGAAGCTTGATGGCAAAATGGGAACTCTGGAAGAATTCCCTTGTGAAATAGCAGCAGAGAAAAAAAAAATCCAACCATGTGGCCAGATTCTGACCTGGTCTAAACAAATACTACTCAGCAGTTACAAAAGCCTGTATCTTATGGCTTAATCACATCAGGCTTGGCTTCCCATGGCTACCCCATCTCTTCCTGCTGCTGCCTTCCCTCAAATTATTCTTAAACCTGCCAACTTTAAAAATAAAGGACACACAAACACCATGACTCATTGCTCACCCATTTCTTTGAATTCTTCATTGGCAAGCTGCAACCACGCTACATCCACATCATTGAGATCGTAGCGACACATGCTGTCTGCTAAGGTTCGAATGTCAACATAGCCCAGCTCCGGAGGCTCCGACCCTGACGAAACAATGTACTTCCTGGGTCGCGTAAACGTGACGGCTTTCGTCTCAGACACAACCCTAAAACAGACAGACAAGAGGATGTCAGATATGCTGGGATGCTGAGACTTGTTTCTAGAGAACTCAAACTGCCTCACTTTAAGTGATTAACCACCATCAGCACACATCTGACCACCTAAGCAATTACCGTGCTCTCTAAGGGAAGAGACAACAGTATAGCACACTTCCATAATGGACTGGTGATATTATGTTAATTGGAGTTGTCTAGAAACCAAATTCATTACCAAGAATCTAAATAAAATGGAAAGATTAGAGGATAGGGTTCTGCTTACTCTTACCTTGTTTACTTGTTTAAAGCTAAAGTGGGAACACTGTATTCATGTAGTGATAGCTGCCATACACACAGATGTAAACTCTGGTTTGCAGCCTTTTTTAAAATCAATCTGTTGAACTACATTACCTGTTTGGAAATCTACAATACCAAGATCATGAAAATTCAAGGAAAAAAAGTAGTATTTCCTGCTACATTTGAAGGGGTTGTGTGTGTGTGTGTGTGCACATGTGTAGCTAAGGAATTGCCATCCCTGTGAAATTCAGAAGACTTTTCCACAGAGAATCAGTAACCTGCACTAGTTTCACCTCCGCTTACCCAAGCATCCTCGGTCTGCATTTCCTCTTTCACATTCACTAATGCCATGCTGGGTCAAGTGCAAATATTAATCAGCCACTGATGAGACTACTTTCTCCCAGACTGTGGAAGCTCCAGCTGGCCAACAACCAACCATGAAAGTGTATTTTAGCTGCAAGCCAATGGAATTTTTGTTTGACCACAGGCACTAGTTCAGGAAACAGTAAAGTATCTACAACACATCACTTGTTCTAGGTCACATTCCTGCAATGCCACAGCCTTGCCAAGCCAGGAACTGGGGGCAAAACCACCCAATTTACAAAGGACAGCAGTCGTTCTACCAGCAGGCTTGCCTCCAAACAGTAAGGTAACTCCAGCCTGCAGCACAGTTCCCTCACTACAGGACATTGCACTTTCTCTTAGTTAACTGCACACACTGTAATTCAGTTTGGATCAAATCCAGTTCACCACATGAGGCTGGTACCTCCAGGAGCGACAGGCCACGCTGCCAAAGGACTGCCCCTGCAGCACCAGTGCAGATGATCTTTGGTGTAAATCCTCTACCTATCTCAGTCTTCTGCACAGCCCTAAATCTTCTCCTCATCTAGCTTATTTCAGAAAACAATCTGACATATCGTGGCAACTGTGGGCAGGAGCCAAATGCTGAATTTGGGGCTTCCAAGGTGCAGAAAGGAACCGTGGAAGTATACAAATATGAATGACTTTGCCAGCCTAACTGCACTGCCCAAACCGTTCCTGGTCATGCTGCACAGTTTTAAAATACTACTGTTATAGCTCACAGCAAATTTACTTGAAACTGGGCACTGCTCTCTGAATCTTCTGTACTAGAAATTCCTTCCTGAGTACTGCTCCATCCAGAAATCATAACCTCTGGGCTGCACCTTGCACATGCTGTCTAAATACCACTCTAGTGGCACAGGCAGTTTGGCTTCTAAACAAACCACTTTCACCTCTTTATTTCTGATCAAAAGAAGTAAAAATATGCCACACTTGCTACATACCGACAAACCCATCCAACTGCGTTATCCTCCTGACCATGCTTACACGCAATCATCACATGGACTTGCTCCTTTCACCACCCCTCTGAACCTACACCTGCTGCTCTGACCAGCCAAAACCTTTAATTCACCATTACATACCTTGCTGGCATCAGCTGTCTGTACTGTATTTTGCCTCTGTTCTACATCAGCTACTGTTTGAGTATTGCTGGTTCAATTTACAGAACATTTGCCTCCCCTCCCACAGTCAGGCACAAAACAGTTCCAGCTCTCCAGCAGCACCACCACAGAGCTCTCTTGAGTATTTTGTGAGGGAGCAAGCAAGACAATAATCACAGAGCCACTCTGAGCAGCAGGTACTCTCCAACAGCACCATACAAGATTGCTCAGCAGCTAAGAAACAGTGATGCCTCCTGTACTCATACCTACAACTGTGGGTGCTGCCTTTCCCCATTTCCTTTAATATCTTAAATTTGGAGCAACATCTCTGTTGGCCACTGGCAGAGAAAAACTCTCTCCTAAGTGAGTACCTGGATCTGATACAGTCACCAAACCACCTCCCTGAAAGATACAGGGTGGGGATCCCCTGGACAGTCTCCCTCTCTTAAAGTCCACAGGTCTCCCAGCCACCCTGCAGCCATGGGAGATGCCTGAAGGAGAAAGAGGTGAGAAGACAACGTGAGCACACATGTCCAGTGTGTGTGCATTTATGTAGGGACTGGTTAAGGTCGGTGTAGAGCATGCTACAAGCACTGCAGGAAAACAGTATGCTCCCATGTTCTAAACTGCAAAGCATAAGGAAAAATCTCAAGTTCTCCTTGGACCTCCACCTCCAATCCTTTGGAAGAAGAAGGAAGGAGAGTCTACCTGATGTGTCGGTGAAGTTCCTCACTGTACAGACCTAGCGGGGCTGTGCAGCGGTCTGCAGGCTGCTGCACAGAACACAAGAAGTGCTAAACATTCCTGTAGTCGCCCTGCTCCAAGGTTAAAGATGGCAGAAGCAGTGCAGCATTATCCATGATTTTTTGCTGTATATCAGAGATCGGGCTGTTCTGGCTCCACCAGCACTGGTGGGTCATTTGGTAACACCTTACGGGCCAGCCTGGACTTTAATCAAAGAGATCTAGTAGAATTAAATAGCAATAATCCTTGCCCACTTTCTCCAGCTCCAATCATGAAGTAGACAGCTGGGCTGCAGCACACTCCTGCCCTTACAACTGTTTAATTTGAAACAGAAAACAGTATCCAAGTATAACAAACAAGGTATGGAAAATGAGGGTTTCTTGGATAAGAGCTAGAAAATCTCACATTAATGTATTTAGTTACATGCACATGTGGATGGTTCTTGAAGCAGCTGAAATCTTGTACAACAAACCATTTCCTAAGTTAGTAAATGAAACAACCAAAAAAATAACACAAAACCAGAATAAATGCTGTGTTTTCTCTAGCCCTTAAGTCTGGCTGTCTTAACTGTTCCTTGAAAGGAACCTATGGCTTGGAACTAAACACAAGAAGCATTAGACAAGGGCTCTCCTGGCAATGCTGAGTGAGGTCAAGTCCGGACTTAAAAATAGAAGCTATTTGTAAGGTTCTGTCATCACACTCCATCCTAATGTAATGCCAAAAATTACTCTCTGACATTCACATTTTAACACACAGGCAGAGCAAGCCTGACTCTTGACCTCCCTGATCAGTCGAAAAAGCTGAGGCAGGTCACTCTTCATCTCTGAGAACCAAGACCTTTCTAGCTAGACACTGTGGAATACAGCTCAAGAAGCCAAGGCAATGTAGATATAGCTGCTAATATAAATGTTTGTGTATTTATTTACATTCCTTCAAACTATACCTGGCTACCGGTTCTGGGATGGTCCCTGGGCTAACTGGCACCTGAACTCCCTTTTCCCACTCCTGCCTCCAGGGGTCTGCCAGCACATAGTATTCATCAGGGTTCAGCTGGAAGGAGTCATGTAACTTCATGGCAGTGATCAGGTCCGTTCTGAACACCTGCAAAGAGAGTGACCAAGAGAGAAAAATAGAGACACCGACATTTGATATTTACACTCTATGATTCACAGCTTGAGGGTAACCATGGAGCACAGTGTGCAACAAGGTCACTGTATCACCAGTGAACTAACCCAGCCCGCTGCAGAACAGAAGTTTAGCTGCATTGCAGGGAAAGGGGTGGCTGAAGGTGCAAATACTGATAGAATGACTTCCAGCTAACTCCATTACAAGTCCTGGCACTCCCCCTACACTGGAGGCATAATGCTGAGAGCTGACATCCACTTTCACCTCTGTCTTTCTGCAATAAAAGCTGCAGGAGCTTTGAGTCTTGAAACAGCAGAACAAGAAAAACTCATTTTTGCTGCAAAGTTTGGGGTTTCTTTTCCTAATTACTGCAGTTCTGACTAATCCAAAGCAATTCTAGAAATTCCCTGTGGTAGAAATCAAGGCGTGACTCTACCATGACCAGCCACAAGAGGAAATTCTAAGGAGATGACTCTTTGTGCAAGTATTTAAAATAATAACCGAAAAGATCAAATAAAGTAAGACCCAAACTGGAACTGTGGGGGCAACTCCATTATTCAGCACAGGTGCTGTTGTTCCATCAGCTGCAGACACCTCTGCATCATAGCTGTGAGTTTACTTTGTCTTTGCAAAGGCATCCACCTCTAAAATGAGCAAGGTGTTTGGAAGCCTTTGGGTTAGCAGCCATAAACAAGCAGTGATACTGTTTTCAACAAGCCACAGAACGAAATTAAAAGGGATTCATTCTTGTAGCAGGCATGCTGTGGTACTGCTGTAGCAGCTTCAACCCAGTCAGCCACTGCCTGTCAGCACTGCGGAACACAAAGGGTGCTATCACAGGTAGCAGAAGTACAAGCCTGCACTTGTTCATGCATCTTCCAGCTCTCCTCATCCAGCTCTCGCTGCAAGGCAAGGCTGCTGTGCAGTGTAACTGCTCTCACCACTCCTCACCTCCACAACCACTCATTTTTAACTGCTCAATGCCATATTTAAAGGAAAAAAACCAACCAACTGACAGAAAATAAGCACCATCAGGACAAGAAGAAGACAAGTAACACCTTAAGAAAAGCTCCACTGCAGACTTTGAGGTTCTGCATCCACTCAGCCCCACGCTGCACAGTTACAAAGGAGGAGACAGATACCTGGGCAGTGCTCTTAAATTCTCTTACTGGGCTGCTAGTGGAGCAAAGGGACCTAACCTCCCAGTCCCAGAGCAATGGTTCTACCTTAGCTCCAGCCAGCAGCTGCCTAGGGCTGAGGAAGAGCTCAGTCTATGCAGAGCGCTGATGAGGCAGCCTCCCAGGACAGCCATTTCTGTCATACAGTAGTCACACACCTGAAACCTCAGTAGATTCCCTATGATTTTCGGGAAGCACTTCTGGGAAACAGTGAAACTGATGGTTAATTACACTTCTGAGAATATTTCAAAGTGTGATTTGCCTCACCATGCTGCACATCTTGGCACCTCTCCTCCCTCCCATCACACACATACTACCCCACTTCTGTCTCTGTCTGTTTCTGTTTCCACTCTGGCTTTGACAAAAAATAGCACAAAATCATGACATTTTTCTTAACATTTGTCTTGACATGTTCAGAAAAACTGCCAATAATAAAGAATAATATTACCATATGAAGGAAAGGGAGAATGCAGGTAATGAAATATAATGAAATGTTTCAAACAACCCAATTACGAGCCCTGTGAGGCTCCAATCAAGAAATAAAAAACAAGCCACAAAGTAAACCAGCTCACAAAACAAACAAACACAGCTGGTCAGGGGATTCCGTACTTCTAAGTGGTTTGATTTAAAGCAATCAGATGTCAAATGAAGAGAAGCCTAGAAATGTAAAATGGGTCACAAACCTTGCTCCATCCGAGAGCCAAACGAAACTCAGGCTCTCGGATAAATTTGTCACTAAACTCCCTCAGAAGCCAAGCTAATGCATCACCTGGCAGCCAAGAAACTTCTTCCCAGGCCAGTGGCCCCGTGACACCATTCTTTCTGCTCTAATTTCTGATGCAATCAGACTGCCCGGAGCAAAGCAGAGCTTACAGAAGTGCTGGCTCTCAGAAGCACTGAACACTTCAAGGCTGAAGGGTGAAACTCTGGCCACGCTGAAGTCAATGGAAGTTTGCCACCGACTGCAATGAGAGCAGGATTTCACGCGGGCAGTTTAGCAAGTGTCACTTTCCTGCCAGCACACTTCTCATCAGAATAGTGTGCTGTGGTGAGCAGAGACAATGCAAATGGAGGGAGGCAGCAGGGGCAGGGAAACAGAGCTAAAGGGATGTGTATGAGAAATCCATCCAGGCTCAGAAGACAAGAAAGAACAGCACAAAACTGCAAAGATTCTGACAACAAATGCAGCAACAGGGAGAAAGCAGAAGCTCACAAAAAACCAATCTGTAATTATCTCAAATTATTTCCAGATGGCCTTTCCTGAGGTAGTTCTCAAACCTGCGTGTAAGGGGCTGCTTCTAAGGGAAGTACAAAAGGTAACTAAGGAAAGCAAGCCCTTCACCAGGGGGTCTCCACATTCACCAAGAAGGAAGGAAAAACTTAAATAACAGGTCTTTAATGGCCAACAATCAAAAAAGAAGACTGGAAACCACCAGTACTTGGTGTCGCTCACACTGAGCAATGAGAGGGATTCTTCACGTGAAAACTCTTCTCTGGGACTTGGGCATACTGTCATTGAGGAGATTAATAAAGCAAGTTTTTACTCAACATCAATCACTAATGCATCAGAAATACATGTATTGGGCAAGTACATTAAATGAAGAAATTCCATCTCCCAACATTAATACTTTCCTTGCAGCCTCTACAAAGTCTGCCGTGCAGTATTTGCCTGAAGATAGGGAGATTCACCAAGAATACTTCCAAAGAACTGGATTGCGTTTATGTGTTACTAACAGCTGATCCATCCTGGAAAGTTCAAAGATTTGCATCTCCCTTAAAAGAATTTCCTCAAAGCACTACACAAGTCAGAACTGTCAGGAAGCAGACTTCTAGTCTGACAAGCAGTTTAACAAGGATCACATACCAAGACCCAATATCAACTATGCAATAAATGCACCTAATGTTGACTTTCACTGTTCACATATCAAGCTACAAATAAACCCTGATGCCTAAAAGACTAGAAGAAAGACTACACAGCCATGCTGAACGAGTGTCAGACTATAACAAAATTCACAGATAGAGACTGGTGCTGGCAGTGGCTGTGCTAACAGCTGAACTCCCTCATCTCCTGGCCAAAAAAATAAGTTGGGGGTGTGGGGAAGGTGCCAGCTAAAACCTAGCCGAAAGAAAAGAAAATGTAAATCAGAAGCAATGGATCCATTACCAGAACACGTATATGGCTCTGTACTTGATAGATGTAACAAAATGCAAATCACATTCCAGAAATACCTCAGAAGGTTTCCGATCTTCATGTCTGGAACACGACGTCCTCCGACGTCGAGATCTGGAATGCTGAGACCAAGTGGACAGACCTAGGATACAGAAATGATCATTTGCAGACACTGCTGTCATCTATCAATAAAAGCCTTTGCTCTCTCCATGCATCCAAGAAGACCAATTGACTTCAGCATAACTGTATGAGTAAGGTAAGCTAGAGGCAGGCTTCTATGACACACCTCCAAAGACTCTTTCAAAATGAACCAGAAAATGGAAGTTACTCAGTTGTAAACTTCAGTGATTGCTCTTCTGGTTTGGTTTTGTTTGTAATTTTCTACTTACAGAGGCATCGGCTGCATGGCACTTACCAGCCTTCCCCCCAGCATTTAAAGAAAGCTATCTCATACCATGCTTCCCCCTGAGCATCAGTAAACCACTTTCTACAGATTAATTACTGACCAAGAGGTCTGCTGGCAGCCAGAAATGTACTCTTTCAAGCTAACGTATTAACATCTTAAATATCTCTTTTGGTCAGCCAAAGAGCAAGCCTCTTCAAAATTAAGCCCACTGCCATGCGCACACCGCAGAGCCCACAAAACAAGCTGCTGTCTCTTCTCCTGAGCAAATCTCTCAGTGTGGCTGTATAATTTTCATTTGCATAATTATTCATTCCATTCCAAACAAATTATGTCTTTGCCTTGAAACCTTTTGGCAGAGTCTCTGTCAGCTTTCAGAAATATTGTAATAACAGGAAAAAAAAAACAAAAAGAGAAAGCACCTACACTCTGCTGTCAAGGCAGTGCTTTGACACCAGAGTATATTATACCTGTGCCAATCAACTGATTTTAATTCAGGAAGATTTACAGGTACAGCAGGCATTTTCTACTCCCAACTACACAGCAGTAATGAGGAAAAAAATAAAAGGCCAATAAATCCTCATGGGATGGAGAGATGAAGGACTTGAAGTAACATCTGTATGATAAGGAGGCTAGGACCTACACACTGAACTCTGAACACAGACTTTGCAACTCTGGGCATTACAGACAAACAAAACAGAAACAATGCAAAGGCCTTCCCACATTGCTCATTTCTCCACTGCCTGTGCACATAGATGGTAGGAGTAGAAAGTGTAAGCTACAGTCCATAAGAGCAACACCACCTTACGTCATCCAGCAGAAAACCTCATGGGGACCAGAAGGTACTGCTCAAAACTAGATTGGATAGGATAGATTGGATGGGATAAGCTCTCAAAATGAAAAATCATTTTCAAACTGAAGCGACTGACCAAGATGCTCATTGGAAAGACACAGCTAGTAACAAGTCATCAGAAGAATTCATTATGTCGTAGTTACACTTCTGTCTTCTCTTTTCAGTTTTTCAGATTCCATTAAGGAATCTGCCCCAACAGAAACTGCTCTGTACATAGCAATGAGTTAACAGGTTACGCAGACATACATAATGGTCAAACTAAAGCAAGGTGACAGCGCAAACAGCTAAAAATCTTCTGAAATAAGAATACAGAAAAGATTATTTTAAGCACATGTCATCATTTTACTATAAAAGCCGGTGATTTTACAAGTTTTTTAAAAGTCATGGTCACTTGTCCTAAGCTCCCGTATTTCACAATTACAATTTTCTATTTCTATGAAGGAGGAAAAAAAGAATAGGAAGAAAAAGAAGGAAAGAATCAACCATTATTTATTGACCTGTGTGGAAAACCAGACTCCCAAGATCATTTAACCACCATTCCACTTAAACATTCCCTTGAAAACTAAAGAAAAACCACAAGCAGCAGCAGAAATTGCTTCTGAGGATCCTATCAGCCTTATCCAAACTCAACCTAAAAAAGGCAGAGGGGAGTAAGTGTAAGCACTCAAAAAGTGTCAGATATACAGCTAAAATCCATGACAGAAAAACAGATTTTTCCTGCACCACAACAATACAAACATTTTAACGTTTAGGCAGATGTGATTAATCAGGAGCCTCACTAGAAGACAGACCACATTCACACCCACCCAGACAGTATTCAGTTCTCGTGGGTTCTGGTATTTTCCATCAGCAAGACATTAATATCTGACCAACCATCTGCTACCGAGATATTCAGCTAGTCAGGCCGCTACACCAGCAAGTCAGACACTTGAAATTTCTAATTCATCTGTGGTTTGGGGTGTTTTGTACACTGCTGGGCCTGCGGGATGGAGCCTGCAAGGCAAGGAATTAAGAACACCAAGCTGTATTGGCAAAGTGGTGTTTGATTCAGAAGTTTCTGTGGGAAAAGAGCTGGTGGGTCTGGAGGTTTCATCCAGCTGTTCCCAAGTAATGCATGCATCTGGGAAAATTAGAGCAGTAGCAGCAGTACAATGTACTTCTGGATCTTTACCCATGAGCTGTAATTCAGCTCTGATGACAATTTATCATAAGCTGAAGACAAGTAAGCAAGCAGCATATGGGGCTTGTTTGTTTGTTTTATTGTGGGTATTAAACGATGGACTCCCAGGTCTCTCTCATGCCACAGAGAAGCCACAAAGGGTGAGGACTAAAATAATCCCTGCCGTATCTGCTGCCGTATCTTCTCTATCTCTTTACTCAATCATCTGCAGATGCTACACATCAAAACTGTCTTAAATGTGTACTTCTGTTTTAGACACAGCCCATCTACACAAGGGTTAGGCCAGCAGATCAAATAACTATCGCGTGCAACATGAAAGGTCAACTCTTAGCACCAAAACTGCAGAAACTTCATTTTAAATTACTTTTTTTAAAGTGCTATACCAAAGCACACAACATAAAATTTCTGTGCATAAGGGACAACTGAAATGCAGCCAGCCTTCCTCAGGAGATACTGTGGGTATTTTTTCCATGCCAAATAACTCCCTACAATAAATAAGGGAAAAAATAGTTTCTTAGGTAGTTCTGTAATAGCTGTTTCCTTGCATGTAACATTGGTGAACACACACTGAAAGCATACAATGTTTTTAGTAAGTTACTGAAGAAGCTGTTGTATTTTTCTGAGCAGCGTAAACTGACTACATAATACTAGGAGAAAAAGGTGTAAGAATTTCTCATGGGACTGTGATTTTACTACCCACTAAGATCTGTAACTATAGCTAACAGATGACCTTTGGCAACAGCTTTGCTTCAATACGGAAAACATTTACTCACTGAATAAACAGAACCCAGCTATAAGGCAGCATTCACAGAGTCAAACCACTACCACTTAAGACACCGAACTGCAACGAATTGAAGGAGCTAGCCTAATGATAGTAAACTATCCAGCCCATAACAGTATTAAATTTAACACTTTGGAAATCTCGAAACAGATTTTCAACTCTGCTCCCATTAAAGTTAATGGCAAAGTATCACTGCCTTCAACAGTGCCAGGAACAGGTCACTGTATTACCCAAAGCTGCTTTCACTAATAAGGAATCCACCCGCTCTGAGTATACCATTAAAAGTGCAGGAGGAAAATGAGGGTGCTATGTGTCTTTTCAGCATCATTTCCACATTTTCATGCTTAATCCAGAAGAAGGACCTCACTGAAAGAAGAAGTTCATAGGCAATTACAACCACTTCAGTGATGAATGATCTGATTTTTATGTCTAATATGTGAAGTAAGAACCATTCCTGGATCGTACAGAAGGAACAATCTACTGTAGTCAAAACAAACACTGATTCAAAACAGCAATTCTGTGCTTGTAAAAGCACACGAACCTAATTGAGTTATTCTAGAAAGATTACAGACACTTTTCACCAAAATTATCCTCTTGCATTAAATATTTAAAATGACTGTATTCATCAACAGTTTTCTGAATACTAGCCTTAGTCTTAAACTGGATTAGGATCACCAAGACTAGAAAAACAACTGAAGATCAAGACAGTTAAACCCAGTTTTGGTAAAACAACAAAAAACATAAGGGAAGGCTGAATCACAGGGATTTGGCAGACGTAAAACTTCTGTAAGATAACATTATACACCTCATGGCAGAAATGAGTTCTACAGAAGACAGAAAATTAATGAGATGTTAAGAGAGCCTACACTACCAAAAGCCACGTGAGTAAGAGTGAACAGGAAAAGTACACAACTCCAAACCACGAAGCTAAACAAACACATCCAGAGCATACATCACTATTATTACTAGACATCAGAGATAAAAGGTGTCTCATTAAGTGCCAATCCTGTTACATGATTGTGGAAGGATGAACCTAGTAGCCAGACCCATCACCACTCAGGAGAGACACCAAGAGCATGCTTGTTCTTTTACAGGTATGATCCTTTCAGACTGCATACGTGTTCACATGTTTTAAAAGGGTTTCATCACTGAGACCAGTAGGAGGATCATACTTTTACTACATCTCAGTTTTCCCTTTGCGTTTATCCACTTACAGACAAAAAGCAAGAAGAAATCCCAGACTACTAACAAGGTGCAGTTCACAGCAGGAGAGGCAAAGCTCCTGGTGCTGCAAAGGTGACTTCTAATAAGACACAAGTAAGAAACCTTCCTATTCCCCTAGGCTACTACATACACCTTACACTGTACACTCTATAATACCACTACAGGGTGTATGTAGCACATTCACCTCCTGATAATGAAGAAATCAAGAACCATGAATTCTCTCTCCATATTTGTGAGAGACACACACTTTGCAGAAGGAAAACCATAATCAATTTTAACTGTATCAATTCATTAAATGATCTATCGAGGATGTGTTTTGATTCAAAAGAAGTCCATCAAAACACAAAACTCCTCTAGACCAATAAAGCAATTCAAGCCCTCAGGGAATTCTACCCCACAACTAATCTACTACTCAGCATGAGCAGGAAAGGCTCAGCTAGTATGTATCACACACAGGGCTGTTGTAAAGCCACCTGCAAGGCACTCCGCTGTGTCCTTGGAAAACTACCTGCTGCTCCAGCCTCTGAACACTTCAAAGCCTCAGATCACCAGGCATCAGAAAGCAGTTCTCCCACCCTAAATACACTCCTGCTACACCATTACAGCAGGCAGCACAACAGAGCAAAACATCCCCGACATGGATGTATGTCTGGCTGTCACTTCTGCTTAACGCTGGCATTTCCAGCTGCCTATACTGTTCCTCAGCTCGCTCTGACTCAAACTAGGTGCTGCTGCCAATACTCTGTCAGAAAAATCTGCAATCTGAAGAGAAAACATAGATGCTCACTCTCCCCATTTAGTGGCTGGCCCACAACTTTTCACGTATCATTACACATAACTGCATGTCTAGACCAAAATTCCAACACGAAGAAAACAGAAGCAGACTACTTCAAGGGCAGGTTCCCATTATGTTAGGTACAAAAAGAGCTGTCTGTGCAGAAGTCTTCAGGCCTTATCACAGAGCATGTATGCAAACACAACATACGAGATCGTTTCACACAGCCAGATTCCCCTTCTCATGTTTCTGTTGCTGGAGAATTCGCCCATCTATCTTCCTTATCTTTATATAATAGCGTATTAATACACAATAGTCTCATTCAAGATCAAAACAGAAAAAGCAACACCAATTTTACTTAAGATGTAGTGTCATTTGACAACTACAAAAAGTCTTTGCCGTGCTTTACAACATAGCACAATTGCTCAGTATCTGACACACCTAACGAACAGCCTTTGCAGCTCCCTGCCACAGCAGTTCAACACAAGTTCCCTCCTATCATCCCTTTTCTCAGTAGCACACACGAGTTTTATAATTACAAAGACCACACACACAACATGTGCTATGCAGAAGCACATGACACTCTTCTAACAGTGAGGAATTCCTAGACCCCACCTTGTATTTATCAGAAGACCCAAGTGCCACTCTAGCTCTCTAGCCCAGGGCTTCCCACCATAGCAATGTTTTACCATTAACAGTATGCAAAGTTTTAGGGCAAGGTTAATACAGGTCATCAAAGCAAATTTAGCACCTCCTGAGCTAGCATTCATAGGTTGGTAACACAACTGTCGTCATCCAGGCCTTAAAACTCCAGCGGAGTTAGATGTATTCAACATTAGCAGTCTTGTAAAGAAAGGTGTACGCCTCCCAATATGGTTGCGATGATTATGTGACATCCCTTCCTCAGATGCAACATCCTAAAAGCCCAGGTAAGTCTTTCAAATCACTCAAAAGAGCAACAACTTCACCAAAAGCCACACCACCCCGGTGAACATAACCTTCACATGAGATGCTAGTTCTGACCACTCAGCATCAAATCTGAAGGCCAAAACCCTTGTCGAAAAGCACAGTAGTAACCACTAAACTTGCTACTTTGCCCAAATTCTCACACTGTAACTACATTACATTCCACTATTTATCACTATCCCTCACCTACCAGCCAGTTCAACCGAAAACCAAAACATGTCCTTCACTTCCTTTCGATAAAATGGTGCACAGCGTTACTCATACTGCTAAGTAAGTGCCACACCTCAGGCCAGCAGCAGCTGCAATTCCCTGGTAAATGATGTACACACCTGAGGTTATGTACTCAGCAACCTTTGTGAAGGCACTCTGGGATCCATCTCAAATACAATGGAAATCCATTGGGATGAAAAGCCCTTTCTAAACCTAAGATCCCCATCGTTCAGCCAGAGCAATGGATATTGGCAAAGTGAGTTTAACTTTAAAGTAACATTTGTTTAGCAAAGATAGAATAAGGGTCCATCTAATTTACAGAACTATATTCCATAATCCGTAAGTATTAAATCTTTCATTTCTCGAAACTGATGTGAAACCTTGTAAATCTTACAAGTACTTTTTGTCTGCAAGCATCTTCAGTTTTTCTCTCAGATACTCTGCATGTAGGAGTATGATGAATTGATGACCCCTCCACGAATAAATGAAGAAGCATCTTGGGAGCCAGTAAAGTGTGGAGAAAACCATGCTCTGAATTCCTTACTCATGGAAAACACCAACCAAACTCTGACATCAAGGAAAGCCTGGATTTCACCCAAGATCCCTACAGTACAATTGTCCAAGCAATTTGTGTGAAAGGAATGCCCTGAAGCTATAAATGAAAACTACTCCCTGCACAACTTTACCTCGCCAGGAAGCAAAGCACATGGAACATTCAGCACAAACCACTTTTGCAGATCTACACACCAACAAGGTTAAAAAGCCAGGTCAAGACTGAGCAGGAAAGATAAAACAGCGTCAGTATCTACCATTTGATTACAGTAAGACCCAGAATCATAAAGAGGAGTTTTTGCAAAGGAGGAGCAAGCAGAAATACAATGGAACAATTGCTCAAGAACTACGAAAGCACTAGCCAGCCATGCAGGTAACAAGGACATGACTGAGTTTGAAGTAAACATTACTAATGCACTTAATACAGGTTTTGAAGAAGGTGGCATGCATATCACCAGGCTTTTATAATGGCCCTGGCTCATATTAACATCTACTGAAGCTGCTGTAATGTGCTACCTGGAAAGGGACAGAAACTAACAAGCTGCCAGATGACAAAAAAAGGATCACTTTCAGGTGCCAATCATCTTAAACCCTTCCGCAAGCCTTGCCCAATACCATTTTTCTGTATTTAGACATAAGCTCAAAATCCAGAACTATATCTGCAGCCATTTTTCATTCAATTATCTTTCATGAATAGAATATTCAGAAGTGACCTATGATTTTAGAAAACAAAATCTCTGGGAACACACTGGGATATGCAGGGGCTAACTGTGGAACTGCTGTGTACAACTTGCACTGATACCTCTTGCTCACGGCTTCAAATATGCTATTTTGGCCTCATGTCTAAATGAGGGTTTAGAACTCTGATTTTAAGGGGATGCAGCTTAAAGATTTACAGCAGTTAGACTGAAGGACATAAAATAAATACTTTGCGGGGTTTGAAGTCTGCACTTGGCTTTTGGGAAAGAACCAAATCAGAGGGCAAAAAAGAAGAGATGAAAAAAGTAAGGGTTCTGTCTTTAAGGTGTAAGGCTTTAAAATACTGCAACTACTATATAACCACCCACACTAAAATATCTGACATAAGTCAGTAAATGCATGTATGTACTCAAAGACTGCAGCCATGTAGTTAAGCTTTCTTCTGTCCTGTATTTCACTCCTAAACGAAAATGATCCTCCCTTCTGTCAGCTCACAGAAGGAGAGTGCCCCTGAAGAACTACAGGTACACATATCTTCAGCATAATACATTTTTAGTGTTTAGGATATGAGGCTTATTTTGCTGTAACTTTGTGACTACCAAGGAAACTGATTCAGTTCAATTAACGGAGAACAGTTTTTGTATGTTCATTCTTTTTCCATAACTTCCATTATTAGTAGTAGTATTATTATTACCTTATAAATATTCAGGTTCCTGAGTTCAATAATGCAGAATGTGTATTTCTTCATGTCAAAATATTTTCCGGGTCTACGTGCTGGAGTCTACCCCAGTCAAGCATCCTCATTCAGGTTACTTCAACCACATTTATCCAGTGACACTTGTGATCAAGCCAAGATGCCTGATCACACAGTCTCCTAATGCACAGTATGAAAACTCAGCTTCAGAACTGAGGAAACCCAAGAGATGGAGGCCAAATTCTCACCATATGAGATGAGGGACAGCAGTGCTGAGCAATAAGCTGAAGGACCACTGAGTTCAGTATGATGGGAATTCAACAAGTGCACTGAAGGGTCAAGAGGTGCCACTGACCAAAGGGAAGCAGATGCTTGGCAACAGGATTCCAACTAAGTGTTGATTACAATTCCAACTTTTCAACAAGAAGATGGCTGTCTGAAGTGCTCAGAATAGTCTATTTAATTGTTTTCTGACTCTGGGAACTCCAAGAAGGAAGAACAGCTAGTGAAAAAACTTAAAGCCTTCAACACAGAGCACAGAAATTTTTACCTTTCGTTTTTTCAGGCAACAAAATTTGCTTCCCCTTCTAACACTACTATCCGTACACTGAAATTAACATTGTCAGAGTAATCAGTAATTCTACTGAAAACTACTAAAGATTAAATGAAGGTGAGACCTGTTAGAGGAGACCTTTGCCATTCACACATAGCTGGGAGGAACTACTGGCATCCCTGTAGCACGAAAAGTGGAAAGGGCCTGAGCGCTGTACTCAGCCAAGTGTGAGTGACAGAAAGACTCAGACACTGTCCCTACACTGTATCTCAGCTTCTGATTATTAATCCTTGATCTTTTTGAACACAGAATGAATACAGGAGCCTGTACCTAAATCTGACCACTAACTTCACAAGGGGAAAAAAAAACCCATAATCAAATCAAGGGAAAAGAAGCCTAATGAAAGGGAAGCAGTATATATTTCAATCAGTACTTGAAAATACTTTTAAACTGCCTTTTGCCATGTAACTTATTCAACAAATAGTTAGGCTTTAACGCAGACAGATCCTAAAAGAGCAAGGATTTGGTTTTGTTTCCCTAACTCATTTCCTTAGATCTTGACCTCTGGAACAGATGAAAATACAGCTTTTTGGGAAACATAATTCTGTAAGTTGACAGCTCTATTCCAGATTGCTATATATCAAATGACATTGCAAACAAGCACCATAATCAGCAACAGATCAGTCAACTGTATCTGTGTCAGAACTTCAATTCCAAAATTATCTCCTTCATATTTTACCTGGCAAAACCTCTAACACAAGGCACATGAGGGGATTGAATTGTAAAAGTAAGAGTGAAAATAAACACCAGTATTATCAAAATGGAACACTATTATACAAAGCTCCTAGGGAATGGGAAAAAAAAAAAAAAAGGTAAAGCAAAATTATAATGAAAGCCCTCACATTTGCAGCTACCTGTCTCTCTTACAAGTAAAAACACAACTTTGTTTTGGGGAAGTATGCGTTACATTTGAGGAAATACACCAACTTCAATTTCTTAAACCTCAAGTAATCTTCTAACCCAGAAAAAACAGGTCTGAATCACCCATTTTTGTCTTCCAAAATCCCTCAACTGCAGGTAGCTCTCCAAAACCAAGCCAAATCCCACACCTCTTTACCACATTTTACTCAATCCTCATTTGGACGAACTCCTATTGGCTTGCTAGTTCTCACCTCCTCCAATCCTTTTACCACTACTTCGTGTCAGCAAGAGTTTGCCTAGGGTTTTCAGGGTGCAGATCTGGCCAGACCTGAGCAGACTCCCATGCAGCACAGACACACCTAAGAAATGCAGGTGAAGTAGTCACCTGTGCAGGGCCACAGTGTAGCACAGCTGCAGCTCTGCTTCTCAGAGCAAAGCTTTCAGAAGCACCTGGAAAACCTCCCTGATCATTTTCTGTTACATTTCAAACTGAAGTCTCATAAAAGACTTCAGATTTGAAGATGTGCACCCAGAGAGATCAAATTAAAACCAGGGAAATCTCTCTGACAACTGGCTAGGCTGCACTATTGTCAGGTATAATCAGCTTGCTTGTTTGGGTAAATGAAACACCCTGGCACACTTCCCAAACTGCCATTTTACCTTCCTCTCTCCCTGCCCCCCCCCCCCTTTTTTTCCTGCTTAATGGAAGATTATCAATCTCTGGAATCCAAAACACCATTAAGAGCTCAATGTTAGTTATGTCAGCACAGAAGGAGTTAAAAAACTAAATACATTCTGTATCCAAATTACTGACCTACTGAATTCAAATTCTTTAAAGTTATTCCTCAAATAAGATAATCTTCAAATGAAGTAAGGCACAACTTTTATGCACCATCAATCTTTCCTACTGAAGTTGGAAGCAATATACCCTTCCATTGCATATGAGAGTATGAGAATCCTAATGCCAACTCCTATTAGATACTAAGCTGTGGACAATGTCAGCAGATGTCTCCATGCAAATTTTGTCCTTGCAATGATAAATTATGCTGCTTGCAAAGATTTTAAAGAAGACAACTACTTTTTCACTTGTTCCTCTTACCAGCTAACACTGTACAGTCAATGCAGTGGGGGGAATCCCCAATTTTCTGTCCATCTGCACTCGAATAACTAAATCCTTATAATACACATTTCCTACCAGTCCAACCAATATGCAAAATACCTCTGTCAGATAAAACACTGCATTAAAATGTGTTTTCAAACTCATAACCTATTGCACTGTACAACAAAGGAGCACTTACTGCCATTGTCATCAGAATCTTCACTGCTGCTAGGAAGCCGACGTCGTTTCATGATCTCCCCGGGAAACAGCAGGCAGCCTGCAAAGCAATGAGACAGCACTTAACCCAAGATAATAATACACAGTCATCAAGTTGTGTTTCTGATGGCATTTGAGGATTTACAGCACACAAAGGAAAACAAACAACTTTAAACAGCATCTGAAATACGAACAGAGACTCTCTTAGGGATGCTTAATTAGGCAGTCATCAGATGAGCAAGTGAACAAGATTGGAGAGTATCAATGACAGCCCCACCAACACTTTCACCCATAAGCAAGAGCATATTTTGTTCTGAGAGGTCTTAAAATCACTGAATAGCTGCAGTCAATGTGATTGACTTCCCCTGCCCATTCTGACACTGGATTTGGAATACAATAACATTTGTACTGCTTGTGTAAATATTTGCTCTGGCTAATATGGTACTGGAACCATTTTATTCCTGTTTAAAGTGCCAGATTTACAAAATCAAAGTTTAAAGTCATCCACATATATATGTGTGTGCATTTATATATATACATATGAAAGAAGTATCAGCAGTAGCCAGCCAAGTTCTCCCACATTAACTAAACATGCATCACCTATGCCTTGGAAAGCACCACCCTCTCCAGTGAAAGCGTTAATTCCTCCTGCAGGCACATTTCTAGCACCATGCCCAACACTGTTCTGCAGGAATCAGACCACCAACTGACTGCACAGAAGCTCCTATAAACTGCCAGACTTCTACCAATATTGAGTTCAACTGCACATGAGCCAGTGATGTAAAGACAAAAAGTTCAGTATCTTTTTAACTGCTATTCACAGGGTGTTGGTATTTTCACAAGTATTCTCTGTGGAATGAAATCAAATTCAGAAAAATTAAAGAAGCTGTAAATAGCTAGTGCGCATCTACATGTATAAAGCTATTAAAAGGTGTAAGCTGAAGAGCAGAAAAAACATGACAAGTGTAGAACGACACATCCACCATGAGTTAAAATGACAACCATTCTAGAAGCAGATCAAATCCCTTGATTCTGTACTTACCACGTATCAATCAGAGTATCAATAAGGTCTGAGTGTTCTGCTAACAGCAAAGCCCTCATACATACCTCAGAGACACAGATTTGGAAATCATGATACTGAAATACTTCTTTGCTTCTAGGTAGGTGCAGAAAATCTAACCTCATTTTCACATGAGCTGAGATTTCTTAAAAAGCCTTCAACAAAACTCTTTTCACGGAGCCTTCCTTTTTTACAATATACTTGCAAACAGAGGTGGGGGAAAGCCTCCCTCCCAGAAAGTTACCTTTCAGAGTGGGATTTAACATGGTTGTCTGTGAAACTTTTAACAGTTTTGAGCTGCAAACTTCACTCAGTGAAGGTAAACTGAATGGTTCACTTCACCAAAACCTTTTGTTATCATTTCACAGAGTAGAAGTTCACAGATAATGTCTAACGCCAGAGAATAAAGAATCATAAATGGCAACCTCTTACAGTGCTAGAATTCCCTCCGAAAGAATTGCTTTGAAGCAGACCAGAACTCTGTGTGTATGGCAGGCAGAAATGCTGCCAATGAATAAATACACAGATCACCCTGGACCATCAAAGTCATCTGAATACACATCTGGTATAAATGTAGTAGGTCCAGAGCCAAGTTCTGACACAATCATGTATCACAGAAAGCCAACATTCAGGTCTAGAACAGGCCAAGACCGAAAAAATCAATTAGCTGCTACAAGGCCAAGGATACGGAAGAAAATAAAAAAATAAGTTATCTCACAAATGTAGCTGGGATATTCCTGGTCAAAAATCTTCATTTCTTGGTTCATTGCTGCACAGTCTAAACATACTATGTACCATAATGCAAAGTAGCATAGTGTATATACACTGAGACACACTCATGACCTTGCAAGGAGTAAGAAAATTTGACATCCTACTCCTCCACATCTTTCTGGATACATGTGGTTTGAGTTCATCTTTTCCCATCCCTACTTTCTGCAAATTCACAAAGTAAGGGAAGACCAGGAAGCTTCTCCTTCCTACCTGGTACTTAAAAAAGTCCCCAACAAACTAAACAGTTTTGTTGTTGGTATTCTTTAAAGGAAAGAGTGGTATTCACACCTCTCCATCCAAACACTCCCCATAGTTCTGCAGGAAAAAAGAGAAGACAGAACAGAAGCTACTTCCCTGCAGTATAGAATATTAGGTAAGACAGCTCATTTCCTTGTCCACTCTGGTGAGGTTTCTGAAGTTGGCCTGAGAAAAGCTTGTGTTCTCAAAAATAACAGTCAAAGAAATACACCATCTGATGAAGCTTCTGTGAGAGTCCTTTATAGAAGGGTGGGGAGTTAAAATCCAGGGACCTCATTTTCTCATCTTTGAACCTGAGTTCACAGGGAGCTAAATCGCAGATGGAAAAAGGAGCATTCAGTTTCTTAGAGCAAGTCTCAAACCTCCCAAGATCAATGCCCTGGAATTTTGCCATTATAATAAAACAGCTTTTTTTAACTTCTAAAATAATTTTACACTGTTCCCACCAGATGTTCATATCCACAGTTCAGAAAACACATTCTAGAGATAACACTACAACAGCTAGTAAGAACTACAACCACACAGATTGAAATGCTGCTGTCCTTTAGGGTCCCATAGTGCCTGTAGCTCAAAGACTACTGGTTTCTATTGGGTGATGGTGACCTCAAAGTCACACAAGAACCACATCTGAAATAAACCCAGTGATGGTTAGGTGCAGACCGAAGGCACAGGCTTTCCTTGTTCAATCACATTTTCCCAGCATGTTTAGAGAATACCTGTGAATTCAAGTAACACTTTTGTAATCTTCAAGAAGAATGGAGAAAAAAAAAAAACAAAACCAAAACCAAACAACAAACCTGTAGTAACTCTTTTCATTAACTAAAAATAAGGAGGTATCACTATCACACTGAAAAAGGCAGAAGGGAAGAGCTATCAAACTTCTCAGTAAAATTACTTATTTCCTTCTCTTTCCTTTCCTTATCTGAGATTTGAGGGCCAGAAATATTACTTTCCCTTTAATTTCTTGCCCTTCACAGCCATGAAAATGTTGTCATTTTTCACCTGACTTTATTATGACCCACACTTACTATACCCAGGTGCATATACAATGCATCTGGTCCAACTCTGAGCTCATTAAAACGTATTCTGAAACTAAAGTACACCTGTCAATTCCAATGCGTCAGAAGTAAATACAGGTTCATCAAGACTGACTGCATCACAGCTAGTTTAATGGCACATATTGGCTGTGATTACCATACCTGTAAGTAAAATAAGCATAAAAAGGGTGAAATATTTAAGACAAGCTTTAAAATTCATACCAATAGCAGTAAAAACTATGCACCCGGTCTACAGCACTTGCAGGACAGGAAGAGACCACCCAGGTTACCAAGTGTAATTCCCAACGACTGCATGCAACCACATAATTGCTGTTTAGCCCAGAAGCTTCCACAGAACATTCACTGCACCCACACATGCTTCAGAATAACCTGCCAATCCCCTTCACAAAATGAAGCAAGGAAGCAGCCAACCAAGCAGTGCCCCTGAGCCCTGTGTCTCCCATCACAAAATTTGTACAGAAGTTTTTCCCAAATTCTTACCCCAAAAGGGCATTTACCCATATACTGTTCACCTACAGAGGGAGCCCACACTTGGGAAGCTACAAGAGTCCAGCAGCCCTAGAGTCCTGCATCACCATGCCAAACATTTCCCAAGACTTTAGTGACACTTGTAAATAACCCAACAACTTTGGCTTGACGTTTCAGTTTCATTTCTTGAAAAGATGATTGCTTCTTCACTTTAAAAGCATCCGTTCAGAAATCAGACAGACCAACACACAGCATGCTGACAGTTATCTGCTGATAGTTATTTCTCCTGAGGACTCTATTATAACATTTACCCATTTATTGGGGGGAAAGGGGAGAAAGGGAGAGAGAGATCAACACACAGACAACAACAAAACACACACATGGACTAAGGCAAACGCCAGCCTTCAACCACAGTCATCAGCGGCTCTTCCATGCTTTCTCATCATGCTAGCTCTGGAAGCGAAGCTTTACTCATTGATCAGGTACAAACTTCAAACATACAAATATAACTCTGGATTTACATGGTACAACTGCTATAATTTACATGGCACATTTTTAAAGGTAAGATTACACTGCGTGAAATGTTTCTTCTGGCTACTGCATTTTGGAGAAAGCACTAAACCTTACCTAATATACTTGTAAAATGCTATGCAAACGGAATGACTGGATGATATTCATATAATCAATGTCAGGCTACAAAATCACATTTGGATTTACATATCCTTGTGGAGGTGAGTAACAAACATCTAATTCTACACAAGTAACTAGACACAGTTAGGAATACAGACATTGCTGTCCACTTCCAAGTATCTGCTGGTAGATGCAGTACAGCGGGTTAGAACTAGCAGCATGACACGGTACAGCAAATACACTGATCACTGTTTTTACCAGTAAGCATTATCATGCTCCTCTGATCATAGAACCAACAAAAGTCACAAACCATTCTGGGCAGTAACACCAAGATCCTTCTTCTTACTTTTATTTCTTCCACACTGAAGTCCCAGGAGTTGCACAGGTTAAGAGTGAAAAAAAAAAATCCAAATCCTTATTCCTAGCTTCTTCAGAGCAGAAACCCCCATAAAGCTGGCAAAGCAGTACGCCCATGTGCAACACATCACAGAACTTTCTATGTTATTACTGCACGCTTAAGAACACCCTACACTTTTTCCTCTCTGTCTGACCCCAGTAGAGAGACATGATCAAATAGGAAGATATAAAGTGTGTCACTCTTTGTTATGCAAATAGCTAAACAGAACCAGGTTTTGAAAAATAATTATACATGAAAAAAAACCCTATATCCTCAGGTCAAAGGTTTTACATAGCACAACTCTTACTAAAGTATTTTCAAGGGCTGTATAAACCTCTGGGTAAAAGGAGTGTATAACTGAAGCCCTGACAATTAACTGTAACCATGCTAACGTGTGTCGCTACAATGAACTGCACTGAACAGCTGCAGAGACAGAATGGGAAGAAAGCAGAATTATGACAGACGTACACCCTGAAGACAAACTGAAAAACTGGCTTTTACTGAAAATAACCCACTAACTGCAACGAAACTAAGACCTAATTATCTCTAGTAAACAAGAAATCGCTTCAAAACACTTATTGTATGAATGGAAGTGTGACATAGTCTTAATGACATGGATAGTAGATGAAGGCATGGCTTGTATCTCACAAACAGGTAAAATCCATGTAGAACTTTATTATTCCTCTTTAATCCCTAGGAAAGCTTCGACAGCAACGTTTTATGGTCAACAAAGAAACAAAAAGAGTTATTTAATTAAATACTGCAATACTACATAGCACAGTCCACAGTTTAAAAGAGCCACAGACCTTGAATTTGGAGAAAAAAATCTTCCAAGTCTCATGAAGTAAGAAAGTATGTCCCAATGCCAAGAGTGTTCTCCACAAGGAATATTCCTGCTGACTTCAGCGCACCTATTCGAAATTTGACAAGGAAAGGCAGAAGCACAATTTGGATGTAAGAGCCCAACACTTTTCAGCAAGCCACGTTTATTTATGCACCTGTGCAAGTCAGCTCATAACACTACCCTACAACCTGCAGTGGCAGGAAATTATTCCCAAACTGTGCCAGTGAAACTGTCTGCCCAAAACTTTGAGCAATGATAAACTGGGCTCCATGAATTGATGCAACCCACGCCGCACCCATAGCAGTTCACCTCTTCCATACAGAAAAAGCTGTCAGCTTGGTCAGCTCCAGCTGAAAACAGGAGCACGAAGCAGCAGTACTAACCACATACAGAACACATCTGAGGAAAGACTGGAAGGGTTTGGGTTTTTTGGTTTGGTGGGGTTTTTTTTGTTTTGTTTTGTTGGTTTGTTTTTTTTTTTTGTTTTGGTTTTGGTTTTTTTTGTTGTTTTTTTTTACAGTATTCTGCGAATTGGGAATGAAACCAGAGAAGCTGGAAGGGAAACCTGCAGCTGTGAGGGGAAAGGGGAGTTTATTATTATTATTTTAAACATATGTATTAAACATAGCTCAAAAGCAGGGAGCGAGTGGTATCCGACGCCAGAGGGAAAATCCTGCCACTAAAACGTACGACCCTTGCTGTTTCAACAATATCTCACTGAGTGTGAGAAACCTCTAGAAATAGAATCATAAGAAGCATATTTTGGCATAACTTTTACGAAGGTTTTACGTTTGCAAGTGTGGGCAGCTTTTGACTTACTTAAAAGACAGCACCTGCTTAAAAAGGAAATTATTCTAAATCACAGCTAAATCTTCCTCTTTAAAAAAAAAAAAAAAAAAAAACACCGAAACCCAGCCTGGCATAAAAGCATTCTCCTGCTTTTATGTTAAAGTGTCAACTAAAATGTGTTGCTAAATGCTATCAGAATTTCTAATAGTACCTAACAGCTACCAAGACGCAGCAATCTATTTTTAATGCTTGTGTGCAGTCACACAAACCATGCATTGGAGAGGGACCTTTTACAAGGGCATGTAGTGACAGGACAAGGGGGAATGGCTTTAAACTGACAGAGGGGAGATTGAGATTGGATATTACAAGTAAATTCTTCCCTGTGAGGGTGCTGAGGCCCCGGCACAGGTTGTCCGGAGAAGCCGTGGCTGCCCCATCCCTGGCAGTGTTCAAGGCCAGGCTGAACGGGGTCCGAAGCAACCTGGTCTAGTGGAAATTGTGCCTGCCCATGGCAGGGGGTTGGAGCTGGATAAGTTTTATAGCCCCTTCCAACCCAGAACCGTTCTATGATTCTATGTCACACATGGCCAGTCCTTGCTGGGCTAGTGACAGGTCTCAAAATCCCGCGGACTTCACCGATAGCCGAACCTAATAAACTCTAGCCCCATAAAGCTGTCAGAAGAGGGAAGAGACGGAGGAAGAGGCAAGTGAGAGGACGCCCTCGTCCGGGAAGCGTAGCCTTCTGCACCGCCTTCCAGGTGAGCAGTGCCTCTACCGATGCCAAGGAGCCGGCGCTGCGGCCAGGGGCCGCCTTTCCTGCGAGTGGAAGCCGGGGCTCCAAGACTAAATTCAAAACCGGCGCCTACCGCCCCTCGCTCGCCGGCTCTCTGCCGGCCGGGTGCCGCTCGGGGCGGCTCCTTCCTCCTCCTTCTCCCTCAGCTCCCGGCCCGGCGGACGGCGGCTGCCCACCCCGGAGCCGCCGAAGCACGGGCAGCAGCGGGCAGAAGGAAGGAGAGGAGCGGCCTCGCTGCACCTCCTTCGCGGGGTGGCACCTTCCCGGGCAGCGGCACGGCGGCCAGTTTCCACTCGAAACGGCCCGGCTTGCCCCCTCGTCCTCCTCTCGGCTCCCTCTGCCGCCTGCAGCACCAATCCGCTCGGCCGCGGCCACAAATCAAACTTGGTATCCCCAGCCCCGCTGCCTCTACCCCAAAGCCCTGGCACTGCCCGAAACGGCAGAAGCACCTTCCCGACCCCTCCATCCCCATCCCCGCGTTGCGGTGGGGGAGACGGGACACCGGTTTCGCGGATGGAGCAGCATCAGCAGGACGGACGAGACTTGAGCTCATTTTATGTCTGTCTCTCCTCCCACTCCCAGACAGTTCTGGAAACTGTGTATCACCTCTTGTCACAGGAAACCAACCAGCAGGCGGTGCAAACAAACAAACACCCTCTGCCTCCACCCTCCCAAAATAACGACCGCCCCACCGCCTATCGCTAATGAACGGGCGGGCGTGAACGGCAGCGAAAAGCAAAAATTAAAAATTAAAATAAAACCCCAAAACGGCCTCGGAACGCAGGCGGCTACCCGAGCCCAGGGACCAGCAGGGTGGCAGCAGCAGCCGGGCGGCTTTGTCTAATTTCATCAAGTGGAATACCGCTGGAACCGCGCTCACCTCCAACGGGAGGCCGAGACCGGGCCGCCGCAGGGCACACAGCGGTTACCTCAGCACAGCCCCATCCCGCCTGCACTGGGATCCCGGAGCTACCTAGACCGGCGCCCAACCAACTTCTGGCGTTTGCCGCCGCTCCCCGACGCAAGAATTCTTGCTCTGTTACGTTCGCGTTTCAACACCGCCGGTGACGTTTCGTTCCCTCGTCAACAAACACGGGCACAGCCACGCCGATCACCCCGGCAGAGCTCCGTCCTGCACAGAGCCCCCGCCGGAGTTTGCACACTTCACACCATCCCGTGCCCCTTCTCGCACCGCACCCGCCTCCCCGGGGATGCCCTGCACCTGCCGGCCGCAGCGCTGCCGCCCCTGCCCGGCGGGGCTGCTCGCAACACGTGCACTCCTGGGCTCCGCAACTTGCTCCGCAGCGGGACACGCCGTGCGCTCTCCGGGGCACAGGGGGTGGGTACGGTCGCACCTCTGGCTAACCACCCGCCGCTGTCCGCCTCCAGCGGAGCTGCCATCGGTGCCTGTGCCCTAGCGCATTCCCTCCCGCGTTCAGCCAGTGCACGGCTGGCCGGCTGCGGCGCAAAACAACTTGTGCTTAATTTCACCGATGAGCAGTTTTTATGCTTTTCAAGCATTTTTTTTCTACAAGCGAAAGCCAAGTGCGCCCGAGGGGGGAGGGGGGACCAGTGTAGTTACAGAGCTGCTTATGCACACCCTGAACACATCCTCCCCCACGTACACGCTCCCGGCGATGGGTCTAGTGGACATGTGGGTAACACGGTGACAGGCAGTGGCCATGGCTTCCCCCGCCCCCTTCCCACACATCACCATCCGAGCAGGACCTGCGCTCTACTATTGCCATCTGTCTACCAAGTTACTCCAATGCTTCCCGCTTCCCGCGGCGGGCGATGCCCCTGGGGCTCTCCCCCAGCGCAGCCCGAGGCGCGGGGCCGGCGCCTCAGTTGGCCGCAGTACCTCGGGAGCTGCGCGGTCCTCGCCTGCGGCGGCGGAACAAAAAGCCGGGCGCCGGTGCCGGCGCAGCCTCCCCGCCCTGTTCCCACCGCCCCGTCCCTCCCGCCCGCCCCGGCCCGGCACAAGTTGCTCGTGGGATAGCGGAGCCGCAAGTCGGCCGCCTCCCCTCGCCCGGCACCGAGCCGCGCGGCTCTTGGCGCCATGTTAATGACGTACTATCTTATTTCCACTAGGCAGCGACCTTCGGCACCGAACTGCTCTCCCGCCGCCTCCGGAGCGACAAAAAAAAACCATCAAATATGGCTGTGCTGGCGGTTTCCCCCGGCTGGCGCGGCGGCGGCGGGCACGGTTACCTGCTGGCGGCGGCGGCGGGGCGGCGGCGAGGGCGGGTAGCGCGGCCGGGCTCCCCCTGCGCGGAGGGCTCGGGGCCGCCTCATGAGTTCGGCGCGGCGCCGGGGACCGGGCGCGGAGAGCGGCTCCCTGCGCCACACACACCACAGACACAGAGAGACTCCCTCTGACTGACGTTTGTACTTGTTATGGAGGAAGGACTCCGTGAATCAAACTCGTTTCTGGGTCACTGCTGCCACAGGGGGGAGCTACTTTAATCCCCTGCCAAAACGGGAAGGCTAGGGAAGCGGGGGGGGGTGGGGGGGGGATAATAATCGCGTACCGCCAGGGAGGGGACGGCCCCGCGGGAGCCGCCGTTAACTCTTGGCGGGCCGCGCCCGTCTCGCAGCCGCCAAGCCCCGGGCAGCTCGCCGGCGGGCTGCTCAGCACCCGGTTATGCCCACTTGGCCGGAGCCCGGGGGGGCGCGGATGACTGGGTCCGAACGCGTTCGCGCTGGTGTTGGAGCGGGCTCGCAGAGGACGAGAGGAGCCGACGGCGCAGGGCTGGCAGCTGGGAAACGAATGGTGTCTGCACCCAGGTCCCGCCCGTGGCACTGCTGGCGTTACCCTGCGACCATTGCCTCTTCTCTCCCCAAAATTCCAGCCGATTTCACAAGCAGGAACTACAGTGCTGCACAGGCTTCCTGTGAGTAACACACAGTGTGCTGGGTTTGAGGCAGAGAAACTGAGGCACCCAAGAGTTAAATGGTGCGGCCGCATACACAGTGAGTAATTGCCAGGGCAAGAATAAAACTGCAGGGTCCCCATTTCAGCCCCAGCGCTACCCCTCCATCTCCCAACTTTGACACTTAGGAAGGACCAGAAAGAGCTAACACACGCTGAGGTTCAGTTCACATCTTTCTAGCAGAAAACCAAATTATTTTAAATTGGCATCAAATTACATGCTAAAGTTCCCATTATCAAAAAAAGTATGAATGCGGATTTCTTTATTTTCCACATAAATCACTTTACCTCATGCCATGCACCCGTGCTCCATGACTGAAGAACTCCCCCTTTTGAACAGCGTTCCTGAGCAAATGCAGTGTGAGGTAATGAATACCATGAAGAAGATTCGGCATAATCTCAGAATTAAGGCAATCTGTGGAAGGTAATCCCCATAACTGCAAATACAAATTAACGCAGCCTCCACAGCAGTCTGCCAGAGAATCCCGCTTTAGCTCAATAGAGGAACTGGGTCATTACTCATCCATGCAAATGGAGTCATTCATCCTGCCATCTCACCCACCTACCTACCCAAGAATGAAACAGGACTTGCATTGCTACACATCCTAAAAAGTTGTACTTTACTACAAAAATATCCTTTCCCTGCCCCAAGATATTTTTTCACTGTGAAAATAGGACAGTTGTGGGTTTATATGTAGAACAGCCTGAAACATCTTCAGGTTGTAGAGCCTAAAAGCCTTTGATTCTCTTTGTTTTCATCTCCATGAAAATCAGAAAACACACCAATTTGCTATATTCTCCTGTACTTCCCTGGATGTCCAGACCAGCACTCCAGTTAAAACCATTCATATTCACAGGATCAGGGCCTCAGCTCTTTGCCATTCGGGGCACTTGTGATCATCTGTGTGACAGACCAGGTCAGATTATCTGATAAATAATCTGCTTATTGCCAGACTTACATCCACACACCCATCATCTCACTCCTGAGCTCCCAGGAGCCTACCCCATGCATGCGCTGATTGTCAATACTGCCAAGGGGGTTGGGGACTAGAACTTTGTTGATCTGTGTTATCTAAACAGCATGTGCCATGCTGTGGTATAAACGCTGGAACAGGTTAGGTCAGAGGATTTTTTCACTCAGTGGTCTGCAGGCTCCTTGGGGGCTCATGAACTACTTCTTACTTTGTTATGATAAATAATGTCATTAGACTGTGTGCCTCCTTCAGTCATCTTTGCATCAGTATTAACACCCATTCCAGGAGCATTCTAAGCATATGTATAAGGCTTGGAGTCAGACTTTGTACTACCACACAGAACTTCTGGTCCCTTCTCCAAGGTGTTTCATCAGATATAGTCACTCATATTTTTCTTTTTTCCTTGATTTTTTATATAGTTTCTTGATTTCTCTTGCTTGACTTATTTCTGAGCAAATGCACAAAGACAATTTGCCTTTTCAACACTTTTTTCCCAGCCTTTCATGAAAATCTGTTGCTGCAGCAGTGTCTGATAAAATACTTTTGCTTCTTTCCCCTCTCCCCCCACGCCCATCGGTGCCTTTTGGGGGGAATCTTTTCCACTAATTCTTGCAGTCTCCACACAGGAAGATGGAGCTAATGATGTTGAGTTCCTTCCCACCATTAAACTTAGCCCAAGTATTGCTTGGAACCCAAAACTACTCTTCTGCTCTTTTAGTTCCAGTTCTTAGGAACTTCTACTTCCATTTTTTCCTTCTTTATTTGGAAGATTAGAAACTTGAGGGGAAGAACACAGTCCAGATCCAAACCAGCACTGCCAAGACTTTAGCTCACACTTAATCTTGAAGTGTAAGAACTTCCAGAAAGCTTTAGCATCTTCTGTGAGATGTGTGCATATTGCAGTGAGATAAGGTGTATACATAGTTGAGCCAAATCCTATTGAGATCCATTTTGTCTCTAGTTGGTCTACTCACATGAGCGGGAGGGGGGAGGGACACACGCACCGTTCTGAATCATGCATATATGAATCTATGCTGCTTACAAATTGCCTAAGCACAATACTTTTAACTCCTACAGAAATAAAACTTGCTCACACAGCTCATGTATGGGCTGTAGAGGAACACAGTTATCACAGTTCTGTCTAATCCAAATACAGCATTTATGGCAACACAGCACCTGGCCACTTCACAAAATAATGCACAAAAATTAATCGGTTCTCTGGCTTTTTCTTCCTTCTCTTTAGAAGCACTGAATTTTGGTGTGTTTGGATTAGGGAGGCCAAAAAGACTAAGCTTGGGTAGTATGTTATTTTCTTTTACTCTGAAGCTGAGGTTTAAAGCTCCCAGGATTGCTTGTAGGACTGATTTGCATATTCACGGGCCATACTCCAAAGATGTGCTTTCTCTTGTGCACACAAGCCTCATTTTTCTGTTTTATAGTTCCTCTGTTTTATTGAAATATAATTGTTGTGAGAGGTTACTAACTGGGTGTATGAGCCAGTACCCCAGTAAGGAGAAGTTGTACCATTAAGGGATGAGGATGGAGAGGGATGAAAATGAATCTTTACAGCAGAACATTATATTTAGCATACTATCAAACATGGTAGTTGTAACAGGGAGACTAGTCTAGTCTTTTTTAATGACAATATTTGAGAAATAGAGATTATAATATTCATTTTCTGTTTTGTTAGGCAGGGGCATACAAAGGTTAAGTCATTTGCACAAGTCACATCTTAAGTCAGCATTAAAACCAAGAATAGAAACCTAAAGTCATGCCTCCCCATCCAAGGTTTCTAATGATTAAACTATATCCTCTCCTTTGGCCTGGTCTGTAGCACATAACACAGTACAAAGTATCCCTCCATGACATTTGACACATAGATATCTTAAAATATTCTTGCAAACATAGTCATTACATGGATATGCATCTGCTGACATTGTGTATTCATCTGAAAGTGAACTGGTAATGGGTAAGTCCAATAGGTAAAATTTACTAAATTCCAAAATCCAGAAGAACAGCTACTGAAACCAAGTGTTTCTAAATTACTCGAATTGAAAAGCAGAAGCTGACAGGAAAACAGTAGAACAAGAACCTCAAGGGAACAACTGGAAGCAGGCGGTTAACTTGCAGGTCTGTGAGTTAAGCAGGATGAAGCTGATGCATCACCTTTAAGGTAAACAACACCATTTTGTACATGGTGAGAAAAGTAATTAGCAGGCAGGGTAATGCCCTAAGTACAGGAAGAATGGATTCTGAAAACCTCAGGCAAGTGAGAGTTTAGCAGTAGCAGATCAAATCTCAGTTGATGTATACACACGTGCCTATCTGGCAGCTCATCAAGCAACATTACACTGGCTAATCTAAATGAACTTCAATATTAAATTGTGTTTGTGCAGGCATAAATCATGTAGGGAAAGAAAGGTGCTGTGACAAGACTCATAGAAGGGTTCAAAAGAATCTGATTACAGATTTTTTGATTGCAGAGTACATCCTGATAGCTGCTTGCTAAAAGTGGAGTAGTGGTACCAGTTTATTGGGGAAACACAACAAATATCAATTTCTTTTTTCAGTAACAACCTGGTGCCAAAAATGATCTAAAGAAAAAGGCAGCTTCAACTCTGGATCCTTAGGAGTCAGAAAAAAATTAAACTTGGAAAAAAAAAAAAAAAAAAAAGATCAGCTGTTGCAATTGCTCTGAGCAATTTGTGGTAACATTTCTGGAAAGAGCAGAAACCTTTGAAGTATCTTCCCATGTGGCCCTTTTGGGTTCCATTCGGTACTTTACGGAATTACCCTAGAGTGGTTTCTATTTGTGGTCTCCTCCGGGACAGTCTCTTCCAAATGTGACGACTCACAGTTCATTGAATTTAAAGCTGTTTCCAGACCACAAAGCTGAGGTGTGCCACAAGGGCCAAGAGATCATACACTCCATGGCAGAAAACATGGCTAGGACAATTAGACATAAGTTACAATGCAGAAGAGATTCTCTGTTCATCTTCAATAGCTGTAGCTCCCTCTCCTCAGTTTACCAGCTTAGCAGTTTCCATGCTTGAAAGCCCCATTAGGGAATGTGTCAATCATAATTAAGGGCAAATTTTCTTATAGTATCATAGAATCACGGATCGGTTTGTGTTGAAAGGGACCTTAAAGCTCATCCAGTTCTAACCCCCTGCCACGGGCAGGGACACTTCCACTAGACCAGGTTGCTCAAAGCTCTGTCCAGCCTGGTCTTGAACACTATTTCCTAGTTAGCAATTCAATAATTTCAGATGCAGTTGTCCTGAAATCTACTTCAAATATTAGTAACTTTAGCTCAATAGTACACAGATGTAAGGCCACAAAGGTGTAAAGAAGCCATTACTTGTAAATAAAGAAAACTTAAGTCAAACAAATAGGCAACTGTTGTTTACTTCAGTTATTTTACTTTACCAATTACATGGTTTAGAAATTAAGTTATTCAGGGTTTAACACATAGGAAAACTAAATTGAATGTCTGTGGCAATATGTATTGCTGAGCTTTTGTATGGTTTCTTTGCATAAGTAAGCACAAAAGAAAAACAGTTCAGAAAGTTTTAATTGGCATAAATGTAATAAAAGCAGCCTCACATACTTCCATTTCACTATTACATATATTCAAAGGTTCAACACTACCAAACAGGTCTTGCAACAAGAGGCTCAGAATATCCAGTACAAAAGAACCGTTACACAACAGAGGGAGTTGAGCACTTCTCTAACCTCCCTCCCAAAAAAGTGGGGGGCGTATTGGGATACACAAGGCAGTTTATCCCATAGATCAATGAGCCACATAACCGTGCAGCAAATGGCCTTAGCTGCCTCTCTGATCCAGCCAGCATTAATACATACCCAATGCAACACAGTCTCATGCTGTTACTCTTCCGCTTTGCTAAGAGCTTTTCAGAAATACACACTCAGGAGGAAATGCACAAACATCAGAAAATCTGCAGTACCCTTATCAGGTAGAGTATTATTATCTATTTTGCAAGTAAGACATTGAGACATAATGGCAGAGAGAGACAAATAAAAGCTGCACCTGGCAAAGCAGAGACTCAATCTCATAATCCAACACTAACTTACTACAATAAGTTACTCCTTCAGAGCTGTTTGAAACTAAACAGTATAAAAGATCAGCTACCCTTAATGCTGCATTTGAACACTGGATGTGTCTCAGCCCGAATTTCTGCTTCAGACTCCAGGACACCAAGGAGAGTCACAGGAGGTAGCAGAGTTTTTGCACATGAAGATGTTCATAGGCAGAATCTCAAACAGCTGCACAGTAAATTTTCACTGCACATACTGCAAGCGCTCAGGATGTAAACAGCCCTCAAGTCATTTCGTACCATCTATAACAGCAATTCTGAAGTTACTTTTTTTTTAATGGACAAAGGACGTTATAGCTTATTTAGAAGTTTCATCTCCTTTGCTACTGCTCAAAGCCGAGGCTGCCACAGATGTATATAAGTAAGCACACAGTGAAGAATGAAGAAAACGTGGACATCAAATCATTACTCTGGCTCTTGTGAGCTTTGCTTCACTAAGCAAAAAAACCTGCAGCAAACAAAATAGGCTCTGACCTTCGAGAACAACATGAAAAAAAAAAGTCTGATCTGCTTATGTGGGCAGATTTTGGCACTGGGTAAACATCTATGTTTGCTCCTCAAATTGCACAACTCGGAAAAGACTCTCTCCCTCTTTTATCCAGGACATGCTTTTAAACCATCACGCATGTATGTTTCTTTGACAATCTGAGGCAGATTACTTTCTTCACATGGAAGTGAGAGCACTGGGGCAAAGTCAGTGTGCCAAGTGCCTGTAACCTGGTATCTCTAAAGGAGGAATGGGCACATCCTACATCGAGCACACATATCCTTTACGTAACTGCCAAAACCACAGTTCCAGCCTACTCTGTTTCTCAAATACTCAGCCAGCCATAGCAGCACTTCTGCCCTTGGCCAAAGCTAAAGGTGAGCCCACAGTGTCTCAGATCTCTCCTGGAAAAGGGCCCAACTACTTAAGGAAGCCAGGCAGAGTCTTCAGCCCCAGCACATCAAGGGGGGGGAAAATGTTTATAGAAGATAAGTTCAAGAAAGCCTGAAAGAGCTCCAGGACCGTAGTGTAGTCCCATGCCAGAGTACAACTTGTACTGGCACTCTGCTGTAGTGCTCTGGATTGACAACATCTGTAATAAAGCACATATTAACTGACAGGCTGGACAGATGCACAGCAGGAGCGAGTGATTGCTCATTTCCCATGTGCTGGCACTGGAGCCTAGAGATCTGCCTAGGCTCTACCTTTACATGTTTATCTTTATTTCATGCTTTACAAAGAGCTCCTCCTGTGGGTTCTTTGGGGTTCCCCCCCTTTTGAATGAAATTAAACATCTTTCATGACTGCCTTAATGAACTGCTGCAGGTGTTGTGCGCTCAGTAGTGCCTGACATGCACCTCACATATTCTGGTTAGCTTGTTTGCAGGAGTTTGATTGCAGTGAAGGAAACCAGTGACAGCGAAAAGGTCCCAAACCTCAGGTAAAGTAATGAGAATCCAAGATCACTGACTGCGTAAGCCCAGTTGCTTTGTGTGAACAGAATGATTAAGTATTAAAATGTGTACATCTGTCATATGCTGTCCCCAGCAAGGGAGCCCCAGTGACTAAGCTGGTTACCCTTCACAATACAATGAACATCAGCTGGTTAAGTGTTTTAAATCCTTTTCAGGTTGCCAAAGGTACACTAATACTTCAAATTCTGTATTTTTCCATGAAAAATAGCAGTCCAGAAAATCAAGCTACAGCATACGCACAAAATCTTTCTCTACTACATACACACATGCACGCTTTGTTTTTGCAAATATCTCAAAGTCTGGATATCTCCAAGCCTAGCTAAGGGAAGAAGACATCAGTAGTTGTCTCACTTTAAAAATTCCTTGCACGTACCTGCAGTTTGTAAGCACCCATTGGAACCAAAAGCAGGAGTTGAAAGTCTCTTCTCACCAGGAATGAGTGTTTATGCCACTTACATCTGTGGAGCCAGGATTCTTCCTGAGCCTATGTTTTATAATTGCAGAGAATTCCATGTAGCCGTTGCCGTTCAAACTTTGTGTCTGAATAAACTGATTTCTCCAACACAACACACTACCCTGATTGAAGACCAACATCTCAACCTGAACATCCAACAAGGATTTAGTTGACAGAGGGTTTAAAAGCTGCATGTCATTTCTAGCACATGCACCAAATGAAATCATACTGCTACACTAACCCAGTTTACACTTCCTAGCACAAAACCAGACACATTTAACTCTGAAAATTTAGGCCAGGTCCAGGAGTATTAAGCACAAGTAAAGTGAAAAATGTGCTAGGTTACCGAGACTAGGTTCAAAGGACTTTGATGTCCAAGGCTAAAAATGTAGTTCAGCAAATTCTTGCTCTTTTGTCTGACTCTGGAATAGTCTAAACTTACATAGTACCTCCCTGCATGATTGCAACATTCCTTGAAGATCTGCAGCTCTTATTTGTTTGGCATGATCTGAACTGCTTGAGTTTGCATAATGAGGTCATGGCTCCAGCCTCAGCCCAGTGAAGCCAGATGCGATGGTCTGGGGCTACCTATTGGTTAGATGCTTCCACTTGCTCCACGCTGAATTTCGCAACCCAGTGCCACAGAGCCAAAGGGCCTGCTTGTTCTCATCCTGCTTCGTGACTCGTATGCACTCTTGCACAATGCCTCAACTTTAATAAAAGGGATGAAGAGCACACATCTCTGCCTAAGTTTGAGGGGAAACCATTGTATCTCATGTCTTTGTACTTACTTATTCTGTTCTGGCTACACTGCTTTTTTACAGGAAGAAAACTTAATGCTTGACTCATTTTTTAAAACAACACTACTATTTAAGGTCTGAAACTTGCATAACACTTTTGCTAGCTATGCTACAGACACAGGACACCAACTAGGATATCTCAACTCTTTTGTATTTTTAACCTAAATTAATAGTACCAGTAATTCAGCTCACACTTCCCTATTGAACAATCATTTTGTTCCCCGTACAGGAAAGTCTCCGGCATATGGAGGCCACAGCTTGCAGGAATAAACAAATAAGACATTTTCTAAGAGATGAAGTTCATAAGGATGTTACAGTGCTTCACACTGACAGCAAACCACATGAATTTCCTTCAGGAAAAAACAAAAAAAAAACCTTTTGAAAGAAACAAGTGAAGTTGCAAATTTTTTTTCTTTGCACTGAGGTTACGTCACTTATCTCTTGGGTACAGATGACACCAATAGCCACTTGCCTGGACTCCAGTTAAATTATCAGTTTCCTTTAAATAGTTTGAGGGAAGAAAAACAGCAAGAATGCTGCATGGCAGAGTAGTAAGGCCTGGTCTTGAGCCTAATTTTGAAAATTCTGTCAGTTTGGCCTCCATGTGTTGTTCTACAGGTTTTCATATACAGATATTTCTCATTTGTGCATGCAGACTCGGTAGCTGCATATGTAAGTACCCAAACTGCACAGAATGCAGGCACAGCACCTGCACACACTAAAGCTGTCTCTAGACAAGTTCTAGCTCTTCAGCCCAAGCATTTTAAATTATCTCCACCCATCAGGAGACCACTCTTTACCTTTGTTTAAGATTCATATTTTAACCCTGAAGTCACTGGTCCTTATGAGTAGCGTTAGGTTTTCCAATGACATTACACAGAAATGTGCACACCCAGCTGTTTGTAAGTCAAGGTCTGAAGAGGACACCATAATCCCTTGACTCCCATAAAATGCATCACACTCAAATTGTCTCATATAGCTGGTATATAGAAGACTTGAGAAATATCAGGTAGGTGAGGCTTCAAAAAAAAAAAACCAAAAAAAACCAAACAAAAAGAAACACCAAAAAAGAGTAATTCTGTCAAATTTCAGGTTGCAGAATGACCTGCATCACTAAATTAACCGCTGATGCTTCAACTGAATCCACCATGTGTCTACTAACACTATCAAAACTGAAAGAGTATGCATAACTCAAGGTCCTATTCATGATCAGAAATTCACAGCCAAATACAGGTAGTACCAGGAGCATTCCAAGATTTCCAAGCAAAATTTAATGGTTTCATGTTAATAATTTTTTGCATTCCAAGCAAAATTTAATGGCTTCATGTTAATAAGTAAATATGATGAGCTTTACAAATGACTGCTGAGGCATTAGAGATCATTAGTCCCACAGAGAAAGCACTAGCATCCTGCAGTATCAAATGGTTTATCGCTAATTCACAGAGACTGAATCCACAAACACATTTCTTTCACTTTGTAGTTGCTTAATTAATTACATATATTAAGCAAATTAAACTGAAGGATGCAGCGGGTACTCCCAAGGCAACCAATGGCTCTGTCATCAGCAATTTGCTTTATTTCTGCTCAGAGAAGTCCTCCCAGTTTTCTTTTTCTTTTAGCAGCAAAGAGAATCATGAAAGCATGAAAGCTGTGATCTCACTAGCACAACAGAAATCAGGAGAGACTGCTGTTGCATTGAGATCTGGAAGATGACTCTGAGAGAAGAACTTCATAAACATGTGCATGAGTGAACAAGCAACCAAAACTTTGGGGAATCATCAGATCGCAGTCAGAGCATCCCAGTGCAGCTTTTCATTATGATAAGACCAGAAGCAGCCCACAGATAGCAATAAAGGACATAGGTATTTGCAAATTAATTCTAAACTTCCTAAGTGGAGTCTTCTACCACAGTATGATTTATAAAAACTAACATTTAAATAGTTTTTTAATATATCAGATTAATGACTGTAATATTTACTGATTTGTTATCTTTATATAAAATGTTAGAAGCAATAGTAAGATGGTAGTTAACTTTTTGCATAAAGCTGTTCTGCTAATTCAGTTTCCTCTTGTATAAAATAATGCAAATTAAAAATCAGTGCTCAGATCTCATGTGGTTAAAAACATAGAATGTTATTTTGCTTGAAAACAAAGCAAAAGCAACAAGAAGAAAATGTTTGCCCAGTATTTTCAGCACCATACAAGCTGCTATGAAGAAAGTTAGCTGCCTGCCAGGCAGACTCAGTACCTCCACAGGCACATTTACACATTTATGTCCAGAAGCATCAACTGGACTATTATACCTAAAATTAAACAATTTCCTAAGTTCTTGGCAGACGGGGTGCTAAAGTGCCCCAGGCAATTAACAACTTAGTTTTTTAAAAAAAACAGTTTACTGATACTTCAACTTAAATGCTTAGGAGGCAGTTCTCCTTTTGATAGTATTCCTTAACGCATGTTCAGTCCCTGTACCGTGTTATCCCTATTGTGTGTACATATGTATTTTTGGTCACACAGACAACGGAACCTATACATTAAATATTACCACAGTTTATTTTAAATGCACACCCATTTTTGTTACTTTAAAGATACAGATCTTTCCTGATAATCCAAAATCATCTTATAAAAGCAATTGCTGGTATTTGTGGAGCTCTGTTTGAATTTTGAAAAAACCCTAGACTATTGGCATTCATTTTTCCTGTACTGTGAGGGTAGGGGATATTTGAGCATAATGTCTTCCTCCTTCATACAAAAAAATCACCTCAAAAAACCCAAACAAACTAACAAAAAAACAACCCACCAAGAAATCAAACCAAAAAACAAGCAATCCCACCTCCTAGCCCCCCCAGACTGAAGGGAACATACATAAAGGGCAATTCCACAGCTATATTGTGGTAAATTATAAACCCCAAAGTGTCCCTTAGTGGATGTGCAGAATGTATGATTCAGGGTTCGGAATATCCTAATTTCCTGACACTTCTCTGGCTTTTCCTCTATGTAAGAACTGCTGACTGTTACACTTAATAGGGAGGGGCACCCTTATTCTGCACTGGTTTAGGTTCCAGACTTCAGAACGACTAATTCTTCTCTTCTAGTATTACAGACACAGTTCTGAAAAGAAAATGGCATAAAATATAAAAATTGAGGGTTAATGCCTTTCCCCCTTTTTTTCTTTTTTTTTTTTTTTTTTTTTTAACCCAGATTTTGGGGCATGATTTTTAGAATGTTCTTGGAATACTCCATTAAATGTTAAATTTATTCCATGGTACAAGATCAAAACACTTCTTCCATACTCATTGATATCAGCCTTCATACTTTGAATTAAAGGTCAAATGAATCAAGTGACTTAAATCCTACACAACTAAAAGGAAAACAGAAGAGAAGTCGATGACTAGAACAGCAGAACATTCAAACTCTTTCACTCCAGACCCTTGTAGTGGTTTTATTTTAGTGTCCAAATATATGCCATGATTACACCAAACCCTTCTGTCCTTTGATAAACAGCAAAACCAGCAGCTGAATTAAAGATTTTAATTTATATAGACCACAGCAATAACATTTTCAGGAGAAAGTCACTCATTAGATATACCAAGCTTCAAATGCCTAAGAAAACAATCTGCAATTTGGTTTCTTTCTTCAAAGCACGAGCTGGCTATAAATTTTTCCTAGCTTGAACCCAAAATCTGATGAACTTTCCTGTGAATAGGTAACTGAAGCCTAACAGCATTTTACAAATAGACTTATAATCTACATGGTCAAAGTAAATAGCTCTTGCAAAGTATCTCTTCACCAGAAATCGCAGGCTAGATCTGGCTGCCAAAACACAAATTACATGTTCCCTCAAAGGTTACTCTGCTTCAGTCAATATAAAATTTCCTCATAAAAATTCTTCCATTAATTGAGGAGAACCTGTCTTGTGTCTTTTCTTTCATTTTAATGCTTCTTATTTCCTGTTCCTCATGGTTATTCTTTATGTAGTCTTCATTCCTGGCAGTTGATCCTCCACCTTTGCAACACCAGCAAGACGGGAGTCACTTGGACTCTGCTGGCCATGCAAAGAGTCACACTGGCGGCCCCCTGGTTATTAAATGCAGCATGGTTAGTTGAGCAAGAGCACCCTCTTTCTGAAGCAATTTTCGTCCCAAGGACCTTGCTGGTATCCACAGTGGGTGAGTATCCTGTGACTGAATGAGATTTGGACTTCTCCAGCCAACTTGGTGTCATAAACACGTCACAGTCTGAAACTGCTGTCAAGACATTCATCAAGCCGTTAGGTTTCAGCCCTCCTTATATAGTCTGCATGTGTCTAGGCTGACTTGGATTGAACAGGCTTAAGTATTCGCTCTTTCTTTGGCATCTCTGGTACATTTCCAGGGCACTCACAACCTCTCTATCAGTCAGTCTTTTCATGAGACTTCTAGTCCGGCCACTGTCTGAATCAACAAATACTGACCTTCCTCAAAACAGGCCCTTTGCTATATCTGTGCTCAGGGTACTCAGGCTTTCAGCACATTCAGGGGACACATGGCTACTGAAGCAAACTGATCCTTAACCCTGTGTGCAACATAATGCCTGCAAATCTCCATTTTAGGAATCACAAGTGGTTTGTAGAGTTAGCTTTTAAAAACATCCTACATTCTGAATACACCCATGTACATAACCACCCAATTCTCTAAATAGCCTAAAAAGTGTCCAAGACTAATCTTAAAGTCCTCTAAGAAGTGTATAGTTGTCTACATAGAGCTGCTTCTCTGAAACTGAAGGCCCAGCAAACATTAGCTTTACATAATCGTTTCTGTAGGGAAGGCCATACGCTGATCTCAACAAAGCTACACAGGAAAAAAAGTCGCATAAGACTTGTGGAACTCTTCATAGAAATAATGCAGAAGTGTCCTTATTCTTTGTGCCATAAAGCTGACATTTCTCTGAGTACATTTTCTTAATTATTGTCCACTTTGTAAGAATTGAGGAGAATTCAGAAAGTAAATGGAGTTTACCAACCAGTAAATATTGAGGTTTATACCCCATTATAAAGACAATCTACAGAATCAGACAAAAATTGGCAGAATCGTTTTTGTTTAGTTTGACTGGTTTCAGTAACGAAAGTTCAGAGAAAAATCACAATGGCAATTTTTTAAAACGCATCCCTGCCATGGTTTGAGCTGTGGCAGTAGTTCTGCTATCTATATTCTTACAGTTTAGAAGGAAAGCCACCATGTAAACACAAACAGCCCAAGATTTTAAACCAGAACATTTTTCTCTGGGGTTCTACAGTGCCAATGAGTAAAATTCAGGTCTGCAAGTCCAGTTCCATTGAAGTCACCATCCTTAAGAAATGGCTCTCCTGCACTTCAGAAATGTGTTCCCTCAATACAAATAAGAGTCCTTTGCATGTATTTTAGTGGTGAAAATAAGACCCACTACTCCTTGAATTCAGCAAAGAATGTCTATGGAAGAACTGAATTCTATTTCACTCTGGTAACCACCCACAGAATTCTCTACTAGCGTCTGATAACATCAAGATGAAACAGATGCTAAATATTAAGCATCTGCTTTAAAGACTTAGATGCCAAACTGCTGTGCTGATGACCTATATTTTTCAGTAGGCTTTATTGATGATGGTAAGGTCTAAAATGAGCTTGTAGGCTACCACTGATTAAAAATGCTATTCTGTTGAAACCACCAACAAAATGCTAATATTTAAGCTTAATTTTAGGATTCACATCTCACTTGAGATAGACGAGAATATAGCATAATTGTGGCTACCCTTTCATTAGCAAGTTGTGCAGCACAATCAGAGCAAGTCTGAAGAGCAAAACAGGTGTTACTGGAAGCCAAACCCCCATGCTACAGACGTTTCTGGAGGGAAGGGGAAATGCTTTATACTAGCTGTACCCCAGTCTCCTGCACTGAATGACCGTTAGCAGTTAAAGCACTTTAAACACGCTCCTGTAGCCTGCCTCTTATTTTAATCTAAAAGGAACTCAGTTTGTGTTCTCCAGGACAATTTGACAAGACAAACCAACACGAGGTGAGGAAGGAGGATGGAAAGATTCATGTCACCAGGACAAGCCCTCTCTGAAGTAACACATTAACATATATGCACCTGGTGATGATCAGCAGAAATACTTGAGGCAGAAACCATTTAATATAGAATAAAATGACAGAGAAACGACATATTTTCCGTGAGGGTTCCATTCTTAAAAACTTTCCCTCATTTAGTAACCTAGTACCTTTTCAGGAACGTCACAAAGCCTGCTAACTTTGGAGTAACGATTTAGGAAGGGCAAAAAAAGGTTAGAGTCAAGATGTCTGTTTAGTACTAGGGTACACTAGGGAAATTTAAATGGGACTGTGGTAGGAAAAGTAAAATTAGAAGAAAAAGTTGTATTTCTCAGACATTTTTCCTTTGAAAGAAAAGCAATTGTCTGTAGCAATACGGACACAGATGTTTTCAGATATAGAAATAAAATACAGATGCTAAAGACTAAGTGAAATTCATAGCTGCATCTGGGTATAGACTGCCTGAAGAAGAATCAGATTCTGCTCTTTGCCTCATGTGTGCACCATCACTAAAACATCAAGGTGTTCTCCAAGTTTTAAATTCATTCAACATTACATCCAAGCAAGGGACATCTCGTAAGTCTGACCATCCAACATTCATCTCCACTAAACTTAAAGGATATAACAACTCAGTGCAATTTAACAGGAATTCTAACATATTCCTGAGAGCCATTATCATCTTTTCTTTGTAAATTGAACCCAGATCCATGGCCCAGGAGTTCGGATTTCTGTGGTCTGAGGCTGAGTTCTGCAAAGCACAGAGGTATGACCTTAGCTCAGCACTACAGAAAGATTATTGTTGAGCTGTGAGAGAGTATGCAAGATAAGAAGTAGTAATAAGTAAAAGTAAAAACAAAGATTAAAGTGATTTTCTTTTTTTTTTAGTTGGAAGCAGTAGCTGAAGGACTCAAGAGCCAAATACAGCCATGAAAAGGTATAAAAGTCCAAAGAAGTAACAGTAAAAAGTCAGCAAGATCAAGGAACAGTTTGTTCCAAGAAGCCACAGAGGCCAACGCGCCTCCACCTGACTAATGAGCAGAGATTTATCAGATGTTTGCATTTGGGGTGGTGTACACATTTCCTGTTGGCCTAATAGAATGTTGTTCCTGCCAATGTACTAGCCAATAAATAATTATTGGGTACACAGTGGTAGTATATATTCCCACTTGCAAGTCTCTAGGCATAGTAAAGATATTGATGCTGTCAATTTTGATACCTATTTTGCTATCAGAGGCATCGCTACTTACTGATTTCAATACTCAGTGGCATTGCTACTCATTGATGCCTATTGATTTCACAACTTTGATATCAACAGGACCTGATGAAATCCATCTGCGGGTCCTGAAGGAGCTGGTGAATGAAGTTGCTAAGCCACTGTCCATCATATTTGGAAAATCATGGCAGACAGGTGAAGTTCCCGATGACTGGAAAAAGGGAAATATAACCCCCATTTCCAAGAAGGGGAACATGGATGACTCAGGGAACTGCAGACCTCTTCCTGGCAAAGTCTAACCTCTGTGCCTGGCAAAATCTTGGAGCAGATTCTCCTGGAAGGCATGCTAAGGCACATGAAAAACAAGGAGGTGCTTGGTGACAGCCAGCATGGCTTCACTAAGGGGAAATCCTGCATGACCAATCTGGTGGCCTTCTATGATGGGGCTACGGAACTGATGGACAGGGGTAGAGCAGTTGACGTCATCTACCTGGACTTGTGCAAAGCCTTTGACACTGTCCCACACGATATCCTTGTCTCTAAATTGGAGAGACATCAATTTGATGGGTGGACCACTTGGTGGATAAAGAACTGGCTGGATGGCCGTACGCAAAGAGTTGTGGTCAATGGCTCAGTGTGCAGCTGGAAACCGGTAACGAGTGGTGTCCCTCAGGGATCGGTGTTGGGACCGGTCTTGTTCAACATCTTTGTCGGTGACATGGACAGTGGGATTGAGTGCGCCCTCAGCAAGTTTGCTGATGACACCAAGCTGTGTGGTTCGGTTGATAGCGCCGGAGGGAAGGGATGCCATCCAGAGGGACCTTGACATGCTTGTGAGGTGGGCTGATGCCAACCTTATGAAGTTTAACCACGCCAAGTGCAAGGTCCTACACCTGGGTCGGAGCAATCCCAGGCACAGCTACAGATTGGGCAGAGAAGAGATTCAGAGCAGCCCTGCAGAGAAGGACTTGGGGATGTTGGTCGATGAGAAAATGACCGTGAGCCGGCTTCAGTGTGCGCTCGCAGCCCAGAAAGCCAACTGTATCCTGGGCTGCATCAAAAGAAGCATGACCAGCAGGTCGAAGGAGATGATCCTGCCCCTCTACTCTGCTCTCATGAGACCTCACTTGGAGTATTGTGTGCAGTTCTGGTATCCTCAACATAAAAGGGACATGGAACTGTTGGAACAAGTCCAGAGGAGGGCCATGAGGATGATGAGGGGCTGGAGCACCTCCCGTATGAAGACAGGCTGAGAAAGTTGGGGCTGTTCAGCCTGGAGAAGAGAAGGCTGCGTGGAGACCTCATAGCAGCCTTCAAGTATCTGTTGGGGGCCTATAAGGATGCTGGGGAGGGACTCTTCATTAGGGACTGTAGTGACAGGACAAGGGGTAACGGGTTCAAACTTAAACAGGGGAAGTTTAGATTGGACATATGGAAGTTGTTTACTGAGAGGGTGGTGAGGCACTGGAATGGGTTGCCCGGGGAAGTTGTGAATGCTCCATCCCTGGCGGTGTTCAAGGCCAGGTTGGATGAGGCCTTGGGTGACACGGTTTAGTATGAGGTGTCCCTGCCCATGGCAGGGGGCTTGGAACTAGATCACCTTAAGTTCCTTTCCAACCCTAACTATTCTATGATTCTATGATTCCATGACAGGCATTGATACCTATATGCATCATTATATTTTGATATCAATAGGGATCAAGAGGCACCAATGCCTATCAGGAGGCATCAGCGCCTATCAGTAGGCATCAGCACCTATCAGTACCACCACCTTTCAGTTCTGATAGGCATCAATACCTATCCATATACCTCCTGGAGCAAAATATTGAATAAAACTCATTTTATCCTATGAGATATTTTCCATTCAGTCAAAATCCTGCACTGTGAAGGTCAGTGAGCATCTGCAACATCAAATGCACAGATGAAGGAGTCATTTGTTAGTAACTGTTCCTTGATATTTAGATGGAGAACAAAAATGTAATAGCTTGTTATTTCATTATTTCCAGGAATTCTGAGCACTAACATGTTGCTCAAATTCATTTGGTTTTCTTGGAAGCCAGTTATCTTTGAAACTGGTAAGTTTCCATTAAGCACCTCTCAAAATAGCTCAGTTTCAGCCTCTTAGAGGTGCACTTCCTCCTCTCAGGTCTTGCAGATTTATTAGTTCTATTTACATTTCTCTCTACAGTGCTGCCACAGTTTTATTTCTGAAAGTTGACAACACAGACAGCTTTTTCACTTTCAGCTGCAGAAATCATTTCTCAGTCCCACACACACACACCTCCAAACCCAGCAGGGCAAGACAGACCTGCTCTCACAGAGCTGCCCAAGAAGCTACTGTGCCATGTGGAAAGACAGTTGGATTTACTGGCATTGCTTCTCACTTTCAATGTTTTGTCAACTCCGGATTTTGGGTTTAAATTTGCTTATGCGACTAAAGGAAAACTGATAGCTACAAAAGATACTGCTCGCTCATGTTAACTTAGATCAGTGTTGCAACCAGAGTAGCAGCATATGTGGTGTCACTGGCACCCCCAGAAGAGGCAAGTTTTCAAAGTTCACCTCTTGCCTGCTGGAGAAGGCTGGGATCCTCAGACTAATGCTCCTTGCTGATGGTAAATGTCACCATGATATCACATTACTACAACTAGTTTAAAAAAGTCTGACATTTAAAAGATACCAACTTAGAAACCACCTCCAAACCACACCACTGGTGAAGCACTGAATAGTAGCAAGGAAAAAACACTATCTAGCAATTCAGACAAACTTCCCTTTAGTACTTTCATGTGGGGTTTTTTTTCACCAAAGGCATTTCCCATGCAAACAGTGACTCTGCCCAAATCCTGTTACCTTCAAAACATTAACAAGATCACAACCTGAAGGAGCCCAGTAAGTTTTGGCTCTTAAGGGCCAATACTGAATCAGGTCAGTCAGGATGGATATAATACACTATAGCAACACCTGTCACACCAAAGCTGAGAATGAAAAACAAGACTGATCTCCTCCCTTAGGTAGCATACACCAATATAAATGGTATCCCAACAGCTGTGCGGTTGCTTCATTAAGAAAACAGTCACAAAGCGTGACAGAGGTTTTTAATAAAAACTGGCATCGTTTTTACAAGTAATAATGGATCCCTTTATGAGTATTTAGGTACAGAACCAGGGTGATGTACTTTGCAACAAAATGAGTTAAGAGTACAAGATTAAGTGGCTAAAAGGACTGACGGCAAGCACCATAGCTTTTCATAGTCATAGTATTTTCATCAGAAAATAACTGAGCCCAAAGCAAGCTGTTCAGCAGATCTATGAGGCTGCTGCTGAAAGGCCTCTTATCTCCATTGTATTTTGGTCTAGGAGGGCTACTTTGGATCAGAGCCTGGCCAAGGGCCAAAGCGTCTTCACAAAGCTGTTCAAAACTTCCTGAAGGGATGTTATCCTCCAGGGCTTCACAACCTAAACTACAGGTCTCTCCAAGAAGCACTGCACTATCTTCTCATTTCTTACAAATATTTCAGCACCACATTACGATCACTCATGGACACAGAAAGACACAAAGATAACAGATGATCATTTGCAGCATTTGGGTGTCCATTTACACCACAGGACATGCTACAGATGCACTATGACATGAGCTCTTGTGCTGGGTATGTCTGGGATGGAGTTAACTTTCACCATAGCAGCACACATGGTGCTGTGCTTCAGATTTGCAACTAAACCAGGGTTGATAACAAAGCAATGGTTTGGCTATGGCTGAAAAGTGCTTGCAGAATGTCAAGGCCACCTTTCTTTCTTCACTTTGCACTGGAAAACAGACTAGGGGTGGGCAAGAAACTGGGAGGCGGCACAACCAGGACAGGTGACCCAACTAGTCCAAAGGGATATCCTGTACAACATATAAAATTTAGGAGATTTTGTTTACGAAGGTAGTCGCGGCTCAGATGCTAGCTGGGCAGTGGCGTGATTATGGGAAAAGATAACTGATTCAGTTCCTTGGGGCCATGAGTTGCAGGCTTCCAAATTCTATAAAGTAAAACAGGTAACTAGAAATTTGTCAGAAGATGGTGAACAAAGTAGAAAAGTCATTACAGGAAGTGGAAACTAAAAGAAATAGGAATTCAGCAAGGGAAGATGGCAAAAGAAAGATGGGCAGGTTCAGGAGGGATTTCAAATCCAAATAGGTACAGATGAATGAGGAAAGAGTACCAGAAGTGCAAGAAAGAGCAAAGGGCTGGCGGTCAGCAGCAAATCAGAAAGCATTCATGGCATTTAGCCCCTTGTAGAGGCAGAACTAATTCAGGGTGCTGTGAGAGCCTTTGAGATCCTCATCTTGACCCTTGTGTATCAGGTTTTCCCAGGTGACCTCAGGGTGGCAAAACCTAAACATGGGGATAAAGCCTAATGAACTAAAACAAAAATCAATCACTGTAAATCCTAAGGACTGTGAAGTCTAACCTACATCCTCAGTTTCATGGTGTTAAAATAGGAAGGGTCACATGCAGTGTCTGACCTACATAGTCACACCACGTATGCATTTATGAAAGTGCTCCAAAGCTTTCCAAAGGCACAAGGTTCTAGAAAAAGAGTGAAGAGGGGGCAATCTCAAAGTATAAATCTCCCCAAAACCATGTTGGCCACAGCTCTTGTGTATGCTTCATCTGAGAAAGCCTTTAATTGCAAAGCAGTACTGATCTGCTCCTAATTTGGGAGCCTCTAGAAAATGAAAGCAGCAAGCTACTATTCAGCAGCTACTAAGAACATACAATTATTTCTCTGAATAGAGCTGAAAAGCTCACATAAATTTCAGTGTCCTTGAGATACTGTAACTGCACTTGAGGTTGTTTCCAGCTGATGCTGGTCCCACAGGGAATTCCTTTACTGTTCACAAGGCTGTAGTCATTCCTACTTTTTGTGTGAATAAATCATGGTATTCACACAGCCGGTCGGAAGTAGTTGTGGCCTGACAGGCAAGTCTCATCATCATACTGGGATCTAATTTAGATAACCAGCACAGAAGAGATCAAACCATGCTAAATGAATATTTTGTCCAGGATTTAGACACATGTTCACTCAAATCCAGTAAGTTAATTTTTGATAGATTCTATGCTAGCTACAATTACATTCAACCCTGGGTTCAAAGTCTTGTTGAAAACCAAGGAGAGATTGGCTGCAGAGTTCTAATGCCTTTTTCCAATAGCTCACTTTAAATAATATATCTTCTCCATTGATCTAAGCAAGCCTCTGGAATCTCAAAAGCAGATTGAAGAATCCATGAAATTAACCTATTGGCCTTCCTGGACTCTATCTGCTTACCAACTCCTAACTTAGGATCTATACATATCTTTGCAAATACATTGATACTGGCACTTGCTTGGGACTTTACTATTACTATTGTACTCACCCATTCAACTGCATCATGTTTGTCCTGTTGAATAATTACTTTAAAGGGAAAGTTTAGATTTGTGTTTGATACTTACAAAGACTATCTATCTGGCAGAATGCAGTTTATATCGTAAGATACTGCATTTCTATTAGGCTCCCTCTGTAAAATGTTTAGGTATGATACTGTAAGAGATCCTACATACACACCAAGACAAACCTAGTATCATTTACAAACATCAGAATTGTGGGGATTCTTCCTGTGATGAGTTCACCACAAGAGCACTGCTTAAAGATAAGATCTGGTTTATTCTGCAGCCTGCCAAACTTTTGGTGTGAAGTGGCACATTTTTTGCAATGCTTTCTTTTTCTTCAACAATAGACTTTGTCAAATATCTTGAAGTTAAAAAAAGAGAGGGAGAGAAGAAAAAAACCTACAAGGCAATTCTAGCTTTTGAAACACACTATCTATTTCATATTAGAGTTACTTCAAATACTGTGAGCCATCTGGAACATTATGGCTCTGTCTTGACTGCCAGAAATGGGCTTCTTTTGTTTTTGTCACTAGTAGAAACAGTTTCTAGTCTACAGAGAGTCTTTAGTCTTATCACAAAACAAACCAGATAGTCAGCCATGAGAAAATGAGTAGAGTGAACCTTGTCCTTAAATTTCTTTTCTTTTTTGTTCATCTACCATAGGTGGGCAAAGCCTGAAAATCACATTATTATATGTTAGAATTGGGGTTTCCTTTATTTGATTTTCTGCAGAGGCAAAGCCCAGTACTTGAAAACTTGCCATTTCTTATGAATTTCCTGGAGAAAATACAGACTTCATATAGAAGAAGGATATCATAATGCCTATGTACTTCAGTGTTAAAATATGTGATGTCATCAAGGTCTTTTATCTTAGCTCTCAAGAAGGCATCTAAAATCTATGCTAATATAATACATGATGCAAATACTTTTGTGTATGTGGTATGGATCTAACATCTATGTTACTCAAATCTAAAGCAAGCTAAAGAGCCCCAAAACTCCGTGGTTTGTAAGCTTATTGCTATTTTTCATTATTAGAAAGCAACACACATTAAAATAAAGCTCTCCGAAAAGGCAAAAAGCCTCACCCAAACGCACCACCTCCAATCCAGTCACCAAAGAAACAAAACCACACAACTGAGACAGGACATTTTTGGTACCCTCAGCCAGACACAAAATGGAGCTGCCGTGTTTTACAAAGTGAGGTGTTTGACTCAGACAAGCCTGTCCTGCCCCAGTGTGTTCTCGTGTAACCTGAAGCTAGAAACATCCTCAAGGCCAGGTTTGATATCTACCAGACCCCAGAGGAAATCTGCCTCTACTGGAAATCATGCCATTTTAAAGATTATGTATGTTCTTATCGTTGTTTGCTTGTAAAACAATAAACTTACTTTTGCCTAATCAATCTCAGCTCTTAAGAGTAAATACATTTGCTTTAAACATGGTCTTTGATGTTAAGCTACTTCAGTACCTCTCCATCTTTCTTCCCCCTCCTTCTTTTTTGAGGATATAAGAACATTACTTTACTCTCACACTGTGAGGAAGCTTCTGCTGGGAAAGATGGGAGAAAAGACTAAACAAAACCAGAAATCAAAGCAATTCCTTTTCCCCTTTTCCTTCACTCCTGTTCAGTAATAGCCACAGACAGCAGGTCTTTGCAAATTTCTTTCCTTTTCTCTTTAATCCTTACAACTTTGTACACAGAAACTTAATAAATTACTATATCCTATTGAATTTTAAACTTGCATCTGCAGGATAAAAAAGCAGCAGCCAATGGATTTCTGCCTCAAACCAGCAAGAGGTTAACAGCTCCAACCTAATCAGCCTTTTCCTCTGCTATTAGATTACCAGAGGTTACATCAGATTATCAGAGGTTACAACTCAGCTACAGTTTCTCCCTTCCAGATGAACTGCTATGTGTCTGATTCAATAGCCACTTACAAAGCAAGACAGCATCAGCATCCCATTTGTTATCAAAAAACACTTTTGATCCTTTTTTTGATCTCTTGTGGCCATGGCATTTAAGGAGCGTATTTTTGCCAATTAAATTACTAAAGTATTCAGGAAATTTGCCTTAAAGTGTTTAGGAAAAGCATGCATCTATAAAAAACAAGCCAACAAAACCCAATTTCTTTGTACCAGACTGCCAGCAGCTGAGAACCACGGCAGGAATGCCACTAAAAGGAGGCAGATGTGCACTCTCTGCTGGGGCCCCCAGTTTGGAAACTTGCACCCTCAGCCCATCCAAACTAGTTCTAGTCTATTGACTTTCAGGGTACACTAAAAGGCCCATTTGTTTTCCCTAGCTGTGAGAAGACTGGGAGGACCCTGGTGAGAGATCATAAAATTGGCTCCATTCTCACAACAGTAGTGATTTGTATGTTAATAATAGAAAAAAACAAGGGAGAGGAGTCTCCAGAGAAGTCTGTGTGTAAAACTACTCCCAAAGTGCACCACAAACAAAGCCAGACACTTAATTTCTAAACATTTCGTTAGAAAGAAAGAAATCCATCTTGATGCCTAAATAAAAAAAGTCCACTAGTCCTCTTACTTTCAGAGGTGCAAAACAGATACAAAATTACATTAGCCCAGCTGCCATTTGTAGAGAACATAACATTTTGCTCACCTTTTTGGATTTGTCCAGGCAGGAAGATAAAATTATGCCAACCATTAAACTAATTCAGTACATGTGCTCAATGTAAGAGCACCGTAGGTCTGCATTTGCCTACACAAAATTTTCCAGTGCTGCAGTCTCACTTCACTCCTTCAGCCACATGAGGCTTCAAATGTGGCAGCATGACTTGATTTAGTTATTTTGGTCAAATTAGAGATCTTTTCTCCACTATGAGCTGCATGTGGATCAAATTTAAGTTGGGGAGGGAGGAAGATGAAGGAAGACATTCTATTTTAAAGCATTTCTCTGTATATCTACCTGAACATGAGAAATCCTGAATGATGTGCCAAATCAGTGAAAACTCTTGCTAGTGTTCGAGCCATAAATGGGCAGAACCCAAATAATTTTGGTGAGACACAAAAGTGGATTGCAAAGCATTAGTAAGTGTAGCATTACTAGAGGAGTAAGTAAAAAACAGGTAGTGACAAACACAGTAGAGGGACTTCAGTAGTTACCACTGGAAGGGAGGAGCTACTAGAGGCATCATGGCAGACAACTTAACCTACAACACACAAGAACCCTACACCTATGTGAATTGGAAAATAAAAAGAAGAAAAAAGATTTTCAAAGCAACAGCATTGAGGAAAGAACCTGTGGGAAGAGAAAGTGCAATGAAAGAAAGGAATATGATTAACACTGAAATAAATTTTGGGTTTGAAAACAAAGACTTTTCAGAAGCTAAACTGTATACATTTTATTTTTCTCCAGTCTTTGGGACTCGTTATTTTAAATATGCTTATTAGCTAGTATGTATTTGAAAAAATTATGCACATATTATGCTCTAGAGAAAGAAGAGAATGAGAGGTAATTGCTGCAAGCTTTCATCACAGATGAAGGTACAATAAAGACCTTCCCTCAAGGAGGTACATCAATGAGAGCTCAGGATAAAAGGTGTGGTAGTAAGACAGCAAAAACGGATACTTGTTCTGTCAGAAGAAATGGCTAGAACAATTTGCAAAGCTAGTTGTACATTTTCCACATTTAAATTAAAATCACAGTAGAAAGTCCTTTTTCAGTTAAATCAGAATATAAAAATATCTCATTGAACAATACAGCTCCTCAGTGGTTTTCTGTTTAGATATGAATGTAGATTCTCTCTCCTGGGTCATTACCAAACAGAAAGCAACTGTATCATTGGAGAAGAACAAGAATATTGCATAATTACAAATGCTCAATTGACAGTGCTGAACTATAAGAACAGGAGGGTTTAATTATTGAAGTAGACCAGCAAAATAGATTTCTATTATGAACTAAACCTTTCCAAAAAGTCAAAACCATGACTGCATGCTGATAAGAGGTCAATGTGGAATTAGCCAGAGCTACAATGGCAATATCAACATTTATCTTCAAAAGATGATGGCTGAAGTTGTCAAATAACCAGCGAAGATTTCTTTACTGAGGGTAGATAAGTTCCGCCTCTCCAAACTGCATATTTTATAATCTGCTTATACAGCAGCTCATCTGTACAGCTGTCCCTTCATGTTAAATCCACCTGCTGTTTTAGCTGCTCCTAGTGTGATAGCCAATACGTAATAAAGTGCTGAATCGGGTCTTCAGGATAAAGAAAAACACACAAGCCCCAACTGTTCTAAAATTACAGGTAAAGCCAGCTGTTTGCTTTTCTTTTAATTAAATGCTTTTACTTCATACCTTCAGAAAACTTGTGGCAGGAAAGAGAGAGGCAAATTGTAGCAAACACATGATGCAATGCTTTGCATGATGTAATTTAAATGCTATTATATGTATGATGCTGCTGCACTCAATCTGGCAAACATTTCCATGTTCACAGGCCCCACCAGTATGCAGCTGGGCACAAAGGTCAGGCTGAGAACATTGCATTGTAGGATCCATTGTTTTCCTATGAACTGTGCCTTGTCTTTCAAATTAGTCACTTAAAGAAATGAAACAGTTACTTGGTTAAATGACTGTTTCCCCCAGCTATTAGACAAAATGTATTACATCTCCAGGCCTGTGATCAAATGATTTAGAGTTTGACCTAAATTTACTTACTGTGCTAAACAACCAAAGGAACAAAAAGAATTACGCCTCACTGCCTGCCTACTGTCAGCTATAAAGAATATTGAACAATCTGTAACTGCAGATAAAATGCAGTTCTATAGTTTTCTGGGCCAGCTTCTTGGAGCAATTGCAGGTCAGGTGAAAAAAGATGTTTCAGAGAGTTTAGGGCTTTTTTTTTGTTGCTTGGTTGTTGTTTGGTTTGGTTTGTTGTGTTTGGGGTTTTCTTGCCTGGAAGCTTTATGCCAACTGTTTTTGCACTTTGGGGACCCTAAAATGAAATGTTTTAGAGGTGCCTTGACATCAACATAGCTAAGCTTATATGGAATTTCCACTTAAGACAGATGCAATTTGAATCCTTCCAAAATACCAATCTCAAAAGAGCAGAAGTACAAACAGATCATAGTCTCACACATTTGATAAACCAGACTAAAAACACAGGCACTTTTACGAAATAAGCTTTATTTATGGGGAGGGAGCATTCTAAAATTTCATAGACTCCCTTGATTTGAGCACCTGCTAGAAGCTATTAACATGCAGCCATTTGAAAACAGGTTGAGTTGTTGAGTTCTTTTATCATGATGTCATTTAAAAGAAAACTGGCAAAATAATACATTCAGTTAACAAGGCTGAATATCTCCAATTGAAATTCAAATGTTTTGGGCACCCAACTCCCTTTAGTTCTTTTATAAATAGATTTTCACATTCTGGCAACAATAGTTTTTCAGTCCATAACACCTCTGAATGTGTGGCTCGTGGCCATTTTGAGAAACAGCAGGGAATGAGAAATAGGGCTAAGGGAGTGATCTACACCAACAAAATAGTACTTATGTGCTAAGCGGAAAATGTACATGTGTGCAGTCAGTCTCCTTCAACACAAAGGCAACCTGCAGTTTTACAGAGAAAAAGAAGAACTGTGAAGTAAACACTAGTGTGTAACAAACCTGATGCCACAGTTCAGAGAAGCCCACAGTCTAACATGAGTGGGGAGTGATTCCGCCAGCAGGAGCTGGTTCCAGTCTATGAGATTAAAGGGTAAGGTCCATTTTGATAGAAACATCAGTGCCATGCTATGGGAAAAGCCTGTCAAAGAAGAGATCACTACAGGACTAGAGGCTGTATCTAGGTGACACTACCAGCAGAACACGGGAAAAAAGAGCATGAAGAGGTTTCATGAACATGCAGCCCATACTGACACACTTGGATAACTATGTATACAAAGTCTAAAACCTGTGAGCTTAAGTGACTCTATTTGCAAAGGTCATTTTGTATAGTTTTTCTCATGTGTAGCTTTGCTGTTTAGTCTGTTACAACATTTAAATCTATGAGTCACATTCAACATTGAAGGTGTTTTAACTTGACAGAAATATAATACAAAATAAGTTTTATACACATTCTTCCCTTCACTTGCTCAACATCTCTCAGCTCAGGCTTCCTCTTGACACTTCTTACCATGCTGGTAAAAAGTGGCTAAAGGAATAACCAAGACTAAACTCTTTTCTTCCACAAAAAATGCTATCCAAAGCTTAACATCAGCTCTTAAAGGTTTGTAGGATTTTTCTTTTTTTAAGGTTTTCTTCTCAATTTTTCTGTGCACATACATTTTTACAAATACATATGTCTTTTTTCCCCAACATGCAAAGGGAAAGGATTGACAAAGGACCAAGTTTATTCCCAGTCCTTGGCACAGCTTGGCTTTTTTCCACACTATGAAACAGCAGGATAGTCAACAAAAGGCAGGGTAAGGGAACGAGGTACATGTCTTGACACACTGATAGTATGTTGACAAACTTCTTTCAGCATCAAAAGGCTTCCTTCTTTTTGCAACTCATTTAAAGCTGCTCAAGGTTTTTGAACAAATGGGTCATTGGCGGTCCCTCAAGGATTAATTTTCAAAAATTATAGGCCCAAAAAAAGCAGTGCTTACAGATAAACATTTACTTCTGTGAGTCAAACTAGTGCCCCTCCTCCACATACACATAGACATTTATATATATATATACACACATTTATATTTCAAATAAATGTATATTTCAGATTCTGGAGAAGATAAGCATCCGAGCCAACATTTTAAAGGCACTTTGAATATACCTCTGGTGGCTCAAAAATGTCTCAATCAAATCCTTTTTCTTTCTAGGGAACTATAATGTTCACGCAGTGAACATTTATCAGATGTTTCAGATTATTAAGCCTGGATAATAATTCCTTCCTTCTGGCACAGTGAAATTTTCTCCACCTGCCCCAAGCCCCACATGCTCCCATCCACCTCATAATGCAAATCTATGCTCTTCATATACCAATAAAGATCTGCAATCAGAGACAATGGAGTTTGCCTGCAGCTGAGCTGACAGTGACAACTTCAGGTTTTACAAAAGATCTCCTTAAAAGCCATGCCAAGCAGTATTACAAGCAAAGCCAGCAATCTGAACCAGCAGCCATCTAATTCTCACTGCCTGTGCTATATTCCTACCTTCGGCAAAAAAAATCCTTCAGGGCAGCAAGAACAGCAGTAAACCTGTCATTAACAGCCACAGTACTGTCACATCAGCGACTCTTTCATGTCAGCTACAATCTTTAGCTCAGCTGCTTGCCTCTTTGGGGAGAACTTTCCTTGGCTGTCAGGAAATAGAACGTGTACGTTGGTCCTTCGTAAGCATATACAAGCACTCCAAGGCACAAATAAACAAAACAATCCTATTCTTTGGGAAAACATGTTGATTTTTAAAAACAAGCCAAAAAGATGCCTCTGTGAATAGTCCTATATTCAAACTAGCAAGGTAGAACTTACATGTAAATATGTCAGGTAAAATAAACTGCTGTCACATGTTTTCTTTCCTTGCACCAGCACTGGAAACCAGATTGGTTTTACCACATGCTTGCTACAGAACTGTGTTTCCAAAACACATAGCTGAAGTCCTTGAATCACAGCCAAACAATTGGCTAAAACCCTAGAAACCTACAGATCATTACCTTGGGCACAGCCATCCAGAAGCACACAAAAAAACCAATCTCTCTCGTCAGCCTTTGTGCCTCTGTCAACATCAATTGGAAACTACGATCACATAAATGGGAGCATCTCTGTTCAACAGACAATCCAAGGTTCTATCCATTAGATAACAGCATCCGAAGAGAAAGAAAATATGTGAAAGTAACTTTTTGGTACAGCCAAAGCATTTACACCCCAGCTAAGTTGTTGCAGTGGCAAACTAACAGCATTCTGGTAAAGTAACATAAGCTTCAGAGAAACTTGGAGCATTAAGACAAGAGTTTTGAGGCCACCAGAATTGCTGGACCTTATTCATATCTCTGCCCACCTAAAATACACCTGCTAAGACAAATCACATGGGAGTGAGCAGAAAAGTAACGGTAGTATCAGAATCTACTTGGTAGAGCAGTTAAGAGGCAGAAGAAACAAGAAGTATAAACATCTTCAAATTACAATCCTCCACAGTACTGAAGACTGTAGGAAATTATTTCAGAGCATACGTTGGAAGGCTTGATTACCTAAGTACACTCAGAAATCCAAATTAATCTAACAGAATACTTGAACTATTAAATCCTTGTATGAGTACTCTCATTTAGAATTGTGGTGGATTTAACATTGTTCATCTTGAATTAATTTTCACGATTAGCTGCTTGGACAAGTAGACTTCTCATCATCTATAAGGCCCATTCTTACAACGATTTACATAGTGAGCCCAAGAGAAACCAAGGTGTGACTGAGTCTGTAACAGCACAGTGTACCTGAATATAAAGCCCTTAAGAAACAGTAGATGCATATGTGTGCCCACCACTATGCATGCTGGCTTTCCACAGAGTAGCAAACCAAATTCAAAGCCTCAACACTCAAAAGCAATCAATGATCTAAGCCCAGTGCATACAAATAAGTGATGTACTAGAGACTATGGAAGAAAAGAATTTCCTTCCCAACAGCAACTCATCTGCTCTGGAGACAGAAAGACACAGGAGCTAGCCAAGTCTGTGGAAATAGCTTCTCACGGGTACCAAAGTCCATGACAAGTCCAGAGGTCTAACAGCAACAAACCAGGATAGGATTTACATGCAAGTATATGCCAAGCAAGGAACTCCACCTCCTGCCTGCAAGAAAGAAAGAAAGAAGATGATAGCTGTAAACTAACACCCTATATTAGGATACTCAGGTAATTAATGCAGACCCTGCAGTGAGTAGAGTCACTTAAAAGGGCTTTGTCAGCCCAGTTATGATAGATGGCTGATTTCTTTTACATCTCTCAGCAGAAGAGGCTCAGGTAGTAAAAGAGAATAGAGGAAAACAAAACAGAAACAAAAAACAAAACCAAACAAATTAAAAAAAAAAAAAACCCACACCAAACAAAAAACAAATCCAACAGAAATTTATAAAACTGTTCAGGGCCTTATAAGAAAAATACTAACGACACAATGGGAGTCAGGATACGAAGATGGAGAAGATGCAGTTCAGACAGAGACAAACTAAGCTATATAAAGAGGGAGTTTCCACAATCAAAAAAGGAAGATACCGTTACAAATCTTAAGGTCCTTTCCAACCCTAACTATTCTATGATTCTATGATTCTATATATGGTGCTGGCAAAACACAAGTGTTGACTGAGGAGTAAGTGTCACAAGCTCTACAACACAGCAGTGCTATCAGCCACTCATTGTACCTTTGTGCGCAATGATGTACGTCTGCATTAGTGTGACAAATAGATATTATAATTCACAAATAAAGGATATACACAATGTGGTTTTCAAGCATTACACATTTTTTAAGAAGGTTTTAGCTTTGTTTGTTCCTTAAATTAGAGCTACTTTAAAATAATTTCTTTAGCAAAGCTTAAGTAGTCATGAGTTGCGCAGAAGACAGAGAACCACAGAAAACTCTAGAAGGATCTAAGACAGCTTTCCTGCTAACATAATTCCAAGAAATCCTACAGAAATTCTGAACGTCTTCTAGGAAGTTCTTTTCATTAGATTCACTCAGCTTTACTTCATTTTGGTTAAATGGCTGAAAAGGAACCTTCTACCTTCACATTCCTGTTGTTCCCCCAACACTGTTTGCAGCAACCTTCTCTTTAGTCATAACCGCAAACCAGAACCGCAAGTCTGCATATAGATATGCCAGAAGATTCCCCTATATGTCATCAACTAAAACACATTCGAAAGAAAGTTTAAAAATCACACATAATTTTTAAACAAGGTTTGCAACTCTCATTTTCTTCCCATTTTGTCCTCCAAACACACTGCAAAGTTCTTTGATATCTAACCACCTTATTTCTGAGGCATCTCACCTACCACTGGATTATTCCTTGCCAGGAGAGCCTGAGCTTCTAGGATCTTGCTAAAAACATGCTTGCTAAAGACTGCCTCTTCCACAATATACATTTTACCTGTGAATGAACTTGATGGTGCTAGCAGCAGGTGTTGTGGGAGAAATAAAAACTCTAGGAGAAGATCACACGCTGTCCTTTGTATTCTTAACGTCTCACTTGAGCATACATCTGAAACAGCTTCAAACTACACAAGCAGAACCATATACCATGTTATTTGTTTGCTTTACACGTATTTCAAGACTGAGAACAAACAGTTGCCGCAATGAGCAGCTTCATATAAGGAAGTTTGCCAAGTTTTCTGCCTCCTCCCCCTGTTATACTTGAGACAATGATGTTTGCTTAAATAAAAATCTTGGTTTTGAATCCCCTATGGAGAAATTCTCCACTTTTCCTCTCTCAAGAAAAATTTCTGAGATCCTTCTATGAAGAAACAGGCATGACATGACTACAGCAGGAATAATTAAATGCAAAAGAATACAGAAATTAATAAGCAGGAGTGTAAGTGGGGCCTCTCCTTCTGGAAGATCCATTAAGCTGTTCTGCCTGGCTGCATCATCAGACAGGAACAGGCATCTCTGCAGGACCATCCAAGCCCACCTCTAGGTCAATAGAAAAGCTGTAACAAAACTGACTTTTTTCCTTCACTGCATGACTTGGGGTGAGGGGAGGCAAGAGGAGTCTAAATTAATACGTTGGTTTCTGTTGTAAGAATTTAGTCCCCTTAAGAGAATGCAAAAAAAAATCTAAAAAAAAGGACCTTCTGGATGAGTCTTTTTCAGGATTTTTTGAAGTTTCTCTCTGAACATTGGTACATTTATGAAATGGTTCTGTTGGCCCAAAATAGGGCATTTGGTTAAAAGAAAATCCAATGAAGAATTCACTTGGCTCTACTCAGCTGTAGAAAGTAGTTGATGCATGTCTGAAAAACAATTATATGAGGATCTTGCCTTCCTTGTTAGATGGAAGTAAGAACCAAACCTTGAACTAACAGAAATTCTCTTTGAAGACATTCACCATGTGAAAGCCCTGCATCTGGAGTTCCTCAACAACTAAACGAAAATAAGCGTTTTGAATTCGAAGAGTATAGTAAGGTTACTACAGGTCAAATACACGGTAACCTACTGCCAGAAACAGCTGCTCTTGCGCTATATTAAAAGGTTTTAAAAGCTGACAAAACTGAGGATTCTACCAAAGTACATTTGGAACATGACAAGCATCCAGGACAAAATTACCTGAAGATGAATGTAGTTTATTTTCTTTTAATTGTGAGGCATGAGTCTGAGTCTATAATTTTTAAAGTAGGCCATTTCTCCAGAAGAAAAAAAGATTCAGATGATAGCTTGTGTCTCATTGCATGCCAGGTTTTGGCCTCTTACAGTACACACTAGATGAACTGTAAATGCTTTCTTTTATTTGTCTGTCAACAACTCCCACTGCTTTTATTTTCAGTCTCCTGATTTTCATTTCGCATGGTTTGACTTGTACAAAAATGTGGTATATGTTGATCCAAGATGTTCACATCTGTAACATGATATTCATAGGATTATGCCAACATGGAGAATATGTGGAAAACATGGCAACCTAAAAAATACGTTTTGATACCAAGTTAAAAAAAAAAGAAACCTGACTCACTGGGTTTTGTGATGTAAAAATATTTTACAATATTATTCATGGACCGGTCATAATAAGAAGTAATGAGAGAGACCTCAACTTTGTTTAAAAATGTTATTCTTAGATAAAAAGACATCCAAAAAGCTATCACCTGTGATGTATAATTCCACAGAGACTCATATTTGCTAATATACCTATGAAGGAATTCAGAGTCAATTCTATAATAAGAAACAAACTGACAGATCTGGAGGACAAGGTATAGACAGCATATAGACAAAAACAGATGTAAAGCAGAACCAAAATTAGTATAGGCTCTCATATATGTTGCTGGGGCCTGAAGAAAGCCCTTAATATATATAATTATAGTGTAGATTCTCAGACACCTTTACTGATCTTGTACCCTGTCAGGAAAGTGAGCAAAACTGCCCACTTACCTATTTCTATGTTGTGGAAAACATGTTACATCTTATATAATTACATTAATGTGCATTGAAGAGTAAATATGCTTAGGTCTGCATAAAATACTGATCCAGTGCATGTTGCTTTGTTATTTAAATAAGCTGCCCTTTCTTGTGTTAACTGATTCAGAAACACTTTTATATCTGAAGCCATATATACTCCTTATCTTCATGGAAATAAAAGTAACTTCATCACACTTTCTCTCTCCCCTAAGAAAACTCTCCAGCTTTTAAAATTTTGTTTAACCACCCCAGCCTAAGGAAATTCTGAGTTCCAGTTCTCAGCTCCAGCATCACAGAGAAAGGAAGTTGAGACTTTGACCCCAAAAGCCAGATTCTTAATTCGTACAAACCTTAAAGTTACAAATTCAAGTAACATGAATCACCACCTCCAACTGCTGACGTAAATTTAGTGTACATCAGCAGTACAGGATCCCTTTGTACAAATGGAGGGAGAACAAAGGGAAGCCAGATTTTGAATAAGGTGCTGCACTATCATTTTTTGCTCATAGTCTTCAGAAGTAGAAACATTAGCATTGATTGACACAATCCACATCTAGTTAGGTTTTTTCTGCTGCAAGGTAAACTAGGTTGTTTTGATACACTCTTCCCACACAAAGCTGCATATTTCCTTTTTGCTTGATGTAGAACTTGGAATTGGCTAACATTAGGCTCTTACATGACAACTAACTTTAGCAGTGTTAAGAATGCCTTTAGTTATCCATATTATTGATATTTAAGCGGGGTTTGTGGCACCGTTCTTGCTGTTCCAAATACATTGTAACTAAAAGCAAAGTGTTTTCTATTCTTTCTTCTTCTTAAAGGAGTCACTGAAGCAAAATTTCAGTGAAAGAGGAGATAAGTTTCTAACAAACAAGAAAAATGGAGTGTTAATTATCAGCATGAATTGAAATAAAGTTCTTCTTTAGAAGGTTTCTATCCTGAGTTTCCAGTGTAAAAGGGAAGAATTTGCCTCTCCTTCTCATCTTGCATAGTATGCTAATTAATTAACTTAAAACAGGAGATGGTATTTCCCCAGGTTTTCCTCTCCTTGTTATATGTTTCATTTCACAGATTTTAATCCAGAGCTACATGTTATAGGAAACATTTGGAAGGGAAGGTATGATTTGAGGTACAGGCTTTGTTTTGCAGCGATATGTCACTGATTCAGTAGCACACTTCAATTATGATTCTTTGAGTATTTACTAAAAAAAAGCAGAAAATGCTCAAGAGTTGTAAGGAAAAAGCTCTCCAAAGCAACAGGCAAGGAGAAATGCGTATGTCACCTTTACAGAAAGAAAGGCCATTTTAGGTTTCATGGTTCCTCACTGCACAGAGGCAGAACAGTCTTTTACTTGCACTTTAGTTGCTTTTTTTTAAAAAACACAACTGAGGGAATGCTATGCTATAAATAAATATTAAAGCATGAATGCCTTAACATGCCATTTTTTCTGAACACCACAATTGTTTGGTGTACCCCTCTTCTTTTACTCACCCTTCAGAGACTGCTGTAACCATGAATACAAATTTATTCCTTCACCTTATGAGCTAATTTTCTAGCTTTCCTTCCTTCCTCTTCTATGTGCTTAATTTTCTGTTTATCTTTATAGATATATGTCTCCATCTTGTATTCTCTCCCTCTCTCAGAAGAGTATGTGCTGGTTGAAACATCCAGCAGAGGCTGCACAGGTCTGAGCCTCACCTATAGCTAAACCTTGTGAAAAGAATGTAAGCACACAGTTTCCACACTAAAAGCATATCCTGAGGTATGTTACTGCTTCCAATGTATGCAAAGCAATGTATTTTAAAGGCAATTTACAAAGAAAAAGACCAGAACAGAAACCTAGTACAAAAAAGGCAAGCCCAAACAGCTTTAATCAGTTTTGACTTCCTTACATTATAAAGGAATGACCGAAACCAGAATTCTCATATAAGACCACACTAAAAATAATTACCTTGATACTGACCTTCACTGCCTTACAACTTTTTATGCCAAGGTTTCCCAAAGAAATAATCCTTACATGCTTGCTCTCTCACACCAGTAATTTCTGAATCAATAGACTAATTTCCTCAAAGATTATTATTTTCATTAAACATTATGATATTAAGTAGTTAAGCTAAGGAAGGAGAATATCAACACCTCAGCAGAGAGAGGCTGAAACGCAAGTTACAGCCTTATTCAGCTCCAGAAAATGCATGCGTAGCAGAGGTGCTGAAATCCTCCTATCTGCAAGAAACCTTCAGCTGGATCTGACATCTTCCCAGACACCAAAAACTCCAGTTACTTGGGCAAAACTGTATGAAACCAGGGTTTATTTACTCTGCTGCTGGTAGAGTGACTTGATTAAGAAGTGCTTTCACAGCTTTTATAAAGGCAGTTCAATGAACTTACATCTGATTAGCTGGTCTAATAATCTGATTTAGTTTATCTAAACTCCTTTTATTCCTCATATTTCCCTACTGCAGCGTTTGTCTGTGCTTTGAAGACGCAGGCAGCATTCATCACATCTGTAAGACAACTGGGACAGAACTAGTTCCTCTTGTGGAAAGCTTATGAAACATTCCTCAAAACCATCCATGCACCATAACATAAAAGTTTGTGGGAAAAAAAAATTCCATGTAATTTAAGCACATGACAGTTTTGATAGACTGTATAAGGTGACACAGATGTCTCCATTCAGGTTATCTACTGCCAGATGTCTCAGCTAGCAGATTTGAGTGGTAAAAGTGGAAACTCTTACAAGTATATTCAGCAGTCACAGTCATTTTGTCCTTGTCTGTTATTTCATTACTAATATTGGTAGAACTAAACAAACACAAGGCATTTTTAGAATGGCAAGAAAAATTTACAATAGCCAAAGTATTTGCTTGTCACCCTCACTGATCTAGTTTTGGCAGCCAGAGAAGTTGTCTAAGAAACTGTTTATTGTCTTGATTGAAAACTAAGTTTAACAGTAGAGCTGGACAAAACCAAACCCGACAAGTTGCTGCGTGAATGACAGTGTGATTCTGTATGCCTTACCCAACGCTGGGAAATTTGTCAGTGTGCAGAGTGTGGAACCAGAGTTATTCTTTGGGTAAACAATTCATACTAGATATTGCTTTAAGGGACTTGCCTGCAGCCCACTGTCCCCCATAACAGGGGGTATAGTTTAGCAAATGAATAAAAGCTTTCAATCCTTACTTGCGGTTGTGCAATAAAACAATGAATTCACAATTAGGTGAAAAGGTTTTTCTCACCTTTCCCCGCTCCCTTCCCCCATATATGAGCCAGTGTAACCCTTTTGTTCAGCTTTGCTTGATTTACGAACAGCTTTGATGATTCAAGGAATAGTCAACACAAATTAGCAGCACAGAGTCTCTTACCCAGCTTTGCTGAACTACAAATTGAGCATAGTATTAGCAAACAGTAATATGCTGAAATAGTCAGTCTGCTAAGTGTCACCTCTTGTATGAAACACCTTAAACAGTTTTCCCGTGATTTACTACTTATTTATCTCTACAATCATGCTGTGGAACCAGCCCGCTCTAGAAGGTCTTTCTTTTATTTATGAACAATTCTGAGAAAGCTTATCATAAAATTAGGATATGAATTAAAGCTGCCCTGCCAGATTTGACAAGAAGGAAGCATTTGCCTATTGCATACCCAAAGCATACAGTATCTGTTGGCAAAGTTCAGAAGTACAATTTGTCAACATTTGTGAAAAGAACACAAACACTGGTTACATTTAAAGGTCAGCTGGTCACTTTTTAACTTTTAAGCACTTAATTTTGAAACCCTGCCTGTGCTAGCAGACATACTAAATAATATCAAAGTTTTGATAGAGGCTTTGGCAAACACAGCTGCCCCATGTCTTAGGGATTTACCATGTCTGCTTTTAAAATAACGTTCTTAAAAGTGTTTGTCGTCCAGTAACAGGTATGTACTTGCAACCTCAGGTTTCCTTTGGGAGGTCATCTGGGGCAGGAGAATTAACAGTGTATGTCTATGAGACATTCTCTCTAAAAATAATGATTCTAATTGTCATGATCACTGGAAAGATATTAATTGACAAAGTCCAGTATAATTTTTGATATTTCCAAAAGGAAAAACTGAAAAGATAGACAAGGCTCTACACTGGCTAGGCACGTATGGGCATTTAATGGCTTTTAGTTTCAACTAATGGGAGACTGCCTTTACCTCGTAAATTGATCAAATATTTTCTTCTCCTTTACTGCTTATTACTATTGCATTTCCATTGTGCCAGGCTAAGCAATTGCAACTAGCAATCACTTCAGAATTAACCTGACTGTCTCTATTGAGGAGTAAAATGCGATAAACATGCATTGAATTGCAGGAAACACCTACAATCTAGAATCATAGAATCATAGAATAGTTAGGGTTGGAAAGGACCTTAAGATCATCTAGTTCCAACCCCTCTGCCATGGGCAGGGACACCCCACACTAAACCGTGCCACCCAAGGCCTCATCCAACCTGGCCTTGAACACCGCCAAGTATGGAGCATTCACAACTTCCTTGGGCAACCCATTCCAGTGCCTCACCACCCTCTCAGTAAAGAATTTCTTCCTTATATCCAATCTAAACTTCCCCTGTTTAAGTTTGAACCCGTTACCCCTTGTCCTGTCACTACAGTCCCTAATGAAGAGTCCCTCCCCAGCATCCTTGTAGGCCCCCAACAGATACTGGAAGGCTGCTATGAGGTCTCCACCCAGCCTTCTCTTCTCCAGGCTGAACAGCCCCAACTTTCTCAGCCTGTCTTCATATGGGAGGTGCTCCAGTCCCCTGATCATCCTCGTGGCCCTCCTCTGGACTTGATCCAACAGTTCCATGTCCTTGTTATGATGAGGACACCAGAACTGCACACAATACTCCAAGTGAGGTCTCACGAGAGCAGAGTAGAGAGGCAGGATCACCTCCTTCAACCTGCTGGTCACGCTCCTCTTGATGCAGCCCAGGATACAGTTGGCTTTCTGGGCTGCGAGCGCACACTGAAGCCGGCTCATGTTCATTTTCTCATTGACCAACACCCCCAAGTCCTTCTCTGCAGGGCTGCTCTGAATCTCTTCTCTGCCCAACCTGTAGCCGTGCCTGGGATTGCTCCGACCCAGGTCTAGGACCTTGCATTTGGCGTGGTTAAACTTCATAAAGTTGGCATCAGCCCACCTCACAAGCGTGTCAAGGTCCCTCTGGATGGCATCCCTTCCCTCCAGCATATCAACTGATCCACACAGCTTGGTGTCATCGGCAAACTTGCTGAGGGCGCACTCAATCCCACTGTCCATGTCACCGGCAAAGATGTTGAACAAGACCGGTCCCAACACTGATCCCTGAGGGACACCACTCGTTACCGGTCTCCAGCTGGACATTGAGCCATTGACCACAACTCTTTGTGTGTGGCCATCCAGCCAGTTCTTTATCCACCGAGTGGTCCACTCATCAAATTGATGTCTCTCCAATTTAGAGACAAGGATGTCGTGTGGGACAGTGTCAAAGGCTTTGCACAAGTCCAGGTAGATGACGTCAACTGCTCTGCCCCTGTCCATCAGTTCCGTAGCCCCATCATAGAAGGCCACCAGATTGGTCAGGCAGGATTTCCCCTTACTGAAGCCGTGCTGGCTGTCACCAACCACCTCCTTGTTTTTCATGTGCCTTAGCATGCCTTCCAGGAGAATCTGCTCCAAGATTTTGCCAGGCACAGAGGTGAGACTGACTGGTCTGTAATTCCCCGGGTCATCCATTTTCCCCTTCTTGAAAATGGGGGTTATATTTCCCTTTTTCCAGTCGTCGGGAACTTCACCTGAGTGCCATGGTTTTTTAAATATGATGGACAGTGGCTTAGCAAATTTATTCACCAGCTCCTTCAGGACCCGTGGATGGATGTCATCAGGTCCCATGAACTTGTGTACGTTTAGGTTTTTAAGATGGTCCCGAACCAGATCCTCTCCTACAGTGGGCCTAGGGTCTTCATTCTCACAGTCCCTGTGTTCGCCTTCCAAGACTTGGGTGGTGTGGTCAGAGCCTTTGCCAGTGAAGACCGAGGCAAAGAAGTCATTAAGAACCTCAGCCTTCTCCAAATCCTGGGTAGCCAGTTCTCCCAATATCTTCCAAAGTGACTGTAAAGTGCTTGGAAAATATATGGAAGGAAGAAACCTGCCACAAACCCCAATTCCTTTCCTAACTCAAATCCTATTAAAACGAAGACAAGCCCACAGCAGGTTACAAGGTTATACCTTATTCCCATGATACATGTATATAATGCCATACATTTCACAGAGGATCTCTCTGTCACTGCTCTTACACTTTTATTCTGCTCCTGCCCCAGAAACTCACAACCCTCACATGTGGGCACCCTCAGAACATGCATGGATCTGACCCACAACTTGGCCCATGTAACAGATTTGTGTGCTCTTGTTTCTTGGACTCTTTCATGTTCTTCCTCTTTAATTTTGACATTTAAAGGCAGACAAACAAATAAACAACATATGTTTCTCTTCAGCATGTACCTGAAATTCCTATGGCTGCTAACAGCATGGGTATTAAGATAATAGATTTGAAGATTTAACACTGCAGACATTTCACAAACCCTAGGTTTCCAAGGATTTATTCTGCACCCTTTTTCTTACTTTATAGCAACCAACCACACTTTGTGTTGCTTGTTTTGTTTAAACAGACACACAAAAACAGAGGAGCTACTTGTTTTGAATTCTTCAGCTATCTCACATAGAGAGGAGTACACATCACAGCTTAGCCAAAACACCAGCCTGGATTACCATGGTATCATGCTTTTGCCATGTGCTGACCTGTGCTCTATCACAGAGCAGAATCTCCTTTTCCAAAATACAATCGAAATACCTCTTTTTCTGTACTGATACCAAGCTTTCCCATAGTAGGTGGTGAACTATATGTTTTCTGAAGCTATGTTTGTCCTTACTGTTGCCTTCAGGCAAGACATTCTCTGCAGTTCCAGAAGCGGAAATAAATCTGCAAATATTTGTACACCATGGACACATCCAAGTGCCACTATTCTGACTGCTTAGCGCTTCAAATTTTGTTCCATGTCTTTCATATTATCTCTCCCCTCCCTCTGGCTTGTAGGGTTTTAATTTTAGATTCAGATAATTTAAGATTACACTTAGTAAGAAATGGTTTAGGATGTTTTCCTCCTCTCCTCCCATTAAGCAAAACAGGAAACACTTATACTACACACATTTCCAATTCTGTGCACTAAATACGAATGTTGGCTGAGCTATGGTGCAGAATTGCAATCTGCTACAACGGTGCATTTTTTAGTTAGAATAGTAAGATTTTCATTGAAAACGTCTAATTACCATATAGTTTTCTACTAGTTGGGATTTTAACATTAATTTTTAAGGAATGAAGGATTTTGTGATATTCCTGCAGAGATGCACATAGATGTATGCTAGGAGTCCAAGTAACTTCTGTAGCCATTGGGCTGTTCAGGCTGTTCAGGGAGAGACACATTATGAATAATGCTAACCCAAGGGAAGCTTTAGATGGAGTTCATACCATGTCAGATGGCAGAGGACTTAACCACCGAATGCTGTTGCCATAAGTAAGTCTTCCTGTAGCTCACAGAATAAATTCTGTGTCCCAGCACTGCAATGAGAAGACAAAAATCAAAGGGTCAAGATCCCTGGGGGCTAATATTCTTTTCTCCTGGTTATATCCACTCCCAGGCAGCTGCTGAGAGTAAATGAAGGAGGAATAGGTGGAAGCAGGGAAGGGAGGCTATTCAAATCTAACGCTGAAAGTTAGAGTATGTGCGTCCTGACACCAAAGACTCTCCTCTGAAAGATGGTTCACAGCGCAAAACTTTTGCAGGAATCTCTCTCCCCACCAGTCTAAAGAGAAAGGTAACCCCTGAAATTAAGTGGCTGACGTGACCATCATGATCTACATTTAAAGAAATAATTTTTATCCAAGTCCAATCACAGAATATAAACATGGGCACAGTCAAGTACTTCAGCGTTAACTATGTCAGCAAAAACAAAATCAAGTCCAGAGGTGAAAACATACTCCATGGTCCTATTTTATGTTCAAATCTTATGGACGTGAAGCCAAATAACAAGATTTTAAAAATAAAAATTAGAAATTGGACTTCCAAAGCAGCTCAGAACCCACAGAGTAACTAGGTCTGCCATTTCTTTGAACAACAGAATATAAGCTATAAGGGAGACTCCAGCTTCTCCTGCAACTACCCTACAGTTAGATTTCAGGGCAACACAGCTTGCCACTGTTAGAACTAAACATGAATAAGGCAAAATACATATCCAGTATGTTGAAGCAACAGTTGAAGCTTGATATTAGCTTGTTTGAGTCTCTGCCAGCATCTTAAAATTTGGGTACATATTTGAAACTTACTTTAGACACCAAATCAAACATGTACTAAGCAGATTTTCATGCATAACCTTCTTTTCAGCAATGATGTTTCATCTGAATCACCTCAGATTTTAGCAATTACTCTCTTACAGCTTAAAAGCACGAAAGCTATGGGAAAAAGAGGCAAAACCACTTTGCTATTCAACTGAAATCAAACAGCATCCAAAGTATTTACACAGTTTAAGAGATTCTAAAAGTAAATCTATACTGTCCCAAAGTGATTATTTCATATCATATTTACTGCATATGACCTGCTGTTCTGTAAGAGTGGCCACCCTGAGCCAGACTTCCTGCAACAACAGCCAGTGGCAGATACGTGGAGAAAGAGCCCAAGAGTAGGGCAAGCATAAAGTGATGCTATACCAGCTTATTCCTCTGTTTTTTGGGAACATTCTCAGCCCAAGAGGATATCTTTGCACTCACAAGGCCCTCATGGGCTGTCATTTGTCTCATCATTTCTAAATCCAAGCATACCTAAAGGTATTCGTATTATTGCATGGCAATGACCTCCCCAGAACTATCTTCTTTCTTGTATGTTTCCAGCCCACCACCTGACCTGTATCATATGAGGCTACTCCAGTCCTTGGATTATGAGAAAAGTGCAGTTACTTGTTCCCTAGTCACTTTTTCCATGCCACCCAAGGATTTTATAGTCTTCTGTCATGTTCTGTTGACAACACTGGTTTTCCAGCTTCAGCAAGGCCAGGTTAATCAGCGGAGGTTTGTGCAGAAGTTATTCCACCTCTCTGAGTATCCTTGCCCCTTTTCATTATGCCTGCTGTAATGTGAAATGAGGAAGCGGGCTGAGTTTTAGATGGGGGGGCACAGGTGTTTTAAATGGGTATGAGTGTCAACTCAGTTTCTCAGTCAAGGCTAGAAACTTTGCAATCTCCGCCTGGAACTGGCTGATTCTAAATCAACTAGCCCAAAGACAGGAAGCGATCCAGCATATTGGAGTAGCATTTTGCAAGTGCTAATTAACCTAGTTTCACATTTTTAAGAAGCAGTCTGAGCTAAGTAAAACAAACATGTTTCATGCACATTCTTCTGGCCATCTTTTCTCCTCATTTCCACTCTCCCAGAAAGCTGTCATAAAAGGCTCCCTCCCTGGAGTCGTGCCCTGTTTTAGCTCTACTTGTCTTTCCTCCCCCAGATTGTAACACACAGAGAAACAACTTCTGCAATTCCTCTTCTCTAGCTCTCATGCGCCTGGCTTCTGCCCAATAATTTTACAGCAAGGAAAAACCCTACTTAACTCTTTTCTAAGCCTCTAACTTCAGCTTTCTTCCTCTTGGAATGCTTTTCCCTCTGTCCCGAAGTTGTTCTCAATTTTGAGATCTCAAAAATGAAGCATAACATGTGAGAAGAAAAACAGAATTGGGGAACAGGGGAGGCTTATTTATAATAGTCAAAAATATCAGGGAATAATTTTTATGACCCCACAAGTGAAAAATAACTTGGGGTAAGGGAGAGGATATCAAGGTCTATATCATATGGTGACATTCCAAAGAACATAAATCACTCCTAAGTGGTATGGAAAAACAGGAACTGTGCCTGAAGGAAGCTAGTGAAGTTGACACTATCACTTCCTAGGTTCGGAATTCAGGTCTAGAAAAATTAGCCCTATCTATTGGTAGTCAAGAATTTCTTAACCAAAGTATTAGCGGCCATAAAATTGCTTTTCAGACTGCACTTCTAACATACAACTAGCTTTATATTAAAGGAAGAATAAATTTCAGTCGGTATTTAATGGCACAAAGTGGGAAGACTACAGTGCATAGCTCACGAACAGAACAGTAGCTGTAAAATGCTAGGAAAATAAGTAATTGTTCTGTAACCTCACAACCTTAAAACAGACTTACGAAAATGCTTCTGAAATGGCCTTATCTCATTAGCAAGGAAATTATTTCATTTTCTCTCATTCTCATTTGAAATTCACTCTGCTCTGCTCAACATGAAGGCACATGAATAAACAGTTGAAACAGTAAAGCTGAGCATGTTTCCAAGCTCTGCTACAACAACTACCTACAAAAACAAAACCCAACTCTGTTCACATATTGGAATTCCCTGGGAAAAAAAAAAAAAAAAAAAAAAAAAAAAACAACTCTAAATTCTAGCCGTAAGTCTGTAAAAATATGCACTAATCTCTGCATGCTTGGGTCATACGGAGAAAGAAAAGAACACGCAATCAATTTACAAAGCTAAGGAAATTCAAGTGCTTTCAGACATGAAGGAATTTGACCTACACAATGTCATAGTGATGTTAGACTTTTCTGAAGATACTACCCATATGATCTTGAGAGGAACCAAGTCAGTTTAAAGAACTCCTTAATTATTCCTAAATATTGATATTTTGGTTGTAGCAAAAATGCCTCCAGCTCCTCTCAGTGCCCATTACCTAGATACCTAGTTACCTAGATATAGTTCCTCCACACTGACCAAGGAATTATTTCTTGTACAGCTGAGTGAAATAAGCAGAGACTGCTGCCTTCAGACCTCTCTGCAGCACACAGGTCACAAACACACACACACCCCATCCTCACTCGGGACTACATATGCTTCAGACTTTCGAAAGTCCTCTTGTTTAACAGAATATGGTTTGGGCATAAATAAGACCACCGGCCTTGCTGACCTGGAGGTAGGTTAAATCAGCACTAAAGGCTCTGATGATCCATTACCTGTTATCTCACTCGCTACCCGACTGCACATCACTTAAACATGTTTCTCCCCCTTACATATGCAGCTAGCAAGTAGTGGAGATACTCCATACTGCAGCTGCTGTAAGCTGTATGCACTGGACACTGAATGGTATAGCCAGAAATCTTGCAGGATTTAATTTACAATCATGCATGTTGTAAGCCCCTCAGGACAGGAAACTCTCATGTTTTATATATCTATAAAACAACATGCATACCTATGACACTGTATAAATAACAGAGGATCAGATTAAAAACATCTGTAGACACTCTGGCTGATCTATTGTCTTGCTGCCCGCTGTCTCTTCATAATTTTTGATGGCAGATGAGCCATTTCAAGCAATAGGATTGCTAGAAGTGCTGATGCAGCTACATATACATCTGCAGCAACACGCTAACAAGAGACTGGATGAAGAGAGAAATTAAAAGATAATAATAATCTGTCTTTCAGGCATGATGTCCTGACAGGTTTCTGTGTGATTTTTGTTTACTTTCTGTCAAGAAAAGATAGAAAACATGGATGACTCAAGCAAAACAGCTTTTGAAACGTGGTAGAAAGGAGTAAGGACAACATTTCTTTGATTCAGAACTGAGTCTGTTATGATACAACTTTTCTCTCACTGCCCAGAACTGTCAACATCTATTCATCTATTGTAAATTGCTTCTGTGAAAGCAAAAATAATGTATGTCCGCAACATGGTGATAGTCACAGAAGATATAAAGAGATTCACACACTGTGTGACTATTGAGTGCAAAAATAATGCTAAAAGGGAGGCAGACTGTTACTGATACCAAGCAGGGAAGGGAACAACTACATTTCCAAGAGAGAGGCAAAGAGGAATCCTAAATTTAGAACAAAATTCAGAACTGAAGCCAAGATACTGTCACCACCAGAGCTGCGTGAACATCTCACAGAAAATCCTTCAACAGTGTTAAACACGGATTCTTTAGGTTTGCAAGGGGTGGGGGGAAAAAAAATCAGTTCCCTTCATGTGAACCTTCTCTGTGTCCTTCTAATCACTATCTAAAAATTAGTATTGAAACACTTTTCTCTGTGCCCAGCTACATACTTTTCAAAATTGATTATAAGCCTTTCACTTTGACTCTGTATTCAAACTCTTGGCAGCTGATCACACGGTAGGTCTGCTGAATTGAATGAGCCTGGTACTTTTGCGGAACACCTCAGGCTGCTTTCACAGAAGACAAACATTAATTAAAAGTCACTCCATCTAATAAGAAACTTCACTTTTTCAGTGAGAAATTAAGAACAGTTTGAAAGACAGAGAAAAATGTCAGAAGTGTGAAAGTGTATGAAAAATGTTTTCTTCAAAATGAGATGATCCAAAAATATCCAGGCAGATCATTCCACATGCAAGTGCTTCCCTCCACCTTTCCATGTTAGTCTTTCAGACCTATTCATACTTACACTTGCCCAGTTTCCTCTCTCCTTCCAGCAAATAAGTGATCTAGCAATGATATCTTCTACAGTTGCAGAAGGTGTTTTCTATTCAGCTTTTGCCACTCTTTTTCAAACACTTTGAAACCTAACATAAGTAAAACGTTATGGAGCAGAACACTTCTGCCCTCAGAGAAGGGGAAGAGAGTGGTGGGCACATATGTTCATATGTGCATATAGAATCCATATAGCTTTCAAATGTAGAGCATATGAAGTGTTTAGAGTAATAAGATTTTTGTCTTTCATGCCACAAGTCTGGATACCAGAGATTTTTGTTCTGCAAAGACGATTGGATGCTCAGTTTGATCAGGACATTCACTTAGTAAACATCTTCCATAAAACCTGAGATTGTCTAAAACTGAAATTAGAATGTGATCAAACTGTACTGCCTGCTGTATAACCAGAGTATGACAGACCAACTTGCTAGCAAGGGCTTAGCAGGTGTACAGTATATCTGGTGCACCTGGCAGCATTTTATGAGCTGCTGCATGACTGCAGGTATACTTGAACCACTCCTCCTCAACCTCTTCCCTGTGCCCAGGAAGGGACTGACAAGAAAAGTAAGTCAGAATCTTAGATAGTATATTGCTTACTATAAGAAATTTTCATTAAAACACATGAACTGCAACAGTAAAGTATCTTAATGATTAAGGACAGAATCAGGTTACTACTTGCACCAGCAAAAGAATAGAGGCTCTGTCATGTTGCTTGTGCTGCAGTAACAACCAGTAACTGAGGAGGAAAGAGCTAACGAAGGCAACTGAGTAGCTCTGAAAACATCAAAATGCAAGAGAATCCTATATTCTAATCCCACAGCATAACACAACCTTTCCAGCTTTACACAATGCTGCAGCATTTACTAAAATCCAATTATGCTTTTAAAATGTAGTTCATATTGGGAGTACCATATATTTGAAAGAATTGCAAGTCATTAACTCAAGGCCTACTGGTCTCTCTGGATTCATACTAGATGAGCTGCTGATTTGCTCATATACCACTTTGTTTCTTTTTCAAGCCCTAGAGAAAAGAAAGCTCACAATTTACAATAAAATTCTGCATAATGCCGGAAAGAGTTCACAAGGACAGTTTGGCTATTCTGTAACAAATCCTTATGTATAAAACAATTAAGTTTCTGTTGGGAAATCAGGAATTTAAACAAACAGATTTTGAAGTGTCCCTTTTTTAGGGCTTTGAGGTTTATTCCAACGACAAACACAAGCATGTGTTCGTTCATTCATTCAAGCTGACAGTATCAAACTTTTTGTTGTGTCTTTCTCTAGAGTTTAGGGGCTCTTCCTTCCTTGCATAAAGTTAAAACCCTTCACCAATTATCTTGAACATACTAGGAGGAAGAGCAGCAGTTGTTAAGTTCTTGGCCAAAATCAGAAACAGTTCCTAAAGGACTTGGATGATAGTAGGGGGAGACAAAATGGAACACTACCACTCCCCATGCACACATACCCCAACAAAGCCATTTTTTTTCAAAGAAAAATAAAACCATTACACAAAATCGAGTCAGTTTTGCCAGAAGACTGCTTAAGAAAGAAGAGTGAAAGCATATCGAGGTAAGGGACACTTCCAGAAGTGCTGAGCGTTGATTTTAGCCTTCTGTTACCCTGAAGAAGAATGATTTTGGGTTTGACTAATATGGTAATTTAAGCAAAGGCTGAAGAAAAGCATTAAGCAGTTGTCGGACTTTCCCCCTCCTTTAAGAGCAGTTAGAAGTTTTCTGGTTTGCTTCCTACTCTAAAGGGAATAAACTCTAAAAATCCTCTCCTAAATCAAGCTTTTCAGCTAGGGCTTCTTATTACCAGTTACCTATAGCTCTTTCCCAGATAAGGGAAGGAGGAAGAAAAATCAGGAGTTTGTATACTCTTCCAAAACTATCTTCCCTAGCTTTCCCCAATTATTCATTTAGAAAGAGACCAGTTAACCGCATGCCTTCATCCAATCGCTAATGGAGCTACAGTCGCTTAGAACATCTGAAAAATCTGAGTCCGTGTGCCTTTTACCTTTGAAGTTCTTGATAAAGGAATCTTTTTAATACACAGAGGACTTGAGATATGGAATTACTGCTAAATCAGTCCCACTTTGTCCTGGTGCTTCAGCAAACCAGCTCTATCCTGCCCTGTGTCAGTATTTTCTGTCATCTTGTCATCCTTCTTCTGACTTGACTGTGGCAGGATGAACATGGCTAGATGCCACATGCCCCCCCAAAGCCACTCCATCACTTCCCTCTTCAGCTGGACAGAAGAAAGAAAATATAATGAAAGGTTCATGGATTGAGAAGTTGACAGGCAGAGATCACTCGCCAATTGCTGTCATAGGCAAAACAGACTCAACTTGGGGAAATTTGTTTATTACCAATCAAATCAGAGTCAGGTAATAAGAAATAAAACAAATCTTAAAACACTTTCCCCCCATGCTCAACTTCACTCCCAATTTCTCTACCTCCTCCTGCCCAGCAGTGCAGGGGGAGAGGGAATGGGGCTTGTGGTCAGTTCATCACACGTTGTCTCTGACACTCATTCCTCCTCAGAAGAGGACTCTTCACGCTCTTCCCTTGCTCCAGAGTGGGGTTCCTCCCACGGGAGACAGTCCTTCATGAACTTCAACAAAAGTTCAGCCAGCAAACCTGCTACAGCAGGGCCACAGATCCTACCAGAAGCCTGCCCCGGCATAAGCCTCATAGAATCATAGAATAGTTTGGATTGGAAGGGACCTTCAAAGGCCATCTACTCCAACCCTCCTGCAATGACCAGGAACATCTTCAACTAGATGCCACTGAGTCACAGCCTCCTTTGGGCATCCCCCTATGTTGAGTGCTCCCCAGGCTGCATGGTGGGTATCTGCTCCACCATGGACCTCCATGGGCTGCAGGGGAATCTCTGCTTTGACACCTGGAGCACCTCCTCCCCTCCTTCTTCACTGACCTTGGTGTCTGCAGAGCTGTTTCTCTCACATATTCCTCTTCCTGACTGCAATTGCACAGGTTTTTTTCCCCCTTCTTAACTATGTTATCACAGAGGCACTACCACTGCCACTGATGGGCTTGGCCTTGGCCAGGAGCATGTCCATCTTGGAGCCAGCTGGCATTGGCTCCATCAGACATGAGGGAAGCTTCTAGCAGCTTCTTACAGAGGCCACTCTGTAGGCCCCCCACTACCAAAACCTTACCATGCAAGCCCAATACACTTGTTATTTATCTTCTGATTGCATTATTAATCCAGGAATGCAAGGCAAAAAATGTAACTAGTGAAAAGTTTCTGCCTTTTTCTAGAACAGAGGCTGTTGCATAAGCAAACAAACCTGAAAGTATCTGAAGGATGAGTTTCATTTCCCTCAGAGAAAATACATAATCATTTCCATTCTACATTTGTAGGGTTTAAACATACAAAATGCCACAAAAATGCATAGAAAACTAAAGCACATATTCACTATTAGCAATAAATGATGAAAAACATCTGCATATGAGGATACATGACATGAAACACAAGGAGTCATGTAAACAATGCTCTATGATTTATCCTAATACTGGGAATTGCAGGATGAAGGCTTTTAATCAGATGACCTCTAGCAACAGCCCTGTTGCCTGGGAAGTAAACACACATCTCAATGTTTTTTATAAAGTCATGATACAGCCTGTAGTATAAAATAAGCATCTCTTTATGTCTCAAAATATGTTTACATTCATCACAACTATATGCATGTAAAGCTACAAAGGTTTTGACAGCTTCAGTCCTGCTTGTACTGGTAATTTACTTAGGCCATTTGTGTGTGTAAATTCACCTACCAACTTCCAGAACAAAGAGAAAGGTAAACAACAAAACTTTAGTGAGAATATAAGGATTTCTCAATTAATCATTTCTACAAAAGAAGCATAATAAGCTCTTTAAGATACAAATCTGTCTTCATTTTCATGTGATACGCAGCATGAAGCTATCAACAATAAATCCTAAGAGGGGAAAATAAGTAAACATAGCTGATTCAATCTCAGTTCTACTCTATACTTTTAGCAAAGGAAGAGGGAATCCTCGGATGCAGAACGGCAACATTTGATGGAGACACAACAGTACTACAGTGTAACAGTTGAACAAGAGCAAAGCTTGATGCCACCCAGTTCCTTTGCACTTCACTGTTACAGAGATTTTAACTGCTCAACAGCAATTCGCTCAGAAAGCAGAGACTGGTAGACTTATACAGTGGTAATTCCTGGGATTTTTAATGACAAGCTGCCACATAAACCGTAGGACAACACAAACTAACATATCACATAAACTAACAAGGAAGTACTACAGATGAATAGCCAGCCCACTAGCGTGAAAACTAATTGGCAAGATGAAAAGATATTCACATGTACTGTAAGCACGTGGGAAGGAGAGGTGAGTATGACTATCTGAGTTCATACATCTACAGCATCTTGATAAGCCATATTGTATCACTGCTTATGATGTGACACATTGTTTAACCCTAAGTCTACTCCAAATTTTGCACCTTCTGGATCCCGGAACAGTTTTAAGTCATCACCTTTAAAAGTAAGGAAGATGCCCCAACTTCTGTGAATTCTTTTCCACTGGCATTTGGATCACGGATTCTCAGGATTTCTAAGAATGCTTGATTTTCTTGAATCAAGTACCACAAAAATCCAGAGGCATTTTGAAGGATTTTCTTCTGTAAATGCTCACATAATTATAACCCCTAAACAAGCTCCTATTCAGGAGTTTAGGCACTCTAGGAGTGTTCTGCACATTATCAGACCAGATACAGTCAGTGATTCTACTAGATGAGCCCATGGCAAGCCTTTCACCGATCATGCCATTTGTCCCTTAAACAAACAAACCCATAAAAATTGCTATGCTTTATAACAGTGTCCCAAATCCCTCTGTAACAAACTACTATCCCTCAATATCAAACACAGCTTTATAAGGACTCCAAGAAACTGCAAAACTTGCAATTGCAAAAGCTTAGTCCTTTGGATTTAAGAATGTTATGTTCCTGAGGATAATTTTGGAAATTATGCATAATAAAATAGCAAAATACAAACTTGAACATGAATTCATCCTTGTATGAATAAAGGATGTACATATAAAAATAACAGTAGAAAGCATGGGAAGTAGAAAATTGAATGTCATGGGGAAGTGACCAAGCACATGGCAACTGGGACAGTCTGATCTTATGCTTTGTCTTAGTACCTGGGGTAGGGTCAAGAGAAGCATAACCCAGAGAGGAGTGTTTCAGGATGACAACAACTCTAATTCACATTTTCAAGATCAGCAAGAGCCCAATCTGCAAACTGGCTGCAAATAGCACTGGACCAGGTTACCTAAAGAAGTGGTAAATGCTCCATCCCTGGCAGTGTTCAAGACCAGGTTGAACAGAGCCTTGGGTGACATGGTTTAGTGCAGGGTGTCCCTGCCCGAGGCAGGGGGATTGGAACTGGATAAAGAACTGGCTGGATGGCCACACACAAAGAGTTGTTGTCAATGGCTCGATGTCCAGCTGGAGACCAGAAACAAGTGGTGTCCCTCAGGGATGGGTGTTGGGACCGGTCTTGTTCAACATCTTTGTTGGTGACATGGACAGTGGGATTGAGTGCGCCCTCAGCAAGTTTGCCGATGACACCAAGCTGTGCGGTTCGGTTGATACGCTGGAGGGAAGGGATGGGATCCAGAGGGACCTTGACACGCTTGTGAGGTGGGCTGATGCCAACTTTATGAAGTTTAACCATGCCAAGTGCAAGGTCCTAGACCTGGGTCGGAGCAATCCCAGGCACAGCTACAGGTTGGGCAGAGAAGAGATTCAGAGCAGCCCTGCAGAGAAGGACTTGGGGGTGTTGGTCGATGAGAGAATGAACATGAGCCGGCTTCAGTGTGCGCTCGCAGCCCAGAAAGCCAACTGTATTCTGGGCTGCATAAAGAGGAGCGTGTCCAGCAGGTCAAAGGAGGTGATCCTGCCTCTCTACTCTGCTCTCGTGAGACCTCACTTGGAGTATTGTGTGCAGTTCTGGTATCCTCAACATAAAAAGGACATGGAACTGTTGGAACAAGTCCAGAGGAGGGCCTCGAGGATGATGAGGGGTTGGGGCACCTCCCGTATGAAGACAGGCTGAGAAAGTTGGGGCTGTTCAGCCTGGAGAAGAGAAGGCTGAGTGGAGACCTCATAGCAGCCTTCCAGTATCTGAAGGGGGCCTACAAGGATGCTGGGGAGGGACTATTCATCAGGGACTGTAGTGATAGGACAAGGGGTAACGGGTTAAAACTTAAACAGGGGAAGGATATAAGGAAGAAATTCTTTACTGTGAAGGTGGTGAGGCACTGGAATGGGTTGCCCAGGGAGGTTCTGAATGCTTCATCCTTGGCAGTGTTCAAGGCCAGGTTTGACGAAGCCTTGGGTGGCATGGTTTAGTGTGAGGTGTCCCTGCCCATGGCAGGGGGCTTGGAACTAGGTGATCTTAAGGTCCTTTCCAACCCTAACTATTCTATGATTCTATGACAGCTGAAAGCATGTACTAGTCAATCGGGCACAGAGATTTGGAGTAATTTCGGCACGACAGCGCGGAGACCCAAGGTGTTTGAACAGTACAGGAAGCCAAAGTACACTTGAGAACCACCACACCTTCAGCTGTAGTAAAAAAGGTTACTCATTCCAGTCACAAATTAAGAAAACACTGTGCAGTCTCTTCTACTGAAGAAAGTGTCTGTACCTGGTGTGACAAACCAGTATTACACTGCACCATCACTCAATTTCTTTGCTTAGATGTTTAGGTATCTTACCTAGGTTGACTGACATACACAAAGTAATTTGTACAACAATAAAGATGACTTTTTAACAATAGGGTGCAGATTCAAGAATACAATCAAGATAATATTTAAAATAACAAAAAATGAATATATTAACCATTGCCAAAGCTACTCAGAACAAAATATTCTTTTAGGTCAAGACCTGCTAGTTGTTGCTTATTTTTTGAATGGTTTTGTGTATTTTTGCATGGTTCCTTTACCAGACAACTAGTGGTTGCCTAGAAGAACTGTAACATCCTCTGCTGATTTTGTCAGAAAGCACCACTCCTGGATGCTGATCTTTCTGGATATAGTCATGGGAAAGGATGAAAACAAGCAGTCTGGAAGATCTGAAAATTTCTTTCACACTCTATCAAGAGCTGAAATGGTGGACTTCAGAACCACTCCCCACTAGATCAGGAAGATCATCAGTACCTACTATGGCACTACTTCTTCCTGAAACAAGGACATATGAGCTTTGATGTTGAGTTTTGGTGTGGATACGAGTCTCTACCCAAAAAGTTTTACCTGGAAGGAAATAGCTCAGAAGCCACATTAAGAAAACAGTGCCTGAATTACTGACCCATTCTAGTCAAGAACAAGCGGATTCTTGAAGTGGGTTATTTATCAAAAGAGTTTCAAAGCTCCAAATCGTGAAATTGTCTGCGTTCATGTGCTGTGTTGACGAAAGTCAGGCTTGACACATGTTTCTCATTAACTGTACTAAAGCAGCTTAGTTTCCCTAGAAATACCCAGTTTCTCCTCTGCAATAGGGTAATCTAGAAAGCCCCTAATTTTTGCTCTTCAGTCTGAAAGGGTAGCACATAAAGAAGCAGTGCTGAGTGAATGCTGCAGAAATGTTTATCATTATGTGGAATGCTAAAGCAAATTGGCTTTCTTGGCGTGTGTAACATCATTAAAATCTTCAGAATAAAGTCTAAAAGCAAGGAAGTCTCATAGATATTTGTATGATGTATTTCACACATGAAGCTTTCACACAGCCATCTTTAATATCTGTCAGCGCACAAGTGACACTGTGTTCCAGGATCCCACTCACACAACTTGTTCCAGACTGGTAAAAGCAAAAAGCTAGCTACTCCACAGCCCAACAAGTTGTCTATGCCCAAAGTATAGACCAACATTTGCACATTTGCAGAACCACCGTGGAACCTGGACACAAACAAACTTCTAAATTTGTTATTACTTCTGAACAGGAAAAAGTAGAATGGGCCAACTACATTACATAGTTTGTCTAGCACTCGTTATAACAAAAGAAATATTTAGAAAAGTAGCGCTGTATGCTTTCCTCTGATTTTCTCATTTTCAGGCAGATTAAACCACTTTTGAACTATTTGTTGAGAACAGCTTTCACGATGAGGTAATTAAAGGAAACCTATCAATTTAGTATAATTTTTCAAGTTAATAATGTTAACATACTGTTCAAATAAAGCTCCAATTTACTACAATCTGGTTTTAGACAAGCCCTCCATTTTAACTTCCAAATGGAAGGAAAATGAAGTGACTTTCCTCATCTCACTTAATAGAGAACATATGTTCAAAGATAATACTGTAGGCTTGTTCTGAGAAGCTGTTCTTCCTCTGACAGAGATACAGTGAGCTTGCATAGTAACACTGATACAGAGAAAGTGCATGTTGCCATAAATCTCATGCACTGCGGAGGTCACTTCAGAAAAAGACTACTGAGTAGAGAAGCACATACACATGCACAACCTAAAGCACCCTGGCCACAGGTGAAAAAAGAACTTGTTATACTTCCTATCAGCTGGAAGGATCAGAACTAAGGGCCACATCAATCTTAATTTAGGGAGGGAAGGGCTGGGAGTGGTAGTGAAGGGACAGAAAGAAGATGGAAATGAAGGGATCTCTACCATCACAAAGCACAAGCAGCAGCTCTGAAAAAGAACTGCTTTAAATTTTTGAGTCACAAATTCCCTGGAATAATTTCAGATGGAAATTCTACAGCAGTATCAACAATAACATTCATTTTTTTTGAAAAATCAATATGGTCTACGTAAATATAACTTGCCCAAATAATGTAACTGTCACTTGCTTCTTCAGGTCTCAACTTTTTAACCTGCAAAGCCTCTGCACTTGATGTTGCAATAAAACTCACATTCCTTGAATCCCCATCAATTTGTGATTCATTAGCCCACGCCTATACGCAAGCCAACATTTTACCTGTATCAGGAAACAAATCAAAACAACTTCATTCTATCGTGCTCAATGCCATGCCATCACACCACTAAGGTGGGGGCCAAGTATCACCACTTACATCCAGTAATAAAAGCAAAGATCCATCACCAGACACTATTAACACTTAGTTGCAGATTTATCTGATCCTACAAAGCCATGCCACGTCAAACCTTTCGAGTTCGTATCACTAAATCAAACAATTACAAGATTCACCGAACAATTCTTCAGCATGCTTTGGCTCACCCCATGTTATAAGCACTTGTCTAAAAACTAGAAAGTGTAAGTTGTCTTAGCACCAAGAAGCAACAAAACTGCATGCTTAGAAACTGGCCATGTGAGAAACCTGAAAGCTACATCCTCTGTTCATCCTACACAAATCAATCATTCAGCTCAGATCATTTTAGATCAGAAGAATTCTGCCCTGAAGGGTACAGCTAACATAGCCTAGACCATCCATGCAAGTCACCACTTAGAGCCAAACTTACCAGTTCAGGATCAGTCCTTACATCTTTAGCAGAGAGCCAGCACCAACTGCACAATTATCTCAAATCTTGAACAACTGGAACAACTAAAGGTAAGTAGGCTCATGACAGAGTCACAGGCTGAATGATGTAACATTCACCTAGACATTCAGAGGGACAAAAACCAACCAAGAAACAAGAAGAAACCCCATACGCACACAACACAAACAAAAGTCTGTACACAAAGATTTTGCACATCTAACAGTGAACAGTGAAGCTTCTAATGGTGAATGGTGAAGCTAGCCTTAAATCTTGGGATTCTTGAGCATAAATCTACATTGATATATAGCTGTGGCCCTGCTTTTACCTCAAGAACAAGATTAAAGACTAGCAGAAGTAGTGAGAAGCCCTTGATACCGTTCAACTTATCAGGGGGTGAGGTATTAGTGCCATAACAGGCACTGTCACTCCTTCTCTTGTTCATTAATCGTTTCTATCAAAACGTTGTTCCATCTGTGACAGAGTTGTGGTGGAGAAGCACTTACTTTTTTGTTTATTTTTAAAAGTTCATCATCCATTTCCTTACTAATAAGCACAAACAAGATCCTGAGTTTGGGTAGGAGTTTTCTGTTGATTTCGGTGTCGTTGTTTTAAATTTGGAGACAACCTCAGGGAGTGTTGTACACGTTGCTGATAGAAACCCCACTTAAAATGCCGGCAGCACTGCAGCTTGTTTTAGGAGTGACCACAGTTCAGATTTTAAGAGGTGGCACTTCAACCTGTGGTGTCTAAGCCTACACTTAGACTCCAAAATATGGACGCAAGTGTCTATGTAAATAGTTTGTTTTACAAAAGACCCGAGTCTGTGCTGGCCAAGGAACTTCTTAACATGTGCACTCCCAGACAGATACTTTAAATGGTTCGATTATCAGAAGTGCTTGTGCAAACCATTTCCATTTAATGCAGTGGTAGCTGCTGTACATCACTAACTAATAAGCCTCAATAGTTACCAGGGGGCTGCCTTTAAATCACAGGGCATTCACTGGAAGAAGTCATTTTCTGCACAGCCTACCAGTCTGAAAACAATAAGAAAAGAATGTGATTTAAGTCAACCATGAGAAGCATTTTTGGTTTTAATTATGTTTGAGATGAAAAATAAATGGTACTACAGAAAAAACACAGCATTTGAGCTTTCCTTGCAAGAAAGAATTTAGTTTACAAAACAGTATCAGGAGAAATAAGCTTTCACACAACAGTTTAGTAATTTAGATATTCATACATGCTCAAGCCTTTCTTCAGCCAAGATCTTAACCCCAAGCCCCTGGTATTCTGTTGCTGCTGTTGCCATGTGTGTCCTAAATATTTATCAAGACACAAAAACCAACAAGTACATCATTAGAGAACCCTCAGCATGGATGCCATGAGGAAGGAAACATTTAACTTGTGTTTGAAACACTAGCCTGAGCCAGAGCCTGAAATTTATACTGTATTTTTACACAATCTCTTGCTCCAGTACAGACCTGGTGCTCATTACAGATCATGCCAAAGGAGAAAGCTTAACCTTATGCCAACCCTTTGCGCAGGGATAACCAAAGCTGAAGTCTATATATAGACTGTACCTACTCAGACCAATTCCCCAGCCACACAGATTTTGATGCTGCAAGTGGCAGCATATGACAGATAAGCAATCCCAAGCTCCCTCTGAGTGAAACAGAGGTTCAGATATGAAATGGGTGGAATGCTTCATTCCACATTCCTAGGTAAACATTTTATACAGCTTCCTGGAAGGTTACAACCTAAAAGGTAGAAACTGGACCACAGTTTCTACACACAGAAATGAAAGCTCATCTGCATATTCCAAAAAAAAAAGCTCATCTGCATATTCCAAAAGGCACTTTCGTTTTTTTAAAAAAGTCTTGCAATACTTTCATGTCATGGTTTTTTTTTCGTGTGCTGGTATATTACAAAATGTTTTAAAGTGTAAGGTGGTTTGGGCTGCCTTGCTGCTAGGAAATCCTCACAGATCAGTGTACACTGAGTTGTCTGGGCTCAAAAAACAAAGCTTAGAATATCAGTGTGAGGAGGAGATTAACTGTAGCAGAGAAATATACACAGAAATTTCTCTAATCAATCAGGATGACTTGCTAAAGAATGAATCTGTAAGCCCCAGCTGTTTTGTCACAGTCATGTTTTCAAAAATACAAAATTACATATTGTTGAGCCACAGCCCAAAGAGCTCAACAAACACGAAACCTTGATAAATGCAGAAGTTAGAGTAATTTTTAAATTTTGCCTACATGACACACACACACACACACACACACAAAAAGAAAAGCCAGCTTGAAATAAAATTGCCATAAGGCACTTTAGATTTTATAAAAGACAATTTAAAAGATTTTTTGTTTTGCATTTGGCGGGAGATTTGTTTTAGCAGAATGTTTGCAGTCTGTCCCTACACAATGAATCAGTCTGGCATCAGTAGATTTTACTCAGCTCAAAGCAAACAAAGCTAAGAGTAAGAATTGCTTCAGCTGCCACTGTATGCAAGTTGAAAAGCTATTTATTCTGTTATTTTAGTTCTGAAGTAATATTTTAAGGCTCGTAGAGCATAAGATCCTGGGCACTCAACAAATTAGCTGTACATGTTTTATGTATGAGTCCTTGTCTATATTCTACCCCGAAAAAAAGTGAGCAACAGAAGCACCAAGCGAGCTGTAAGTCAACAGTAAGCTGACTACAGAGTTCACATGCAGAAAAGCACCATCATCATTATCAGGAGGACTAAACAGGTTTTCTTGAGTCCTCTATATTTCCAGAGAGGTTCCAGATCACTCTTATTGCAGAAGTCAAACGTTCCCAGGATCCAGAAGCTTCCCATTCTAGAGCCTGCTCTCCTTATCCCCTGGTCATATACTAAATCCAGGAAATTTCAGACAGCCATTGAAAATAGGGATTTTACAAAACAGTACGCTGTATCTTCAGAGACTGGAAGAGTACTTTAGAGAGACACAAAAGTGCCTATGTTTGGAATGGAATTCATTCCATTGTTTTCTGGATACCTGATTATATCATAATTACAATCTGAAGTTTAAATAAGTTAATAGAATCAGGTGCTAAGAATGCTTATTGCCACTTATAATAGTAAAAATTGTGAAATTTAAAAAATATGTATCTTTGAAGATCTGGGGTCCAATGCTTACAGATAGGTGTTCAAGCTTATTTTATATCTGGTTGTTAAAATGAAAATTAAGATACACCAGAAGATAAGTGAAGTAAACATACAGCTGGCATTAAGATGTAATTTTTTTAAAAGTGCCAGTATAATGTGAAGCAGAACATTTTCCATATGCTGTTTACATCTTAATATCATCATCTTTTAGCTGACCATTAGGAAATACTCAAACACATCAAAGTTTGCCATACTCTTCTGAAAACTGAATATAGGTCATTATTAGGAATCATCCGTATAAATAATTCCAACATTTGCCAAAAAAAAAAAAAAAACACAACAACAAAAAACCCCAACCCTTTACAACATTTTAATTTTAAAAACTAACAACATCAGGAATAAATTATAAGCTTTAGCTCAAGAGACCTTATCTTTCATTGCTGCACAATACCAGAACAGGCCTGATTCTCCCCATCTGCACATTCTCCATTCTGTGCTGTCTATTAAAGCAAAGCTGCTGGATCAGCCAGCTGCAGGCTCCTCTGACTTGGAGATTTTGCAAAAACTCACTTCCTTTTGGAATGAGTCCCTCTGGCCTTTCTCATTTTAACAATCCCAATATAGCTGCAAGGTTATTCTCCACTCTCAAATCAAGCTTTGGCCCTTTGACATTTGGAGTCATGCTAAGTAGTCCATTTGTCTTTAACAAGATTATCCCTTGATTATCCCTTTGGAAGGCAACTGATCAATCAATACTAACAAATTCATTTAGACAAAAGATCAAGTATCCAAATGTATGTATTCAAAATTGAATGTCACATTTACCTTCAAGTTCTTAAATATTTTTAGTAAGGAGTCTATAGAAGTGAATGCCTTCTTAGGTGCCAATAGCTTCATTATAAAATATTAATCATCTTTATGGTTTCTTCATGCCAGTGCTTCAAGTAAAACTGATTTGAAATATGGACAGCAGAATTAGGAAAGACTGATTTCCAATAGCTTTAGCACTCACAACTGGATTCTCCCATGTCTACAAAAGCACTAATTTGACAGAAGTAATCAGGGCATTCATACCACTGCTGCAACTTACAGATTAGTTGATGGCAAATGGAGGTTGAACTGACACTGCCACGTTTTCCTATGGAGAGCACTGACTAGGATAGATGGATTTTATTTTTATGAAGCTCATAAAAATCAAGTAGCTTGAAGATTGATCTCCATTGTCAGCTTTGGCTGAAGTTAATCAATAGCATAAAAAGTTGTTAGGGGACACCATGAGATTACCGTCTTAGCCTCCTTTCCTAAAGAAACAAGGCTTACAATGGTTAGTTTACTATCGCATACATACCTTTCAAATGGGTTTCATCTGTTAGATTATTACAATGTCATACTGTGAAAATTTTCAGATTGTACTTACTTTAGGAGAAACTTAGAACCCTCTCAAATGAACGTGACCTAATAACTCCAGAAATCTTACTGGGCCCAATTCAGCAAAAAAAAAAGCCAACTGTTGAATTCTTTACTCTAAAGGAAGTCATTCTCCTCAATAAGATAGCTCAAGACACTGCAGACTGAGTGTTCTACAAATACTTGCATTTTCCCCCTCAGCTGACAGAAACTACAGAGATTATCAGCTGGCTGTTATCCTAGAGCAAATCTTATTCCAGGCAGACAAACTGGCTTTTTCAGATGTTTCAATTTCAAGCACCATTAAAAAAAAGAAAAACCCCAAAATAATAAAGAAAACCACAAGCTACGTGGAAGCGTTACTAGTATGAAAACAGCATATGACAAATTAACCAGAGTAAAATGAGCCAGACTCTCACTATCGCTGAGCACTGTTGCAGAAGGAATGGGAGGAAGTAGGCAGCTGTGACACCTGACTTAAATCTTTCTCAGGTACTGAACACAGTTCTTCTTAAAGACAGTAAAATATTCTTTTCTGATATATTACTTCATTTTCTGAAGTTTCTGGTCTCAATTTCCTGTCTTTAGAATTTGAACACATCGGCAAGCATTTCTTCCTATCCTAAGCCCAGATCACTCTGCCATGTTGTACTTGCAACCATTATCAGTAGAAGTAGCATTATCCCATTTCTGAAGACTGTCCACATTCACTTGGTGCAGTTTTAAATTAATAAACACAAGAATCAAGTACTGAGTCTGCAAAACATCCTTTTTAATTTCATTTAGGACTCCTAGCTGTAGTAGTCCCACACACTTTTCTTCTTGTTATACGCCTTTTCAACACATCCATGGTATTTCTCTGAGCCACAGAAGGCTGCCTTCTCTGCAAGCTGCAAGGTGACTTTTAGCTCTGTAGAAATCTGTAAAGCTTCCTGGCATCAGTTTTCACTGTCCCCAGGCATAATCTGGAGCCAGACTGTTCTGTACCCTGAAGCACACGGCATGTGAGTCTCAGAGAGCCTTTTCACCAAGTTTCCCCTCCCCTACTTTGAAGTGTGTGACCAGACCCATTTTAGCACCTTTCTGAGAGGTGCTTGGGAAGTCTGACATTTACCAAGCTTCTGGTACACTGAAATTTCTATTAGTTTATTTCCCTTTCTTCAGCTGACAGCATCTAATCTTCTGGCTAACCAGCTTCAGAATCTCAAGGTAAACTTCACCCAGCCCTGTCCTAAAAAACTACTTCAAGTCTTTGCAGTAAAAGGAAGCTTCAACAGACTAGGATTCAAATTATGATATATTTCATGAGGTCAGCATAGCTCAGCATAATGTAGTCCTTAACACTGATTTCCTCCACTTCACTAGCAAAGTAATGTTGGACAGACCGCCAAAATATTCATTCATTTTCTAGGCATTTTTCTCCTCCTAAGGTTGATTCCAACAGGAAGATCAAGCAAATTTAATCTACCATCTCTAAAAATGCATTCTACATCCAGGTGTTTTTACTGTTTCCTTCTCCTAGTATCCTCTGTCATTTTCATCACCTCAAGTATAAAACCTGGCTCTGAGCTCCTTACAGCTATTAGCTTCAGTATTAAACTCTCTATTCAGTGTTTGCCTTGCCTTCCAGGTGTTGCCAGTGAAGAATCCACTTCTCCTTGGTGGCAGGCCAAATCAGTCCTTATCTAATTGACTGTGAGGACATTTTAAGCCCAGAACTGTTTTCCTCAAATACTTACAGAAGTGTTTTTCCCAGGAAACCTTATCATTAATTTCATAGGTTCTGGCTAAAACATGTCAGCTAGCATCTGTTCACAAGCTTGCACGAAACACACTCCCCATTTTGTACAGATAGTATTATATTCTTTTGATCAGCCTTTGTATAAGATTACACATTTTCAACAAAACACTGAAGTAGGTGACCTGACCAATGCATTTCAGCATGTCCCAGACGCAACAGCAGCTGTGAAGAATCTTTCCTTGAAAACATCCTGATTTGCACATGCCCCTTACAAGACAGCTTAAGGTTTGCTACGTTTCCATAAGGCTACATGAAACAGTACCAAAAGATAAAATGAAAAGCCAACCAAATCTATCCAAAAGCACATCTTATTTCTCTCATTCCACAGAGGAACTCAAAAAGGGAAGGGGATCACTTGGAAACAGTAATACTAGCATGCAGAGTTTTCTTGAAATATAACCACAAACATTACTTATTTGTGAGCAGTGAAGATAACATTCCAAGAATTCAGGAAACCCAGATGATACCAAACCAGCAGTAATTCCAGTTTTGATGCTCTTCATGCATGTAATGTTTTCTGTACCATTTGGCGTGTTAACATAATACATAAATTAGAAAAACACTGTTAGTGCAACCAAATCAGCTTTCTGAAACATTGTATTTTACTTTCTGAAGTATACATCACTTATATACATGTTAAATTATGTATTTTTAATATAAATTAGCCTTCTCTTCTTCATTACCAATTCCAGTGTATTTAATTAGTTGCACTGATAAAGGTTTGCCTGCAGAGGATCTGCTTTTAATGAGAACAGAATAAGCTTCCAAAGCTCTGTAATAAATTGTTCTGAAAGTACACTCTGCTTTTCCCCAAATGTCTATCATTTACCTCTTCCCAGCCTCTTTTAACTGGCCTCTCCTTCCATCTTGTAGCTTACTCTTAAATATTTCTAAAATGATCTCCTAGTAAAAAAGCACAGTTTAATATTTCACAGGTGCATTTGTGCTCTCTGGGGTAAATGTATCACTCTGTCATCACCATGGTCAACACATTCCTCACAATCACATTATCAGCTGCTTGTGTTGTTTCTGTCCTTATGGGGTGGTTGGGAATGCACAGAACTGCTGTGTGAAAGATTTCCAGGTGCAAGATTATAGCTTTGCATCTGTTTTTCTTCTCATGAGAATTTTTTTCCCTCCAATCTTTATAAGATTTCCGTGTGCTCTTATTACGTTATCACTAGCATATGAAATAGACACAGCCTTTTAAAAGCAGACTAAATATTATGCAGAGTGAAAGCAACACTGGATTACCAAATAAGGGTGATTTTCCCAGGGTTTCATTGATACAAACACTTTGGTTAAATTAGTCCAGTCCTATTCTTCACTATGATTATGGTATCCACCTTTCTCTGCTGTCTTTCCCTGTCTTTTAACTTTCTGTTACTTATCTCCAAACTTCCTTTTACCTAAAACCTGAGAGCTATTTTTCTTACAGAACATCAGTGTAAAAGGCAATCATCACTTAAGACAACTCTATATGTGAATCACCAAGTAATTTCTAACAATACTGCCAATTCTAGGGTTTTTTTATGAACTTCAGTGGCAGTTGGGTCCACATCTGGGCTTTGCACCTTTACACAAGATGAGAAACAAAAGATCTATTCATTACTCAACTTAAGGAAGGTGCATCTGCGTTCAAATTGTGTTGCCTCACAAATGTCAAACTTTAAGACTGGAAAACTGGAAACACACTAGAAACACTGTTACACTCTCATGGAAGACATGACCTTGCAGGTGGTTGATTCTTGTTTTCCATAGCTACTTACTTGGGTACATTAGGGTTTTTGCTTTGGCTACCAAATTGGTAAGAATTTACATAAAATTTATCATCTCAGGAGACACGGCACCCAAAAGATATCCTTTGGTCCACCCTGTCTATGCAGATGCACAGCTCTTCTACATCTGACTCCAGGACTGCGAGTTCCCTGATTTGACCCAGGAAAGCACACTACCAGCAGTAGATTACAGAATCACAGAATCATAAAGGGTTGGAAGGGACCTCTGGAGACCATCTGGTCCAGCTCCCCTGCCAAGGCAGGGTCACCTAAAACAAGTTATGCAGGAACCCAGGTGGGGTTTGAATGTCTCCAGAGGGATTAATAATATTCTCGATTACAACTGAGTAACGGAGAATGACACCACAAGTACAGATGCAATCCTAGGTTAAATCTGTTTATACAGTAAGGGCAGTTGTCACAGTAGGTTAAGACTTGAAATTTTTAGGAAAGGAAAAACCGATTCTAAATTATTAATTCCTCTTCCATTTTCAAGGCCTATGCATTTCACTTGTTGCAAATGAAAGGGATTTTTGTTCCATCTAAACCTACTTTTAAAGGGTTCTTTCTCATCAATTTCATTCACATCTGAAGAGCACTAACTGCAAGTTTCCATGGCTAAATAGATAAATGGAAATTTTATGACAAATCATTAGGGCCTGTCACTGAGCTTTTCTAGAACATCACAGTCTCATCTATGAAATGATTTGTTTAATGCAATTTTCTTCACTATGTGTGGTAAGCAAGTAGAGTGCATTAGCATTCCTTAATATCTCCAAGTACTTTCATTTTCCAGAATTCATTCACAAACTGAAGTTGAAAGGTGAAGATCCTGAAATTATCTCATAAGCAGACCAGAATTTCTACTGCATATCAGAAAAAATGATCAAATTATTTTTTAAAGTCAGTGTATACTTCGAACTCTCTCCAGTGGATATAGTAGACACGCCTAAGATTTATTTGTAGGTAGCAATCCTTGCATCTCCTGTCACTCAGCTAAACAACACACACATATTTAGTAGATGTTGTGTTACTAAACGAGACTCAATTAGATCATGCCAAAACTGGAAGTCCAGAAGATTTACACTCTGCCAGATTGCATACAATACTCTTGCTACAGCTAACGTACAAGCCAAGTTCCAATGAATACATTCTTATAAAATGTTTTGAAACTCTATAACATTAACCCTGCTTTGGATTTCAGACTTTGCTAGTGCTCCCTGACAAATAACTTGCTGTTACAATATCAATATGCTGCTCTTAGCATAGATTATACAATCATCTTTTCACTACAGTTTAGAGGAAAACTCACAGGAAGCCACAGCCACAGAGGAGAAAAAGGAAAGATATGCCCAAAGAGGCCTATTTTGTTCCACGGCTGATACAGATTGATCAATACCCAGTATCACCGAAGAACGAAATTTTACTTATGAAAAATAGTAGGATAAAACAGCCAGTAAATCTATGAATTATTTAAATACAACTATTCAAATGTGACTGTTCAAAGTTTTATACTTTGAATTTTGAAGGGTCCTCAATATTACAATCAATTGAAACAACAAAAAGGAAAAAGGACTACATTCTTATGGAAAATATTTTTAAGAATAAACTTTACTGATTTAATTGTAAATTAAGAAAATTGTAAAATAAAAGTACTTTAAACTTAGGAAGAATGTGTTCTACAAATAAGAAGAATATTACAATGAAGTAGTGGAACACTTATATGCACAATTGAAATTCACTTCAACAAGGGACTTTTAAATAGCTTTACAAAGCATTTGAAAGCAATATTAAAATCCACTTTCTATCTTTGGTGGATACAAGCCATTAGAGAACAACTTCTTGTAATATATTTACAAACTAAATCTCTTGGAGAATAATTTTGTTCATTGTGCCTACATTTCACCATCAGATTTAGAGTGCTGAGATCTAACAAGAAGAAAAGCAACAGCTAGGTGATACTACTTTAGTTCTTCTCCTTCTTAAAGAGGTCAGTCATGTAACACATTACTTTCTTACCCAGAACAATTTTAATTTTACACACAAAATAATATTCCACACTTTGGGGAAAAAAAAAAGACACCTTCACATTGCACTGTTTTATACTGAAACAATCTACACTGGTTATTAAGTTGTTCAGGGAAGACTCTCATTTCTGTAATACATCCTTTGGAGATCCTGCTGAGTAGATCAGAGAGTCTGAAAAAGCCACGGAAGACTAAGCCTAAAAACATTAAGCAAAGCTAGCCAAAACACTAACCATGGAGAGAGAAAAAGAAGGAGAGCTAGCCAAGTGGCCTTTGACATCAGCTAGTAACACAAAGACACAGCAGCTGCTGGACCATCAGGGCTTAGATATTTGTCACCTGCTGGGGTGGAACTGGGGGCATTCTTTGAGAAATGCTGTAGGTTTAGGGAAAAGTCTATGCTAGGTTAGAAGTAGCTTCTAGATAAGGTATCGTAAAACAAGGTTGTTCTGTTTGGCTGAGAGCAGGTTGAGACTTAGTGAACAGGCTCCTTGGGTTAATTAGATTGAAAGCGGATGCATTTTCTAAGTATGGGATAGGGTCTCAGAAGGCAGATATGCTCCCCTACAGAAGGTCCGAGCTCAGTTATGAGCTTGCTGTAAGAGTATAAGCTTTTGAGACCCAAAGACTTTGCTCTCTGTGGGCCCAAAGCTTAGTTGGAATTTTGCTGGGTTATAGGAAAGGACACGGTAAGGGGTATTTCAAAGTGGGATATACTGTCACTTTACAGGATCTGAAGGTCCATGTGCTACATTTAAAAGTGATGACTAGAAGGATGTTTCTGCTAGGAAGCTGAGAGACTACTTTGGAGGTAAAGGACTAGGTGACAGTGGAGGTATTTCATAATGCAAATCAAAACATCCATTGTAACCTTTGTTTCAGTCCTCATGGGGAGTATGGACTGGAGTACTCAGGCTCTTTCTGAGTTGATATAAGATAATCTGCACATGCTTCTAAACTACATTATCTTAGTCTTGGTAGGAAAGCAGTACAAATCATAGCAGGATTCCTATGACAATGAAAAAAGCAAAACCAAAGCTCATCCACATTTCTCTGAAAAGAAATAACTGAAGAGTTTGTGGGGTAGTACAACAAAGAAAACAACAGTAATGATTCAGACCTCTGCATATACAATATCCTTTATCTGGCACACAGCAACATCAATCTCTGATGCTGTGTCCCAGTAGTTAAAGCTGAGACCTTGAAAAAAATCACAGAGCTTCTTCATCCATGACACAGTGCAAAGGGCAAAATTACAGTGTGTTTTCTGGCCATTTTTTTTTTTTTCAGCTCAAAGGAAAATTAATATTTCAAGGGAAAATAAAAGGAAAACTATTTCCCAGGGAAAAAAAGCATACTTCTTTCATCTTTTGACTAAGTTTTATAGTTGTAATAAAATAAAATCTTACTCTTATAAGAGTTTATGTGGGTTTTGTACCTGCTAAATATTTGAATGACAATGATCTATTTGTGATTTAAACTCATGCCTATTATGTAGGATATTAAGAAACAAAATGTCTCATGGCTTTGAATTGGAAATTCATATACTGATATAGAGCACATACTGCTCTGTATTACGTTGAGTATTATTTAGTATCAATTTTTCACATGCAAATCCAAAGTGTTGAAGTGTAATAAGAAACTGAAAGCTTAGATTTTTACCACCAATTCAAGGAAAACTAGACTAAAAAGTTGATATATAAATAAAGGCAACAGGATGGATAGGATTGATAGAAGGATATTGAGATGGATAGACAGAAAACAGTATTTTGCTTTTCTGTTGAAGACTGTCAGTGGTTCAGCACTGTACAAAGCAAAAGGAATAGAAAAGAATATTCTAGATTTCAGGATGGCTTGGGGATTTTTTTTAAGTGTGCAACAGTAATGGTAAATTGGATGTACTAGCAATGACAAGCTTGGCAGAAACTGTGCTTTAAGGAATAATTTGAATTAAGGTAGATTAGTAATTTGCTTATAAAAGGTGAGAGAGAGACCTTCAGAAATATAATATACATGTTATAAATCCATTGCTTTTCCTTGGGAGCTCTGAGATTTATGTAGAAGATGGAAGAGCCACTAGGGATCAGGGGTCTCAGTAGTGGAGTCTGTATCTCTAATCAGTCATTGAGATGTGGGGTTTGGGGGCATGGCAGGAAAATTGTGCTGTTCACATCTATTTCCAGCCATTGTAGAACTCTCAGCTTCCTTCTTTCAGGCTTTCTGCTTCATCCCTCCAATACCTACCACCCCTTTGAGAAATTCATGCTCTACTATGAAAAGCTATTCAAACAATGTATTCACATAAAGCACCTTGGACCCACAGAAATTCCTGCTTACCACAGGCAGGACATGGTAGTGTTGAAACAGCCAAAAAGGCTGGTTTTTACAAAGGGAGGAAGACTTTAAAGGCATAATAGACTTGTAGCACCATATTGTGATGATCCTATGTAACTAATGAACTGGGGCATGCACAAGAAATCTGTCTTCTCAGAATGTAGGAAGGCTTGTGACAGGCATGATCTCTGCAACCTGACAGTGCAGGGTCTTGGCCACAAACTGCAAGTCACCAAAAAAAAGGAAGCAGAAGGCGGCATTGTCAGACTGTTTCTGTTCTCAAAGCAAGGTTGAAGAATGAGAAAGAGAAGAAATCTGCTTCATCCTTACTATATGATAGAGTATGCCTCAGAGAAGTGCAGACACTTCTACAGATGTATTAGGCACAATCTCTTTGGTACAGAGATTTCCTTTTCAAGGAAGTGCAGCTCTTCATTGCCTCCTGTGAAATATTATTAGAAAAAATTCCCAGGAGAGATCACAATATCACAAAGCTTCCTCAGTTGTCAAGTATTTGTTGTTAACAGAGACAACACCAAGCACTGTGTGGTAAAATTAACGGTAATGAAGAAGTATATGAAACTGTATCCCTTAGGAATTTATATCTGGTATTTTATTGAAATAAGGCATGTCATCTATAAATTTGCGATTACTTATACTAGTGGCAAAATCATGTCAGACCTGTAGAGGTGAAAAGTCTCCATGTTTGGAACAAGTCCTGTTTCAATTTTCATGACTTACAAGTCATACATGCAGGTGAGCAGACAGATTCTGAGCTGGTACCTGAGAGTATCTCTGTAGCTTTTGTCAAAGTTAGGCTAAACTTTAATATCGAGATATCCATGGGAATACACAATGCCAAAGCTCTAATACCACAAAGCCCTGAAGTATATGCTCAAAATCAAACACAAGTTTTGCACAGTGGAATAAATCTATACATGTGTTTACAATTCGGGGTGTACTTTAGGGCTTTGTTGAATATAATCCTAGACATTTTAGCTTATCAAAGATGCTTTTTATTTCAGAAGATTACTAATAAGAATTTTATCTGAACAGATGCTTTAAACTTTTCTATATGTGAGATACGCTTGGTACATAAATAGACAAATACATACATACATACAGATACATAGATATTTTTCCCCTAAGTATGACAGATACATGAAATCTTGTCCTGCCAAGCTAAATTCTAACTTAATTTCTTCTGACTGCCATAAAAATATTAATTGAAGTAGAAGATGCTCTTTAAAAGAGCAAAACATATGTGTTAAAATTCTAGATAGAAAATACCAGGAAATTCTTATCCTTCAATTAAAAATTGTGAAATATTAATCTCCTGAAGAGAATATCAAGATTTAGTGACTCAAAAGGTATGTATTAATGAAAGAAAACTAACTAATGCAAATTACTGACTGATCACACACATAACAGTGACCTACATAAACAACTTGGTAATTATTGCAGGGAGCACCATTAAAGCAGAAATCTGTAAAAATAGTCTGTCTGAAACATTTCACTGCATCTGCATATTTACTGTTTCTTAATGATCTTTGAATAACGTGTTTAGTGAGCACCTAAAAAATTATGTACGCATATCTACAAATATAATTCCTACACTACACTTCCTGTATTAGCTACATAGAAAAATGCAAAATCACCATGGAAAATATATATGGATAGATTAATTTCATTGTACTTGCTGTTAACACCTGTAGGCTAGTTTCTCCATTGAGACAAATTGGTATAGTTCCACTAATTTTAACTGAGGTATATTTCTTGCCAGCTGAGCAGCTAGCCTTGTTCTTTTTGGTTTGTTTTCTTTCAATAACCAGATGGAGGCAATTTAAAATACAGATATGAGACTTCTCAGAGAAATTACTAACAATGACATATTATAACATGTTTGTGTTTTAAACTAAATTGGAAAATCAGGCACGAAAATAATTAAGATTTCAGACTTAACTTGCCAGTTTGTGACATTGTAACAGATAGCCCTTTCCACATAAATTCCCCTTTCACCTTAGCCATTCAGAAATCCCTGTACATGCTGAAGCATTTCCTACAACCTTTGTTGTCACAGCTTAGTTTTTGTTCCTCCCCAGCTGAAGTAACAGTTGACATCTGGATCATACTATGGCTGCATTTTCCCCACAAGATACAAATTCTTGGCTCAAGTAGGAAAAGCTCAAAACTGTTCTCAGTAGTGAGGGAGGAGCTAATAATTCAAGGAACATGACATTTTTATTAAGCACCATGGTCTAGGATTCTTCAGGAACCAGCTTTAATAATTTGGTTGTACATTGCTCTGAAGGGATTAATATTATTTACTTATAACCATGGCTTGAAGGAGGACTGCTAACACATCCTGTACTCTTTCATCAGCTCTGCATCCGATTTGGGCTACACATAATTCAGAAGAATCATCACAGACTGATTTCCCAACTATCTTTGTGCCTCCAAGCACACACAAGGGAAAACTCTACCAAGCATAAAAAATGGCCTTTAATATCACAGTATACCTTTTGAGATGCCTCCCCAAACTAATTCAGAAAAGCAGATGAGCATTTCAGTCTGTTTGTTCAGAATAATATAGAAAATTCTACACCGTCATATATAAGAAGATCAAACTGGGACCATCTTCAGTATTAATCACTGCTGTCCATATAGATTTTACTTGTTATTCTCCGTGTTTTGTTAAATATTTGGTAATAGACTGTTCACTACTGGTAGTCAGAGAACGGCAGACTTTTAAGAGAACAGCATAGTTGTAACACTTTTAAACAGTGCATAAAGATAGAAATAATACATTCAAATGTAAGTGGTCTTTATGTGCCATTGACATGACTAATCTAAGTTATCATCATTTCAAAATGCCTTATAGAAATAACTAATTTTAATGGTACATCAGCATCAAACTCTTCCAGAATCTTTTAACATACTGTTATTGAACATCCAAAGTTATGACAAATGAGTAGAAGCACTACTTCTCCCCATTTTTAATTTGTTTAGCTTTTTATTTGATTAACAGAAGGATTCATGCCTACTGGAGTTCAACAACAGGTTTAAGAATACACACTTTTAGTCTCTCAGGGCACATGAGAACTAACTGATCTCCCATTATCACAGTGGAAATTCAAGAAGGAAGTTTACATTTAAATGACATAATATAAACTAAAAATACTTCTCATCCAGCTGTATGTGTTTGACACTTTGTGTAACTTCACGAGCACAAAATCTGAATGTATATGTGCTGTATGGCTTCAGTGCAGGGCAGTACAATAAAACAACAAATCACTCTTCAAGAGTTTCACTTGATCAACAAAGTATATATGAAAGAAAAAAAAGGGAGTATAGACGGGACTAAAGTTTCCAGTAAGGAAAGTAAAGCAGTACATGCAGGAGACAGTAAGGATATATCAAAAGGTTCCCTCATAAAAAAAGGGAAGAGGAGAAAGTTCGCTGAATGAGTAACTCCAAGCATTAGGAAAAGGAAGTAGCTGGTCTCAGCCAGGAATGAGGAAATCAGCTGTGGATGATTAGCAAACAACTGCCTCATTTACATGAACTCAATGTACTTCAGAGAGTCACTCTGATGATTAACTAGTTTGGGTCTGCTGCTGATCATAAAAAGGCTTTCCCTGATACCTGGTAAACTAGATAAATATGGTTTAGAGATTATAATTTTGTAGAATTTTCCATACTAGGTAGTCAGAAATGAAAGAGATAGTGTCAGCTCAAAACTAGCAGCTGGTGACAAGTGCTGGGTCTCTGTATTTACACTGCAGACACACCCAGAGCAGCCTCCCTCAGGGCTGCAGCCTGATGCTCTAGGAGGTACTTTACAAATAAAGGACTTGCCCTATTGCTGCCTGAGCACGTATCACTAAGAGAGTTCAGAATATGCCATGATGTTACAAATAAATAAATCAATATACAGTTATAATAACACCAAAACACTGTTAATGAACAGCACGTGGAAAGTAGGAAAAAATACAGAAAAATAGGCCTCCAGATTTAGTACAGCTATTAATGTAGCTAATTCTACTTTGTGAATTAAACATTTTGAGACAGACATGAAGGTTAAAATACTTGGTTTGATTTGAGCCAATACAAGAGCTTAATACCACCAAAGGGTAAGATCCTGCTTTTCTTCCCTCCCTTTCATTCCCAGTCACAGGCCCTTCACTTTGCACTGAGGCCCACTTCAGATCCCATGTGCATGTATACATGCATGGATGCAAACACAAAGAGCTGATTCAACTCACAAATCCGACAGAAGACCGTTTGCATATTTTTTTCTGGGTCAGCAGAGAGAAATTTCTGTCTTTCAGTAATGATGTCCTACTAGATTACTAATTTGAATTGAGCCATATAATTTAATTTCATCCCAAAGATGTATTATTACAAGATACTGACTTCACTGAAATGATCTGGGATTTAAAAAAAAAAAAAAAAAAAAAAAAAAAATTAAAAAAATTAAAAAACAAATGAATACCAAACACCAGACTCCAAAAAGTAGATTTTTAAGCCAGATCATTTCGGTAATCCATTTTACAATGCTTCCTAAAAAATATTGTATTGGCAGAACTACGGAAGCAGACAATCTGAACGCATGACTGGAAACAAGCCATCAAGGAAAGGAGACAGTTTCTCACATTGGCTTTCTTGGGAAAATCAATGGCTGGCAAGCCCACACCTTTAGGTGCATGTATTGTCAGAGTTCAGTTACTTCACTGCTGCATACCTCTGTCCCCATTCTTAAAAGTGAACTTTTCTAGTGACTCTTCTTTTTTCCAACATTGCTTATAGTGTAGGTTTTCACAGAATGGCTGAGCCAACATAACATCATTCTGGTACATGAAGCATCCATCTTACTTCCTCCATTCACTTTCTCTTTCCTTGAACCAGTTACGGCACTGGTGTGAGCCCTCTGAGAGGTGTTTCAGCTCCCACCATATCACAGAGAGCCATTCACTTGTTTTGCTGGATTAGTTTTCTCTGGTTTAGTGAGTGGAACTGGCTTATGGTAGGATCAGAAAAACACAATAGCCAGCATCAGGGAAGCAACAGGAATGTGTGGCCAGGAGAAGGGGGAAATTGAATTGACCCTTTCAGCAGTGGCAAGCTACTAAACCAGTTCAACCTCAGAACAAGAAAAACAAAGCCTTACCCTGACTGAAGATAATAACCAACGGCTCAGTTACTGTGGGATGTAATATTTGGCACAATAGCTGAATTCAGCTGTTTTTCAGAGAAAGTCCTATCACTTTTCATGTTTCTGGTCACGAAGGGTATAACCAAAGAAGAATTGCAGTTCTCTCAGTACGAGAAGCCCACATTCTTGGCAATGAAAAAAATACTGCTGCGCCATGACAGGCAGTAGTAGTGAAGAATATAATTTGTGTATTTTGTAACACAGTTCGTAGTAAGTGCGGTGATACAGGTATATGATTTTTGGAGTAGGATCAATGCAAAGGACTTTATCAGGTAAGGGACTTTATCAGAAAAGGGACTTCTCTTCCTGTCCCTCTGTCCCCTCACTGGGTTGCTTATCATCCTTAACTGCCTGCTAGGATTCATGTTCACTCGCATCAAGTGTGAGGTGGCTGAGCTCTCTTTGGGCCCTTTCCTTGCTAAAGGCAGCAATGCTCCTTTCCATGGGGAAGGGGGGATGAGCATTTCCATTGAAGGAAGACAATCACTTAGATGATACAGACCCAACCCTCTGGAGAGGCCAAAGAAAAAGGGAACAAAGAAAAGGCAATAGACAGGGGCAGAGGCACAGCTGTGCTCAGAGCCAGACTCTGCACACTGTGACAGAGCGCAGCAAAATCCAGTGCCACAGATACAATCCTGGCATTGCAGGAACTCATAAGTGTATCGTGTACATTTAGAACTGCAGTTATTACTGTATATCACCATATGCTGTAACCACCCACTGCTAATAGCAAGGATCCTTGTTTCTTTCAAGCATGAAAAAGGGATTCATTATTGGCTGGATTCTGCCTGAAGGTTGTGGGAGAATAATGGCCACAGGAAATAAAACACAGCTATTGCCATCTTAACACCTGCAGCTTTACTTCCATTACAGCATGACTCCTCTAGGCATAAAAATCTACTACCTGTTCGAATTGTACCCTTCTCTAAATACAAGATGATTTTACATGAGCTGTCTCCTGTATTTTTCTTAAGCAGAAGGATCAAGCAAGTCTCAGTCCTGTTATGTTTTGCCATGGATCCTGACTGAGGCCAATTAAGCCACAAGCATGACTATCTGACTTTGGTGATGTAGCAACATGCCATGTGAGACTGCAGCAAGAGATACAGCCCACAGCCCAGAATGCAGGAGTGTCTGTGAGTAGAGAGGGAACTGGTGAAACAAGGGGTTTTCGGACTTATTAGAATATTTTATTTCATGTAGTCTTGTGCACTTATAGAAAAGCCAAATGTAGTCAAAAAGGGATTGTTTTCTTTTAAGGACACCGTTTCCTTGGGTGTATTTGAAGAAAATTGGATGTTAAGCCCTTCAGAATGAGTACTGGATAGCGCTGAGGGCTCCAGGCACTCAGCAGCGCATGGAGTACTGCCACCTTTTGGTCATTTTCGGCAAAAAAAAAAAAAAGAGCAGTGTGTAAAATTCTTTTTCCGTAAAGTCCTTCTGTCTTGGAAATTCTCTCTCCCTTCTTGTAGCTGAGAGGTATGGACAGATATTTGGAAGGATATTTAATATCCCTTGTTGTACATGATTATTAGGTAATTTTCTTGGTTTGCAAGTAGTCTTTTTTTACAATGCTGAGAAGGCTTTGTGTTTGATCAATGTGAAATAAAACCGTACTATTACAGTTTTATTCAGACTCACAACAATATTGCTATGTGTAACTGCAGTCTTTAGATACTGCTGTCCCATAGAGAGTTATTAAACGTGTCCTTCTTTAAAACAGGTGTTGCAAATAATAATAACCAAGAGCCCTGCTCTAAAACGACAACACTGGGAACCAATATCCTAAGAAATTTACAACTTTCAGTGTGATACAGAAAGCAGCCCGCATCCATTCACTCCAAGAGATACTTAATGCAGGGGATTGTTTTTCTGTTACAAAAAGAAGAGTCACATATTGCATTCCTCCAAAGCCAACAGGAATTCTGAATAAGATGACCCAGCTTGAAACTTCTCAGGTTGTACTTGCTACCTGCATGAATTACTGGATTTCACTTTCTATCCAGATTTACATACAATTCATTTTCTAGGGAGAAGAGTAAAATGCCAGTTCCTAAAATTTCCAAGGGTCCTACTCTTTGGACTGAAGGAAATAGGAACGGAAGGAGAACAGGCTCCACCTTGGATGGTCAGGCAAGAGGAAAGTAAACTAGCATATTTATTTTTATCAGTTTAAATTGTAAAGTACTCAAAGTGACCATTCTTCTTCATCTCAGGGGCTATAATCTTTTTAGGTAGGGTCTGTTGCAACAGGACAAGGGGTAATGGTTTTAAACTAAAAGAAGGGAAACTCAGACTAGATATAGGAAGAAATATTTTATGATGAGGATGGTGAGACACTGGAACAGGTTGCCCAAAAAGGAGGTAGATGCCCCATCCCTGAAAACATTTCAACCTCAGGATGGATGGGGCTCTGAGCAACCTTGAAGATGTCCCTGCTCATTGCAGGGAAGTTGGACTAGATGGCTCTTAAAGGTCTCTTCTCAACCCAAACCATTCTATGGTTCTATGATAACATTTAGTGGAGCACAAAGGGGAACTGGTATTTTCAGACAGGTAAGAAGCAGACTTGGGTTCTTTCAATAATTGCTCTTTCTCCTGCATTCAGTTATGATCTCATGTCCCTGAAGCCAGAAAGAGGATTCCCCAGGTACAGGACATTTTTTTAGTCTAGTGACAAATATTTTTACAAAATTATTCTCTTTTCTCAGAGGGTAAAAGGTCACTGCTTACCTTGACTGCTGCATTAGACCTTTATGGTTACATTTTCAAAGCTATCCTTGTGTTGGAAACAAAATCCTTTTACTGTTACAGGATTAGAGCACATAACTTTCCAAATGCTGCTTTGAAAATGGAGCCAAGAAATATCATTTGTGTTTACTTTCTGGAAATAATCTAGGCTGTGGTTATGGGCCAGCCTCACAACTGCACTGTTACATAGGTATCTTTTAATGTACTGTCTATAGACACTCAGTTAGACCTGTCTGGATTTCTTTAGTAGTTGGACGTCTATTTTAAAAAAGAAATGCTAAGACACCAGTTTCAACCTACCTCTTTCACAGGTTAGCACAATTTGTCTTGCCTCTGTTAACACTTTTTCTTGCCTTTTTTCCAATTGTCTCATAGAAATAAAGCTAAGAAAAAATCTTAAAACTAACAACATAATCTTTGTTTTGCTTAGTTCCACTAGAAACTTAAAACCTGCACTGCAGTGATGGAATCAACCTGGTGCTGGCATTGCCATTCCCCAGTTCCTCAAGTCTGACTGGAATTTTTCTCTAGCTCTGAATTATAACAGATTTAGAATCTGATTACATTGGACAATTGCCTCAGGTGAGAATTAGTTTTCTCCTTCTGTTACTGTACACCACCTACTGTAATCAGTGTTATTTCTAACCATAAATGTTTAAAATTGTCCTCCGCTTGTATATCAACTTTTAAATGAGAACGGACCTTCTAAACTTTGTTTTAACCACTAAAATAGTCAGTAATGGTCTTGAAAAAGAAATAGAGGAAAAGAAAAGAACGTGTCTTGTAGTGGAGAGAACATCTAGTTTCATGCCTTGATTACACTAAGGCATGACATGCATCACCTATCCAGCACTACCAAATCTAAAGAAGATCCTGACATGCCTGGTGACATATCACTAAGCACCTCAGGCAGTTTGAGAGAGCTAGAAAGCCTAGAGTTTGGGTACCACCTAAGCAGGCATTTTTAGGATTATAATTTTAGCCTTAAGTGCCCAATTGTGCATTCGGCATACTACAGGTTTATATATTTATCCTGATTTGAATTTTATTCCTGTCTTTTTTTTTTTTTCCTGTCTATACAATAAAGTAGGAAGCAGGGCAAGAACGTCATCTGGAGAGTAATTTAGTTACCTGTGATGAATTCTTCCTCTGATTGCCCTCTGAGTGGTAGAAACCTCTTTCTCCAACAGAGGCACTTGCTTTGGAGTGCCTTAAATTCAGCTGTGTTAAAAGCACCCAGAGTTACAAAATAATGCCTCCCTTGCATGGGTAACCCGGCAACTTAGAGTCATAGAATCACAGAATCATAGAATAGTTAGGGTTGGAAAGGACCTTAAGATCATCAAGTTCCAACCTCTGCCATAAGCAGGAACACTCCACACTAAACCATGTCACCCAAGGCTCTGTCCAACCTGGCCTTGAACACAGCCAGGGATGGAGCATTCACAACTTCTTTGGGCAACCCATTCCAGTGCCTCACCACCCTCACAGTAAAGAACTTCTTCCTTACATGTAACCTAAACTTTCCCTGTTTAAGTCTGAACCCGTTACCCCTTGTCCTGTCACTACAGTCCCTAATGAAGAGCTCCTCCCCAGCATCCTTATAGGCCCCCTGTTGCGGAAGGCTGCTATGAGGCCACCACACAGCTTCTTTTCTTCAGGCTGAACAGCCCCAACTTTCTCAGCCTCTCTTCATATGGAAGGGTTTTATAAAAGCAAGAAAATTATGGTCTTCTTCTTTGATATTGTCATGCTCACATCTTATGCAGAACTGGCATTCAGTCAATATAAAATACCTTTTATCCCACAAGCCACATTTCAACTATTTCAGGACTAAATCTGTCACTGACCTTAGCTTTCATCTTCCTCTTTTGTCAAAATTTTCTAGGATTTAAATATAATCCAACTAGAAAGAACAGAGATTATTTATTCAGTAAGTAGTGATAATTTCTCTTATGTTGGTGTGGTATGAATACAGACAGCATCCAAAAGTCTTACCGCCACTGGTGTAATAAAGTTCTTTTTTGGTGTGATTAAAAATCAAATAGTTTTAAAGAACCCATTTATAAAACCTAAATTTTGAATGCTTACTTCACTGCTGAAAATCTTACATTATGTTCAGACAGCTGATGTGTAAATCCTCCCAATCCTTAAACTCCAAAACACTATCATTCATTAGACAAGGATAGGGACTACCTCATTTAAAATGAATCCTAGTAGATGACAGGCAGTGGAGGGAATATTTTCTTGTGTGACATGAGCCAGAAATACAGTTACCTAAAGGAAATAGCATTGAGGGGTAGTAGATATTAAACAGGCAAAATGCCTGCACGATGATGACTGTGAAGGAGGCCATTCAAAGCTTCTACACAAGCAATATTTCTTACACAGTCTTGGCTACAATCCAAGGCTATACACTCACACACACATATTATGTATAAAAAATATACAGGCCATCCTGGTGAATAATTTAAAACTTAAATTACAAATCCTGACATAGATTAATCCAACAGTTGTGGGCTACTTACTATGAATGTCCACCGTCAAATGCTACAAGGAACAATATTATTTTACTGTATTGTTTAAATGTATTTGGTCTTGTGATATATAGAAAACTGATGGTGTAAATCTGGGTCTTAAGTCTCATTTGGCAAGAAGTAGACATATCTAAGGGTTTAATCCTCTGAGGACAAAGTAATAATTCAGTTCCAATTTTTGCAAGTTATACACATGCCTAAGTTCTTGCACACAATATAAAAAAATCAATGAGAATTATCATGTGGCTAGATTTCAGGCATACCCATAAAGTTGAAAGAACTATGGCCTTAGTATGTACATGGATAGAAGTAGTTTCATAACAAAGTGGGTCTGTAACAACTAGACATGTTCTCCATAAAACCTGGAGGAAGGTTTAATGACCTTAAATTAAACAGATGCTTCGAAGTGATAGTGAAGATAAATAACAATAGCCTTCAGGATTGCTTCAGTCTGGTATTTAATTAAGGTTTCACTTTCTCTACGTTTGCAGTTGATTTTCACCTAAAAAAAGCGAAACAAAAAGAGCAAACTTGCTATATGTATTTTAGGTAAGTAAAACCTTTTGGAGATGAAGTATGTGTTTTGAAATTATTGTTTCTCCTTTAGCGCTAATGCATAACAGAACAAGTTTGCAACAACTTATGGATATACGTAAGCACATCATAGATGTCTACCTGTATAACTGCTATAACACATGGATGTGTTGGGATGGAATGCTGGTGTGTTTTGTAGCCAAACCATTCATCTGTACAGCCTGACTTAAAAAAGGGCTCTGTCAAGTGTGCGACAGCAATCCTAGATAAGGATTCTGGAAGCGAATGGGCTCAGAAGTATTGGAACAGTTTTGCTCTGAGAAGGTGGAACCACCCTCTCTGGACAGTTACTATAGAGTATACTAGTGCTTATGTAAAGGCGAGCCTGTGCAGGATACACAAAGGCCTACCCGCACGTGACTGATAACGCTTTTGACAACAACCACTTTTACAACAGCAAGTTGGATGGAGAAGGGCAAAGAATAATATATTTCCATAGAGCAAAAAGTGAAGTCTTCAGATTTTCTTATTTGAAGGTTATTTTTCCCGTTCATCAAAAAAAAACCAAAAAAAACCCCCAACATCCCAAAACCAAACAACCAACCAACGACAAAAAAAAAAAGTTAAACTACTTAAATAATACAAAGCAAAAGCAAAAAAAAAAAAAAAAAAAAAAAGACCCTTAGGATTTAATACAGAAGAATGACAGCTATTTCTATCACACAAACCTAAAGTGACACCATGAGTGGTGTGACATGTTCTCCCAGTAAATGGCTAAGTCAGGAGTAAAAAGCTTAGTTCAAATGCAGTCTGGAAACAAGAGGAAAATACTTTCAGTTGTGTTTTGGTCTTGTCCAGAACAGTTCTGTTGGCATTCAGGATGTATCCACAGTTTTAAAGATATGGGGTACCTCCCGTCAACGTTTTGGATGCATTTCAGCCTGGATTGCAGCAGTAAGGTCAAGAGAAGTTTGGAATTTATTACACAGAAAAGACTGCTGCTGTGGGACTTCTCTGGCCTCAAGCCCCGGCGAGTAGAAAGCAGCCCCCCCTTAACTGCTGGTCGACACAATCTCCATTGTTCTCTCAGGTTTCACAGCTGCAAAGGTTGCTTCCTCTTCCAGAAAGCAAGAGCTCTCTTCTCTGCAAAGCTGCACAGCAGCTCCATGACAGGAAGGATTTTTGTCTTTGTGTCTCATTTGTGGGGAGAGAGGGTGTTGACCTTGTACGCTCTTTACAGCTTATTTCACCCTGCCCCAGAACCAATTAACCTAGCCTTAATAGCCCAGTGGGCCTCAGGTGGCTGGGGCTTGATAAGGCATTTCCTCTCTGTGTGGTAGTCGTGATAAAAGTTACTTGAAGGATACACCTCCTAAATTATTTATTTTTTTTTATTTAATCAAAAAACAACTTTTGCCTTACATATAACAGTTTGAAGATAGACCAAGAACATATGAATTAAATATTTTAAAGCCCTGTTTAATTGATTGTGCTCCTCAGAGACATTCTTGCTACTTCCTGACAGGATCCTTCACCTAACATTTTCCTTTAATGAAGGGAGCTTAGGCTAAACATGTTTCCCAAACATTTTAGTAACTTGATCCCTTTCTATACTGGAATTCCCCCAAGCCTCCTAGCAGGAATCACCGGCAATTCCCAGCTGATGACAGTCTGAAACGCAGGGTATTTGTGCCATAAGGTAAATACAGTTTGAACAAATCTCTGGAGTTTAAAAATGGATATTGGCATGTTGTAAAATGGGAACTCCAGACCTAGTATCCTAAAGCCCCGCTATGGCGTAGTGCCATCTCGTGGACACCAGCAGAAGGCAGAAAAGGCTAGGAAGGTGGAAAAGAAGATGGCAGGAGAACAGGTCGTGCCAGGAAAGAAACTAAAACCCATTTCATCTGCTATGTTCCTGATGTAATAGCGCAACTTACAGGCATCTGATTACCCAATTGCCATTGCATATGTTTATCCTCGAGTGCCTTTATGGTCTTTGCAGGCAACGTATTTGTGAAATCTGTGTGTGACCACTCCAGAAAGCTCAAACGTAAAACATGCGAAGATCTGGCCCAAAATCTGAAATTTAATTGTGAGTAACTCTAAGTATCAAAGGCAATAAAAAAATTACTAAAATAAAAAAGATCAAGAAGTTAATGTAGTCCTTATATATAATTACTATTGTGTATTAATACCTGTGCATAATTTTTCATATTTAATACAGTTAAAAGAAATTTACCCACAAAACATTTCTGTGAACTAGGTACCAGAAAAACCTAGAGGAAAAATGATTTGGTTTACTTCACAAATTTGGTGGTCTGAGGAAGACAGTATGTCATTGGGTTTTTTCTGATGAAGTGATTTCACATTATTTCCAAATGATCCTATTCTACACCAAAAGGACATGAAAAGATTTTGATTTATAATGATTTAAAATCAGACTTCCAGTGGAAAGCTAAGCTGTCATGCTTCCGAATTCTCACTTCAGCTGTGCCTAGGCATTTTTCCTCAGTTCAGTAAGCTTTTAGTGACTCCCCAAAATAAATGCAACTCTAATCAGCAACTAATAGAACAGCATCAGGTCTGAACCTAACCTTTTGCTCTAAAGTAATAAATATTTTTCATATTAAGAACTACTTTGTTTTCCTAGGTAGATCACAATCTCCTCCACTGCTTTAGTTAAAGCATGACTGGAAACTTTTACTAAAGGAAATCTATCTGCCTTTATAAGATTAGGATTTGGCAGCAAACTCTGAAATATTAGTCTCTCCTATCAGATGACACCAGGGCTTAAAACTTTCCACATTCGTTTAGTTATACTTTCTAGTAGAGCCCTACAAAAATTCTCACATTTGAATTTTTAAAAAGCCTCATTTTTGCTTTTTGCCTGATGCTGAATGAGCACAAAGAATTCTGGTATTTTATCTTCTTGTGAAAATGCAGTTGTTTTTAGACTAGGAAAAAAAAAAATTGGCTTATTTCCAACACGGATGTGTGTGTTGCAATAAAATTTACTTTCTTGAGAGAAGGTGCCCACACACATGAAATGCAGAGAATTTAGGCATTCAAACCAGCAAATTTAATGGACTGACACTTATGCCACCAATAAAAGATGAAAAAAAAAAAAAAAAAAACAAAAAACCAAAAAACAAACAAAACAGGAGAGGATCTAATATTTGCCAACCATAAGCTGTTAGAGGCCTATCTTTATTCAGCATTCACAGCTACTGGCTCTCTTCTAGAGCTGTGTCTATGTCCCATCAGCCCTTACTCATAAAAAATAAGAGAGAGAATACAAAGTATTTTTCACACTTTGCAATACTTGGTAACTTAATGGTTAAAGCATTTGCTTTTGATGGGGAAACTCCATGTTTGAATTCTTCTTCTGGATAAACTGAAACATGGATGTTTGTTCTTCTGTGACTGATCTGAGTTACCAGCTTTTCAGGATACACAATCAATATTATTTTCTCCTTTCATCTGGCTCTAAACTAGAGGACAAGAAATTTAAATCCTCTGCTCTAGGAAAGAGCTCTGATTACTCTGTTTGCAGGGAGGAGGCACACAGAAAAACATTACATATCTTGTTCCTATCTATTTTTGCATAGATGGATCTAAACCCAGTTGCCATTAAAAACAAAATAAAACCAAACAAAACCCACTAAAAAACACAGTCCTTCATGTAACATTTCCAAGATCCCTTAAACTAGAGATACAGTTTGATTTTATGCTGGTTTTGTGAACATTCCTTATAAATAAACTAAGTTATTTAATTTCTGACAAAAGGACAGGCTGTAAAGGGGGGAAATGGAAAGACTTGTTGGTCAGACACAGAAAGATTTTAGAATGCTACCCCAGTCTTAGAATATATAGCTGACACTGTCAGAATATTTTACGATGTGATCTCTCTGCCCTACTTCCATATAAGATTAATAAAGTCCTTACCTTCCCTTTGGCCTCCAGATCCTATTCCAGGAGGAAATCACACTTTAAGTGATCCTGCCAGATGCTTCATTGAGTCTCATTATCAGTGAAAGTGGCAGGCATGTTCCATCACAGATCTTCCCAAATGCATTGAAGTGAAACAGGAAAAAAGAAATTAGATGTGTGTTGTAAGTATTGGTTGTCATTATAATTAGTATCCTTTATTTCTAGGCAATACACACATAAGAATTTGGTTTACCCTGAAGTTTTTAGGAGTTTCATTTTGTATGTTTACACCTGTATTACTGCAGCCAAATAAATTATTTCATTAAGACCTATATTTTAAAATATCATCCTAATATATACAATGAAATACTGTACACAGATACATTTCTGAGCATCGTTATGGTGCCCAGTACAAGGTAGAGTGTATTTCTCTGAAACGCACCTAACTGCAGAAATATTAACATCATTATGTTTTCAAAAAGCAATCCAGTGGGAGGAAAAAAACGCCCAAGCAGAGTAAACCAGAATACTTTTAGCAGAGATGAGCCAAAGTACATGAAGGACTCTGTTAACCAGTTATTATCTATTCAGGCTGGGCTGCATAATGGGACTGGGTTCAGTGCATGACTGTAGATTTTAAGCCTACTATGACAACGCTGCCATGTGTTCAATCAAGTTTTTGCATTACTCTGGAAAGTGATATTAAATCTGTATTTTGTAAGCTTTTTTTCCTTCTTCAAAAAGTAACATTTCCAGGATATAACTGATTTATTGCTCTGTACTATGAGTTATTATTCTAGATTTCCAAGGGGAAATGACTGGTATTTTTGCCTCCAAGACTGCTCTAAGAAAACACCTGCATTTAGAATAAGAAATTTTATAGACTTATGAGATATTATCCAGGGTACAAGTGGAAATGTTAAGAGTTATATCCCATATGAGGCTGAAATTAATATATTTCAAATTTCTGTTTCGCTCTTGCACACATGGAATATGTTTAATATAATTCTCAATGCTCTTAGACTTCTTTAAAGCCTAACTGAAATAAATTTACTGTCAGAAAAAAGAACTGTGTATTCACACAGGAGTAATTACTTTTAGTCTTTTAACACGTTTTAGCCTGAAACCTAGTGAGTGTTTTCATTGCCACTACGGATAATCTGACATGAAGAAAACACCTCTAATTGTAATCCTATAACCCCTAACTTACTTGGAACTTAACTCTAGCTGTTATTATGACTGCACTATAAAAAGGACTGCTGGAAGATCAATTGTGAATGGCACCGGAAAAATAAACTTCTTTTATTTCTCTTCAATTCATATACTGTAGCAACATAGATGAGACTTGATCAACTAGCCAAGTTCAGCAAAAGATGCGGATATCTGATAGACTATCAACCAGAACTGTCTAGCATGTTTCCTCAAGCCAAATTTAGTACTAGGTAGCAATGTGCAACAGACTGGTTCAGTCCTGCACCCATGACAGGACTTCTGGCAGGCAAAAATGCATGTGAGGTCCAAGAGGCTGCCTAGAGTCATTCAGGTTCCAGCATAACAGAGTCACATAGCCAGTCCTATACTGTCATGTGCACCTAGAAATCACAGCTAAGCCATAGTGCACCTGATTTTTGCCAGGGCAACATATTTTACTAACAGTATTACAAAATATTCATGTAACATAACAATGTTACAAAGGTAATTCTGCCTGGAGGTCTTCACTGTTTTATAGATCCCACCCATACTTAAATGTCAGAAGTTCTTCTGCCTACCTTTCAATCCAGGAAGATACTGCCTTTTCGGTCTAGACCTTTAACCCCTGAAACAAATTATGCTGTTTACGTGATTAAAGCTCCTTCAGACTAACTATAGTAAATATATACAACATCCTTCAACATGATCACAAATTATTTCTTATGACTACTATGCTGCATAATATGAAAAATAAATATTTTATAGAAGTATTATTTGCTGTGACTGAGTTCAAGCTGCTATATTTGGCCAATACACAAAATATGCTGTTATTTTGTCTTTTTCATTCAGACCAGAACTCTTCCTCCTCTGGGACAAAGCAAATGCAGTTGGACATTGTCACTCCAGTTCTGCTTACAGATTTTAGAGTAATCTGCGGAGCAATTTGCAAAAGATACCATATTTTATTACTGAAGCCTACGGATTATTTTTCAGGAGCAATTTTGTTCAGTTCCTCTCTTCTTGAATGTCACTGACTGAGGTTATTCCTCCTTTCTTACTAATGACTGTCACTGTATGGAATCTCGAATTCTTAGTGTTAAAAATTGCCATGAAAATAGATCATCCCATTAGTCTGTAGTGCATAATATATATTTATGACCTCTCTAACTTGCTTGCTTAAATATGTACTGCACTAACATGTTTTCTTGTTTTATGCTTCAATTTATATACCAACAGTATTTTAAAACCCAAGATTGTTCTTTGTAACATCCAATTACTATAGTGTTACAGCCAGGAAATACAGTCAATTATATTGAATAAGCTCAGAATTCCTATTTGAGCTACATCCATGAAACACCATTATACGCACCTGTCTGTGGCAATGACAGAATACATGTTGTAAATGTTTACAGTTATCATTTTGGTGTCTAAATTTGATTTCTCTATGAAACACCATTGGATTTCTCTTGCTATTTATAAAGGAGCCCTGCTTCAGAAAGAATAGAAAACCAGTAAAACCAAGCAGGACACTAAATAAATCTCAGGGTTCTGCTAACAACAGAAACCACACAAGATTACTCAAGAGGTTCTTCATGTATTTATCACCCCATAGCTTACAGTTTCCATTCCATTCCTTCAATTCCCTCCATTTACTCTATGCATGGGTGACCTATATGCACATATACATGACAGTCAATATGGATCCCTAAGATGCCAGCAGTGAGCTGCCTCATGTTAGGATACATACGTCAATCAGGTTTGAAAATGTCCTGGACAAAAGCATCTATCATGTTCCAGAAACTATAGGAGCTGCCTGCTAAATACTGTCCATAAAAACAAAACAATTAGGAAGTGAGGATGATAAGATAGAAGTAACTTAAAAATCATGTTACAGATGAGAACAACATTTGGGTTTTGCACAAACAGTACTGTTTTTCTTTATTAGTACATTGCTCGGTTAATAGCTCCTGCTGAGCTCCAAGGCAGAAACTTGTGACCAGATATTCAGCCTTTCTTCAAAGCCAAACACAGCTGCCCACAAATTAAATAAATAAATAAATTAAAAAAAAAAAAAAAAAAAAAAAAAAAAAAAAAAAAACACGAACACAAACCCAAAAACTGAAGCTTTACCGTAAGAGGGTAAGATGTAGATGGCATGTGGTGCCAGAATTCCAAAATTCAAGTTCCAAAATTCAAGATCCAAAATTCAGGTTCTAAAATTCAAGTTCTGAAAATCCTGTCCCAGTGAAGAAGCTACTGGGCTACTGGTTTTTGTTTGGTTTTTTTTCCTTTTGTGTAAGTTATGGTTTATACACTGTGAAGAATGAAGGAGCACTACCTGTAAGTGACAGTTGGAATGACTGATCCTACACCATTCTTGATGTGTGCCCTGAAACACACACTCTGCCACACTTCCTTCAACTGTAAAATGAGCATATTGTAGTACCTTCCTCAGAGTAGGGGTGAAAAGATAACCAGCAATGTAAAATGTAAAAACCTTGTGATCCTGAACTATACACTTCTAAAATGAGAAGGATGGTGGGACTGTCAGCCTTTGGCATACTGATTTTTTTCTGACAGAAAAATTACCAGAACATGAAGATCATTTGTTGTTTAACCTTTCATTAAACATTTGTCAGTTATCAGTTCCCGGAGGCAGGATTATGAAAGACTGAGCAGCTTCCAATAAACAGTACCCAGAAGTCCTCCAGCTTTGTCAAGAGATGATTCAAAGGAAGACCAGGTGCCTACACCTCTAGCTGCCAGACTGTATGCAAGCCAACAGGAGCAAGCACACCACTAGATACTGCCTCCAAACTGAAATAATTAAGAACCAGTTTATGACTCATCTATAATATGCTGTCTCTTCAGTCTGTGCTTCATTCATAAACAGATGGACTGTAAATATGCATGAAACAAATTTTTCAAAACTGACTTGTAACCTCATAACCAAACACTGGTTTGGTTAAAAAAGCCAAACTGGATAAACTGGATAAAAGAAACTGGATAAACCTCTATGAAAATAGAATTGAAACAGATCTCTGAATTAAGTGTAAGAAATACAGAACATAACATCAGGTTTCTGTGAGCCATGGCTGGGCTGCCTGTAAGAACAATGTCAACACCAATTAAAGCACCTATTTCAATCCAGTCAGGGGAACACAGAGGCTTAGGCTACAGCAGCAAGTTTCCTTGCACCAGGGAGGTTGATTTAGGGAATTTAAGACCCTGAGAGGATGCTTTCTGTGACTTTACACAGCACATGGGAGATTCAAGATGCTAACCTATCATGATTTCTGACTCACGTGTTCCCATGACTTTTAGGTACAGCCAAAGAGTCTATGGATTTTCCATAATTCCTTCATGTGGGAGAAGCATCAAAGCAGTAACCAGCTGCTGACACTGATGCTGCTGGGTCACCCAGGACCCACTCACACACATGTCCTTCCACCAGGCTGGCATCCTGTCCTGGGTTCAGCAGCAGCAGTCAGTTTTTCTCCTTCTTAGTAGCTGGTGCAGCGCTGTGGTTTTGACTTTCGGCCTGGGAATAATACTGATAAAGCCGATGTTTTCAGTTACTGGTCAGAATGTTTACTCTGACCAAGGACTTTGTGAGTCTCATGCTCTGCCAGGGAGAAAGAGAAGCCGGGAGGAAGCAGGGACAGGACACCTGACCCAAACTAGCCAAAGAGGTATTCCATACCACAGCATGCCATGCCCGGGGGATGTAACTGGGAGCTACCCGGAAGAGCACGCTCTGCTCTGTCGGGCTCGTTTTCGGTGGGTGGTATCGTATTCTCTTCCCTTGTTATTTCTCTTATCATTATTATTATTGGTGGTAGCAGTAGTGATTTGTGTTATACCTTAGTTACTGGACTGTTCTTATCTCAACCTGTGGGAGTTACATTCTTTCGATTCTCCTCCCCATCCCTCTGGGCGGGGGGGGGGTGGGAGTAGAAACTGCGTGGCTGACTTGCCAACTGGCTTAAACCACGACACATCCTCATGGTATTCAGACCTGCAAATCCATCACCTCAGCTTTCCTACATAGATGGCATTTGCCCTATATTCCTCATCACTCCAGACTCAATGGCAAGGGTGTCTTGGCAGCTCTGGTCCTTTGGAATAGAAACACTAAAAATTTATCTTTCTTCGAGTAAGCTTATGAACCTTACTGGTTAAAACAACATGTGGACCACACTGAAAGGCCGAAAGTCACTGACTCCTGATGCCAGATAATCCAGAGAGATGAACACCCCCAGAGACACAGAGCTGAAGCTTCTTATCAATGTTTCTTCTTCAAAGACCAACTGCTCGTCTGTAAACCTGACACACTGGTATTCAGGCACTGCAGAACAGCTAGTAAGGAGCTGTTTGCTCCCTTATGTATAACGTATCCTGCTCATTCTTGTGTTCTCAGATACTGCTAACAGAACACATGGAAATAGTTCTAAAGAACTGGGAAAAAAGCCCTGTGATTACAGAATTCAATTTTACAATCCCATAGTTAAAACTGAAGAAACCCCTAAATGGCCATAACTGTACAAGAATAAAAATACAATAATAATAATAGTAGTAGTAATAATAATAATATAATGCTTCAGGGATGGATACAGTATCATAAACAACGGCGGTCACTATGCATTTTTTAATTACTCTGCAATTTTCCCATTTCCCACCCAAGCTTGCAGGAACCAGCAGCACAGCAACAGGAGCTGTTCTCACAGAGCTTCTGACCATGAACATACCCGGGAAGACAGAAAACACTCAAGAAAAAAATGGCCCTGAGGCATTTCACAACTTTCACTGTGTTTTGAGATAATATTGATTAAACTTAAGCTTTGATATTTACATCAAAATGAAGGTCAAAAACAAGGACTGGGAAGAAAAAATTCTGGACTCTCAGAGTTGAGTTTTCTTTACAATATACTTAGCATTTGTGGAGACAGACTTAAAGCATTCTTTCTTATGAGCCACTTGGAATCACGATATACCTGGTGCGTGTTACTGCCACATCCCACAACCTCAACACAGCAGAAGCCAAGCACAGTTAAATGAATTAGATATTCCAAAAGGAGGATCCCCAGCTTTCTCTTGCTGCTGTTATTACAAGCCAGATTTAAGACCCCACCTAGCTCTACAAAGTTTTTACCAATGTGTTTACTCATAGAGTGAAGAATGCAATTCAGAAGACTCGTTAAAGCTACATATATTAGTAACCATTCTCCTAATTAATAATTAGCAAGCCAGATTTAGAAACATCTACAAATTCTGACTGAATGCTTGACAGGAATCTGTATGCAGCAGATAAACACATCAACAAAACAGGACAGAAGTGATCAAACTTGCTCACATACATGGTATCTGCTACATGGTGAAGACATTACTTTGTTCATAACACCCTCCTTGATATGAGTACTTAATAAGTATTTCTATTCAGTAAAAGGCAAAGCTGGACCCAAAAAAAAACCCAGAAGCACCCAAAATCAACCCAGATTATTGTAATCCCACAGCCTATTACTGAAACCCAGGGCTCCTTTGTCTTGTATGATGCACTTACCTGGCTTTTAAAGGTTGCGCAGACACTGCTAGTTCTGGGAAAACTTTGACGAGCTTATCATGTACCCATAAATGAAAAGGAAAGATTGAAACATGACTCAGAGATGCACATGGCTGCTTTGCAAATCTGAGACAATAATACCAAATGAAGAATCACAGAAGCACTTGGATAACTGGTGTCATGCAGCTCGGTGAGGCAAAGCAAAGCTCCTGTCAGTTTCTATCACCTATGGGCTACGGAGTGCAAGATTAAACATCTCCGGCAGAGTTACACCGATCTGGACAGGTTCATTGGCTCGTGAAGATGGAAATACTGGTGGGCTGCTCTCAGAGCTGGGTGTCCCACCCTGGATATCCCACTCAGACAAGCCCATGGGTTTGGGCGAGCTGCTGTTCCACCCTGGATGGCGAGACAGCATGGCAGAAATGGATTTCCACTTGTTCAAGCCTTACCATAAGAAAGCTGAGTCCTGGCATGGCTAATGACCAAGAAGGAACTAAGTGTGGCTTCCATAAAGCTTTAAGCAAGGGTAGAAAATACTAATTCTATTTCATTCTTTTTAATGCAGTTTCAATGTGTTTTATTCGGAAGAGCTACAATTACGCAGCTGTAGAGAAAGGCAACTTCTGAAGGTATAATTTTGTTTTCTTCAGACTGTTCTAGCAGTTTTCCAAATTTCCAGTTCTGGAGTAGACAGACTAAAATCAGGGCCCACAGCTTTCAGAAAGGTAGGTAGGGTCTTAAACCTGGCTTGTAATAACAGCAGCAAGAGGAAAAGCTGGGGATCCTCCTTTTGGAATATCTAATTTATTTAACTGTGCTTGGCTTCTGTTGTGTTGAGGTTGCAGGATGTGGCAGTAACACACAGCATGTATATCGTGATTCCAAGTGGCTCATAAGAAAGAATTTTTCCAGATTACATTTGTTTGCTTTGTTTATTAGATGTCCAAGGCTGGATGTTTCTAGGAGACAATTACCCTTCTTCCTAGAGGAAGCAGCTGATGACTTCACTACCTCTTGCTAGCAGCCTCTTACCTGCATTGTGATCAACACAACCCCATCATCACACCAGCGCTTCTTGAGACAGCTCATATTACCTGGACAGATGCATGTGCCAAAACTTGTCTGTCTTTTTCAGTTTCACCCTTGATTTCATAAACACACTTCCCAACAAACACAACTTGGAGATGAGGAACTAACTAAATCACTCTCAGAACTGAAGTAAAATGATGGCAACTACAAAAGTTAGAACTTGCTCCAATTGTCACAGCATGCATTATGTGGCTTTGCCTTGAACTGAATCACAAGGGAAAAAGGCTTCCAGGCCCCTGCAAACCCACTCCCTTCCCATCAATTCTCTCCTTTCTGCTCCCCTATCCCAATGTAGAAACAAAAAATAAGGTAGCCAGATTTATTATGAATCTCTATTGCGCAGTAAATCTCACATTAAGTTGTTCCCTTGATTACTTCAGTTGACTTGCTGTTCCCCAAGGGCAAGTGGCAGCTCCGATTTGTCTACTGGTAGCTTTTATCTGTGCTAATAATAAAAGGTACAGGGAAAGGGAGGCAGAACACACATCACATTTGCCTCCTCAGTAAGTCAGGACGTCATCCTCTCTGTGCTCCCCAAGAATTAATGCATCTTCAGATCACAGGTGGGGAAGCCTAATTCTTCCACCCAGACTCAGAAACTAATGATTATATGCAGATAGGTATTGTTACACAAAATATTTGGCAAATGGTTTATTTCTCTAAATTGATAATTTTCTGTAAGCTATTTTTTATTGGCAATTTTTGGAATACTTCCTTCAGAACAACATGTCTTTCTTCATTCAGTTTAACCTCTCCATCCAGCAAGCATTTCTTCCCTTCCATGTTTCTGATAGAACACAAATCAACAAAGAGATCTCTTGCAGTTTTTCTTTCCTGTGTGTCACTACAGGACACCAACCAAGTGATGATGATTAAATAATTCTGGAAACCAAGTCTGCAGGCTTCTTGAAGATCCCCATCTGTCTGATTAAGGCTCTGGCCCACCAAAACTACCACACTCAGGGCAGTGTTACAGCAACAGCAGCCACTGAGATCACCTGAAAATTAGATTTGAGTGTTGAAGAAGGATATTGAAGGTGACACCTCAAAGTGACTTCAAAAAGGAATTTAATGTTTGAGGGTTAAAGTTTTGGACCACTGACATAATTTGAAATTTTGTGCTGAAGCTGGATGTATTTCAGAAGGGAGGGGTTTTTTTGGGGGGGCAGAGGGGTTCTTGTATTTCTAACCTTTGCAAAGCTGTGCATGTGGATACACAGGCACACAAATAAAGGAAGATCAATGCCACCATAAGCATTTACACAACTAAGCTCAAAGCGTGCAGCACTTTTGTAATTCTATGCCTTACAAACTAGTGCAACACCTGACACTGGATAATTTCATGCTAAGACACTTTTGAGCCTGCTTCTTGAGATTATAATTCTAAGCATTGAGTTTTGTGGGGGATATATTTAATTTTGTTTTAAAAACCTCTTCACACGATGGTTTCTAAATTAAATGTTTTGGTAATATGTACCTCCACTAGATGGCTCACTTTTAAAATACATTTCCCCATTTCCTTCCTTCTTGCACATCACCAGGAATATGGAACAGCTTTCAGCAATGTCACCAAGAGTTATCCCAGGCTGCAGCTCTTTGACTGAAAAAAAGCTGCCATCCCATTCAGTAGGGTGAAGCAGCAGCAGGTACTGTGGGCTGCTTGTCACCCTCCTTCGCTGCAGGGAGGGCCCTATCCCAAACAGAGCCTCCAGTGGGCCACCACCCCGGGGCCTCATCCAAAGCAGCCTATGGGCTGATCACGTGGCTGAAACTGCAGTTGTCCTGCACTTGCCAGGTATCCCTGTCCTGAAAGAGGTGGCCTTTCACATGGTACGTTTCTGATAAGGAACGTAAATTCAGTCCGTGTGTGCTATTCCTTTCACACACACCTAATGTGATCTTAGGATATCTACTTCAGGATCCAAATGATTCTATAAAATCACCAAAAAAGCAGTTCAAAGTAAGCATTGGTTAGCACTGAAGTTGACTTTTACTCTTCTTCCTGAATTGAGAGCTCTTTACATTTGTCATCATTCTCCATGTACTTTCCAGTTGTCCCTGTTACTCCTTGGAGAATTACTTCTTTATGTTTCCTCTTTTATTGAAAAAAGCAGTGCTCTTTCATTAAAACCATCCTCAGGGTTAATAGAAACTTGTAGGGAACAGCTGAGGGAAAGAGCCAAGGTGGCTTTACTTATCCACCACCTGAGGGAGAAAAGAAGCCTCCATGATGCGCATTATCAAGCTTTTCTCTATACACGTCCACAACTGAAACAAGCTGTGCAGGGATAAGGTGGCCACATGATGTTTGCTCCATCACTCCCCACCTTGTTCTACCTTCTTCTCAGACTTGATCCACCTGCAAGAGGGCAATGAGTGCAAACATTCAAGAACTTGTCCATCCTCACCAGGTAAATCAATTATGAGCATGAACAAAATGAACAAGGAACACCCAGTGATCCAAATCTTCTGGTTACCTTTTAACAGCAACAAACCTTCCCCTTTACTGCTCTATTTCTGATGTGTTGACTGGGCTTTGCTGTGAAACTTTGTGTATGCTAAGTATCACAGTATCACAGTATGCTAGAGATTGGAAGGGACCGCAAAAGATCATCTAGTCCAATCCCCCTGCCGAAGCAGGAACACCTAGATAAGGTTACACAGGAATGTCTCCAGAGTACATTTCTCCAAGACAGTCCTTTATTGTGAACCACGGCTCAACATCATGATGAGCTAAGAGGCAACAGGACCACACAAAGGAATCCTCGAGCCCTGGTCATGGGCTGATTTTACCTACCACCAGAAATGTCACCGTGTGCAGGGATAAAACTCCAGCCTGTTTATATGGGGGATGTAACACAGGCAGCTGAACTCAGATGAATCAAGGACCATGATGAAAATGAATCAAGAACCAGGATCTGCAACTCAAGGTCCCCTCTGGAAACACCTTTTAATCAGTACCTTTAAGGTTCTGGCTAGAAATTTTCCATGACATCTATCAGTTATTTTTCCATTGACCCAAACAGCTTTGCAAGGGATAAAATAATTTGCTAAACCCTTTTAATACAAATACTCTTTCTTGACAGCTTCCATGCTCCCCCAAGTCTTCAGTCCAAGGGCTGCAGCTAACTCCCCTGCCCTTGTGCATCTGGCAGCAGGAGCTGCTCAGTAGCTTACAGCGGGCTGTTTCAGCAAGATTAAGTTATTTCAGGAAGATACTGAGAAATCCTGAGCAATCATACACCATGTAGGATCACTATCAGCAAACACAATGCAAGTCGGGAGGTTTGGGCTGAGTGTAGGAACTGCACCTCAATGGGATGCTTAGAACACGTAATGTACACATGTATCTTCAAAGAGAATCATGTATCCAGCTCCATCTAGCACTTCTATCAAAGACATGTGGAAGTACATAAACCCAAAAATCATTTGCTAGAGAAGAAGGAAACCTCCCTTTTTCCCTACAGCCACCTGACAGTATGAGGAGTGAAGGCATATCCCACTGGAAGGTCCTTTAGATGTAAAACTGAAGGGCTCCTGACCAATGTCCCTCAAGAAACAGCAGAGCTTTGTGACCTGCCATGCAAGACGCAGGGCATTTTTCTTCCAATGGCTGGCATTTGCGGACTTATGAAAAACAGAGCTTCCCAATATTCCTACTATAAAGGAGACTGAAGGAACTGCTCAATACAAAATACCACACTAAGGTCTGAATTGTGAAAAAGCTTTAACAATTTGCCATTAAAACCCATTCCCAAAGACCTACACATGGACAGAGGAAAGCATCTTTTTGCTATAAAAGCAGAGCTGGGCAGTACAGATGACAAAATGCAAGTACCAAACTAATGACAAGAGGGGGAAAAAACAATAAAGGGAGAAAAGGATGACTAACAAGCAAGAAGTTAGAGAGTAAAAAGTGAAAAGCCTTTAGATAGGTTCTCCAGGTGATTGAGAAGTAAAAATAAAAGATAAGGGGGCAAAAGGGTAAGTAGTGGAGCAGTTCATTACATCACAGGTAAAGAAAAGGTAAAGATAACCTGCCACAGAATTTCTGTGTGCACTATGATGGGTTCAGAAAGAAGTCTCTATTAGAGCTCAGGCTTGTTTACTCCTGTCAATGAGCACTGTCATTCCAGTTCTGTAATTAAATCCACAATTTTGACAACTGAAATTGTAGGAATAATTGCAGTTAGTCAAAGTAAGTTGTTACTGTTCAGACTGTTGCCAAGAATGTTTTAAAAGCTTCTGCTTTGTACTTCAAAGAAAATCTGAACTCAATCTTCATCCATTCCACCTCACTTCATTTCTGGAGCAAAGATCTGAAAAGCTCTCCTTTTCCTAGGCAATCTGGAAGTCCAAACCACGACTTTCTACCATACTATTGATACATTCCACAGTAACATAAATACTACACAACCATTTTCACTGATCAGTAAGTTATACATATGACACATTTTATATAATCCTGTATTTTTATCCCATAAACACATTCTCCAGACATAAAAAAAAGTCTGAAGCCAGTCAGTGTTTCAGAAATCTTATAGGACTTGGGACAGCCAACACACTGAGAACACATACTCCTAAATTCCTTTGCTGTACCAATATGACATTCCAATCTACAACATCATTTCTTTTATGAGACAAGAGAGCCAACACTATCAAACACTGAAAGAGTCTTTTCAACCACCTTTATTTTTCAGTCAAGGGTTAGAGCACACCAGCACAATACCAACCACAAAGGAATTTGAGATTGCATCTCAAATTCGCAGGTAACGCAGGCATCACAGCAAAGAATAAAATGCTTTACAATCAACTTTGGCATTCAAAAGCCAACTGTGCAATCATCCAGAAATGTTTAAAGCAGAACAAAGCAGCTCATAAAACACCATGTTGAGATGTGTATTCTGTAGTCTTTTCTGCACCTGAAACAAAAGTGGCTCAGTCAATAAGACACAATGCACTACAGCAGCAGCTACTCCACAAAAATCTCCCCTTCTTACTACACGAGGATGAGAAAGGACAGGGACAGCCTACTGCCAGTATCGCTGGATCTCATGTAGGCACTTAGAAGGCCCAGTGAACAAACGGAGAAGCTGGAAGAAAAGCAGGAAGCCACCTCTGACATCCAAAATGTGATTAAGGGAAGAGTTAGAAACATGTCTTTTACAAATGGAGGACTTTTGCAAAATGTTCTTCCTTTTATGGTAGTCATCAAGCAAACATAATCCTCCACAGGAGAAGACGACTTAGCAACAACAAAAGCATCTCTGTTGTATTAAGAGCTTGGGAAAACAGACTAAACATGCTGAACAATGGAAAGCCTCTCAATAGCCTTATTTGCAGCATACAACCAAAACCTCATTTGATACCTACAGCATTTCAGACACATTTGGATTCGGTTTATTTCAGTATATTCTGTGCAGAACTTCATCTATGAAAACTGTCAAATGACATTTTCTTATATCTTCCAATTTAAAACTCCAGGTTATATTAAAATTCCCTCAGCAGCAAAAATGGGGTTTACTTTTTCCTTCCTCAGAACAAGACATCCATTACAAGTCAATTCCACTAAAAAAAAAGTCAAGAGATCTAAAACCTCACTACCTTCTTGAACATTAAACAGCTATTGGGCACAAAATAAATTTAAAAAAATACAATGAAATACTCCAGAAGAACTTAATGGTCTGATTAGAAACAAGCAAAACATTTGAGAACTCTTGGAATTCGAGTATCTTCAGAATTTGTGTGTGTTACTTCATATAATATTGAACAGACCTAGTGATTCATTTAATAATTTCCTATTCACAAAGCTTGTTTGTTCCTCACAATTAAATCAACAGTATTGAGTCCTGCCTCTCCAGAGGCCTTCTATAAAAGCAGAAGCTGCACTTCAGACTTTGGTCGTGCAGATGTTTGGAACAGTATGACTCTGCCTGTGCTTCAAAGAGGATTATAACATGCTCAAAAATTCTTTGACCTGCAAAAAGAAACAAATATAGTCAATCAAACAAAGTATTTATCAACAGAAATGCACAGCAACTACATTTACCCCCCCATTGCCTTATGCTTTACTACAACCTACAGAAACAGGAACTGGGAAAAAGAATCTTAGGCTCAGCTATGCCATTTCTTGTCCATCAAGAACTTTTTCAGCCATGATACCTGTAATTTAGCAGGTGCAGAGACACACTCAGTGGAACGATGCTCATTCCTCCCATGGTCCTAAACTATGGCCCTATGTCGCAACTGATTTATCTTAAAAGCAAGTCTAACCTAAACATGAGGAAGATAATGAGCACCTCAAAACACCAGCATTTGGAAAACACCAAGTCACACCCACTGCCAGAACACTGCTCACATTTCACGTCAATGAACAACCCAATGTATCTAATTACTATGTTCCTTGGAATCTGAGGATAGCAAACACTACCCAGCAAAACCATAGTTCCTGAAAAAAGATCTGATGCTATAGAACAGTTCCATAAAGAGTTCAGGTACTGTTGAACTCCATTTCCAGTACTTGAATAGTGGTTCAAATGGCTACAGCTACCTAAAAATTAAGTGGCCCACAGAAAGCTACCTAGAACCCTGAGTCAGAAATCCCTGATCCCACAGAGAGCACCAAAAAACAGCAAAGCACCTTAAATAATCCATGCAATGGCATGAGAACAGGATCCAAACCAGGCAGCATGCTACCATTACACTCCTAAGTGTGTGGTCACTTCAGACAACATCTTAAATTCAGGTCACTACCAAAGGTGGCAGGAAGACAACATGCAGAGAACTTGCTTCTTGCCATATATACATGTGCTGCCTTGTCATACCCCCTTCCCAAAAGGGTAATTATCCCTCCCTTTACAGACTTGGGGTAGGAATATACAGCAGAAAGGGCCAGACCACCTTTTTTAAAATACAACAAGACCCAAGGAACACAGAACTCTTATCTCCCAGTTTCAAGAACATCCTAGCAACTAGCTGCAATACAGCCTGAACTGGGAGCATTTTCCTCTCTGTCCCCTCAAGCTAGACTACTGCCTAGAAAGGAGTCGACAAAGTACTAAAGAACATGGTACTATCCCTTTGGCAGAGCTCTCATACACAGAGCGCATCTGTAAGCTTTTAGTCCAAATTCTTGATGTGAAATGGAAACAGATCTTGGATCGCGTTCTCCACCTGTGACCCTTCCTTTTCTAGCTGAGGGTTCAAGGAGGCAAAAAAAATAAGAGGTCAGAATGATTTCCTGGAGAGAAGGGAACACATAACAGTGCCAGCGCTCTAACTGGGAAGGTATTATGAGAAAGCCTCCCTCCACTTCAGGAAGGACCAAAAGCAGTAGTACACTATGAAGCTTAGCACCAGGCATAGTTTCAGGACAGGTCTCTGCATGTCAGCGTTACAGCAGAGGTAAGAAGCAAGCAGACAGGTTTTAGGTCCCCACTGCACATGAGCATACACTGAAGGCCCAAGCACCAAGCCTCATGAGGAGTGTAGCAGTTCTGGGACTCCACTTGGAATTTGAAAATTTAGAAATGCCAGGAAAAAAAAAAAAAAAGCCAACACAGGGCTTAGGCTGCTCCCAGATAACCTGACAGCCCTGCACAAGTAAAATCCTCTAAAATTCCTACACAGGTGCCTGGGCTTGGCCTTATCTCATGGTGCAGATGGGAAGCATATTCACTCCACAGCTGTGATGTCCAATCATTCCATCAAGTATCAAACTTTAAAAGAGCAAATACCATGAAGACTGGTTTTAATCAGATGAGCAGTTCTACTTCTCAGAGGATCAACTGAGATCAAAGCTGGTCTTCTTGTGAGGTAAACAATTTATTTCCAAAGAGCAGAAATATGTGCACATAACATCGCTAAGATCTGTAACTCATTGCAACTACTCAAATAAAAGTCAAGTTGTCCTCAGCTGAACCCCACCAAGATTCAAATATGAAATACCTGAACAGCTAAAATGCTGATGGCTTGGCCTAGCTTTAAAATATATATTACATCTTTTTGTGATAAGGATTAGATCTTAATGCAAACACAAACCTCACCTTGAATTCTTTGTATATCAAATAGACAGTATTTTTTCCATGCCTTCAAATAAAACTAGAAAATGCTTCTGATGAATATTCTGCATTACATCCCAAACAAAGTTAGAAAGCTACATTTGAAAAGTACTGCCTCAAGTTTCAGACCCTGCTTTTGAGGATTTTGACTAACACTTTCATGAGCACAACTGAAGGGAAAAGCTTTCATGATAGTTCCAATTAATAAAGAACGCTAAAAATACTGCAGCAGGCTGTAAGACTGTTCACTATCCAAATGCAACTCGAGGACTATTTTAGAATTGATGGGTATACACTGAAGTGTATTTTTAGAGCAAAGGATCCCTGCCTGCATCAGCTGTACTGCCCTTTGCTGTGACATGTGAATCAGGACAGAGGGCAGCCCATACTTTCCTTCGTTTAACTAGAGACATCTACAAAACCTAAAATCATTTGCCATTGGCTCATTGCTTCAGATCAGAATTCAGCTGTGGGTTCAGAACACTCACCCTTCAGTTTCCCCTTGTCCTGGTTTTGTACTGTATTTTCACAGTACCTGGAACCAAAGTTCTTTTATTCACTAGTCCTGTAGGTGAGAACTTTCACACCTAACACAAGGAAGACTTTCAAACAGTTGACGGATATTTAAAATAAAAATTCCATTTACAAACAAATCTACTAGTGTCAAAGTCTTCTCAAACATGCCTGAAACATTTCCTCCCCTTTGTTTTTTCTTTTTTTTTTTTTTTTAATGGAAATTTTATGTAGGAAATACCACAAAGAACCACAGGTTCTAAGCCTAGTTTGACTTCAAACAGTGCTACGCTTCGGGGTGCAAGAAGTGTACTGAATTCCTTTTGACATGCTGGCAACAAACCTCACTCATCAGTTTGTTCTGCTTATGAAATCTTACCTTTTCAGTCATGTGATCATATCTGTCCTTTTTGCCTTTGAAGTCTTCATTAACATCTAACGTTAAAATAGGTATTTCCTGGAGATACTCAAAATCCGTTCTTTATTAGGATAGGAACACAGAAAATGTTAGTAGCTGAAAACAAGTACCCACTGTTCAAGTCTCTGTCAGCATTTTCCTTGTTAAGAATCCCATGAGAACTGCACATATAAACTACAGCCACAAACTCTGAATATAAAGCAGCTTGAATTTACAGTGGCACCTAAAATACATGACTGATTCACAAATATTCTTTTCCCCCAGCACCTAAAGTTAAATTTAACTGCATATTAAATTAGCTCAGCTGAGCCCTCTGCTATTCAGAGTTCTATGTAAAGAGAACTCAAGGCACATTGCGTGTCCTAGTGATAATTAACATGTTGTCAAGCCAGTACTACTAAAGAACTACAGATAGAAATATTTCTAGAGTTTAACTTTACATATTATACGAAAAACTGAAGTTTCACTGGTGGAAAATGCATTATGGAACATCCTTACAAAGATTTATCCATCCTTAAGTAACCATTAAACAAACCCTACCGCAGTGTCCTATGCTGAAGCCAACTTTCATGTTTATAGTGAAGCTTCTCCAGATATTCAATGGGAATTTCTTGCTCTTCATCTCTTCCACGCAAGTAAATCCTATTTAAGCATTTCTAAAGGCAAAAGATAATAATTTAAAAAACTATTGTTTCTGCAGAGAAAGTCTAGTTTGTGAAAGTTTTTTTTGCCAACCCTTCCTACTGTGCTCAATATACCACTCTCTGCCAGAGATGAATATTCAACTTGTTAACTATCTTACTAGCATAGAAACACTATGCCATGTTCAGCTGATGAAGCCCAGACTACAGTCAAAATCAAAGGGGGACCCAAGCAAATGTATCATGTTATTTCTCCACTACAAATAAAGTCTCAAGTAAGCTTTTTATTAAAAGAAGGGGTACCTGTGTATTGCATGAAAAGAGCACAGACTGGCATTACACAATCTCATTCTATATTTCATACTCTTAGGAAACCAGTTTGCCCATGTAGTATATCATTTGTTCCTGTCCTGAACACATCCAGAGTTTCAATAAGAAGCAAATCAAAACTGTTTAAAACTCTTGTATTTTCCTGTTTAAATACATGTTCTTTACTTAAAAAAAAAAAAAAAAAAAGCCCTCAATAGCAAGCCTAACAAGAAAGCTCTCAGAGAAACTGTAGTTTCCAGTTCCAGTGGTATTTTCTGGTTTACTCTTGCCATGTATTCTGTTTTTATAATTAGAAAACCATTATCATCACATTTTATTAAAAAATAAACAGGCTTCATTTGAAAGAATATCCTTTTAAGTATTTCCAGACTGATTAGTCATAACTCAAGCACTGTAGCCATCAGGGGAATATTGCAACCTGAACTAAACTGGAATCATTAGGACCGTTACAGAGAAAGATAAAGGCAGCTCAAGATTTTAAGAATATCACATTTCAACAAGCATTTTTCAACTGTTTCTTTGCCTGAGACAGCCGAAGCAATCCTGAAAACAAAGACGCAGTGACATGCAGTGACACACAACTATGACCTTACTGGAGTTGACTGCAAGCACATTATTCTGTTATCATAAAAAAGGTCTAAATCATAGTTAAACACTATACTTAAAAAAACCGACCAAACAAACAAAAAATCCTATGGAAGCATAAACAAAGATCAAATTTTACAGGCAAGGCACAGAACATGCACTCTCGTTTTCTGTAAGGTCACACCTCGGGAGTGGCTCTGAGATAAATGATGCCATCCAGCGCCAACCTCTGACCAAAATGCTGATTCATCCAGTAGTGCCAGTCTTGGTAAATAGTCCACTCAGTTTCATTCATGCAATCGGACTCATATAAATTGGCTGCAAAGATGTACCTGTGAACGCATAATAGTTATGGAAACAGAAGTTAGCTTGAACACAGTTCTTGCTTTGTTTGCCTGAAGTACTGTATTGTAAGTAGAGAAGAAGCTGAGCATAGTAATTTTGCAACTTCTTTGAGGTATGCTTGGAGTGGAAATAAACAGCCGGTATCCTCATCCTCTACGTCCATTAGAGCTGGCCAGAGATGTGCCCACAAGAATCAGTAACACTGGCATCTCAGACATAAAATCTAACCTTCTTACTTATCAACTCTAACCTTCCGAACGCAGGAGCACAGGGTACAGCACTATGAAATAGCTGTAATCAAGGACCATAAAAGAAAACAAGGGTAAGTGACAATGGAAGAAATTGTTTGTGACTTTTCTTGATGCCTGCTCCTCTCCTTTCTTTGGAGAGAAACATGCATGCACAAAGCATAAAAAACCTACCCTCAAAGAATGAGAAACTACACATCCTGTTAATTGAGGATATACAACAAAATTACAAACCCTCTAACCAGTAGTTTTACTTAGGAGAATTCTGATGTTTGCTTGAAGGACTCCAGTCCAAAGTACCTGTCACTGTAGACAGATCGCTCAAAGAAGACAACGGGATTCTCCGCCTCCCTCAGCTTGCCATCAAGGGACCTGAGCTGAGCCCGGATCCTGCTCAGGCACGCGTATGTTTGGAAAGTGAAAGACCACCTCTCTGGTTTTTCATACATCATCTGAAGCACATTTCCGCCACTCTTCTGTGACGTGGTCAGCTCCTGGTTGTTAACAAATACAGAGACCCCTTAAGTGAAGAAGGTGGGCAATTAAGGTGAAACAGAATTGCTCTACAACATTAAAGCTGTTCAGCATTTACTTCAGGTTTACAACTGCTTCATTTACCTCTCAACCCTCTTTGTAATACAAGGCATAAATGCCAGAGCAACTCCTATGGCACTGAGCTGAAATGAGCAGTTCTCTGCAAAACACAATGCCAACACACCCAAGTACCAAAACACTTTGATCACTCTTTACAAGGTAAAAAAAAAAACATCCTATCAGTACAAAAAGTCAACAACATGGTAGAAAAATCCATGTTCCTCTTACTCTGGCAAGTGTGAGCTTAAAACTAGCCTTATTTTGGTTTTTCATCTATTAATTACAGTTCTTCCTATGGTAACAGCTACTGACAGACCTCTCACCTTACCTAGGAGGTTCAGAACAGACTTCAGAGCAAAGATCTTCCTCAGCCCACAATGGAGATCCAACACCTTGAGAGAACCACTGAAGCTCACGGAAACAGAAAGCTGTGTGACTCAGGATACCAAAACCCCAGTCTACCAAAGACAACTGCTTCTGTCTGAATCTTTTTGTTACATTAACACTAAGTCCGAATACTGACATATTTTCAAAAGATTCTTGAATTCCAGGTTTCATCCTCGCCTCTAATTCCCTGCAATGATACTTGCGGTAGTAAAGCAAATATGCCCAGCACCATGCTCTGACACTGGCCAAGCAGCATCCTAGAGGACTGTTCATAGCACACCACCTCCAAAGTCTCCAGAAGGACACACCTAAGTGCAGTGCGCTGTCAGCAGAGCCCTGGGCTATTCTACTGCCCAAACCTACCTGGGAACTGCTTGGAAGAGTCCCAGCTGGCACAGGACAGAAGCCTGCTAGAATCAGGGGACACAGCCTGGTTCCACTAACCAGGATATGCTCCCCTACTCTGTCATCAAGCAGAGAGGATACAGCTACAGCAAACCTCTCACAGGTCAGAGGACCCTTGTCAGAAAGGGGAAGGAAAAGGGGAAAAAACAAAGGCCTATTGTTTGGGCTGTACAGTATTCATACCACCAAGCTGGTGTGCAGTCCTGTGCTGTTCTATGGCAGCTGCTGCTGGTACTGTGTGAATGAGACAACAGCAAGAACATTACAGGCTATTGACAAGGCAGAAAAGAGTGTAAGACACCCACAGACACATCCACAAACAGCTTAACACCGAGCATTGTCTTGTTCTTAGGAACCTTTTTGTGTCTCCTGTCTAATTTCAGGAGTCATCTATAATGTCCTCAAGCCTTTCTCCCTTTCCCACTGTGCCCCTTAGCAAGTGGGCTGGGGTGGGCAGGAAGCTGAGAGGAACAGAGCCAGAAGAGCTGACCCCAGCTGCCAATGGGATATTCCACACCATAGAATGTCACATCTCCATTAAAAGCTTCCACTTAAGTTCACCAAAACACATTGTACTTTTCGCCAGAGCTAAAAAAGAAAATCATCTACAGTCCTTCAAAAGCTCCACACAGCCAGGACAGTGGCCACTTGGTAGGAGCTGGATTGCCAACAAAATTACAGGTAGCTGACTCGAAAAAAAACCCACTACAAACCATTTAACAGTTAGTTATTTCCTAGACATTTTAAGAGACACCTTCAGGGTCACCTAGAGAACCCTCTGCCCATTCACAGTTGATAAAGTAACTTTAGTACTCTCTTTTTTCCCATCCTTTGCTTTTATACATAGAACAGGCTTTTACAGCTTTTATCATTTATATCCTGACTATGAATAACATTTATTTTACAATTCACCAAGCAAACTGAAAAACAGGAACTCAAATACTGAAATAAGAATCAGGAAAAAAGTGGCTATCACATATGTTTTCTAACATACTTCATCTATCATATGTACTGGTCTTCTGAAATTAGGAGAACATACAACTGGGGTTTGGGGTTTTTTTGTTTCTAAAAAGAAACCTCAGTTTCTTGTGCCATACCTCACAATCCTCTTCAGAGCTGGACTGAACATTGCACCACCTTGCTATAGGCTCAGGAACAACTTCCCATTCTTCATTAGCTTGTTTGAGAATCTCCACAAACGTCGATTTCCCTGCAGCTGTAGACAAAGCATGCAGGAAAAACAGCAGTTAAAATCCACATTCACAAGGAAGAGTGGCATTATTTAACCACTATACAACTCCAGTTTCAAGTCCCATAAGGACGTCTCCGACACCCATGTATTGTTGACTTGATGTCAAGCATCAGAGACCATCCAGTACCACAGATCAACAACTCAGTGAGCATCAGGTTTTTCTTTTTGGTTGTATACCACACCAATAGCCAATTCAACAACAAAACAACAAGATGTCTCAGCCCAGCTCAGTTATCTACATTATGAAAAGTTATATTTGCAATTAGAACACCAAGTCTTAAGTTTCTAAGGATACCGAGTGGTCCCATCTCAGGCATGGAGTTACAGCCTTCCAAGTTACCTTAGGAATCTAAAACAAACCCCACAAAAAAGGCAAGCAGTGTTGAAAGAAACATAAAGCAGAAGTGACAGTTTCTCAAATGGAGATACCAAGGTGCGTTACTAGTCACTTCCCATGCAAGGGTTCCCATGACCCATGCAAGTCATTCATCTGTCATTAATCTGTCAATAAGCTCAGGAAAATTTAAAGAGAGACACTTGAAGCTGACAGAGGCCAACAGTTGGCGCTATCAATTGCCACAGAGTGGATCAGTAAATGAGCTGACAGCCTTCAAAGTCGGGTCCTCGATTTTAAGCACATCCTCTTGCAAAAAAAAAACCCCAAAACCATATAAATAAAAAATAAAAAATTTCCAAAACCCCAAGCACCAAACAAAACCCAAAACAAAGACCCTCAAAACCACCAAAACAAACAGAGGAGAGTGTCTTATGAACAGCCCCTAACTCCTGCTCTTCATAACAGGCTTCTGCTGCTCATTAGGAGTCTTGAACGTGACAAGTTTGACCCGACAGTCTGCACTGACACCGGTGTTCCACCCTACAGTCAGAAAGGCTGTGAGAGAAGTCTCATCCAAGACTCCAACGCATCTTTAACGAGGTGAATAAACTAAACCCTCAAGTAGAAAGTTCCCCCCCCCTCCATCCCCCCATTTTTATAGCATCAATTCATTAATTCCTACGGTGCCAACAAAGTTATCAACGTTACCGGCAGGCTTGTCGGCACAACACACCGCGCCGGCGTGACTCACACCTCATTACCTCACGAAATGTCTTTTTCGCAGGGCACAGGTGACGAAGAGCCCGGTGAGGAGGGAGAAAGGAGGGAGGTCGCTCGGAGAGGGAAAGTAGGAAAGGAAGGAACGAGGGATGGGGGATGGGGGAAGGAGGGAGGGAGGGAGGGAGGGAGAGATGGCGGCGGGCCCGACTCACCGATGTTTCCCTCAACCGCGATCTTCTTGATCCTGTCCTCCAGCCGCCCGCGCTTGGGAGGAGTGGCCATGGCAGGCAGCAGCCGCGGCGTGAGGGGCCAGCAGCGCGCGAGACCGCCAACGGAAATAACGGCCGCCGAGCTTGCGCCCGCGTTCGAATCTGGCGCGCGGAGGGCTCGAGAGGCGTCACGCGAAACTGCGTACGGTTGGCGGCAAGGACCGAGGCGGGTGGCAGGGAGGGCGGTCGAGCCCAGCGCTGCGGATCTGCGGCAGGAACGGAGCGCATCGATCGGCGGGCAGCACCCCAGCCGGGAGCCGCCGGCCCCGCCCCAGCGGAGGGAGCGGGATGTGCCCCCGCCCAGGAGGCGCTGCCCAGGGGCGACGCTTCGCTCAGACCAAACTGGCGGCAGCCAGAGCAGGAGGCGCAGGGAGGAGAGCGGGTGCTGCCACGAATTCAGTATCTCGCAGAAACATATCAGAAGTCACACGCAGGTTGGATTTAAGAGGGACCGAGGCACTTGTTTACAGTTGAAAACCCCCAATCACCCCCTGACCCCGCACTTGACTAAGTGCTTCCCAGAATACCATCCCAGCATAGCGCTATCTTGGTTCCTGAGGGTCAAAGTTCAACAGGGAAAACCCCTCCTATCAATAGAAGGGAATCGTGACCAGCACCCACGCTGGTGTAAAACGGTGTACGAGCCACTCCTGGCACGGTCCCTCAAACATCCCCAACCCCAAGACATGGGGATTAACAGAAGATGTGAGATTTTCCACCACCTTTCCAAGCCAATGGCACAAACCACTCATCGGGTGCCGGCAAGAGGAGACTCAGCACAGGTACGCGCATGAGGAGAGAAGGCAGAGGGAATCGGATGGCAATAGGAAACCTAGAGTGCTGGGACTGGCAGGGTCGTAAGAGGCTTTAGGGAGAAAGAAAGAAGGGGAAAGAATAAGAAAAGGTGCCTATGCTGCAAAGCAGGGCCAAAAGCAGTCTGGATTTTGGGAAAAGTGGTGACCTGAGGCAGCGCATTGCAAACCTTTCTAATGGCCCTGGGGATCAGTGCCTAGGTAAAACCATGGCAGACCCGTGATCTGGTATCCCAGACCAACTCCATCCACACTGGGTTGACTCAGGTCATGAAATACGGCACTGTCTCAGGTTCGTTTATTGCTATGGTGTCTGCCTGCAATAGAAACATTCACAGATTCCAACAACGCAATTACAGATATCAGATTTCTAGGTGTAATAATGTTCATATATGGACAATATACAGGGAAAAAAAAAAAAAAAAAAACAACAAAAAACCAACCAGCTATCTACAAGGAGAAGATAATTTAGAAACAGGTTCAAGAAGGAAATCAAGACAATCATGGTCAAACATAGCTATTTATTTTCTCTTATAAACAGCCTTCAGCTTGTCATTGAAAAAAACCTAGAATTTAAATATTCTGTCCCATCACATACAACAATCTGTATACAGTATTTACAACTCTCAAATAAACATAGCGCAGATTTTCAGACATTCAACTTTTTTCCTTTGTAATTAAAAGCTGTTCTTATTTAAAACTAAAATATTGATCAGTGACTACCAGCGGAAGCGGTATTGGCACGGTTAGCTCACAGTAAGGGTTCTCATCTTGCACTCTGTAATTTACAACACATTTTATCCCATATATTTCACGATTCTAAAGGAGGAGAAAAGGTTAGTGTTGCTTTCATCATCTCCAATTTCTTTTTTGCCTTCAAAAATGGCCTTTTATTGAAACCTTATTCACTTTATTGCCTTCTCCTCTCTCATGCATGGCACATCAAGGCATGTGCCTCTAGGTACTAAGTAACACCACCACAGTGTAGCCAAGTAGTACCACAAGCCTTGGAAATGTATGTTTCCTCAGCAACACATCTCTGGAAAATGTTCCAAGTTGCAAATGTACAAAAATAATGATTATAGTTTAGTGGCTATAAAAATTAATTTCCCCTAAAAATACAATACTCTATGAACACTTTAGGGAGTTGGAAAGCAGGAAAATCAAAAGATTTAACACTTAAAATAATCAATCCTAGAAGAGAAGATATCCAGGGAATGATGAGGGCATCCATAAAACTGCTAGTGGTTTTAATAGTGCAGCTTGGAAAAAAATAACTGGTATCAGCAGTGAAGAAACTGGACCTGTCATAACAGGGAATCTTTTAGTGAAAGGAAAGCAAAGAGCCTGTGTTCGAGCCACAGCTTTTTAATAGCCCAGTGGAAAGGGGGTGGTTTATATACAGTAACAGAGCAGTCCAGCAGGTAGGAAGGGTGAGAGGGCAGTGAGAGAAGAAACAACTATCCAAAAGGGATGCGTTTAGAGTGAAATTGTGTCTGGTGGTTCCACATGAAGGGAAGGTGATAAATCTGGAAGGTAAGTAAAGTCCATAGCAGCAAATAGGTATCCTTACCTGTTACATGCATGTCAGGCAGACTGGGAGAGTATTCAGTTCCTAAATACTGAGTAAGGAGAGTGCTCCTCTCTAGCATAAAGTAAAAGCAAAAGTCCAAAGCTCTACATTGCATAGTAAGCAGTAAAAGAAACTTGATACTTGCAGATGGGCCACCTGCCCATGGAAACCTATTTTCTCCCTTCCGCTAGCATTCAGCTACCTGCAATGGCAGAACATGGCGGGTTTATTTTTTATGTGCATGATTAACTTGAATCCCTGCCTTGAGTTTGAAAGACTAGAACGTGACGTATCCACACCACCTCAGCAGTGCCACCACTGGCAGCGGTGGCTCAACTTGACCCGCTTGGCAGCGCCTTCCCCATCCCATCTCGAGGTAGATGAACCTCCTGAAGTTACCACTAAAGTCACTGATCTGCTCCAAGATGCCAGTGGCCGGAAACCACCACAAACCATAGGATTTAAGGACCCGCTTACATGGGAAGGCCTCAGGCAGCACTGGCAGCCCAGCCTGGCTCAACCCCACCATCACCTTCCGTTCCCAGTGACAGCAAAGCTCAGTTTTAGTTTGATGACACCACAGTCTGCTTTAACGTGGCCTGGAGCAGCGCAGGGTTTGTTCAGGATTCATTTCTCTGGGGTTTATCTGGGAGGCAAGAGGGTGCTCTCTCCTTTCCCCCCAGTAAATGCACTATTTTATCAACACATTCACTCCACTCAGACTCCATCTGTACATCATGGCAACTTTTGTTTAGCATTTCAATGTGCCCTTGCTTCAAGAGTGTAAACATGCATCAGCTTCTGGTCCCACACCTTTCTGAAGCAAAAAGCTGCAAATATAAACAGCACAGGGATACTAAATCCCAAATGCTGCATACATGTCTTCAGTATTGTTATTTTCAAGTGTTGTTGTATAATTAAACAATGTGTTAATACAGCTGTCAGGCAAATCATGATCTCCAAGCTTTTATTACAGTCCTAGGAACTAGTCTGTAACAGGGTTTTCTACTGCCAGATACTAAATCCAAAGAACACACTATCCACATGAGACTCATTTTTTGCATAAGAAATTCTAATTCTGACTGGCTGAACTGCACCAGATGCCTCTCAATTTCTAGAACTGGCTATTTAAAAGAGGAAAAAAAACACTTTCCAGAGCAGAAGTATGCCAAAAAAGAGAGCTACTGCACTGGTATCACTCCAAGCAAATCCTAACACTTCTAAATATTTTTCTCGAGTTTCTTGCTGGTACATGACACCAAACCAATGAGACAGCTTGACAGCTTCAAATCTAATGGGGGTTATCTCCCATTTAGCACATTGGAGCAGGCTTCTGCCATTCTCCTGTGTCTTGCTGTGATAAATTGAGCTCTAGCATGGGTCAGAAGGCTCCCCTCAAGTGTTATCAGCACAGGGAACATGCACACACAGCCTCTCCAGCAGCACTGACTCAACTCAGCAAAGCAGTTTTCACAGGAAAATTTACAGGACTTTTTAATATCAAACTGCATCTTCAGCACTCTTCATGCCTCTGTAAGCGGGGAATTTCAGTCATTAGATGCTCCTCAGACAGAAGCACACTCTTAAATTCGGCTTCCTGCATGACCGGAGTCCTGCACACAGGAGAGGCAAGATCCTCACCGGCTGAGAAGGGATAAGACCTTACTCAGCCTTTTTTAAATTAGGAGTTTGTTAAAATACTTGAGGGAAAGCTGTTTTTGCATCATCAGCTTAATTCAGCGTGGACTAAGGTAACTCCAATATAATCCCAACATTCAAGGAAACCACCATATAAAAGCTCCTTCCTTTGACATCTGCATATTAAGAAAACTTGGTAATGCTGTATGATATCAAAAAATTAAACATAAGGACAACTGAACATTTCACTTGTCCTTTGAGGAGATTATAATGGGCAATGACATTGATCTGCCAAGGAGCCAAACACAATACATCTTCTTGAATGGTAATGAAGTTCTGAATGAAACCAAGGGCTGTCTTCAAGACAAATGCTGAACTGCAGGTGGTTTGCAAGCAGCCTCGCTGTCTAGTATTACTGTAGCCAAACCTGAATGCAGTGAAACAAGCACATAATGCCATTTTCTAGCTCAGTAGTGGGTGCTCTCAATTGTTGTCATGTCTGTCCAGGGAGGAAAGAAAAGAGAGACTGAAGAGGTAACAAACCATTAAATCGCTTCTCCAGGAAGCAGTTTAAGGAAACCAGGAATTTAACTGTTGAAGGTATCATAGTTCTTAAAATACCCTTCTGAAATATATCATGTTAACACACAAGTAGTAATTCTAGTCTCTCAAATGAGTACATGTTTATTACTGTGCTTAGATGTTCGTCAGAGGGCTGTACTCACAGCCACTTGCATATTTCACAGGCTGCTGCACAGTATTTTCCCCTTTATTCAGCATTTTCAGTCAAGCAAAGGTGTACAAAATGTAAGCTCAACTTCTCTCACATGCTAACTGTGGCTTCACCTGTAAAGTTTAGAGGTTCAAGGTCAGTCGAGCATATGCCAGTCAGTTAAGGTCTTTGTCACTGAAGTCTAAAACTGGTGGTTTGTGTACTCACAATCTAGCAAAAGCCTGGCACCATTAACCACCACCACCTCATGTACTCTGGCAACCACTGGTACTACTGGAGAGCACACTGAAGAACCTAGCACAGATTTCTTTGAATCCAAAACACGATGGCTTTGACGATACATAAATGAACAAGAGCTACTCATATGGGCTTCTGCAATGGGAAACCTGACTGATGATAGAATTTCAGCAGGAATACCCAAGTCACTGCCTGCGGATCATTCTGGAGGTCAACTTCTCCCAGGCCGTTCCAGTATCTGGTTTGAGAAAACATAAGGCTGGAGAGGCAAAGACATGAACCGAGTGGGGGAAGGCCACATTTTGATTTGGTTTTCTCAGAACCAGAAGATGCACTTACCAAATGACAAAGCACTGACAATCCACCAGTACATTCCTGTTACTTTTCCGAACTGCTGTTCTTCCTTGGGGACGGGCTGCAATTTTAAGTGGAGGAGAACACCCATCATGCCAATGTAAACCCAAAGTGGTCCACGGAATCGTTATTTCCTCCAAGATATATCTCCTACCACAGAAAACACTGGCCACCAGAGCTCCTCCATGGAGCTTTTTATTCTTAACTTACAGGATTTTATTCTTAACCAGGTTTTTTATTCTTTACTTAGAAACATTATTTCACTTATTATTTTTCAAGCCATATCTTTCTTACTATTACCCCAGTGCACTTTTTGTTTAATATTAACTATTTTTTCTAACCATATTTGTGCAAACTAACTGTTCATTTGGCAAATGCAAGGAATCTTCACCAAAGTGACAGACCCCAGTGGATGCTTCCCTGTTAAAAAAATAAAAGCAGCTATGAAAAGCCCAAAGCAATGGCAACAGACATGTAACCACTTGCTAAGCACAAGTTGTCATTTTGACACACCTTCATCACTCTGCTTTAGCAACCAAAACTCCACCATTGCTTTTCCTTATAAGAAATACCTACTTTTGAAAAATTTTATATTAATCTCTAAAAAAATAAGACAGATATTTGTATTAAAAGCTGGAGATCACTGATTTCAGCAAGTTATGGCTTTTTTTTTTAGTGTAAGCATATATTTTCTTTTTCCCTAAAACAAGTAAGTGTCCTGGGTGTTAGTTTGTATTTTCTGTTTCCAGCAATGTTCAGTATTGTATGTGCTTTGCACCTCAGAAGTGAGTCTGCCAAGGCACTTAGAGAATGTAAGCAAGTCTTTTAGGGACTTCATAAGAATGGGCTACCACTGACACGATACAGAACCCATCCACCAGCAGAGTCAATCCCCTAACCAAGCACATTTCCTTTACAAACACTCAGCACCTCCTAAAATTCCACAATGAATAATAATGATGAAAAATAAGATTTTTTTTAAAAAAGCTATTTACCACGTGTCACTAACAGAGAAAAGATTTCCCCCAATAAAAGCACAGAAAGTGGATTTGGCTGTTTGAAGTAACAGCTCAGGGGTTTGTTTTGTTTTTTTAAAAAAAAAAACAAATGAACAAAAACCAAATACCACACGCTTGCTTAAAGAAACAAGTGACTTCAAGAAATCCTTTTTCTTTTATCTGTCCTTAGAGGTGAGTTTTTCAATCAGTTCTTGAAGAGGTGCAAGTTCTCTTCTATCAATAAGGTTGAATTCCTGCAACAAGGATGAGGAGAAAGACAGGGTTTTATACATACAGCTCTGGTGAGAAGTCTTATTCAGACAGAAGTTATTTGGTAGGAGGCTTTTAGAGCCCAGGCTTTGCCACTGCCGTATTTTCTGCCTGCCATTACCTGAATAGCAGTGCTCAACTGCCTGAAGCTTTTTTTTCCCACTTAAAGGAAGAAAAGTTAAGAAGATGCTCTTTTTCTTGGGAAAAAGGTGAAAGGGGAAAAAAGGGAAAGAAAAATGTAGCTTTGAAGCTTTGCAGCTTTTCAATCTGGCTTCTGATGCCATCCTCCCTCTTTCGTTAGGAATGCCTGTTCTACTGTACCATTTGACAGGGAACACTTTTCAGTATTCAGTTTTATAGGAAACTGAGAACTTTTACATTTCTTGAAAGCTTCTACCAGTAAATACACATAAATATGGGATAAGACACTAGCTTAGGGTCCTGGAGGTATCGATTCTCCTATGAACATACCAGCTGTTACAAAACTGAAGGGGCATTACTTTGGAACATCACTTTTTCCACAATATACCTGTAACCATAATGCTCCTGCCACACGTACCTGAACAAAAAATATAAAGTGCTTGAAAGAAGTGTTGAGGTGTGCCTCTTCTTGTAGCTGGATCACTGGATCAAAGTGCTGGTGATAAATGTGAGCATAAACTCTGAAGAGCCGCTTTAAAATTGTCTTTGCCACTGACATGAAATTTTTTGGGAATGGTACACCTACAAGTAAGAAAACAGATGGCTTATTTTCCAACGCCCATGCCATGGTCATGTCTTTTGAAAGCCACTATAACCGAACCCTACGTCTTGCACACGAAGGGCTGCTCTGTTTCACTCAGCAATTAATCTATAAATCACACCAATGTACTTGGGCTGAAGCACACCCACAAGCTCATTGAAAGACCACAGGGGATGTTTCCCTTCCTTCAGCAGACCAGTAGCTCCTGAACTTTTACCAAGACAATCTGACAATGTTTCTATGCTGAAGCCTCCTCGCTTCAGCTTCCAGCTACTAAACCTTGTTATGCCTCAGCTGAGTTCCTTGAAGAGCCTTCTCTGAGAAAGAATCTTCCTCCCATTCTGGCACGATTCAGATACCCAAACAAAGGTATCTAATGTGCTTGTAGGTGCCCTCCAAGCATCTACCTGGCCTCTGAGTGCCAATGCTGAAAAAGGGAAGCCTCTTGCAGGCTCTCAGCCTCATCAGGGGCCCTGCGCATGTGTCCAAGATACCACAGGGTATATACTCCAAGGGACACCAGATACCTTTGAGTAGGTAACTGAAATCACCTTTGGTATCAGCCACTGAGTTTTAACGCTTCTCCTGGATGAACTGGAATCAGAAATAGGTTCTCTTCCACCTGTCTTGTGCCCAGCTAAAGAGTCCTCCTTTCCACCCTGCTCACACCATCCCTTAGCCAGAGGCTACTGAATGCTTGCATGACCGCCTAAGTACTCTGAAACATGCTTTTTTCAGTCATTTCTATGAAAACAACCCAACAGCAGACCTTTGTCGTGCACAAGTTTTATTAAAATTGGTTAGGAAACAGCAACCAGCTCCTGGGAGCAATAATCTCTTGACACATCCGCAGGCTAGGAAAGATATGCATCAGCCATCTAAAAAGATTAAACCTGTCTAGTTTGTCATCAGGGAGCAGCTTCCCCAGTCAGCTCAGTTCTCCTGCAGTCTTTCCAACCACTGAAGTCCTTTCTGAAGGCCAGAGGCTAAAGCTGGTGCTCTATGCCAATTATTATTCCACCAATACTTTAAAACCCTAGCAGTAAAATTTTCATACTCCTACTTAAGCTTGCCTTGCTTACATGTACATTACATTTCCTTCACCGGCTGCTGCATCACATGGGAAGTCCATATTTAGTTGGTTACCCACTGTTGGCCTTTAAGTCTCTTTCTGAATTGCAACCTTGCAGAAAGGCATCTTCTTAAAGCCTTCTCTGCTTATCTGCTTAACTACAAGTTAAAACAATTGCCCCTTGATGTTAACAGGTACACCTGCTTTTCTGAAGAGACTTACTGACAATGTGTCAAATGCTTCAGAAAGTCTCCACAAAATAAAAGCAATTAAGAGATCTCTGTTCTTTTTTCCACAATGATCATAAGCCTAACAGTAATGGTGCACTGGAAACCTGCCAGTTAGGAGCTTTGGAACAGTCCTTCACACCTCTAGAAGCAGAGTTTCATTCTTATTATTGTTTCCAAACTGCTGGCAGACCATTATTTTCCTCCAGCTCTTCCGAAAGAAACCTCTTTAAAATGTACATCTTTCATTTTCACTTGAAAAGAAAATAAATCATTAAGTTAAGATCAAAGAAGCAATTCAGCTTCTTTGGAGGTAAAGCCTAGGAGAAGTCCTTCCTGAGGACCAAACATCTTCCCTACATCAGAAAGCTGCCAGTTTGTAGCCATTACTGCTTATGCAGTTATTTCTAAGGTAAAAACTTACCGTTCAAAATGTAAAATCAACAGATTTGATTAACAGCGTTATTAAATGGAAACAGTACTTCCCACATTGAGAACTGTTATAAATATTTAATAACATATTATGTATGTAAGTATTAACACATGGTTCAGAGTTCATGTACTACTGCATCAATTTTATCTTTAGTGATAAAAGTGCTTTTATATATGTAATGTATATTTTAAAATTTGCTCTACTTGTCAGTCATTTAGGAGACCTTTCAATGCTGTAAGATTTGTATAATCCTGTACAACTGTAATCCAAACACATTGTTAAATGTTACTTATTTACCTTACCTATTTTGGAAGGAAATAGCGTTTCATCATCCAGCTGATCCTGGACCCAAGTCATCAGGTAATCAATGTACTTTGGTGCAGAACACTTAATTGGTTTCTTTATGTTGGTCCCATCTGCCCAGTGGTACTCATATCTGGGTTGGGTCAACAACAACAACAAGGTATTTCTTAACACATGTGAATCATGCACATGAAGCCTGGAAGGCTGCTCTCCCTGCTCCTCATTACCCCCCACCCTCCCACAGCCCTTCCTTGAAACTACGGTCCAGGTGCTCCCTAGTCATCTGCAGCTGCTCTGTGCCCCACCTCCCCCCTATAATCCTGCCTTAGCCAGATCCTCTTCGCAGTCTGTGAAGGTCTTCAAAAACTGCATCCTTTACAGCACAATTCATTCACCCTTTGGTGCAAATCTCCTGCCAATATCCACATGACAGCCTGAGGTCAAACCTGCATTCCTGTATGCCAAAAGGTGCTGTATGAGTAGGTTTCCAAGTCCTGAATGGCCAATAGCTACTTAGTCTTTTTTAAAGCTTCCCCTCCTCCAAGAGTCTAGAGAAGAGGAGGCTCAGGGTGGACCTTATCACTCTCTACAACTGCCTGAAAGGAGGCTGTAGTTTGGGGGTCAGTCTCTTCTCCCAGGTAGCAAGCGATAGGTAACAGCCTCAAGCTGCGCCAGGGGAGGTTTAGACTGAATAGTAGGAAAAATTTCTTCACAGAGAGGATAATCAGGTATCGGAACAGGCTGCCCAGGGAAGTGGTGCAATCACCATCTCTGCAAATGTTCAACAACCGTGTAGATGAGGCCCTCAGTGATATAGTTTAGTGGTGGCCTTGGCAGTCCTGAGGGAATGGTCGGACTTGATGCTCTTCAAGGTCTTTTCCAACCTACTTGGTTCTATGACTCTAAGAAAAATCCATTACAGCCTGTTGAAGTGAAACATCCACTAGGTACATGAGATTCTCACACATACAAAAGCTCAGCTCCAGGGCTCAAATTGGTCAAGGTACCCAACTGATTTCTAATGTGAAACTTCACCCACTCCCTAGCACTGAGCTTCTCTTCACCTCCACTGGCAGAGAAGAATTGCAAAGTGAGTGGCAATGCCCAGCCAGCCAGACACATTACACTCCTAAAATTTAGCTAATTTCTTTATATTTCAAAATATTCTTATAGATTTTTTCATAACTAAAGGCCAAGCTACATCAGTTCTTGCAGAGATCTCAAATTACGTTTGTATTAGAGACAGGGAAGAGATTCCGAGGTAGGTTAATATCTAGGAATACTCTTGCACAACTGGAAGCTGGTATAAAATGCCTTTCAGCTAACAGTTAGAAAAAAGCTTCTAGTCTAACCAGTCCTCCTTAGGAAAGGTTCATATCTGAAGATCTTTTGCAGATTCTTCTGAACCATGCAGCGAACCAAGGTTCAGAAGAATCTCAGTAACTGGAATCTCAGTTTCAAGTTACACCACTGGCCCACTTGATGGTTGCAGACCAGTAACTGACTTGTAGATTAATTCTTCCATCTGTAGATAAGCTGATACCACGCCTTTACAAACCACTGACATGACTCTGGAACAGTCAAACATGTGCTCTCTTTACCCTTTTCCATCCATAGAGCTAGTAATGTTCACATCTCATGCTCTATTTGATTGTTATTTCTTAGGACAGCAGTAGCACGCCACAGTGTTTGGGCTGCAACCACCTTCCCTTGCTATTTCCAGTTAGTACTGTGTGGACACTGCAGAAGGTGTTCTATTTTAAAGATCACACACCTCATTTTATGCAAAGCCTCACCCTATCTGATAAATCTGGCTCCTGGTTTTGTTTAATAAATTCAGTTTTGTCAGAACAGTATCTGGGAGAACATTGTCACAATAAACAACTTTACAAGTGATCACGAGCACACTGCTCACAATGGTATAAAAAGTTCCCATTTTTCTAACAGCAACAAATCAGAGTCTCTGGAAACATTTTCACATTGCATCTCAAACACATGCAGAATTTCCATAGACACTACCACAGCATGCCTGGATTTCTGAAAAATCAGTATTTCTCACTACCCAGCACTACCTAATACTGAGGTTTAAGTGGTATTAACATAGGACAGGTACCAACACTCAGTTGAGGTGCCAGTTTCGGCCTGGAGACAAAGAAAACAAATGGAATTGGACACTAAAAATCTCATCCAAATAACACATATCCATAAGAAGCCTCCTTCTCTCCCCACCCCCCAATACTATGGCTTAACTCTGTACATTTTAGAGGAAGGAATGCCAGAGAAGGACCCTTGAAGAAGCTCTAAAGTGAAAAAAAAAACCCACAAAGAGAAATATTTCCCCCAGGTTAGAATCATCTGAACTGCTACAGGAAATGAAGGGTAAAAATCACATTTCTAGCTCAAGCTTCTGATCAGACGCCTACAGTTCTAGTGATAGAAACTAACGGACTTTATCGTGATAGGCAGCTTCCCTACAGAAAAATACATGTTTAGAAACCTCTAACAGCTCAGTTAGAGGTTCTTAAGGACAATCAAAACACTGTGTCAAGGACAGAGAAAAAATACAGTTCACTCCAGCAAGCGCAGGGGAAAAGCTAAGAACTCCCAACGACTCTGGTGGAATTCTCTCATGCTAACAAACAAGTTATTTGCCATCTATAAACAGAAAACCCAACTGTGCTTCTCAAACAAGAAAATATCCATATATATATATATAACCAGCACAGGACCAGCACCTCCACCACACAGCCCCAGTTTTGACATCCAGCTTTGCAAAATGCAGTAGCGACGTCCCTCCTTTGGGCTCTTACTGAACACTTGTAACTAGGAAGGAAAATAAAGAAAATCCCCATCACCCAATGCTGGTTAATAAACAAAGTACTTCTGTGGAGGTTCTTAACTTATTATCATACCTGCTGCACTGATGGTGATCCTGCAACTGACGTAAGAATAGCACAAACCAAAAAGGTTCCAAAACCCAACTAGGTTAGATTGGGTAAGAAATGGTTGGTCTTTACTGAAGTGAAAAGAATGGACCATTACTCTGAATGATCATGTTTTGGGACAAATTAAACCAATACTTTATTCAAATTGTTAGACAAGGAGCTGTACGGCAGGAGAGGGAGAGCTGTTCTTGATCTTTATGTCAATCCTGAACTAACTCAATGTTCTGCCCCCTGATAAAATCTAAGTCAGCACTCCTTACAACAGTCAAGTCCCTCTTAAAGGGGTTTTGAAGACAAAACACCAGCACCCAACAACATACAGGAAACATTACACTTCCACTCTGTTACCCTCTCACTTCAGATATCTGGTTTAACTTCTCCATAGACTGCTACAAGTTTGTCAGTTGTACCTTGAAAATTGTGACTGAGCCACAACTTTGAACAGTCATCTCTGAATGCACCAGCACCTTACAACCCTTTCTCAAGACATCAGCCATAAATACTTCTCCAATGGAACACAAAAATCAGACTTTAAAGCCACAGAATGCTTGCTGTTTTGGTTCTCCCCAGCTACTCATGCTGTGGCCAATCTAACCTGTTTCAAACAACCTCATTTAAGTTGTTTCAGATAACTCATACCGTTTCTCTGAAAGAGGTGAAAATGAAGCCATGGATGTGAGCAGACAGCAACCTGCAGCCTAGAAGCACTAATGAGTACCTAAGGCTCAATGCCTCTTCAATGAACATAAACTGAGCCAGAAGAGGACAGGACACAGGTGTAAGAACCAGAAGAAAAACCCCGTAAGTCTCAGTGTTTTCATGCTCACAGGTTCTCCAGCAGTACTTCCCTGAAAACAATGTTTTAAGCAAAAGCAAGCCACACTCACTTCAACTAAAGAACGAGATCACCTAATAAAAATCTTGTCAGAAAGCATCTTCAAGCATCTCTTTCCTATACTGCTTCATAACTATTTGAGGTCATATATTTCTGGCAATGGTTATCAGCCTCTTTGGAGAGAAATTCTTTAGTCTGGCAACCAGACAGCTAAATCTTTAATAATTAACCTCCACCCCTAAATAACTGCTTCTCAGCAGGCAAACAATAAAGCAGAGAAATATTTTCATGCTCTTATCTAACAATTAAAGAGTCCGCTCTGCACACCAAAGTACAAAGCAGACAATGGGCTATGGTATTGCACAAGTTCCTTTGCATACTGGTGAACTTTCTCTCCTTTCGTACTTCACCCCTTCCCATGCTGCAGCAGCAGGTCTGTCTGCCCACACTGGTTTGGCATTTGGCATCGTCCGTTTTCAGTTCAGGATTGTAGTGCCAAAGCCTTTCCTGGTCCATCAAGCTGTTTCTAACTAGAAGAGCTCCTGCCCTCTCCATCTTGCCTTCCCAGCAGCAGCCCTGGTCCATGCTCAGCTCTCCACCAGCAATTCCTGACTTCACACAGTAACAGGAGGAGGAAGTGGAGGAGAGGACTTGGTTTCGCTTTTGTTTATTTAAAAGGAAGCAGCGCCCTCCCTTGCCACTCACTGAGAAACACAGGTATTTTCCTCTGGAAGATACTTAAGCAACTGGAGAGCAAGAAAAAACAGACATGTTGGATGTCTGTACAAAAGCATAAGCAAGAATCAAAGAAGTGAAACCTCACTGAGGAACAGGGTAGTGGATTCTTATCCAGTCTACTAAAATCTGTAGCAAATTTATTTCTAAATAACACCTAAAGGAAATATTTTGGTAATCCCCAAGTGAATGTTTGCCAATAAAAACTTCAGATCTTAAATTAAAAAGCCCTCATTAACATTTCAGTAAAAAATAAAATTAAAAAAAAAATTAGTTTGATAATGAGTTTACTTCCCAGGACTAAGAAAAACAAAGAAAAAACCCTACCCTAAGAAAACCCACCTTTTCATTCCCTATTCCCTTAAAGGTTCCAGTTTCTCATCCCTTCATGGGTAACAGGAATCACAGAATCACAGACTGGTTTGGGTTGGAAAGGACCTTAAGATCATCCAGTTCCAATCCCTGCCATGGGTAGGGACACCTTTCACTAGACCAGGTTGCTCAAAGCCATGTCCAACCTGGCCTTTAACACTGCCAGGGATGGGGCAATCTGTTCCATTGCCTCACCACCCTCACAATAAAGAACTTCTTTCCTACATATAACTTGAACTCCTGTTGAAGTTTAAACCCATTCCCCCTTGTCCTGTCACTACAGTCCTTAATGAAGAGTCCCTCTCCAGCATCTTTGTAGGCCCCCTTCAGATACTGGAAGACTACTATGAGGTCTCCATGCAGCCTTCTCTTCTCCAGGCAAACTTTCTCAGACTGTGTTCATACAGGAGGTGACCAGCCCCCTTATCCTCATGGCCCTCCTCTGAACTTGCTCCAACAGTTCCATGTCCTTCTTAAACTGGGGACACCAGAACTGTATACAGTAACCCACAGAAGTTATCTTATCTTTGGCACTTGTCTGAGGTAGTATCAAGTTCTCAAGTGCAAAGTCATCTAAAAAATTGCATTTTCACAACAACACATGAAAAAAGACCTTACTTTGGGCCAGCAGACATCACGGGGCAGCTCTCTTCTGTGCAGAAGTCCGTAATGGTTCCGTACAGCATATTGATCTGGTTGAAGAAGTCGACAGCTGTAAAAGCATTTAGACCATCAGTTAACAATCTGCACTTTAACAGCAACACAAGCTTCCCGCAGCCTTAACAGCACACATTGCTCAGAGGGTCCTGGAATGCTTTTTGTGAAAAAACTTCACTGTTATCACTTTTTAAGAAGTATCATAAAGGAGATGCAGAATGCAACCACCAATGTCCTACACCACCAATAGCAATGACTATTCATCCTGCTGTCAGGTTACTGAAGAAGAGCCTTGCTTTCAAAGAGTACCAAGTATTGTGCCTGCCCAATCAAATCTGCCTTCCTTGCCTAACTCTGTTACAGAGACATACACGTTTGCTGTAGTGAGACGGAAATTGGCATCCCAAATGTAAGCACTAGCAGATATCAGGTACTGTGAAAGGAACTGATGGCTGAAGGAAGGCGAGTGTTAAATACCGCAGCTCCTTAAACTTCAAAGATTACACGAACATCATGGTAGCAAGTTACAGCTATTGTCCAGCAGATGCAAGATACGAGCCACAACTGTGTCATGCAACTTCCCAGGTATTAAGAAAGAGAAGCAAACAAAAACTGGTATGGCATGCTCCTAGCACAGCTCATCTCTAGCAACAAAATCTGGGTGGGTTTTCTCCCCCCAGCACAGCTAAAGCAGAAAACAGCAAAACAACATTGGGAAAGTTAGACAGCAGTTACAGAGGCCCAGGAGGACTCCTACAGCTTATTCGGGCAAAGGGAGGAGGCAGTTAACACTACCAAAGACAGGAAAAAGTGGTTATAGACAGCCCTTGTTCCTTAAGTGTACACAAGAACTGTTAATTAATTTTCCATTCCCTGCTCCCAGTGGAAACCACAGACCAATGTTTGCTTCAGGCAAGCATGATCCCAAAACACACACAGACATCCACAAGATGACTGACTGTTGCAAATCCCAAACTCCAAGTCTCAAAAGGCCAGGAGACACACCACCCCATCCACCACCAACAGCCAGCAGTTTGCAACAACCAAGAAAAACCAAGAACCTCCTTTCCAGCACGTGTAAAGCTGTACAGTGTCTCTGCCTATTTTCATTTCCTCTTTTTACTCATTGTTCTGAAGTTTTGAGGGCTTAGACTATTTTTTCCAAGTGCTTTTCTATTGGAAAAAGTGCACACTGCCTGGTGTTCTATTATAAAGATATGGGCAGGATGTACTTACCAAATTAATTTTTTGGTATTTCAAATCAAGGACATTTCAAATTAAACTCAAACCAAACTGATTATAGAGTTTTTACCTTTCTATTTTTTAAACTTATTTCAAAAATCTACATGTACACCAACTCACTGCCAGAAAACATGAGTAAGGCTAAGAGTTGAGCAAGGAGCAGAAAAGCAGAGCCATGCTTTCCTGTGCTTTCACTATTGCAAAGGTCAAACCCAACGACATTAAGTCCCACATTTTATCTCCTTATTAGATATCTCAATCAACAGAAGGGGCTCACTGCTACCATTAGCTGGTACTAGGTGTGGTAGAGGGATGCTGTAAATGAAGGGAGAATGTAATCAGTTAATCACTTGTAAACAAAAAAAAAAAACAAATCACACACCAACAACATTAGAATTCTACTCTGCTGCAAGAAGGCACGACCAAGGACCATTTCATTACAGAATGCAGCTGTTACCCAAAGGCAGCTCCCACTCTTTTTGTCATCCAGCTCGTTTAGCAGTTAAGTCATTTGGGAAGGGAAAAATGCCACTGCCACAGATAGAGAAGAAGAGACAGGGAGGGAGTGAAGAAAGCACCGAACGGGAAGAATGCCAGCAACATCAGAAGCCTCTTTAGTAATGCTTACTCAGAAAAATGGGATGGCTTTTTTTTTTCTAGACAGTTTTGCAATACCATATGAATAGACTTTTGTAAAGAATGGTGCCAGCAATTTCATCATTCCCTGGAAGCAGAAGCAGGTCATATACCAGAGCTCTGTGTGGCTCATTCAGAACTGAAGGTTGAAATCAGTATGACAGTTTCACTTCCTGAACATGTCAAAGAGCAAGAGGAAACAGAACCACAATTAGAAGACATTTCTCTTGAGCATAATTTATACTTCATTGCAATGCACAATCAATACCATGCAATCACAGAAACAGGCCAAGTCAAAGACCTGAAAGATAACAAAATAACCAGATAGGGCAGAGAGTCTAGCAGCCAGAACTCCACATAGGCTACAGAGCATGACAGAACTTGGGTTAATCCACTCTTTAAGAGTGGAAGACAGGCAGCAAGTTCACGCAGCAGGGAGAGGAAGGAGGAAACATGGTCAGGCAATCAGAAAACACTAATTTCGGCCTCATTGTTTGACCTGACCTAGCATGAAGCACAGGGTTAGGACAAACAGCTTTAGAGGAAGCAAAAATAATGACATCAGACACTTACCAGAGCAAAGGCTCACAACTTGGTAGGAAAACAAGGAAGGAACTAACGTTAGGAACATTGTAAAGATGATCTCTGGGTTTGTTATAGGCAAAAGGAAAGCCAGGCCATACACACAACCGTAGTCTTTAGCATCATTTAAGGTCTTCACGCTTAACTAAATTAAGAGTTTATGCTTAGCTCAGAGAGGGTTGACTATACTATTGGGTAAGAACCCCAGCTGGAGAAGAGCTAGATTAAACATATTAAGATGGCACTGACAGGCTACTTTCTAAAAACAGCAGTGAAACTTCTACTTCAGCACTTGTTTGTGATCTAGTGCTCAGAGTTTAAGCACTAAGAGGAAGAATTATTTTGTTAACAGGAACATATTTTTTACACAAAGAGATTAAGAGTGTTTTGTCTCTGGGAGACATACTGCATCTGTCAGCTCTACACAGTATTACATTCACCTTTCTCAATCACAGCAAGTGGTGCACAGAGGATAGAAGACACCCTACTAGAAAGGAGTACAGAGTTGTCCTCCCACTAGTGCCTACCCACATTCAACACCCCCCATTAAGAAAAAAAAAATGAGCCCACTTACTGTTCACTGCAACCCATTCATTTAAATCTTCCCCCTCTGGAAGCATAACGGCCATCCGGAGATTACCACTTCCCAGCGTAGCTTCTGCATGCTTTAGCAGCTCGTACTGGTGAGACCCCTCTGGAATATTCTTCTTTGGTTTGAAGGTTTTGGAAGAGCGACTACCACTGTGTTAGAGGAGGAGATATTTAGAGAACTCATGGAAAGGAAAAAGAAAGAAGCAAACAAGGCACGCATAAGCACAGGATTAACATTAAACACTTTCCCAATCCCGTATTTTCATGTGGAAAAAGGATATTTGACACAGACTGGGATGCAAAAGTACAGGTGCTTTGACTTGTTTGAAACAGTTAAATGATTCTCCACTGCCCTGCCCTCTCACCTGCTCACTCTGCTGTTAAGCCAGCCAGACAAGTGGGATGCTAAGGCTCCCTTCCCTCTCTGGGCAAACTGGATCATGGGGAAGGTGAGATCGGAAATATTTCCTTCCCCAGAATTCGGACAGCTGCTTATCAAGGATAGCACCCAAGCAAAACAGAAACCTTCTTTACTCTGAACACTCAGAAAGCTTACCTTGGTTTCTATTTAACAAAAAATCCCATGTTCTAACATCCACCTTCATCAGACATGAAATGTCATCGCACCTACAAAAGTGTAGTAAGGAGGCATGGGCCTGTTCAGAGCTCTGATTTTCCAAATGAGGTATGATAAGTAATTACTATTAACCCCTCAAAACCAAGCTGCTAGTATTTAGGAAAGTATACTTTCTGCAGGCCTAGCTGATCCAGAATATTATCTTACCTACCAATGTAAAGTAACTTTTCCACTATCTGGTATTGTTTATGAACTTGGCTTTGAAAACACAGTTGCTCAAAAATACATTAACACTTTAGCTGTTGCTGATACATTTCGACATTTCCCCTGAACTATCTCTGCCATTTTCCCCTGGTGTCATAGCATACAGACCTTTCATCCCCCCAGTTAGTAAAGAACTAAGGACGACAACTTTTACAACTTTCATATAAATAATTTTCTTGCCTGTAATTTTGTTTGGAAAACATGGACTGACTTAGAAAAAAATTTAGACATTTGAATTTTAAATGGTGGCAGCGAGCCTGGATGTACTTTATCCCTTAACATGCCAGAAGCACGCTGTGTAAAATTACGTATTTGCAAAAAACTGTCAAATCAGCCAGCATTTTTGAGTGGTCTAGTGTATGAGCTGAGATTTCGGTCAGAAAAGGAAAACTGAGCTCCGAATTCCAACGGAAGAAAGTGGAAGCTATGTAATCCAGACAGCAGAGTTTTCACGGCAAGTATTATCCAGTTCTCATTTCTTTATATAAAAGACTTGGACAATTTTTCACCATCTCTCTACAGGTCTAAACAGAAATTTTTATTAGTGAGGCATCAGTGTTCTCTCTCCAGCTCACTAAACACTTAAACCACATGTTGAACACATGACGGTTGTACCTTCTCATTGCGCAATGCTAGCGCAGCCATGCTGTCACACAGAAGCACTTCAAGAAACTTAAGTCTGCATGTCATTCCCCCCACCACGCCACACCACAGCCATCAACAGAAAATTAATTATGATCTCTTATTTCTCGAATTCCAGACACAAACAGCTCTAGCAGACACAATGTGTAACAAAGAACAGAACAAAAACTGTTCTTTCCAAAATACATGACAGGTGATTGCGAACATCTCATTTGCCAAGCATGTGACAAAACTGCCCAACAGCTCACCAAGTTCAGTTTAGACCTTAACAAGAGCAATGAAGAAGAAAACATACTGAAACGGGAGATAGAATAATGAGCTTTGGCCAGGTAACAACACCTTTTCGCAGGTAACAGCATCTTTGCAGGTGCATCTTTGGGAATTGAAGAGACCCTACAAGTCTGTTTGGTTCAAGATTTACACGGTCCTGGTGCTACCCTGACTGCAGCAGCATCCTCCCCCTTCCAGCCTCCAGAGTTTCCTCCTGTTTTCTAACCTGATAAGGAAGCACTTGACTGGACTAACAGGGATCACGGAATGATACAGTACAACAAGCCACATACATTCACACAGACCGCAGAGCAATACTAATGCAGTCAGATACTAAATACAACTATGAGCCCGAAGTCGGAAGAGGAAACATACGGCTCCCATATATATTCTGTTACAGGACCTTGCTAACATGCAGCCAGTCATTTGCATTTCACCCTATGCAAAGATACCAGATCCAAATCTTAAATAAAATAATTGCCTCCCAGTGGGAGTATGAAGCTTCTATGGCTCAGGGAGTTCCCTTCACTTCCCACCCCTCCAGCCACCTGCATTTGATGCCAGGCCAGTTTCAAACCAGCTCTGACAAGAAAGCAATCAAAAAAGAAACCCCACCAAGCAAAAAAACACTTCAGATCTTTCAACTGACTACTTAAGAGACACAAATTTTGATCTTTGGGAACATATCCACTTCATAGCCACCATGCTAACACATATCTAATACAAACCTATACATCTGGCAATTGCCTTAGTGTATGATCACACAGACAGGACAGACACAAGGTAATATTCAGAGCAACTGAAGAGCAAGAGAGACCGGTATTGTTATCATTCCACATCTATCAGTGTAGGCAGAAGAAAACTAGCACATGCTAAGCACAAGCACAGCATTTCCTACCTTGCTAACTAGACAATGGGGAAACCAACTCCTAATACTTTTATAAAAAGCAAACCAAAGGTTTACAGAGACCTACCCCCACTCCAAAGCTCAAGTCATTCATTTATCAGAAATAAGAAAGTAAGAGATCCTTCCTTGCTGCTTACATACCCCCAATTCCTAAAACTTGAGTCTTCCTTTTACCATGTTTCAAAACTTAACATACATCAGCCTCTCTTCTGCAACACTATCATTTTCATACAATCATCAAGAATGAAAAACTTCACTCCTGTGACTGGTCTGGTGAAGTTGCCCCATGCAAAGTGTGGAAGTTCATTATACAAACTACTACTGGGCATGTGCAGCTCCCCAAGCTGATAAAGAAAGCTCTACCCAGATACAGGGAACACTTACCACTTAATCCCTGCTATTCCCTTTCCAGAATCACTGTTTCCTTCCCATGACCTGGCAAAAGCTGTAACAACACAATACACAATGATTTGCTCCCATCAACCATTTTAAATAAGTCATTTCATATCTGCCTCCACTACTTCTCTGATCACTACATCTCAAATCCAGCACGGCCATCCTAAGACAGCAGGAAATGGTTTCATGCAAAAGGCAGGCAGGCATCCAAAAGGAAAAGCAATTAGGATAAATGCAGGCTGCATTTATCGTCGTGTGCTATGGAAATATCTGCAATTTTGGCAATAACTTATGAGAATTCCATGCATTTATGCAGTTCACCATATGTGAAGCTGGTTAACTGCATGCACTGTCATACATTCCTTGATACAAACAAAAGCTCAGGGACTCAACAACCTAATACAGCTTCCCTAACACAAAACCCTTACAGACATGTTTGCTCCTGGGAAGTCTGCTTGTAAATGTTGCTGCAAACATTATTTCAACTACCTTACTAGTTCATAAACTCTCCTATTATTTAACCAAAACCCATCATCGTTTATTAACAACTTAGCACCATCAGTAAACTAACCTTTCAAATGGTTACTTTACTAAGTAGTCCTACTTCCTCACGAAACCCTGCCCACACCAGCATCTTATTCCTACTATCCTACAGTAGGATTCCCAGTGCTGAGCTGACGGTATCTTAAAAAAAACCCAAAAGAAATAAGTAATGCTTTTTTTTTTTTTCCTATTATGTAAATCTGTTACATGTGACAGATTTAAAAATCTTCTTGTTCCAGGTCTATTTCCTCAACTCCTTGAGCATTCAGGGAAAAAGTTAACTTTAAAGAGATGTCCTGATTGAGTGTGACACTTAATTTTCACCTACATTCCATAACAGAATTAGCTGTATCTGTGTGCTTTTTCTCTCAAGACCCTGAAATGCTCCAAGCTTGTGTGCAGCACCTGCTGCCTTTCTTTCCCAGTTAGTTCTTTGAATCCTCCCTCAGTTCTGAAACATTACATTAATGCAGAAGCAAACCCTCAGAAATACCACACTGAAGATCCTATTTTCCTTGGGCATAAAAAGGTCATAAAATGGGGCACATGATGCATCACCTTCACTATTTGTCACTACCAGTCTCTAGCCTGTCAAGAACAACTGGCTTCTCAAAAGATTCTTGCAATTCCAAGGACGTTTTACTCTCTTCACTCCCACATCTACCATTTCTAGCAAATTATGCCCTTCTATTTTTATAGGTAAGTGCAGCTACAGCAGTGTCAGATGCAGTTTGACCTAGCACTAAATCAGGAAACGTGTCTGAAGTGATTCACTCCCTGTGTCAGGACAACCACTGAAGCTGGCTTGGAAGCCACACCTCCGAGCCACAAGAAGCCCAAACACTTCTTGGCCTCACACAGACGTCACAACTTGCTTGTAAGCAAGAACACAACACTTCCTCCAAAGCTGTAATTTTATCTAGTCATCTGCTGACAAGGAGGGTTATTAATGATGTACATTCTGCAGGCTGCTCTGTCTTAGGTTAGCAAAATGGTGTTTCTAGAAGAAAGGCAAATTTTCAGGCATCCTGCTGACACTTCACTTCCTGAGCTGCCTCAGCAGCCCACTTCAGTTTCAAACACAGCTCTGGCAAATTTTTTACAATCAAAGCCATTAAATATCCAGCTTAAATTCTTGATACACTTCTTGTTAATTGCAGGAAAGGATCCACTTAAACCTTCATGTTCCTAGGAGAAGCACCTTGGCTAGCCTGGCTTATACCACCTCATCCCCAATTATTTGTGCACTCAAGTCTCTTAATGGAGCTTTTAAGTATTTCTGCGAAGTCTGCTGCATACCCAGGGAAGCCTGAATTAAAACTAAAAAGTTTAGGCTCCTTATGCCTAACACTTCAGGCTTTACAGCTTGTTCTTACCACAGAACTAACCTCAAGCTCTTACTGTTGTGTCTAACACTGCTCAAGCTGACAAGCAAACAAACCAAGCATCCTTCACAATCAACCATAAGGATGCAGATCAAAGCCCAAATCCTGCCTCCACCCAGGCTGCCAATCTATTCCTTCTGCAGCAGCATCACAGCCTAAACCACTGAAATACCCAAAGTGCTCCAAGGTCTTCCTCAAATTTCTCTTGAGGGAACAAAACCAGACCAAGTTATCCCATAATTCACTAACAATTCATTACAGCACCTTAAATTAATGCAGTACTTAGGCAGTATGTGATTACTATACCATTGGCAAAATGGAAGAAGAGACGCCACCTGGAGAAGACAGAAGCATCTGAAAGCCTTTTTTTTCCCTGCACACAGAGTTGCACATCACACACCAAACTGACATGTTTTACAAGAAATTTAAAGATATTATTTTATAATACCACAAGCACTCAACTTCCATGGAAGGTATAGAGAACACTGCTCCTCCAACCTGCTTCAGGCTACCTGGAGGCTCAAGAAGACACTGCTGCAATTCCCATCAATCATTTCTTACAGGCTCCTCACTGGATAGTTTTATCAAACACTGGAAAGGACAGAAATTTGCCCTGGGGAAAAATAAATAGAAAATGCTGCAGTGGCACCATTTTCAGGATACACCTAATACCTATATTCTCCTAACTGGCATATAACGCTGAGGCTATGGGATATCATCTTTCTTTCACCACCACACTCCAAGTGAAACATTTGAAAGTGCTCAAGAGATTCTCAAAAAGATGAACTCAAGACAGTATGCAGAACATTCATCTGGGGCATGGAAACTTTTTCATCTTTCAACCTCTGCTTTTTCATCTTCAAAGGCCTTTGTGAGCATTAATTAATCCTCACAACCTATCTTTGAAGTCGGCATCATTAGCATCCTGTTAGCTACACGGAAACCAAGGCAGCAACTCATTGCCAAAGACCAAGGAGTAGATTTATCAGAGAAGTCCTGTGTTTTAGTTCTGTACCTCGTCTTTCTCCTGCTGCTTCTCTTTGTAAACCCTGATGCACAAACACTGGAAGGCCAGAACCAAATTCCAGAAAAGCAAACACTTCAAGCCTTCAAACAATAATATGGAGCTTCAAATGATAACAGCCTGCTAAGAACAGACACACAAGAGTATGACCATGTTAGTTTCCGAGAGCCAATGCATCACCATAGAAATTAAAATGAAAACTCAAGCTACTTTTTGGCAATCGAGTCAATAGTGGCAGTATTTAAATGCATTTTCCCTGAGACAATCACAGCACCAGAAGGACAGCAGGTAAAATAAAGTGGTACACATTCAAGAAATGCACTGACAAGATTTAACATGAGCATTTCTATTTATTAAACTGAGCAGTCACAACATTTCTGTTTTGAAGAAAGACAGTGTGTGAGCCAGGCATTATTTTCTTCAGCTCATACAATATCAAGTTGTTAATTGTTTTCCAGTCAAATTCCCACTCATTAATATGCCTGTCTCAGTCCTCAGTCAGTTCACTTTAATTTGGAGGTAACAAACCCGATATAAGATTACAGGAAGCAAGCATTCCACAACCCTTTGTTCTTTTGACATACCACTATGCAGCAGGTCTCAAGTCAAATGAAGTGGCCACCACCTTAGGACAGAGAAAGACATCAAAGAATAAGAAATCCCAGAGCCCAGCTACTCAAGAGCTACAAGCAGTTCTGCAATTGCTGTTCTATTCCCTGATGTTGCTTCCCATGAAGGAGAATCTGAGACCCCCTGCACAGAGAAGGCTAACGGTTTGAAATGAGACATGATGCTGTCAATCCTGCCAAACAGAACTGAGAAGCCTGAAGTGCTCCAGGACAGTACAATACTGGGTTTCAACTCAGCATTAAGAGGTATCTAAAGGCTGTTCAACACTGTTGAGTTAAAAGTGAGCATGCATACTGGTAAGAGGAGATTCTAAATGCACAAGCTGATAGGGCTCACCCTGAAAAAATGTCCCTGTGTATATTTTTCAGATACAGTCACTGTATTATCCTGAATACTAACAAAAGCAACATGCTTCTAAAGAGCACTCTCATCTGACAAAAATAGCTCACAAACATCAAGCTGTAAAAAGTGTAATTCCCTTCACATGGAAGGAAACACAAACTCTGCCAAGATAACTAAGTAAATCAAAGCAGCCTGTATGGGAAAAAATCAGGAGCTGCCAACTCCTTACACACCATAGCTACTCTCCCAAAAGGTAAGGCATTGGTTAGAAAGCAATTCCAGGCCCAAGGTTTTTGTGTTGCTTTGTTTCTTTGGAGGTTTTTTTTTTAAAGAAATAATTAGGTGGACTTGAATAATTTCCACAGACACATGGTCATTCCTAGAGAAATGGAATACATGTTGTTGATTGCTTATACACTCTACTGTAGAAAACAGTAACCAAAAATACTTAGATCAATGGCACACAACTCAAGTTTGCCAGAGTAGCCAGGATGACATAGAACAATTATATAAATTGTTTACTACACTTAGAGGAAGTCACTGAAATTAGAAACATGATAGTTATGAACGGTGAAAAGCAAGAGTTGTTCAGAAACAGCTCTTCCCAAAGCTAGCACTGCCCTTGGTAACACAGGGCCTCCACTTTGTAAGGAATGTCTTTGTTCGATTCACTTACCTACTGCCTGCCCAAGCCAAAGCCAGTTGCCAAGGCTACAACAGACGATACCACTAGCAGGCTTTCTAACCCAAGGGCTCAGAGCCAAGTTACTTCTTGACAGACCAAGGGAATTTAAAACAGTGTCCTTATCTTTCAGCACATGGACTTGACAATGATGGCAATACAACACAGATTATTCCTAAAAGAAGAGCTTTGTCAGATGTCTGGAAATGGAATAAATACAAATCCAGACAAAACTTCAGATCCCGCTTTTTTTCTTTTCAGTGAAACACCGTTACCCATCCTTCCTCATCCCACCCATTTTTTTTTGCTACACCATGGAGTAAATTCAATTTCTTGTAGGCTTTTTAAGCTGTGTTTCTCATGGGGTACAGTGAGTGTTATCACTATAACTGATTTGAAGTAGTGTCTTCTTCTACCAGAGTACTGACAGTGAAGCAGGTACTGTTACAAATTTTTTGATTCTCTAGCCATTAAGATGGGAATAAAAATCTGGCTTCCACTTCTTGGAAAACAATTGTCTTCATATACTGAAGTTCTACATAGGATGGTGTGACAGGAAACAGATGAAAAAGCCATCATCTCATCAATAGCTCATAAAAAATACAAATATCTTTATACACAAGACTCCACATGTTAAAACAGCAGAAGTTTATCAGATGATTCACATCCAGTAAGGAGAAAGTTATTTAAGGTAGCCTTAAGGAACAGTTTTGCTTTTGCTTGTCCCAACCATCACCACCCAGTGCTGAAAGCTGTCATAACACATCCACATTCTTAAAGTACATTTTTTTTTCTTCTATATATACAGAGTCAGTCAAATCAAGCAAACATGGGATTCGACTAGCAGAAGTCACCACTTCAGCACACAGCTGAAGACCAGCTTTTGCTGGCTTAGCTGTGACTCTGGGACAGGGAACTGGCCCCTGGGAACCGGCTATTTACCTCTTCCCTCTGACACATGGCCTCACCTGCCCTGCAGGAGGACACTTTGTGCCAAATCTACAGAGATGTTAGATGGCCACAGGCCATTTTCCAGCCAGACACCTACACTTCTCCATGTCTCTCCACCTCCATTTTTCTGTCTGCAAGCTCAGAATGTGCCTGTAAACAAGGGGGAGGTGTTACATTACAACCCTCCTGTCTACTACAACCCCACCCATGTAGGTGGCAATGGTGTTCCTGCTGTTCACCCAGTTGGATACAACCCTTCTCCCAAGTAATCACAATTTCTAATGCAAGGAACAACCAAGCATCCAGAACATCATCCTGTAACCAGGAAATTATCATCAGTTTGCTATGCTCACACACAAAATAAATTCCCTTGTTTCATTTACAACATGTTAATACATTTTCATCTCCTGGAAAATCCTCAAAATAAACAAAGCAAGTCACAGCTGCCCTCCCAGGATACTACCAGAGCTGTGCCTGTGCTCTCAGAAACACAATTCAACTAATTCCCAGAGCAGCCAATGGCTGCGGAAGTGACTCAACTTCTCAAGCCTTGTCCTCTGTAGGACACAGCCCTGCTCGCACCGCAAGGATAGGGCGGGCCACAGTCACAAAAGCAGCATGCGAGAGTAGCCAGCAGAGGAAAAACTTGGGTAAAAAAAGGAAGGAAGTGCACATTCAGCCAGGGATGCTCTAGTCACTTGCAGAGACGAGCAGGCAGACAGCAGAGAACAGGAACGTGTCTGCGATATAAAACATGGCTCACTCTGCATGTTTTATCCATGTCACTGTTCTGCTGATCCCCAAGCTCCACCACAGATTTTTTTCCAAGAGCTTTAAGATCAATAACCACCACTTGAAACAAGTTTTCGTACCAATTTAAAAGGAGGAGGTTTTTAGCAGAGACATAAGGAACTCCACATATTCTCCTCTGACACCCATGTGAAATTGTATCATGTGAGAGAAACCACAATTACCCAGAAGGTTTTGCTGGATGCTCCCAGGTAGCCACTGACCACCTCAAGGCAAACACAATGCTGTGTTCACTCACAAAACTTCTGTCTGATTACAAACAGAATGAAATTTCTAAGAAAACTGAGGACTAGTCTTGGCTGTTTTGTTAGGTACTTTCCATCAGATCCAGATTCCTCAGCTGTTTCAATACTAACATTTACTGTGTACATACAGACATCATGAAACTGCAGGGCATAATCAAAACCAGATTTATTTCTCCAGATTCTAATATCCTAATATTTGTGTACTACACTTTACAAGAGCAGGCTACTAGCAGCTTTGCGGAAGCTCAAAGTATTCCTTTCTCTCCAATGGCTTTGTTTTTTCCTGCAGATCCCAGAAATAAGAGTTCAGCATCTTTACCATTTCAGTCACTAATTAAGCTCTCAGCAAACTCAAGAGTGCTATTTTCTCACTAATGTTCCCCTCTTTTCTCAGGAAACCCTTTTTTCTGTCAATTAGCATTAGCTCACTTAAAAGGGATGGCACAGCATGAATTCAAACAAAAGTCAGAACTTCACCCACTTATGCTTCAAAGTTTAGTTTCCACAAATGGTCAAACCTCACTCTACTGCATGAATGTGCCTACTAAATCATCCAGTAGACATAACCACACTTCTTTTATAAAAGCTACCTTTTCCCACACATAAAAATTTGCACTACAAAATCATCTGAACACTGATTTATGCTGTACATGAGTGTAGGGTGCACTTTCCTTTGGGGAAAGAGGACTCAATCAAGCTGTAAATAGCAAGGCTACACAAAGCAGCAGAAAGGTTGCTGAAAACAATGCAGTATGTACCCTGCAGCAAGAGCTGCTGTAGGAGAACTAAGTCTATACCAGAGAGAATGCAGTTCTGCCCTGTGGCAAGCAAATCCAGAAACAAAGTCAAAGGCCTGTGACAGAAGATGATGTAGCATTTCTGAACAGAAAGGTATCTATGTGCTCCATACCCACTGAAACCTGCAGAAAAACTCAAACCTGTACTGTCTGCAGTCCAGACTATTTCAGATGGTCTCCCTCTAGTTTGTGATCACAGAATCACAGAGTGGTTTGGTTTGGAAGGGACCAAGCTCATCTAAGTTTTAATTCTCCCTGCAGGGACACCTTCCACCAGACCAGGTTGCTCCAAGCCCCATCCAACACTGCTAGGGATGGGGCAGTCACAGCTTGTCAAGGCAAATACAGAAAGAAAAGCATATGTTTATTTTTGAGAAATTCTTAAACCCTGTCACTCATGCTTTCAAGAAAATGCTGTGTTCTAAAGGAAAACAATTACACAGACAGAAAACGCTTGGTAACACATGTGGGAGTGAGGACGACATAGCACATGTTATGCAGATACATAGAAACATGAAAAGCAGTATTCGACAACTCAAACATCACGCAGAACATAAGGGAATGGAACATTTTTAGGGTTTGGGTTGTTTTTTTTTTTTAAGAGAGAAGCAGTAACACTCAAGTCCTGGCCAGGCAGTCAAGTACCAATAAAAGAAGGAAACCTATCAAACACAGAATACAAGCACCCACAGATGATCAGAAATCGAAACTACAAAAGTACCATCATGGACACAACTAAACAAATTATAAAAGAAATATTAGGAAATACATAAAGCTATGAGTCTAGGTTATTTCTTTCAATAACACATCTGATTGTGTTTAAAGATACTGGAAACTTTAACACAGGTTTACTTAGCCATTTAAGAAGGCATGAGGGAGTTGAAGACCTTCATATACCATGAAGTAAAATACCATGAAGTGGCTTGGAGAGATCCATCTTGCCTTGGGCCGCCTTGCCTACTGCCAGTCCCATACAGCATCATCTACCAAGGGCAGGAGGAAAGGGGCAGCAGGACAGCTAAATAAAGCAGGTGATTAACCGTATTTGCCTACCTGTGATTTCTTTACTATAGTACTTTTTCAGTTTGATAAAACAGAAACATCCATACAAAAGGTATACACCACTTTCCATAGCAAATTGTTCCTCCTGCCACAGAGATTTCCTTAGATTCAGCTAAATTCTCTTTCTGTCTTTACATTACTAATGCTCTCTCCATCCTAAACCAGATCTGCTGGTAACATTCACACCCTTTAAATACATTAAAGCAAGTAGGAAGCAGAGCTTTCCAGAAAGCAATCTGCAAGCCACTGAGGATGATAAACTGCAGCAGTAAAAGCTTGGCTCTAGTATCAAATTAGATCCTTACTTATATACCAAATATAGTGCTTGGAGAACACGCTTCAGAACATGGATGGTTTCCCAAAATGCTGATCAGTGGTTTTAAAAACCAATGCTTTATGAATGACTAAATCAAACCTAGTCATACAATCTAAGAAATCACAGCAGGGAATTGGAAAAAAATAAAAAACTGAACATCTTAAGGAAGTCTTCAATCCTTTTAAACACAAAAAAAATGGACAATCTGTTAATGCTTTTAGGAAAAAGACAAAGTTAGAAAGGAGAAACTTAACTAAATTTTAGTGGGAGAGGAATCACTTCAGCACTTTACCAAAGGCTGTCTTCTGTTTTAACCCCAACATGAAACAGGCTGATGATACCAACATGGCAAACGAGAAATACTCTACAACTTCCCCAAAGAAAACCTCAAAGCACATACGTAAGATTACACTTACATGTTAATTAATAGGTAAAATGTAGGTCTGAATTCAGGAACTAACAGAACAATCATTAGAGGCAAGAAATAACACAGAGAACAACAGGAAGAAGAAACGGACAGAAGGCAGTAATGAATAATCTAAGAGCTTTCCAAAAATATGGTGCATTATCTCATCTCTAAGTATTTCTTACACTACCCCTGTTTTTAATACAATCTTGTGTAAGCTGTGTGGAGCTATCTTCAATAAAATTTGCTTACACCTTGCAAAGTAACAAATCAGTAAAATCCACCTGCCCAAAGCATCTGAAAGGGAACAATAGCTCCTACATACACAGGAGAACATTTCTTTTGACATCATTTAAGCTTGCGCATTTGACAGTTGAGTCCCCAGTCAGTTTAACTGTTCTATATTGAGCTTAAATATAAAGATTTTTCCTCATTTCCACTCACACTGCAGCAAGGAATTTTAAGAGCTGTCAACCACAGAAGGTAACAATAGGACATTAAAAACACTTCATTTTTTCTAAAAGTTACACTTCAGCATTAGAAAAAGCAGTATTTTGGTGACACTAAGTATGACAAGTAAAAGACACAGTAATGCCATTTGATTACTGGATCTGAGGAAGGGATTAAGACTCCGTACGTCAAGAGTGCCCACATCTCTAGGACACAAGCAATCAGCTCTGGAGGTAAGCTACCTGTAAAGATAAGTGCAATGCTACACAACAAAAAAAACCTCAAGTATGTGGAAAAGAGGCAAACTTTAACTAAACCTCAAATGAAATATGGGTATGATCACAGAAGGTATGTAAGACTAACAAAAGGAGTGGATTCCTGCCAAGGAACAGCTGTGTACTGGAAAGGGAAAAGAGGAGAGAGTGAACAAGATAGAAACTGTCTTCACAAAAAAAGAAAAGAAAAAAAATCCCACAGAAGGGAGGTTGGGACAAGAAGCTGATGTCACAGTTGGATTTCAAAATGAATGGGAACAAAGGAAGAAAGATCATTTACATTTGCAAGTTATATCAGAGCAACAGAAGTCAATGTTGTGAAGGGCAAGGCCTAAACAGACCAAAAGCTGCACCTAATCCTTAGCCTTCCCCTGAAAAAAACAGAAAGCACAAGAGCAAATGAATTCACTTCAAATACTGCTTTTAAAAGTCTCAAAATACAATTTGCACAGGGAAAAAAAAAAAAAGGAAAAAAGGGAAAAAAAAAAACCCAACCAACCAAAACCCCAACACTGTTACTTTCATGAATTCACAGAGAGGGGGGCTCTCTTTTTGTTAACACAAAATTACCATCTCATACACATGAATTCCCTGTCTGCTGAGTCAGGCTACAGATCTGAAACCAGCAGCAGAGACTTTAATTAAACAGAACACATCTAAGATATACAGTACATGGTAATACATTGAAAAAACTGGGTATTAGGTCCTGGAAGGCATACACTTACTAAGCTTATTAAAAAATAGAAGTTATTTCAGACTTATGATCAAAAAAACAATTTAAGCTGCATGGGTATGTGCCACTCCAGCTCCCATTCCCCACCTTTCAATTCCCTTCCCCACAATACTGACCCGAGCAGCAGTGCCTTAGGAAAGCATCTGACAGATCCACAAGCAGATTAACCGCCTTGCTGGCTCAGAGAAATTATTTGAGAAATTGTAAAACTAACTTTGTGGGTATCTCTTTATGATGTGCTTTAAAGTGATCCAGACAAGCTGAACACATGTGGTTTTAGATAACCTGGTCAGGACGTACCGTAACTCTGAATGGAAATTTATAGCACCCTGGTCCATTATAAAATTCAGTGTGTTTCCTTCTAGAAGAGTTAAACAGAACAGATGTCTTCCACTGGAAGAGAGCCCCCTGAAAATTTGATGAAAAGTGATCTTCTTGCCCCAAGTTGTCTCACAGAGACTCCAAACAAGACTTTTCAAGTTTTATCTCCCAAATGCTTTCAACATCATTCACCTATGGTGACCTCCCTACATCACAGCATAGTCCTTCACACCAGTACAAACATATCCATCACTCTCCTCAGTAACATTCACGTATGATACAGCAGGGGAAGGTACAACACCAACAACCAACATGACACTACAGCCACAGAAGTGCTCTGAAGTGAAAGGGAAGGAAATGCCATGTTTAAAAAAGCAACACGTGCAAAGACAACAAAGCAAAGCACTGGATCCTAATAATCTCACATGATGGAATTTACAGGCTAGAAAAAGTTCAAGAAGTCTGTGCAAAGCAATTAAGTTCTATTCACTTATAGCTGAAAACAGATTCTACAGTGTTTGAATACACAACCCACAATCTCCCTGTGTACTTCAAAAAGAAATTTTTAAAAAAAAAAAAAAAGAAAAGGAAAAAAACAAACAGCAAGTTCATTGTAGCTCAGCTCTAGAGGGAAGTGGCTTAGTTTACAACTGCTAAAAGCATCACAAAGCTTATCCTGCGGTTTAGGTTGATTTGGGGGTCAAAGGCTTATTGATAGCTTTGGCAGCAATATCCTTCTGATTGCTTACTAGGGAAGACTTCAAGTGGCCTAATTAAATGCAGTGATTTGCTTCTCTAAGAAAAACAAGCAGCTTCATCCTGTCAGCCTTCTGAAACTCATAAACTACCCCTCAATGGATAAATGCTTCTAATATTTCATGCTTTTTCAAGCAAGATAAGAAAGACTATGTATCTCTCAGGACACAAACAGAGTAAGACGTAACTTGACCACTTGAGGACCCCCTGTCCTCACCGTGGCTGTCTGTTGCCATGTCGAGGTCCTAAATCCAAAGACTTGACAGAAAATTATCACCCGCTTTTCAAGCAGAAAAACCAAGCCACTGTCCATGTGCACCAACCCTCCCCTGAAAGTGATCCTTGTTCCACCGCTGCTCTTGCCTGAGGAATGTAAGTATCTAATTGCATAGGTTCACTTACACTGCAAACACAATGACAGAAGGACAAACAAGGGAAAACAATTGTTGCATAAAAGCAAACAATTAGGAAGCAATTAAGACCGGGCATCACTGTGATGCCATAAACACAACTTTCACACTGAACAATGCCTTTCTTCCTATGTTGGACTGGGGTTTTTTTCATTCCAAACTAATGCTTCTATACTGAGAAGGAGGCATCCAAGAACACTCGCTCAGTTCTTCAATTACATGTTCCCCAAAACAAAGTATTAGCAACAAAAGTGGCGCTTTTTTTCCAATACAATTCCAATCTCAGATACCTTTCAGCCTGAATTACCTGTGCACAGCCCTGTTATTCGGAGGCAGACTCGTTCTTGCTGAAATAAGAGCCATGCACAGGGTGAAAACAGCTTCATAGCTAATTCCCACCTCCCTGATAAGGCAGCAGCACTCATACATTGCTGGCTACAATTAATTTCTACTTCATCATACACAAATTTGATCAGGTATTTTTTGAAAAAGTTTAGCTTACAAGCAGACATTTCATCCAACTCATCAAGAAAGAACAAAGTAATTGACAAAGCAATGGCAAGAACTCAACTACCTAAACAGGTAGTAAGGCACACACAAGTTGGAGTTGGAAGAAGAGTATTGGCAACACAGCTGAGTGACTAAATTTGCAAAACACTAATCACACCAAAAAGGAATTAGTAGTTCTCTGCTGCTTTAGCTTCTTCAACCAGCTCATTAGAAGGATAAGAAGTGCCTCAGTAAGTTTAACCCTATCAGCAAGCTGCAACCTTACAAACGGATTTGGGGTCTCTGGGGAAGATAAAGAAGGGAAGCAGAGTGACAGGTGATTGAGTACCACAGGCAGTACAAGGGGCAACACAAACACCTCTGTGGAAGCTTTTCATCACCATGGTTTTTGGAAAACTTTCTTGATGGTCCCTTTCTTAAAAGCAAACCCAGCTGCCAGCCAAGGGACAAATCTTTCCACAGCAGGCATTTCAAAACAGGAATGAAACAGGGTTCACACTGCAAGTGAAGTGATGGACTTCAACAACATGAAACACAATTTTCAGTTAAGAGCATGTATTTTGACAGTCACTAATTCAATGAATCCTAGAATCACTTAGATTGGAAAAGATCCTTAAGATCACTGAGCCCAACTATAAGACTAGTACTACCAATGAAAGCTAGAGGCAGCTACCAAAATAAAAAATAAAGAGAAAAAAAAGTCTGCTTTCTGTGAAGTTCACTGTCAGAGCTGATAACACAGAAACTCTACCTCTACGGAATCCTTTTGCTTCCCTCAAAGCTACTATAACCAAGACTTACAGAAAAAGAAAAAAAATCTTTAAAAAGTTGGCAATAACTTTGCAATTATCTCTGCAATTTACTCATAGGCAAACTCAAGAACTTCTGACTCTCAATGCTCTTCAAAAAACAAACTAAAAGTATCACTAATGCGACTGGTTAAACAACAGATTTCACAGCAAGGTAATAGAGTCATGTGTCAGGAGCCTCTACCCTGATCTCTGCTCTAGGAACACAGCCTGCACAGTAGAATTACATTCATGAAGCCAAATCTGAAGAAAAACAGTACATGAAAATACAGGGAGAAAGACCTGAATGTTCAGCAAGCATAATTTTCCCATTTCTAACAGTCTCTAAGTGCCTACACATTGATTTTCAATGACCAAAATTCCAGTTTAGAAGTGCCTAACAGTCTTCTGTGGGAAGCCTTGATAAATAGGAGATAAATACCACATCTCCAGCTTTTATCAGAAGAAGGAGCACTCATGAAGCACTTGGTTGCTCTCCAGCTAGCGTAAGATCAAAAACAGTGCCTACTTTAGAAATGGCCTTCATTTGTTAAATAGTAGCATCAAACCAAGCTGAGAAAAGGGGAAACAACAAATATCCATGACGTTCTTCAAGAGCAGGAGCAGGCTGGGAAATTAGGAAGGCCACAATGCTTGTCAATCTGAAAACAAACACATCAGCTCTGACTTTGGTATTACTCTATAAGAAATGCAAGGAAAAAAAACAACATCCCATTGTACCTTCTGCACATATATATACACACACAAAGCGTGATTTTAATTAAATTTATGAAAATAACCCACATTGTCGTGGTTTAAGCCCAGTCGGCAACGAGAACCATACAGCCGCCCGCTCACTCCGTCCCTTCCTCGCTCACTCCACCCCTTCCTCTCCCAGCTCCCGGAGGGATGGGGAGGAGAATCGAAAGAATGTAATTCCCACAGGTTGAGATAAGAACAGTCCAGTAAGTAAGGTATAACACAAACCACTACTGCTACCACCAACAGTAATAATGATAAAGGAAATAGCAAGGGAAGAGAATACAACCGCTCACCACCCACTGACCAATACCCAGCCTGACCTGAGCAGTGATCTAGCCCTTCCAGGTAACTGCCCCCAGTTTATATAGTCGGCATAATGTGCTGTGGTGTGGAATACCTCTTTGGCTACTTTGGGTCAGGTGTCCTGTCTCTGCTTCCTCCCGGCTTCCCTTCCTCCCTGGCAGAGCATGAGAAAGTCCTTAGTCAGAGTAAACATTACTGAGCAACAACTAAAAACATCGGTGTTATCAGCACTGTTCCCAGACGGAAAGTCAAAAACATAGCACTGCACCAGCTACTAAGAAGGAGAAAAATGACTGCTACTGCTGAGCCGAGGACACACATGCACCATCAGAAGAAGCTGCTAGGCTCTGACGTGCTATATTATGAGACAGAGAAGGAAGAGCAGCACATCTTTCCCCCAGTTTGGTGTACAAGTTAACTTTGCATTGATTCATCAACACATGCACCCTGAACAGCTACTTGTCCTAACCCCTATTTGCTGTCTCCATCAGCTCCTAGTCTTTCCAAAGTATATATAACTTCCTACTTAAAGGAATCTCATTTTAAAACAACTATACACTAGAATTTTCTGAGAGGGATTTACTAATACATAAATGGTTTGGGGTTTGTTGGTTTGGTTTTTTTTTTAAGAAAAGACAATTTCACAACTTCGATAATAAAAGTTAATCTTTTGCTTTTAAAAATAAAAGCTTTTCATACAGCTTCTTTTTTATGTAAGTTTTGCCAGTGTAGGATAACACAAGCATGCAACCATATGGCACGCCTACTAGAACTATCTTTAATTTCTTCCTTGGAGATGGAAGCTCAAGTACCTGCAACTATGCTGTAATTTCCTTTTAGAGAGAACTTATCAAACTGGGGTTTTTTTGGGAACTGAAAATAGTTTCTAGTCCAATTCTTTTTTTCTTTTTTCTTTTCTTTTTTTTTTTTTTTTTTTTTTTTTCAGGGAAAAAAAAAAAAGAAATTGGACTACAAAAGATTTAGGATAACCTATTCAACCATTGGAGAGGTTTATAAAGTCTTTTCAGAAAGGAAGAAACAGATCAGAAAAAGAAAATAACAGTGCTGAAAATAACTGCTGTCAAAAACAAGTGGTATTAATTCAGTGACTTGTCTGAAAAGACAGTCTTTCCATAATGTTATCCATAACAAGAGAAGACAATGGTTTGCCTTGATTTTATTTCCCCCCCCCCTTGTAGCTATATGTCCCTGTCCCTAGCAACAGCAAAGAATAGCAATGGGTTTGTCAGTGGACAAGGACTGTGCAATGGGCTGCAAGGGGGGCCCCAAGCACCCTGTGTTATCCAAGCACAATCGCCCTGTTATTTGACAACAAGCAAACCTCCAAGCAGAGCAGGGCTTTGGATATCATACTTGAGTGTCAAACTGACAAACTACAGCCCAGTTACTGATGATAATAAACCTGTGCAACAGGTTCACTGCAGTTTAGAAAACGTTTCTGGTCTGAAGTGCAGAAGGACAATCTTCATCTGCCACATCTTTATTGTTTGTTCGAAATTGGGAGTCAGTTCACAAAAAGACAATAGCATCACCAACACAGAGAAAACAGCATGGATAATCAACTCCACTACCTCCATACAAAGGAAACTCTTGGTGAAAAAAGAGGTGAAAATAGTACTATGAAAAAGGATGTAAGAAGTACTGTGAAAATGTGGGGAATTTGCAGCTCAACATACAAGCTTTTGCTACTAAATCTGTAAACTGCAAAGATATCCAACCACTATCTTTGAATAACTCTACCAAGTTAACACAAAATTCAAGTTTGTCAAAAGGTGATGCTAACTTTGTGGATACATTAAAAAACAAAACAAAACAACAAAAACCACACACACAAAAAAAAAGCATACCAAAACCAAACACTACTTCCCAGTAACATAGAAAGTTTCCCTGATCTCCCTGAGGCCTACCAGGCGTATTTTAAAATTATACTTTAAAAATCCATTTCTAGACTGCAGATGAGCAAATTAGGTGCCATCTACAACACTCTGCCAACAACAGCTGAGGCAGCCTGGCTAACATTTCTAGTTTTGCTCTGCAGTAACTTCAGTTTCCATTCCTGTATTTCATCCAGTAGGACCACTTCAAACAATGGAAGTGGGGGGCAAGGTTTGCCTTCCTGGGTTTCAGAAGGGTCTGAAAAAAAACCCAAGCATCTCATTATTGCCCATGACAGAAGGTGGAGGGTTTCTTGCTCTTCTGTTACTAGTTAGACAAATGCCACAGAGAGGGAGGCTCTCTGATTTGTAAACCAGACTCCCAGGACACCACTGTACTCGAAATCCTGTGTGTTGTCCCCCCCTTCTCCGTTGCAGCAGCTGAGAATTATGAAGGAGAGGAACAGCTGGGCTTCTCATTAGGAGAATTCACAGACTGAATTCATGGACAGTCATTTGTACTCACCTCCCATTTGCAGCTTCCACCCTGCAGTTGATAAGTGTCTTTCAAAACCCTTCTTGGGGTAACACAACAACAGGCGAGCTGGTTTGGTACGGCAGAGTTAAAAGATACATGCAGCGGAGAGATTTAGAAAGAAGCCAGCGCCAGTGTTACTTGTCTCCATGAGAACACAACTTACTAGAACACTCCGGTTCCCAAGATAAAGTATCTTCTCCAAAAGCAAGCTACATATACATCTGTTGGTTATCAGTATAAGCCTTTAACAACTGTCAGATATTATGGCAACGGTCCCACAAACTGCTCGCACGTAACTCCAACTGCACAAGAACTCTCAGCAAGACGAAGGCCTTAATGGAGCTCAGCTCTGCGAGGGTGCCTTTTTCAGCTGCTTGGATTTCCCTTCTTTCCCTAGAGCACATCTTCAGTTTAATTAATAGGTCACTGAACCGGTTTATGTTAATTGTCCCAAGTACTACGTCTTTGTTCCCAAGGGGAGGGACCAAAGTTCATTCAGCTACTGTCCACGAAGCAAAATTCCAAAATGTAAGGCTCTTCGCACACCTAAATCACCACCAACTCCTAAGGGAGCTTTTTTTTATGCCGCAGTAAACAACTGCCTTCTTATTAGCAACACACACCCTGCCAGCAATTCCTCGCTCGCTGGGTTTGTACCAGATCACTGTGTCCATACCAGATCCCTCTGTTTGTTACAGACTTCCTATGCCGGTAATAGATCGCTCTATCCATACCAGATCCTTTATGTTCGTACCAGATTGCTCTGTCTGTACCACATCTCGACCTATCCGCTTCAGACTCCCCCAGTCCCTACCAGAATTCATCCCTTGCCCCTACCAGAATTACCCCCTTGTCCCTACCAGATCTCCGTCACTCATCTGCACAACCAGTACCTGAACCTGGAATTAACTTTTCAACGCTGCTCCCCACCAGACCTGCGTCAATCCGATCCAGTTTTAACTTATCTACCCCAGGTAACGCTACGGGCAGCAACTTCTGCCCACACCGGCCTTGATATGAGCGAAAAAACATTGTTTTAAATAAAAAGAAAGGGAGATTCCAGCAGACGGATGTCCTCCCCTGAAGGCTGCTCTCGCCTTTCCCGTGACACCCCTTTCGGCTTGCAGCACAGCGCTCACCGGGAAGGTCCCTCCGGCCTTCAGCTAAAAGCCTTGTAAATTCACGTCCCCGCTGTCGGAGGCGCCCGGCCTGTGAGGAAGGTCGCGGCTCCGCTCCACCGCCAACCACCGCCCTCCAAACTCCCGAGCGGCGCCGGCTGGCCCCGAGCGGCCGTTAACTCACAGCCCCCGCGGCTGAAGGGATGTGGCCGTTACAGCCGTTAGCGAGGCCGGGGTCCCCCGGGGGACTGGGGCACAAAGGGAGAGAGCGGGCAGGGCGCTGCTCCGCCGCCGGAACAGGACGGAGAGCGGAGGAGAGGTGCGGAAAGAGACGCCATGCCGGCGGGAGCTGCCACCCCGCTCCCTCAGGACGGCGGGAAGTGCTGGCGGGCGGCGGCCGCATCCCCTCGGCGGCCGGGCTGCCCTGCCGGGCGGGACGGAGCAGCAGAGGAGGAAGGGAACCTTTTCCCTTTCTCAAGCAGGAGAGGCGACCAGAGCAGGGGCAGCCCCCCCTCCCCATGTGCCGCCGTAACCCCCTCCACAATTACTCACAACAAGAAGCTCATGGCGATGGCGGCGGAGCGGGACCGGCGGCTGCCTGGGCTCGGCGCGGCGCGACTCGGCTCCCAATGGCAGCGGCAGCGCACGGCGGGCGTGTGCGGGGAGAACGCCGCGGGGCGGGGACACAGCCCCGCCGCCGCCACCCGCGGCCCGCCCGGCAGCCATCGCCCCCAGCAGGCCCCGCGGCCCGCACCGCCTCTCCGCCGATCTAGCCTCACTCCAGTCCCCAGGCAGAGGTCTCCTCGGGTATGCCTGCGTCCCCCCGGCTGCAGATCACTCAGGCACCCTGCCCTCCCTTCAAACACTCTTTTCTTCTCATCACGCGTCCCCCCTCTGCCCTCACTCTCTTCTGCACCCTGGGGCAGCACAGGGCTCCCTGGAAGCATTTCCCCCAGCCCCGGGTGACCCAAAGGCCACCTTCCTTGGGTTAAACCTCTGCACTGCTCCAGGTCGCAGTGTCCCAGTGTCACTGGGCAATACTTTTTGGGCGCTGGTGTAACATAAATGCCCCTGACAGCTTTTAGGTAGCCGTGGTGCTAAAATCCCTGTAGTTGCCCACCAAATGTCGCAGGGGAACCACAAAATGTGCCTGAATAATAGTGCAGCCTGCCATTATTCACCCCTCTTCTATCTCAAACTGCTTCCTGTGAAGCAAGCCTGGGGTGTACAAGAACAGAGTAGTTTGCTTCAACATGTCAAGCCAGGGACTCAAAACACATTACAATTTCATTATTTGTGCCATCCAGGCTTCTTCAGGCTGTCTATCCACCTTCTTCAGGTACCTGGCAAAGGAGTTCAGGTACCCAACCTAGAGATAACCACCACAGTCATTAACAAATATCTTAATCAGTATTTCTGCCCTCATCACTCAAAAGCCTGACCCTTTTTATAAGCAACATGTCAAAATGGCTTCAGATATTTCAACACAAATGTTCGGTTTGTGAGCAACTTTTAATGCAGCTGGCTAGGGCAAGCAGTTAGCTAAGAAAGGACCCACCCCCAAAGTGAGGATATGGGCAAACTACTGAGGTTAAAAAAAAAATAAACCCAAATTTTCTTACACACATTGGCCAGTCCTTCACCCTGAACCACCTCACCTTGTGTGAGCGTGGTTAAAAATTCCACGTCCTCCCACTAAAGCACAAACAGAGGGTGTGCAGTACCTCACAGAAGATGTCTGGCAGCCCACCTGACACCAGATGACAGATACCTGTTATGTTTTGGGGGGTTGGGGATTGTCCTCTAGGAATCCCCACCTCCCATTCCCAAACCAGGAACAAGGCTCTTAATTTTGAGGTTTGTCTTGGTCAGTTTATACATTCCAGGGGAAAGACAGGCAACAGCACCCAGAATGCTTCGAAATACAATGTATTTGTATCAAAGGACCACACATTCCACTGCAGCCTTAGCCACATCCAAGTGCTTCATCTTTATGGCAAAAATTATAATCCCAGGGTGTAATTTCACATGAAGATCTGCCTCTGTTTAGGTAAATAAAAAGCCAGCTGGATTTCGGATAAGAGACAGGACAGGCAACATAACCCGCAGAGATTCCCTCATGCCCCAAGGGGGTTCTGTGAGGCCCAGCAACCCCACAAAGCTGTAGGTGGGCCAGAGGAAAACACGCAAAATCCCATACAGAGCATTAAGCTTCTGTGTGGCTCCTAAGGGGTTTCAGCTATAATGCTTTATGTGGCAAATGACAGTCATCTGCTTGTCTCATGTTCTTAAACGCTGAAACTGCATTTTCTACTTTTCTGGCTCTGTCCTTCAGACCAAGTCAGAATGCCAGGTCAGTGCATTTCTAAGCAAATTAAAATTACATGACTGGTTTTAGGACACTTTTAAAATCAAGTGTTTCAACTAGGCAGTGAAGTCATAATTAAAAAGCATTTCATGACGTTTGCAATTTTCCTTTCAGCTGTATTAGTAAAAGCAGGCATGCAATGGGTCTTGGCGTACTTTTTAAACTGTCGGACTAAGTTGGCGACGTAAATCTAACTCAAAAAAACCCCAAAAATTGCTGATTTCTCTGGCACATTCATGTTGGAACATGAATAACCTCCGTTCTCTGTTCCCACCCATACACTTCCTTCTACCCACAGAATGTTTTATTTTAGTGGCAAGTTAAAATTAAATGTCTGTTGCTGCATCAGTCAGTAGGAAATACTTGGCCTGGGCAACTGTCAGAAGGAAGGGTTAAATAATGTGGACATTTCATGTCTGACATTAATATTGGTCTCTTCAGAATGGATCAGGCTCACACAGACCACTTGCTTTGGACACTGCTGGTAGAAGGGACACGCAGCATGCTGCCGACTTATGTAAAACCACTTGGTTGCTCCAGTGAAGGCACTGTGAATGCACCCGTGGCCTCACGTCTGTCACTTTGGTTTATCCATTACACTAGAGCTTAAAGAGAATTACTCTGAAAGGGCCCTCCAGCTGACAAAGTGCTTTGGTCTTGAAGTTTCCAGCTTCTGCAGCACAGCTCGTTAAGCACAGAACATTCCAGCTGAAAAAAAGTTCAAAAATTAAGGTCAAAAAACTTAATACGTATGTTACCAGGAGTGAAAAAAAACCCCAAAAAACCCCAAAAAACCCCCCAACAACAAAAAGAAACAAAAATGTTTACAAAATGTAAATAATACAGTATGTAATTACTAAGCTCTCTAAATATTCTCTCCACATTCTAGATTAAACCAATAGCATCCATCAATAACTTAATTCAATGCTTGTTTGTGCATTAAGGGATTTGATTTATGACCAAGTGAAACATTTAAGTATTAATATCATGTCAAAACTGTGGTATGTACTTGTAATTATTCTCTACAAAAAGTGCAGAGCATGAAGAAATTACAGGAACTATGAGGTTATTATATCGTGGTCGTGAGTCATTGTAGTTCTGGAGCAGGGATGGAACAACTCAGCAGCCCTGTGATTGCTGGACTGTAGAAAGAGTAATAAATTTGTCCTCTGTTACCTTGACAGCTGTTAAGGTGCTCAGATGTTACCATTCCTGCTGCAATTTTCATACACTTTAGGAATAGCATCTCAGAAATATATTATTAGTGTAGGACCTACTCCACAAATCTCTGCAGTGTGTATAGTGCAGACAAATCCTGCTCTCCTTTCTGCTTCCCAGAGTTGGTGGGCTCACTCAAGCTAAGCATGCTATCTCCTGCTGAACGCTGAGCTAGCTGCAGATGAGCAGTTGTGTAACAAGCTCATCTTTCAAAGAAAATGACGGAAGCCTCATTGGTCCAGTGGCTTAAAGCTAAATGAGCAATTTTGGAAATACTACAACAAAAAATATTAAGTCGATTTTTCTTGATGACAGATTAAACAAAGTGATAAGTAACGTTTCCCAATATAAGATCAGTAATTGCTTTAGTATCAACTCAGAAGCTTTTTCTTTTTCCTCTGATCAAACTAAAGCACAGCCAGTATTAAATTATTTTTAACAATAACCAGTTTAACATTAGATATTGAATAAGGCATCTTCCAAAGCAGATAAATCCAGCTTCCTGGTCAGCAGCAGAATGGAGGGACATCTCCTGAGGTTTTTTATTTTTAGTTATATTAACAAATTTCCTCTCATAAGTAGACTTCATTTAAAACCAGTTCTGTCGAGAAAATAAATGCAAATTCTATTGTCCCTGGATGATTTTTTAATTTATTTTTTCCCCTGATCTTAGGTGCAGAGACTTTGATCCCTCATATTTGCCAAGGAAGCTCTGAGATTTCTGGAAAACTTCAGTGCAGATGCCCAACAAAATGCTGCTCTCTAAAGGTAAATTCATACACACTGACAAGCTGCAAGACAAACAGCAGTGGGATATACTTTACTGTACTTGGAAATCAAATATATTGAATGAAAAATGGGTGGAAGAAAAAAATCTCTTAAAGGGACTCTTCCTTGCACTGTGCTTTGTTCAGGAGAGGAATGTGCATAACATTCCCTCAGTTTGTAAGATTCAGGGATCTGTTTACTAAACTTACAGTGCAAAAGCCAATCTAGATAAAGTGCTCAAGATGAATTCCTATAGTTATCTCAATTTTTGCTCTACAAAATTTGCTTGCTTATTTAAAGAAGGTTTTGAAGAGAAATCTGACATGTAGACTATGAAAAACTGGAATGTGAACCACTTGGGCACTGAGGTCAACATTCCTTTGAAAATGTGTATAATAACCAATTTACTTTGAAAATTCATGAGTTCAGAGTGCTATTCTCAAGAGACTGTGCTGTTTTCAAGGTAATAGTCTGTCGTATGGAATTTTGTTACAAGCAATAGTTTATTAAAGCAAAAGCCAGCAACAACAAGGTGACAAAACAGCTTAACATTTTCAAAACATTGATAAGAAAGAAACATTCCAGGCTTCAGATAAATTAATGGACTGGCACTACTACAGGCTGAAAGACTTTTTCAAAAACCCAAGACCGTATTTTGAGAGATAGTTTACAGTGGCTTGAGATGGTGACTCTCTCTTGGTGATCCCAAGACAAGAACGACAGAAGAGGAAAATCTTCCCTGTCATGACTGTCACCTGCCTAAATACCCTGGATCTGAGCCACCATATTCTCCCTTGGTTTCCTCCACTGTTTTTCTGGTGTGGGTTTTCTGGGAGTTGTTTTCTCTTCCTGCTCATTTTGCTTCATCCTAAATACTCTTCCAGGTTCAGCAGGGCCTACCTTCTCTGGTAAGCTGGTGCTGGCTCTTCCCTCCTCATCCCTCTTCAGTGCAGCAGTAACAACAGGACTGTGTTTTCAGATCATCTGGAAGGCATGTGTTTCTCACAAACAGGTTTAGCCAGTACTGCCTCACAGACTGCTAAGTTAGGATGGGAGCAAGAGGGAGAATATCAACTCTCTTAAAGCGTACAGGGAAGGGGTGCAAAAGGGTTGCCGTGATTAAGTCTGACTTGAAACTTGACATTGCAAAAATATTGTGGATTTTTTTTTCCTTCGCGTTTGGTTTTACAAAGATACATTTATATAAAAAAATGTTACTGGTGACAGAGACTACATGAGCATAAGCCAGTAGTAATTTGTGAATCCCTGAACCACGTTTCTCTGTTCACCCGTGTCAGAAAAGGAGCATCCCACTGAGCGCCCTCCGCCACACACCACAGGGCAAGAGACTACTCCACCGCCTCCCCCCGCGTTGGGGGCACGGTTTCGCTCCGTCCTCTCACGCCTGAAGCTCTTCGAGTCGGGCAACAGCAGCAGCCGCGGCCTGCCCAGACGGGTGAGTGGAGATCGCCGGCACGAAGGACGCGAGGCACGGGGAGCGGTAGGCCACAACCCCCCTCAAGCCGCTGGGAAGCGAAGCGGGGCGAAAAGGCATCCCTCCTCAACACAACCCCCCCTGCTCCGCCCGGCACCACCGGCGCCTCCTGGGAAGGGGAGGCGGAGCCCTCGAGCCCCCACGCGTCGGCCATGGCAGTCGCTGCAGCACGCCGCGGCCTGGCTGCAGTGGTGCTGGGCCGCTGCACACCGCTGCTGCCCTGCCTGCTCCCGTCGCCTGCCCGCAGACTCCCCAGCGCCGCTGCCGCTCTTGGGCTGGGACTGGGCGCGCCGCGGGCTCCCTCTGCGCTCCGTGTTGCCGTCCGCAGTTACAGTCAGGTACAGCCGGCGAGGATCGGGACTAAAATGGCGGCGGCCGGGGGGAGCCCGCCGGGCCGCAGCGCGGGACGAAGCTGGGGGAACCGCGGCGTTCGCGGCAGTCGGGGTGGCCCCGCCGCAGCGGGGGTAGCCCCCACCGCCCTGGCATGCGCGCGGCCCGACGGTGAGGCCGTGGGCAAGAGTGAGAGCGCTGGCACACTGATTCCGCTTAAACGGGAGGCGGCGGCTGCATGCGCCATGTGAGCCGCTGGCTTGTCCTTTCGCCTCACTGCCCCTTCCCTCCCACCTTCCTGTGCCATTACCGTACGCCAGCTAAACAGGGGCACAGAGCCGAGTACCGCTGCTGACAGCTCTCCGCGCCTCCGTCTTAATTTGGGATTTGTTTCTTTTTGGTGGCAGGTTACAGATGCACCGTCCCACCAAGGTCACCTTTCAGAGGAAGAACAGGAGTCACCCAAGGCAGAAAATGACAATGTCTTTCTCATCAGGGCACAAGGATTCCCATTCTCTTGCACTGAGGAAGACGTGCTCACCTTTTTTGATAGTATGGGACTTAATTCTCCTTGTAACTGTTCACTGTAGTGCACTCGGGAGTTAATTAGTTAACTGAAAAAAAATTTGAAGATCATTAGCCAGAGAAAGAGGAGTTTTTATTATTGCTGCCAAATTATTCATGATTTACGCATATAAAACAATCAACTTCAAAACTTATCCTTATGGCATTTTATATTTAATTGGCAAGTCTTTCCCTTCTTAATTGATGTCTCCACAGTAAAGGCAATCCAATTTGAAGTGGTTCCTTTAAAGGCCATTGTAGCTGGCTTCCCCCCCCCAGCTTTCGTCTTGTAAACAAGTTGGAGTGGGTTTTACGTACTAGTTTAAACTTAAGTATTGCTTTCCAGTCCTAATTAATAGGCCTGTGCATACCCTTGCAGGACTGATCGATCCATACGATTTTATGATGCATCCTTCCAGAGGCCAGATGCAAGTTTTTCCAATGGTTTCATAACCTGCCTAACTAAATTGGGTCCATTTAAGGTCTTGGGGACAGGAACATAGAGCAGGAAGAGCATAGCTGTAGAGACTGAAAACCTATAGCATTTGTTCTTGATTTCATATAAATCAAACGATTCAGTTTACCAACAATAGAATATACCAAAACAGAATATATCTTATCCAGTTATACAACTGTGGACGCTAATGGATATCACTTTCTTATCCATGATAAGCATGGTGCATTAGAGTTAAGATTAGAAGTAGGAGTGTTCTAACCTTTGTTTCAAGACAGTGTTTTGCATTGCTGAGGAGGGATAGCTTTATGCAGAATATTCAGTTTTCATCTGTGATCAAAAGGCTCCGTGTTTGATGCAGTTGCGTATGTTCCTGTATTATGTGTTCCTTGATTTCTAGGCTGTAGAATTCGAAATGGTGAGAACGGCATACACTTCCTGTTAAACAGGGATGGGAGACGCAGAGGGGATGCCTTGATTGAGCTGGAGTCAAAAGCAGATGTCCAGAGAGCCTTGCAAAAGCACCTGAGGTACATGGGCCCGCGTTATGTGAAAGGTGGGTTTGCAACAGCACAAGTTACATTGTAAACTCATCATAAAGTGGCTAAGAACTGCTTGAATAATAAAGGGGGCTGGTGTGAGTGTGGGGAGATGCAGGATGTGAAACAGAGCAGCAAATTAGCCAACAGGGCACCATTTATACCTAAATTGCTGGGCTGGATGGGAAGAACAAAGTGGCAACATTGCAGGACCATAGAATATGGGGTGGGGGAAGAAACAGGAAGTTTTGCAGAATGCCACCTGAGTACTGTGAGGGAAAACATGTTTTGTGCCTGTGTTCCTTGTAGTTTTTGAAGTACACGATAGTGATGTAGAGAGCTTACTACAGAATCTGCGGGATGAGTCACAAGCCATTAATGATGGAGTTGTGCTACTCAGAGGCCTTCCCTTCAACTCCACTGAGGATGATATCGCATATTTTTTCTCAGGTAATGCAGCCTACTCTGTGATACTTGGTTGTGAGGTGTTTACTTCTCCAAGTTGATGCTGTTGGTCCTCTAAGTGAGAAAAGCAAAAGCACACACAAGCTTAAACACTATGAGGAGTTGCTGTCCTCCTGCAGCTAGAAAGTAAATCTTTCTGAAAAGCTTGTGGCTAACCTAAGATCAGTACTTGCAGCGCTCTTCTGAATCCAGGGGAAGGAAAGAGAGGAACCTAGATCCTATTGTCTGCAGTTCTATTCATGCCAGCAGATGATTTACAAACATTAAGAGCAGCAAAAAATGCCTGTATTATCATTACAGTACAAGTGAATACAACATGGAGTATTCACAGCTGTATAATCGTGACAGCTAGGTCACATATGCCATGTTAACAGCCATGTTTTGAGTTTTTTAGTATTACTGGCTTGATGGCGATTGTGGAAGTTCTCAACTGAGCAAGTATCGCACAGCATGTGTGCACATGGTCATGTACCCCACTTGATGTTTGAGCAATCCAGGTGGTTGCTGCCTGCATTCATCTAGCAAGTGTCCCTTCTAGATTTTGCAAAATAGCTGGACATTTCTCTAGGTAAACTTCGAAGTTGTAGACTAAACCAAAACCAGTTCTTCCCTCACCACTTCCAACTCTGTGTAGGCATGCACACACAGTCATGTAGCACTAAGGTTCATAGTAACCATGATCATACCAAAAGCAAAGGCCACCGATAGAAAAATTTTCAGCTGATAACAAGTAGTCCAATATGTCTGGAGGCATATAGTAGCAGAGTGATCACAATGACTAGGGCAGCATTGTGAAGCAGGTATTTCCATTTCGTCAGGATCTTGGAGAGACCCTTTGAGAAAAGAATAAGTTGCAGTGAGGTACACAAAAGCATTCCTCAAGAAAATAAGTGTAATAGCCTAGCCCAGCGTGTGCTCTGTATCATGTCAGATACAGTTACCTACTGGAGTACAGGCTTCCCAAGATGTTTTACAAAAGCACAGAAGTTGAAGTTCAGTGAATTTGAGCTGAGTTTTGAAGACATGGGAAAAAACTACCATAATAAGAAACTGTTCCAGGAACTTTTGTGCTGTGGGTGTCTCTGTTGTCTTGAAGTTGGATTCACTTGGTATTTTCATTGTTGTTTGAAGCCTCAAGTCAGTTCATTATTGGCAATTAAGCTTATGTGAAAAGTAGCAAACCAAGCAAACTTGAGTAACTAGAAGTTTAACAAAGCTATGTAGGCCAGCATGAGCACTTGTTTCGCAGCTCTGTAACTACCTTATTAGCTTCTCAAAAAACTTGCAGAAGAGTAAGGAAAAAAGATGCCTCCCTGAGCACAAGTTCCTGACAATGTAAATGCCTTTTTCTCCCCATTCTTCTATAGGTTTGAAAATAACAGACATAGTTTTCGTTTACCGGGGAGAAAGAAGAACAGGAGAAGCTTTTGTGCAGTTTGCAGCTCCTGATATGGCAGCTAAAGCCCTGCTACGACACAGGGAATATATGGGAAATAGGTAGGTACCTCACTGGGGTTTGTGAGGGTACAAGAGCATGGTATGAAGCATGCTGTGTGACTTACAGCTTGTTTATTACCTGGTGCAACAGGTAATCTTCAGCTACACTATATTTATTAAGGAATCTTCTGCCTTTATTACTCTAAAAACTAGAACTCAACTTTAGGTTCATGTTTCATTAGAAATCATAACTAAACTTTTGTCATAGTTGTGTCAGGCTGTTACTTTGTGCCTTATTTAAAAAGAAATGTTTTAGGACCTCTGAAATACTCAAGTATTCAAAATACTCAGTATTTACCCTCAAATAGCCCAAGTGTTAGCTCTCTTGGTCATGTATTCTTTAGAACTGTGAGAAAAATCAAAGAAAAGAGCCTTTTGCAGGCCTCTGTGTGCTGCAGATGTCCCTTCAGCACTTGTAGCTTGGGGGAATTTGGGACCTCTCAGAAAACATTTGTTCTTTCCAAGTATTCCTGAAGGCAGCCTCATCCCAACAGCAATGGTTTGACAGCATTCAGAGCTCCGAACACTAACCCGCCTGCCCAGTCGTAAGTGCATGGGGATCCTGCCCCTCCTACAGACATTTGCTCTCACCAGATTTCCACCAGATTCCCTAGCTTTCTGCACTTTTGGCAACCCTTGTCTCTAGTACCAGACACAGTCAGTGTCTCCATTTGGAGAGTATGTTGTATGAAGCAGAGTTTATCACTTACCTCTAGCTTGAATGCATTCCCAACCCTGACTGCTGGCTAACACCATACAGTTGTTGGCCTCTATGGTGACCACATCCACCTAGGCTGTTCTTCCTCAAGAATCCGTATTTAATAATTTTCTTCCAGAGCACTGAGCCCTGTGCCAAACACTTCCCAAGAGCCCCTCTTTTCTCAAGGAGAAGTGTATATCACTTTTCCCCAGAACCACAGTACTTTAGGTTGGAGAAGACTTCTAAGAACATTGATTCTGACTGTTAACCTAAACACTGCCAAGTCCACAACTAAATCGTGTTCCTGAGCACCACATTTATACTTCTTTTAAATACCTCCACAGCTATACTCAGAGGAAAAAAAATAAAACCTCAACAAGATTGCTTTTACCCTGCTGAATCTTCTTTAAGCCACTAAGTTCTGTCTTTAAACATCATAAAAAACCTCTCAGCTTTCCGACTTCCACACAACACTTACTTCCTTTCTTCTATTTCCCCACTTCATGTTCCCAGGCTGCACTTCTTTGTGTTTGTGCCTCCTCTCCATATTAAAAGAGAACAGCTGCTCTCTAGGTGTGCCCAGTAACTGAATTAACTACTGTACTTCCCTGCCGTCCACTAGAAATCAATGAATTCTGAATCTGCCATTTTTTTGGTCACACTCAAACAAGAGCTGATGTGACTCCCCCACCCAAGCTTATACATCTCTGGTGCTAGGGGATTAGCCAAGAAATTGAGTGGTTGCCGAAACTGCTGTCAACTTGAACTTAATCTTCCTGAGCTAAGAATTTTATCCAGAAATGGCCTTCAGCTGCACACAGTGCTGAACTGGGGCCTCTGTCAGCCTGCACGTGGAGTTACTTTCCTTACTCAAGGCAGAGAGGAAAGCCTCCCCACCTGGATGTCCATATTCTCCTCTTCATCACGTTATTCCTTCAATGTTGTGGAAATCACTTCAGACTAGCAGTTAAATTTTCTGTGCAGCCCAGCTGGTACTGTCACCAGCTCTGAAAGATGAGCACAGGCAGCTCCAAGTTCAGGGGTTCTGGGACAGGCAGCTGGAAACATAAGGAACTGTAATTTTATACTTTGACGAAACCTATGAATAAGGGTTGGTTGGTGGTTTTTTTATCTGTTTTCCTTTCTGTGGTGTAAGTGGGTCCCTTAATGTTGCATTACACATTGGTGTATTATGCCCAGGACTTTCACATACATTACATTTTATCCCATCAATTTCAGAGCGATCTGTAAAATCTTAAGAGTTCCACTGAAGCATTTAATATGACCCTGTGCATCTTCTGTGCCTGCCTGTTGCCTCGTTTGGGGTTGGGTGGGGTTCTAATTAGGGGTTTGTAGAAATTGGAAAGTGCAGTTTGCAGATGTGCAGCGAGGGGAGAATAGGCTCACATAAAAGGGTGCATACTACTGAAAGAAATAGAAAACATCTTTCAGACGAAGTAAGCGTGTGGCTGTCACTGCAAGTTGAAAAAGGCTTTCATAAACAAATTCATCAAACCCGTTGCTTACTATACTATGGCTCTCACACCCCATACGTGAGCAGAGTTGGAATGGGATAAGATCCTGGAGGTGCTTTCTCAAAACCTTGGGTTCTCTGCGGAGGTGCAAGATGTGCCATGTAATCTTTTCCTTTGCATTCCAGATACATAGAAGTGTATGTCAGTAGGAAGCATCAAATGCAAAAGCATTTGCCTTATGACAGGCAGCCAGTGGCCTACTACAGAGTGAGGAGAGAACCTGAATATGTTCCTGAAGAAAGGGAATCAAGTGACATGGGTGGCTCCGATGCTGAAAGAGGAAATAGTGAGTCCTTCCCTGTTGTGTGTGTTCTCTGAAGCCTGTTTCTTTCACCCTGATTGTCTGCTGTGAGCATGACCCCACATGTTTACAGCTTTCCCATGAGGTTGGTCATCATTGCCAGCATTTATGATAGTTTTTTTTCCTCCATTCCACAGAATTGTGCGGGGAAGGAATGGAAAGCTCCGGGCATGTTGTACAATCTGGGAATGTTTCATCACCACTGCACTTTGTTCATATGAAAGGTTTCCCTACCCAGGCTAGTGCCCAAGACATTATAAATGTAAGTAACAGTAAAGCTATGAATGACATTTGGTAGTCATTACCAATGGAAACCCTTGATTAATTGTCACAGATGGCCATGCCCCTGGCAGGGGATTGGAACTAAATGAGCTTTAAGGTCCTTTCCAGCCCAGCCTATCCTGTGATTCCTATGATCCTACAAGTGGTATAAAATATTTAATTTATCCATGTTGTTCTTAGTCCTCAGTGCTGCGTGGCTTCAGGCAGAATGTGTTTGAGAACTGGAGTTCACTGTGGGTTACAGACTCCAGGGTAGCTGTCTCTGTAAATACCAATGGATTAAAGCTTGTGGGGCTGTCCTAATGCCTGTCGCTTTGGCTCACGTAGCCATTTACAATCTTATGTATGTTTCAGAGTAGCTGATTGTACAAAAATAAATTTCAGAATTAATTTATTCTCGGTTTTACAGATTTTAATAGCAGAGCAATGTTTCAGAGTGAATGGACCTGCACTTAGTGACATTGTGTCTACAGAACATGTGTGCTATGTGAGGAGTTTTGTTTCCGTCAAGCATTACTCTGCCAGGAGCTTACAGAGGGTGGGACAGGTGGCTTGAGTGTGCCCCAGCTTCACCTGGATGGAGAAGGGGGGGCCTTCTGCTACCCAAGAGCTCAGACTGCCCCACAGCCAGACAGGCTTTATAAGTAGAAACAGCATTTTTTTTTGTAATGGGGCATGTTCTTGTTCTCTTTCTTTGTTACAAAACTCTTTCTCCTTTTCAGTTTTTTGCTCCGCTGAAGCCCACAAGGATCCTGATAGAATACAACTCCCATGGAGATGCCACAGGAGAAGCGGACGTGCATTTCGAGAGCCATGAGGACGCAGTGGCTGCGATGGCCAAGGAGGGGTCCCAGCTGCGTAAGTGAAGACAAGGGGATCTTACAGACCCTTGGGTAATCTGGCACATGGGCACAACTTGTCAAGCTGCTGTTAACCGCCCTTGTAAAGGGATCATCTTAAATGCAGATTTCCAAATTACCCTGTAATCAGACATTGGATTTGTGCAAAAATGAAAAAAAAGAGAAGCTGGAGAAACTGTAACTCATCAAGTCACTGAACCCAACCCCAGCCTGCCTCTCTCTTTGTCCTCCAGAGTGCAGTGCCATTGAATTATTCCTGAATAAACACCCGACAGCAAAAGAAAACTGCTAGTGACAGTGGCACAGTCTCAGATTGGTAAGTGCATCCTTCTCTCTCAGTCCTGTCTGTCCCATTCTTACCAACGTGTGCCTCACGTTTACTGTTTCTGATACTTTTGTTGATGGGATTTCAACCAGCTTAAAGGCTAAAAGACTGACTGAAGGGCCTCATCACAGCTAATCTGAGGTCAGGCATTGAGCGTACACCCTCCACCCAGTGAGTCTGCTTCCACAGCATAGCAGTCTTGAGGTGACAGGGCAGCAGCTCCTTATGGGGTCACAGCCAGAGCTGGCAGCGGTTGCTGTGGTGCCCAGGCACAGTTTGGCTACACAGCAGCTTCCACTTGCAGCTGAGACCTGCTGCAGGGAGTGGGAGAGCTTTGTTTCCCTCCTCCCTTTAAAAGTCTGCTAGCATGATTGATGTAAGGTTCTGATGGGGTTGTATTCCCTGACGTGAAGAGGAAATGTGACTAAACCTTTTCCATGGATTTAACAGTAATCGGTCTTTAGGCTGGGGGGATGTTGCTTACAATTACAGTGGAATCTGACACAGTAACATTCTTCAGGTTATTTCTTAATGTTTTAATCCACCCACTCTGACAAGCACCCTTGCTTGTGGTAGCCAGCCTGTTCTCAATGCAAAGGGCGTGCAGTGCTTTTCATGATGTTAACCACGGGCTGATGGGGGTAATGTCCTGTAGCAGGACAGTTCTTGCCTTCTTTGTTGCACAGGAACAGCATCTCTTGCCATTTGCAAAAGAAAACTTGCAAGCTGTGTTGGGTGCATGAGGGATGTGGCCCTTCCTTGGAGGAGGTCGCAGTGTGGCCTGGCAGTGCTTGCTGCCAGAACATCGTCAGGTCATGCTCCTTCCTCAAAATGCACCAGCCCTCCCTGTGGCAGAAGGGTTTCCCAGCTCCACTGCTGTGAGACTCTTTGTTCCAGGACAGAAGCTTTCCTGTGTCCTTAAGGAAGGCCCTGGCTGACTTGTAATACTTCCTTCAATTCCCTTGGAAAGGTGGGGTGCCGGTTGCTGCTCCCCACTGCAGCAGGGAGGCCTGGCGCCCCCCAGTGCCCCATCACCCCTGCAATCTGGATTGTTGTTACGCCAGGGAGCAGCTCTTGTGGGGGATTCAAGGCATGCGCCTGGCTGTGCCCTCCATCCCAGCCAGCCCTACTGGCACCAGCACAGCCAGAACCACTTCTGACCCTGAGCTGGGATCCAGCAGCAGTGGAATTTAACACTTCCAACCCCATGTGCGTGTACTGGCACCCCCCATGGAAACATCTCCCTGTTAGAGCTGTTTGTGTAATGCCAAAGTCTACTATTCTGTTGTTGGAGGCAATAATTCAGAATAAAATGTAGTGAGGCATTTGAAAAAAGGAAAGCAAAAAGCCACAGCAAGGCAGTGATTTTTCTTCTCTTTTTAGGCCAAGCAAACATTCCGGGGATACAAGCATAAAGATGGAGGACAAGTGTCACTGTGCACTAACAACGATAAACTGTATAAAATCTAGGTTAGCGTGGTGTAAAAGCATGTAATAAATTGTATTGCCATACTGTGGACAGATTGTGTGTTGAAAAGCAGAAGCAGCTGCACTGGAGGGATGGCAGACACCGCAGGATGGAGCCCTTCTAGTCTCCAGCTGCATAATGGTGTACAAAGGATTAATAAACCACCAGTATCCACAGTTAACAAACCACTGTGATTTCAGATCCCCACACGCAGGTCGGTGTGGAGTAGGACAGCCAACACCTCATCCCTCCTATATGTAATCAAGGCAGAAGGGTATGGAAAGACCACTCAGGACATGGGATATAGATGATGTTTTTATTATTGTGTGGAACAAAATGAACATCAGAAAAACTGCCCTCTGCTCCCCCAGGCTTGAGGGCCAGTGTCAGCCCACACTCCAGCATTACAAGCTGTAGCTGAGCACACACACCCTGAACATCTGCAGCATCCAGTATGTCCCAGCAGAGACCTTCACTGAGGCCGAGATACAAGGGAAGAGGCAAGTGCTTACACAGAGCACCCCATCGCTCTAATCTTCCAAAATGCCTGTTTCTATGCTAGCTGCCAGAGCTGGACTCTGAAGGGTTTCAATCACCTCCCTGCTTGTGTGTAGGGATCTTGTGTGACTTCAGGGCACCTGCTCACAAGCTGTCCTCTTTTCCACACCAACAATAGTCACAGCCTTCACCTTGAGCAAGCACAGTGGCAGCCACTCCAACTGGAATGGTCAAAAGCTGGCACAGGGAACACACCCTTGGGAGCTGCAGTGTGCTGGTCATACCAGCATTAAAAGTGATTGACAGGGAGGGCCCAGGTTCTAGTTAACCCTCTCACATGGAAATTGTGTGGGTCTCACTTTCTCCATGCGGACGAGTCACACTGGGTTTGGGTGCAGGAATTTGACATCTTTTCAACATGTACAGCACATACACAAAACTGTAACACTGCACTTGGTGTCTTCCCCATTCATCTCTGGTGTCTCACCCCCCTGAAGGAGGGCGCCCACACTCAAAATCTAGGCTTTTCGTATTTCAACACTGTTTACTAATCTGCTGTAAGGGACAGCAGCAAGGAAATGGATCTGGTAACTGCCATGAGGGGGAAAAAGAGCAGAAAAAGAAAAACTATATGAAGTTTCCCCCCCTGTGAAGGGCAACAAAAGGAGTTGGAGAACTTGGGTGGCTCAACACACCAAAGCCTAGAGGGATCTAGAAAAGTAATTCATGGTCCAAACTAGCAGCAGCCACAAAATCTCAGCTCCGACACACTTTTTAATGCAGTCCCAGCCAAGCTACTGAACAGAAAATCCCCTCTAAAGAATTAAACCACTACCCCCAATAATATTTGTACAAACCCAAATGCATTTGTTGTTACATAAATACATCAGTTTTCTATGGACTACAAAACATTCTATGGTCTTCAAGACTGACGCAGGCTTCCAATACAAACCCAACACAACTATGACCTGCTGTGTGTTCGTGAGGAAGCTACCACTGCTTTTTGGAGTAACGAGAAATTCCGTGAGATGACAGCAACAAAGAATGATGTAGCATAAACTGTGAAACCTCTTTAAACTGTGTTTCAAACTACCACTTCTAGTAGGTGCAAAACATTCCAATTTCATCTTGCCTTCGTTCTGATCTAGCAGAAAGTGAAACACCAGGTTATCCATGGCAACTCTTTCATGTGTGCAAGGGGATGAGCTGAAGTGGCCCTAAACCACTTTCTGTGTCTAAATACTTGGGACTCCAATTCCTCCGTTACCACACCAAGGTGGGAGGTACAGTTACACCCTTGTGTAGTCGCAGTCACAGTGAGGGTCTCTGAGAGGGAAGTCAGAGATGCCATAAGGCACTTACATGCCAGATCAGTGCAGGCCATCAGTTTTCATATTGTGCATCCATCAAAACCACCCCCACCCCTTACAATACAGAAGGAGAATTTTCACAGCTTTGATTGGTTTTGGTACAGATTTGCATACCAAGCCCACGGCTAGGGGGCTGAGCCAAAGAAATGAAGCTAGGAAGGGATTACTGGCATCTCACCCACCTCCTGACGCCTGGCACTGATGTAGCAGGTAGAGCCAGATTGTCAAAGGCAACCGGGAAAGGAGAAATGGGATTTCAAGTGCAACCAGACATGAGGATTAAAAAAGCTCCTGTTCTGCTTTCAGTGAGCCTCTGCTTCACAGCAGCATGCTTTCACACCACACGCCTCACAGTGAGAACATTCTCAACTTGCACACACACAGCTTCTTTTTTTTTGTGGGGGGGTCTGTTCTCACTGTGTCCTGAGGCTGCTCAGGCACATCCTGGGCTACTTCCCATGATATTCCCAAAGCAGTTCTCCAGCACAAGCTCAGGCCTCAGAGCAGGCAGATTTTTGTACAGGGAAGGCTCAGACCGTTTTTTGTCACAAGAGACTGTAAACACCATGAAGCTGCTTCCCCTCTGAGGTCCAAAGAACACAGGCAAGTGTCTTCTCTTCACATTCCCCCTGAGCAACCCCAGAAACCATCATCAGCTACAACCATTTCTTGTCACCTCTCTCTGCAGCCCATCCCCTACAAGGGACTGGTTGAGTACTGTTGGATGAGCTGCTTGTGGCAGGGATTGCAGACACGCTCGGGGTTGATACTAGATGGGAGGGGCAGCTCATTCACTGAGCAGGCTTCACAGAAGATGCCACCGCAGTTCTTGCAGATGTTCTGGAAGGCAGGAAGAGAACAGAGGAATTAGAGATGCTCAAGACATGACCAACAAAAAAACTTACATTTCCTCTCATGAGTATTCAGTCAACCCAAATCTTCTGCTGGGTTAGAGAAATGCTTCACAGCTCCACCATGGAGTGGAGCACTCCCACTGAACACCCTTTTTGGTAACTCTTGTAATCCCTCTAGATCCACATTAGAACAGTGAGGAAAGCAAGAGGGGCTTAGCCACAAAAAAAAAAAAGAGAATAAAAATAAGAAAAAGGCAAGGTGGCAAGTGGAGAAACTAGAACTGTACCATTGCATATTCTCACTTCCCACTGATCCCTGAAAACCCCGCTTAGCTGAAAAGGGAAGAAGGGAAAAGCAAACCACTGAACACCAAGCAGAGTGAGGAGCCCTCAACCAAGCACTGTTCAACAAGTTTACATCAAGGGTAAAGTGGAGCTCAGAACAGGGCTCACTTCCTTGTCCCAAGTCACCAGCAGGAAATCTGTACTACTGAAATGAAAATCGGAGGAAACACAGTGTCACCATACGACAGGGACGGTGAGTCCTTGAAGTTACCTTTCTTTTACTCCGGCTGCTTTCCTCCCGGCAGAGCTGGCAGATCTCAGCGTTTCCAGGTCCTGAGAGCTGCTCCTAAACCCCAAGTAAAAACCAAGATGTTCTGCTTTATGTGCTACTTTACACAGCACCTGTGTTAAAGCTCTGTGGCTGATCCACATCATATAACCGTGAGGAAGGTTTCACGTGCTCATGTGTTTAACCCCCTCTATTCACAGCACATCATGCATTGGCAGGATCATCTACAGTCACACTGGCTACACCACAGGGCAGACAGGGAATCACAGCATGGCTGTGGGAACCACGGACCATGCAGCTCCGTTTTCAGGCCAGTGTCAGGCTGCTGGCCCAGCATCAGGCTGCTGGCCCAGCATCAAGGTGGGAAATCAACACCTTTTTCATTGCGAACAAGAGCTGACATGCGCAGCAGTGTTTTTTCTACTAAGGAACAATTGCTTCTACGGACTCTACAGCCAAATCCTCATCAAGGCAAAACCCAAAGGGCAAACTTTGGGGTATCTGGGCAGGGAAGATGCTGCAGTGACCCAGGAGCATCCTCAGCACCCTTGTCCCTTCAGTATTTCAGTGCAAGAAAAAGAATCACCAACCTGCTCTTCCTGTGTGCTGCTCAGTAACCTGCAAGAGAAGAACATCACCACCTGGAGCTGGTACTTCACTCATTGCATTATTTCAGAAAAACATCTGGACCATCAGAGAATTCCTCATCGGTTTTTTTACATCCTACCCATACAGAGCTTTGGGTTTGTTTCTTCAAAACCATGCTGCCATGGCTGCTTGAACAAGAGATGAGGCCTTTATAAGCTTTGTCAAACAGCAAAGCAGAGCGGCAGGACGTGACTGGTGCTGTTTAGACATCCAGCACACCTGGCTAAATGGGAAGAGCAGGAGAAAAACTAGTAAAATGCCCTCAAAAAGGGAGCAGTGCATAGAAAAGACTCTTTCAATGGTATAAACACAGTTTAAACCTTGCTTTAAACTTGTTGCTGCAAAATGTTTGAACCCCTCCAACTGCTGCAAACAGGTAGTGATAATGGATTTAGATGCAGGTACAGCTAAGGATCATGCTACCTGAACTTGATCTTCATATAACCATCTTCTTGAAACATTATTTTGATTCTCTTTCTCCAGCAGCTTCTCTTCTGGTCCAGGAGCCACAGCTTATTACCTACAAACACCACTGATCCACCAACCCTTCTCCTTTCCCTCACCAACAGAAAGGCTTACAAAAGGCTCACTGAGTAAGAACAACTGATCAAGAGCAGGTTTATAGACAAAAATTGAAAGGGAACTGGGAGAGAGACAGAGCTTTTCAGATCCAGAAGGGCTGAGGGCAAGCGGTAGAGCCTCCTCCTTCCCTTTGAGTGCTATGAAAAAGCAGCAGAGACCTCAACAAAGGGCATGAGATTGAAGATCTTTTTAAGAAAGGGGAGCTGCATTATTACAAACTTCCCATTAGCATAGAAATCAGCGAAGGGGAAGCAGGACTTAAAAAAGGAGAAAGCAAAAAGGAGATTTCCTTTGTTGTTTCATACCTGTGGACGTTGTTCTCTCTTAGCGACTGTTTCAGTTTAGCATTTTCTTCCTGGATTTTGAGCTTCCCATCCTGCCAAAAGGAAACATTTACCCATCAGTTGAACTGTGTGACGACTCCAGTTTCACCCCTGCCACACTGTAAAGGGAAACTTTACCTTGCTATTTTGAGAATACTGATCTGCCCCTCCTTGGCACAGAGGTGTCTTTGGACACTATGAGAAAGCACATACACACCCATCCACCCTACATGCTTTACTTTCTTTTGTTGTGATCAAAAAGCAGACTTCACATTTTAAAGATGGACTCTTCAGTAGGTCCAATGACCTCCTTTTGCTAGAAGGTACAAGAAACTCCACAGTCACTATTGTTTATGTTAACAGCAGAGGCTGAAGAGGCAGATGGGCTGAACAGGCTTTTTAAAGACATTTCCACTGCATCAAGCACCGCCTTACAAGTTTTGTGGCAACAGACGCATCCATTCTGCAATTGCTTTTTTGCACCTTGGCTCACTGAAGCAGCCCAGTGGAGCCCAGTGAAGGCAACTCTCAAGGGCAGCACACATGGGAATTGCTGATACAGTCTCTGTTACTACTTCACAGTTCTCATGGTTACAAGTTTTGTTCTCCAGAACAACTGTTCTACTGCCAGTCTCCAGCAGAAAAGCCTGGTCTGCTCTGCAGAAAAAGCTGCAGAGCAGATTTTAGCTTTCAAAGGCAAACTTCCTACTAAAAAGGGAGTTTCACTTGGGAACTACGAGGTCTGCTCTCGAGATAAACACTGCCCTTTGTTTTAAAACCACCAAATTCACTAATGGACAGCACTAAAAGAACAGTGAAAGTGATTTCTGATGCCCTTGAGAGAATTTTGCCTTCTAAATTTTTCTATCAATTCCTTTTGGGAGAATTTCCCTTCTAATACAAAAAATAAAAGCAAGGAAACTTGCTTTCCATTAGATGGAAGGTGTACAGCATCTCCCCTGGTGTATTACCCTTGGTTTTATTCATCTAGTGAAAACAAACCACAACCACTGCCAAAACTTTGCCAGGTACCCAGCCTGGAAGAGGAAACCAGTGTTCTTGCAATTTTTTTGGTGAGGCTCAACTCAGGAACAGCCTATTTAGTGTGTGTAAACAAATGTTCCAAAGCTCCCTTTGCTGTAGTATATTAATATTACACACTTATCACCCCACAAAGCTCAGGAACAGCAAACGAGCAAAATGGAACTCTACTTCAAACACAAGCCAAGAATACAAGTTGTCTTACCTGCCTGAGCCAAGTCTTTGTGCCTTTTTTGTTTTCTTGGCTGCTTTGGTGACTGTGTGACCATCTGTCCCTTTCCCGCTTCAGTTCTAGTTCCAGGTGGCTCCTAGAATATCGAGGTGGAATTGTGAATAAAGGCTATGGTTTTCTAACACTTGACATTGAAACATAATGAACTATTTAACCCTCTCTTCACATTAAAGCAACTGAACCCCAACTCAGGAGCTGAAAACTGCCTCTTGAGTAACAATTTATCTCAGTGTGTGTTAAGCCATAATATGTCGGGATGGATAATCTAGATGTTCGTCATCTAATTCCAGTTTTGAGGGAAATAAACCTCCTGATTATGTCTGGAAGTCCTGAAACAATACTTACTTCTTCATCTGTTACAGAACTGTCAATATGCACTTTTTTCAAAAAGACATTCTTCAGGACAGACTCTGAAACCAAAGCCAACATCTTCACTTCCCAGAGCTATCCACATGGGATTGATAGACTGTTACCCCCTGAAAGCTGTTGCAATTCTACTGACAACTCACCTAAAAGTGGAGCTTCGTCCTCATGGAACAACTGCAGGCTCCTCACCAGAAGTGCTCTGTAGCCCCTGGTCTAGCCTAACCTGTACTAAGGGATGACACATGCTGCTTCAAGACTGCCCAGCAGCCTAGGCTTTGGTGTCAGTCCCGTGCACCATGCACAGTGGTGCATCAAGCCAGAGAGAAGAAAAATGTGGCTGAGTGCAGCACATTCATATTTGGGAAAACAACTCATCAGTGATCAAGGACATCTGAGGTCCCTGACACAGCCTGAAGGAGGCTCAAGAAGAGCATGACTCTAAATCTAGCTGTGGATTGTAGAATCACAGTTTGGTTTGGGTTAGAAGGGACCTTGAAGCTCATCCAGTTCCAACTTCCTGCCACGGACAGGGACAGCTTCCACTAGACCAGGCTGCTCTAAGCCCTGTCCAACCTGGCCTTGAATGCTGCCAGATCACAGAGGAGCCTTCACTCTGGGCCACCAGAACGCTCACTGCCTCCATGACTGCAGCCTGCCTGTGTGGAACACCAACAAAGCTCTCTGCACACATAGACCATAAGGGACCAAAGCACTAGAAACGCTGTTTTCTGAAATCATTCCAAGTGAAATGCAGTAGCTGCTGTAGGGAACGATCTCTGCTCTGAAATCAGAGCCTAGAAACTGAGTATCTGCTGGTAGAAGTAGCAGCAAGGCTTGTACTATAAAACGCTCAGAATCCCCTTTGATATTTAAACCAGCATTATCCATTATTACCCTTGTTCATCTCCATACCACTCCGACAGTTACTGAAATAACTGTTATGACTACAGCTGCATTAATTCCAAACCCCAACTGAAGTGAGTTAAGCTGGTGGAGACTTAGACCCAGAAATGAATACTTGGCCATGTTGACACTTAAACCAACTGAGGAAGTTCTTGTTTACAACTTGATCTACAACCAACACTACCACAAAAAGCCCCATATCCTCTTAAAGGAATGTAATTCAAGCAAGACTGCCCACATCCCACTGCAGCACCCTCCAGCAACTCCCTGCTGTAGAACCTCAGTGAAATAAAGCAGTACAGCCTCCTGGTAAAGGAGGCTCAATCATTTTCACACTTTCATTGCCATTTAGGTTGAGAAAAAGTCCAGCTGATGTAAAAATAGACCAGTTTGCATATGCAGAGAAGATGCCTTCCCCCTTTATAACCAAGAACACTGCTAAGCTCACCCACACACACCCAGGACCTCACACAAATTTGTGATAAAAACCATTTGCTGGTTTTCTGGGGAGCCTCTGTAACTTTTTGAACAATGAAACAAAAAGCTGTGCCAGGAGAGGAGCAGGGGATGAAAATAAAATAAAAGCACCCAGCAATGCTTTTGCACAATTCATCCCAGTAACCTTGCAACAAAGCAAAGATGCGTCATGGCTGCAGAAGGAGAGACACTCTTCTATTTTAAGATAAGAGGATTTGTTTGTTTTCCCAATACTGGTAAACTGATGACACTGCAGGGGAAAGTATGACCCTAAAGTTCATCCTGTTCCAACCCCCTGCCATGGGCAAGAACACCTTCCACTAGACCAGGTTGCTCCAAGCCCTGTCCAGCCTGGCCTTGAACACTGCCAGGGATGGGGCAGCCACAGCTTCTCTGGGCAACCTGTGCCAGCATCTCACCACCCTCACAGGGAAGAACTTCTTCCTGAGATCTCATCTCAATTTCCCCTCTGTCAGTTTAAAGCATTTCACCTCCTCATGGAGTTGGCATCTAACACACCATGTGTCTTTCTCCACCTCAACCCCCTCTCTTTGCCATCACTCTGCCTGCTTTCTACTAAGAACAGCCCAAAAAAGAGGTTGGAAAAGGGTCTCTTCACCGCTGCCTGGAGAGCTCTTCCACTTCGAGCTGGAGGCTGTTGATTTTGTCCCCAAACTCCTGCTTGAAGAGACGGTTGTCTTGCTCGGCCAACTGACGGTCCTTCTCTGACTGTCGCAATCTGGATTTGAGCCACATGAACTTGTGATAAAAAACAAAAGCCATGGTGGGGAGGAAGACTGAGTTTAACCAACAAATAAAATACCCAGTGAAAAGGTAAAGCCAAACAAAAAAAAAAAAAAAAGAACAGAAAAAAGAGAATGGTAAAAACAATGGGAAGGAGGAAAATATTTTAAAGAAAAGTAAAACGTAGGTGAACCAGGCAGAAGCTCTGACTTTCAATAGTTTTTATTCTACTACTACAGTTTACAGCCATTAGATGAAAAACAGAAAACATCACTTTTATCCAGATTCAAAGCAAACCTCAAGTACACAGAATTTTAAGTCCAATTTGATTTTAATGTACGTTACATTTCAGCTCTACGCGTGTAACTGGAACTTGCAACATAGGTTAGCTACTCTATTGAGAATTAGTGCATTTTCCTGGTCTCTTCCATGGACTGACACAAGGCATTAGTATACCAAAGCCTTTCCACTTTGGGCCTGACATCAGATCCTTAATTCTGCATACTTTATCATTATTGTGACAGCAAACAAACCCAGCACCACCCCTTAATTCCACAGAAGAAATCTGGAGAAGAGCAGGGAAGTCAACTCTTCTAATCAGCTACGTGGATACCTTGATGAAAGCTTCCACCTTTTAATTATTATTTTATTATTCCCCAGGTAGTTAAAATGAGTTTCTAGTAAAAGGTTATTAAAAGTTAACTTTATATTTCCAAGCACACTACTTGGGCATCACATAGAGATTTCAAATGGGGTCTCCAAGTCTGCTTGTGTGCAGGAGTCCATTAAATAAGCCAAGTGATGGTACACACTTATGTACAGTAGGACTCGGCTGAGCCTCACTGATTTTAAACATACCTAGTGCGGATCAATAGGGCTTCTTTCTCCAGTTGTGTTTCAGTTACATCTGCCACCTAGTACCCCAAAGAGCACTATCCCACAGAAAAAAGGGAGAAGTGGCATCAAAGAATTTTTACAGGAATCTCACTAGAGCAAAAAACCCTTATTCAATACAGAAACCCCCCAAATATGATCTTCTTGAAAGCAAAAACTAATCTCAAGGAGCACTTATAGCGTAAGGCCTGTAGCAGGCCAGCATGGTGAACTTCCGTGGACCCAGGGATGAGAATTATTAGTTTCTAATAGTCCCAGCTACAGTTATTTAAAGTTTTACACTGGGGTGTTAAATTGGCAAGTATTTTTCCTATCAAGAGCTGATTCCTAAGCTTTAGCTGTTCTTCCATTAGCAAATTCCATTTGTATTGAACAAGAAAATCTCCCCAAGCAAATGAAAGAAGTGTGACAGTAAAATGTAACTCTTCCTTTTTTAATCACTAGCTACTCAGACAAGGAATGGTCAAATTACCATTTCCACTCCCCACCATTGCACATTTTGTTCCTTTCTTCTATTTTTATTTTATGCTTTTGTTTCTTTTAAACTCTAGAGTAAGAAGATCAGATATTTGTTTTTAAACATGTAACTTCCCTTCCTAGGAAGAGGAAAGACCTACCAAAACACCTCTCCTCAGCTTCCTTCGGTTGGGAAGAACCTCAATGCACATCTAGCGGGATTCATGGCAGAGGTAGAAGGCAAGGCAATGCAAAGATAAGGAGGTTTCCACTGAACTTACCACTCTATCATGTTACTCTAAGACACCTAGCTACTAATTCTGGACACATGAAGTTTAAAGGAATAAGGAGAAGTCCCCACCCTCCCACCAAGTCACTAAGGCAAAATCGTTGCAAGCACAGTCTTGTTTACAAGAGGGCTGGTCTTCACGGTGATGAGCTATCGCATCGTGGACTTGGGGCTGAACCCACACAACAGAAGTGAACAGGGAACGGCTTGGGCTACGCACACAACTACTTTCAACAACTTCCAGGGATGCATTTTTTTCATCTACTGCACAAAAAGGGGAACACAGAAAACTATTTGACTTCCCAGAGCTGGCCAATCTGACAGTGGCTTGACCAACGCGCCTAGAATCCGTAACGGTTGAAGACTTGTGCTGCTGTATACGGTATGCATCACCAGGGTGTACAGAGCCACAGATCTCCTATTCCTCATGCTTTCCTGGTGTGTTTATTGGCCAACTCATTGGTACTTTAACATGGTTTAAAGGGCAAAGTTAGGGATATTTATACCCAACTCTAAATCTCTGAAGAAAAACTCACTGATTTTAAAAATTCAGCAAATTCCAAACCAACTTTAGGTGACAATTAACATTTTAACAGTTGCTTTTAGCAATTTGCAAGTTCTCCCCTCATAAAGGAGTTCTGATGTCAGAGCTGTGAGGTGACCAGACATAAAAATGTCTAATGATGCTTCTGGATCAGTTTGTTTGCTGCACTATTTAAGGTTTTTGCCTGTTTCACCAAATCCTTTTCACTGTTTAAGTAAGTCAGAATGAGGGTGATGATAAAAAAGGAAAATAAGAACAGCAAGAGAAAGAGAGCAGATAAATTAGCTGAGTAGGTGTAATAAAACATTTTAAAATACACATTTTCTACAAACAAAATGACCTTTTTATAAAGAACCACTCAAAACACAATCCCTAAAATGAGAACTTTAATTTAGTGCAATGACCTACTCATTAACTAAGTCCCAGGCACCACATGCTCCTGAGAGCTACGCTTTTCTTGGAGCTAGCGCAACAGCCAATGAAATTCCCAGACTGAAGTTCTGAACCTCTGGCCAAAGCTCTGCAAAGCCTGGCTTAGAGAACAGGACAAAAAAGGAAAAATCAATCTGATTTCTCATAAAGAGAATGCTTCAGTTGGGGGTATTTTTTCCAAAGAGCATCAGAGAGATGTGGAATAACCAAGGTACCTCTAAGCCTGGCTTCTGCTGCTCCTTCTTCCTCCTCCCTCTCTAATACTGTCATTAACAGTCAAGAACTTCTTTAAGTTCCTATTTCTATTTTTTAATCAGTGCTATCAGAGACAGTGATTGACTTGTAATGACTGAACAACATACAAAAGGCCAGCTGATGTACATAAACAAAGCTGCTGTGTTCATTACTGGTTTAGTCATATATTCTTTTCTACTGGAAGCCCTCCAGAGCATGTACAACACTCCTAACAGCATCTCAAAAATCAGAGCTCTCCTCATGTAGCTCTGTTCAGCAGTGGCTGAGCAGAGCACTTCCATTCAGGGTCTGCAGGACATTACCATTAGAATATACACATGCTTTTGTAATTGTCAAAGCTTCATTTTTTACCTTTGTTCAAGCTGTTTGATGGTGGCAGCCATCTGATTTGTTTTTTCTTCCAAACGACTGTTTAATTCACTCTTCTGTTTCACTCCCATGTCTGAACTCTGCAAAAAGTAGCATTGGGCGGCTTCTGTAAGTAGCAGTAAAACCAAAATACGCCACCATAAATCATGTGGCCAATGAAACCAAAGGGATGGAAGCCAAAGAGGTAAGAAAAGGTGCCCAAAAAGCAGAGGCCAGGTCAATACTGCAAGGACAAACATCTTGCCATGCCGGTGCAGGCCACATCTGGGCCCCACAAAAAGGCAATACCATCATCAGTGAAGCTTCCTGTACAACACATATTAATGTGGTTCCTGCTAATATAATTCAGCTGCTTTGCAGAGAATGACTGACTCAAGGAAAGCAGAAGCAACTCTTTCCTGTTCTGAAGTTTATTTTGGGATTTCTTTCTGAGCATTTTGTGTTGCTCTTTGTCTTAAGAGTCTGCTTTTCCATTACTCAGTAATGTACGTAATTACACCATACACCTTCAATACTGAATTGTACTGGAACAGAAGCTACCATGGCTCAGTTTTTATACCACAGAAGCACAGAAGGTACTTTCCCCAGTCACACACACATATTTCCCTTAACCTCCACCTCAAATACTAGAGCTTTCTTGCATCAAGACAGAAGTATGCTGTCCAGCCTGTAACCCTGTAACTCACACACTTGTACCTTTTAAATAGAGAGGGGAAAAAGAGGAAGAAAAGCCACCACTTTTATCCAGAATTTGACTGAATTATTTTCCTACCTGCAGCTTGAAAGACAGTTCATGCTTTAGGGCCCTGAGATCATCCAGCTGCTGCCTGAGCGCCACCAGCGCATCTTGCTTCTCGCAAACATCTTTCTCCAGCATCTTCATGGCTAGCTCCATTTCCTGCCGCATCCCGATCTGCGCCTCCAGCTCTTTCTCCACATCCTGGAACATACAGATCAGGCAGCATCAAGCTGGAAAACTTTAACTCCTAAAAGCATCCTGCTCAGGCATTTTTCTCCCCGCTAGCTGAACATACAATATGGAGTAACAGTTCACATAATGGAAATATTCTTAGAATCACAGAATGGTTTGGGTTGGAAGGGACCTTAAAGCTCATCCAGTTCCAACCCCCTGCCATGGGCAGGGACACCTTCCACTAGACCAGGTTGCTCAAAGCCCTGTCCAACCTGACCTTGGACACTGCCAGGGATGGGGCAAGAGGGACAGGTTAGACCCAGAAACACAACTGCACTGCTCATTTTGAGAAACAGTCCTGAAACTGATCAACAGAGCCACAAAATGAATCAGGTAGATGAGAATGAAAAAGAAAAAAACAAAAAAAAAAACAACAAAACAAAAAAAAAATCTGGTCAAACACTATCAAAAGTGATTGCCTGACATGGAGTTATTAGGTGAAAAAGCCATTTACCAGGAGCTCCCAGTTCACACAGCCCTTACCAGCCGCAGCTGAGTCTCCTCCTTTAACTGTTTTCGTGCCTCAGTCAATGCATGTCCATCAGCAGTTCTGTCTTTAGTGACCTAAATTAATCAAGACACCAAATCAGCTTGTCATTATATACTACTAACCCTCACATTTGCTGATTATTTGCTTTTTCCCACCACTTGGAAAACGAATTCTGCAACTATCAAAAATCAGAGGTCCATTCAGCATGCAGCTTCCATAGGAATTTATTCTACTTCCCTGTCTCTCCAAGTGCTCCATGCACTTTAGTGGGTATGCATTAAGCAGACGGTGTCAGTTTTCAGAACTTTCACAGTATATTATGGATGGTTACAAATCCTCAGGAAAAGATCTTCGGGGTTTTAAAATTAAAACCTGATTCTGCCATAGTTACTAGAGATCCTGCCCCTTGATTTCTGAAGAGGGTAGTGTTTCAGGCCAGAAAAGCACAACTCCTACATCCAAATTGTTCTGCCAGCCTCTCAGTAAATTATTCTTCCTCCTGTTCCCTTTGATACCTTGCCATGAAAGCCATGAACATGCTGTGTGAGCTCTCAGCTCTGCACATGCTCATGGTTTCATCAGCTATGGCCAGGCAGGATTTACTGTAGCCAGGATTCATCTGTTACCCTCCGTGAGGATCCACCTGCAGTCACTCGTATCTATTGCATTTTTTTGTGTGAGATACATAAGGAAATAAAGTCTCTTTCAAACATGGGCTGCATGTTCAATCTGGGTGGAAGCTACCCCAAAGGGTCAGTAAATCATTCACACACACCAACCTTACGACTGGACTCTAAGATGTAAGAGCTTTCTTCTTTAACCCGTTCCATCTCTTCTTGCAGTGTAATAATCCTGTTGTTTGCAACTGCAAGCTGTGAACAAAACAGAACAACAGTAACATATCACAAACATACTTGGCCGGGTTTTTTTTCCCTCTTTAGACCCATCTTCTTCCATATTTGGAGTGGCTAAAGACAACTTGGCCTCTAAAAACAGAGAAGGGCTACTAGAAAAACCAAAAGCATCAGTTAGTGCCAGTGTGATGGATTTTGAATCCAACAGAGACTTCCCAACCTATTTTGGTTCCTGTCTTCCAGTAAAATTGCTGACTTCTTGAGGATTCTACCTGCTAGACTTGGTGTAACATGTGGTTAGCGTAACTCAACCGAAATCCTCACTCCATTCATTCCCTTCCCTTGCCAAAGATAACAAGATGGAAAAATGTGAGCACAGAGCAGCTAAATTTTGTGACTTCTAGCAACTGAAATCTACTACCAAGAAGAAATGCTTGTGTGGGTTTGCTAAAGCTTCAGTGGTTTGGGTACACAGCTAGGCAGAGCATCTGAGATGCAAGATGCTCAAGTATTTGGGCAGGAGAAGCACAGTGAGAATCTCACCAGAGGCACATCTGCCTCAGAGGAATTCCCAATGAAAACGTCACTGCAGACTAACAGCATGTGTTCAAAGGCCAAAATAACTTCAGAAAACTCCTCCTGGCTTTGTAAATCGTAACTTGTGTAAGCCTTGCACACTAGAAAACCTCAGTGGCATTCCAAGACATCAGCCAAGTTATCAAGTGACAAACGCAAACATAGATCACCCTGATAAAAGCCTGAGCCTTTGGTACAGCTCAAGCCAAATGCACAAATTGATGTCACATGTGACACAGTTCATTAACTACATCCTGCAAACACCCCTGGGCTGGCACAGTGTGTTCCAGTGTCACTTGAACAGTGTGCAGACTTCACTGAGATGCAAACAAGTAAATCATTAAAAATCAAAAACCACTTCAGTCAGCACCGAAATTACTCTCATGGGTACAATCCCTAATTGGCACAGCACCCATACTCTGCAGGTGATAAATCAAAACCCACTTACAGTAGCACTGAGAAAGGCAGCCTCTACTGCAGATCTCATATTTAGAACTAAAAAAATATTTTAATCATAAAAAGCATTTCTTACTCCTTAATTGCAAGAGTGGATACGGTAATTTCCATCGCTAAAGCTTCTCATTGTCTGGAATACATCCATTAGAGTAAACGTTCAATAACCAGACACGCAGACCTCTTAATGAGGATGAACAAGCAAAAAAGAATTTCTATTTCCTATTTGTTCTGCAAGAGCACTGAGACATCCCAGTCAAAGTCATTCTGCTCAGCTAAGTGACATGAAGACAGAGATACTGTACAACCATTAGGATGAGACCTCCTATCACCCATTTGTCAGGGAACTGGCCCCAAAAGATTTTATTACATTTATGCCATTACTAATGAACTGCAAGACCAATTTAAAAATACAGGTTAGACCTCTGACTCATGTACCAACCATTTCTCATACTCAGACTGAGAAAAGTTTCATCCGTAATAGTAATTTTTCCTTTATTTCTTGCAAATTGTGACAGGCTAGAGAAAGTTATTGAAACATTTCAATACTGTAGCAAATTTCTGCACCATCAAAACAAACAGACATTTAAAAATGTCTTTGTCATGGCTGGACCTCCCATAACCTGCATCAGCTGTAGGGCATTTGAAACTACATGCACCATACAACTTATTCTGGCTTAAACCACGACAGATTTTTCCAAATATCAGAAAGCACACAAAGACTTCAAAGTGATCAAGTGCATTCAGCAGCTTTCGGGTTTTTTAACATCTACATTCAGTTGATTTTCCACCTCACGCTTCGTAGCAACAGCCAGTGTAATTCTTCAGCAGGTCAGTTATTCCAGGTTCATCGTTAAACACTCATCATTACATACAACAGACATCCAAAAATAACTCCTCCATTACCTTTTTAAACCCAACTCCAAAAGGCCAAAACATCAAATTATTTCCTATTACACTTACCTCTTCGGTCAATTTAGTGTTGGATTTTTCTAAGGCATCCACCTTGGCCTGCAGGTTGTTTACTGTAGCACTGTTGAAGAGAAAAAGAAGCCCTACAGTAATTCCTGCTTTTTAAAAATCCTGGTTTCTATCTTGTTACACTAGATAATGAAGAATAAATAAATCACATTTTACCTTAAATGCCTATTGAGTTCTTCTACATAGTTTTTCTGATCCAAAATAGCAGTTATCTGACCATCTCTAGAAAGAAGAAATACCATTCAGCTCAATCATTTGGATTCAAGGAACTAAGAGACACTGTTAAAGGTCAAAGAAGAAATGTTGCCCTCTATATATCTCTCCAGCATAGCACCAAGACCCTAGGTCTCAATGGACAATAGGATGCATGCGAAATAGCAAAGTCAAGTTACAGCCTATGCCTGTATCACCAGTCACTGTCCCCTGACTTCTCAGAAGCTGCAACTGCTACATTCACCTGGACTACACTGAGGTGACACACCAATCAGAATGATTAAAGCAGACGGCATTTCAAAGAGCACAGCATTATTTCAAAGACCAAAAAAAAAGGGTCCTGAACTACTCTGATACTGGACAGGAGTCCAAGAGTCATCCCACCAAAATCCAACTGTCAACAAACACGTTTTTATGCACTTCTAGCAGGAAATCTTAACTAAAGAAAAGCATGTTCTAAAAACTACAGCTAAAATAAATGCGAACAAAACACCTGATCCTGAAGGATAATTGTTAAATACATACCTGAATTTGAACTAGCAGGACTTCCTTAGAAGGAAGGAGTACTCTTAAAGAAGCTCAGAAAACCCCAACACCTGATCCATATGTCTGTGTGCCTGCACTTTATTTTCCAGCCACTTGCTCTGAATGTTGCAGAGCCCATTTGGATATGGTGGCACAAGTACTTCAGGCTATTATTAGTTATGGTCTTACCCGACTGGAGAATTTTTGTTTTTTCTAAGGATATTCTGGTGCCAAAAATCACCTACCTGCTAGCCATACAAGGGGCAAAGGCTACTAAGCTGCCTACCAAAAAGGCTTTAAAGAAGGGCAGTCCTAACTCACTCTTAGAACATTTTTATCTTCAATTGCTAGTTGAGGAAGAACACAGAATTCCTAGGAGAGTTTACTTTTCCTCTGCCCTCTCTCAACATTTCCATTATCTTATTAATATATTATGGTTTATCATAGAACAGCAGTTCAGCCTACGTAGCTTTTTAATTAAAAACACAACAGCTTGCAGGGCAACCTGGAACACTTGAATACAAGTTACCAAGAGGTAAGAAGCAGGACAATTGTGTATGTACCTACCCTTCGCTGCCTTTTGTGCTGTTCCCATCTTTCAAATACATTGAGAAATCAATAACTCCAACCTAAAGGTAAAAAAAATGCATTTAACATGAAACACTTTCTCTAAGACTAAACACTGTCTGTAGTTTGAAAGTTTGGAGTCATTCAGTTAGGACATCGATACATGATGTATTACAACAAGGACTCATTATACCAGTTATCTATCCAAAATTAATGAAAACATGGCTTATTTCAAGTAAAACTATCCTAGGATAAGCTGCAAGTCTTAGGTCGTAAGAATAAGCCGTTACCATCACCCTTATCTGTACGTACACCACTTGTGCAAGCTCGAACATAAGTGCAGACAGGCTGATTTTCTTTTAACAGCTACAATGACTTCATCACACAGCATGAGCGAATTAACAGTTCTATCCATTTCTCCCCTTATTTTAGCCAAGTCCTTGCCCATTTTCACCTCCTTTTCATTTACTACATTTCACTCCACAGTGACCTGTGTGCAGACCACAGCAAAGCATAACAGCAAAGAGCAAACCAAAACCTTGGGTCTCTGATCTCAGTGCTACCAGCTAATCAAAGACCATAGTCACAGTAACAAGCCTATATGAGCCTTGCATTGCATTTAGTAGCAAACTTACATCTCAGTTGATTAAAGTCCTCTACAATGCAAAATTCTTCCAATTCAAATGAGCAGAAAAAACCCCACATTAACTGAATACCAAATACCTGTGAGTCCAGGTCTTCACCCTTCATGCAGAAGTTGGCATCGATGACATTCAAACCTACTAGGAGGCCAGCAATGATCGCACCTTCTTCTTCCATCATCAGTGCATTAGGTTCATAAAATTCACTGCATGATGCACAGCAAGAGAAGACAAGTGTTGAATTTTTAAAAGTCAACTAAAATCATGCCAATTAGCATGGGATGGATCCCTTCTATTTCATACACAATGCAAGCTCAGCCTCAACAAAAACCCAGGCTGTGGCACACTGTTCACATAGAAACATACTTCTATGTACTGTCCATGTAATTTTGCTCTGACTGAACATATCTCTCTCAGCAGATTAAGTTTTTAGGCAAGGCAAAGACCCAGTGAGTAGGAGGACCTGGTTCCTCACCACTGAAATGTGGTGGGAAGTAAGCATGGTTGTGGAGTAATGGCACAGCACATTGAAGATTTAAGACTGGGGCTCAATATCAGACTTTAAGTAGCACCATTCTACTCCTCTATTACTACTGTGATTAACACAAGCCACTGCCACATTTTCCAACAGACAATACCAAGTTGTTCTTTCTAACCTCAAGTCAGGTATGGACAGCCAACAAACACCTACTGGTTTGAGTCAAGGAGCACCCAACATATTTGTTATATCCTACTGCCATACACAGACATAGTAGTTCAAATCCATGGGTTTTCAATTAAACTACAAAGTTATTGCTGGTTTATGAGTAGGAAGCAGAGATATGGGGAAGTGAAATTATTTGTTCCAAGATAGACAGTAATGGAGTGACAAGGACATAAAATTTCCCAGAGCCAAGATTGCAGATGGAGAACACTGTATCTCTTCTTTATCTGTATCTCACCTAAACAGTCTCTTTCTAGCCAAAATTTGTGTTTATTCTAATGAATATTTGAGACAAAGTGGAGAATTAATGGCTTCTGAATTAAGAAAGAATACTGAGCTTTTTTAATCCCCCAGAAAATGGTCTGTATTTCACAAACATTACCATTTCTCACAAAAAGTACATACATACTTTAGCGTTTGAGTGTTGAAGTTCATACAGACCTTACAAGAAGACAGAGGTGAACATAACCTGATCTGAGGATGAGCTCAGCACTCACCTGAGAAGATCCTTTCTGTTAATCAAGGCTTTCATGTATTCAGAAAGCTTCTTCTGCATTAGAGCCAGGCGAAGCCAAGCTCTTCCTCTACCCACAGGTGTCCTACAAACACCAGAAACAAAACAGTTACAGACATACTGCAATGAATATTCACAAACAGCTCTAATAATCCCCTTCTATCTGAAGGATCCACATCTCCAAGAGAGCTGGCACTGATGAATGGATGGTATTTAAGTGCAAATAGTTACAAAATACTTTAAGCAATCACTGTTTCTCTCATAATTAATTCTGCATTTTTTTGTTATACTAAAAATATTTCCCTGACTTAACCTTGCTGGATGTTACTACACAGACAGAGATCAACTGCTTCAACACATCACCTTCTAATTCAAAATCAGCTTTGCACAAGGCAAGTCAGAATAACATGTATACTTCAGTTCATCACAGATGCCCAAGCATCACTCCTTCAGAGAGGTGTTCAGTTGAGTGAGAACCCACAAAGACAATGAAAACACAACTTCAGTACTGTTCTCTTCAACTAGTTTGCTTATTAACATGCTCAAAGGATGCAATGGGTTACAGCCACAGTTCTTCCCTCCGTTTCTTCTGGCATTCTGAAGCATACAGCTTTAAAAATACAACTGATACGCTGCACCACAGCTCTGGCTCATCTACCCTGGCCAGAAGCCAGCACCAGTTGCTCCAAAGGAAGGTGTAAACCCGCCACATTGAGCAATATACTGATCAGAAGGAAATTTCTTCTCCACCTCCAGCAGTCAGTCAACTGTCTTATACCAAAGAGCACATGGTGCACTTCATTTTCTAACCTTAATTGGAATAAGCAGCAACTGCCCATGAAAGTCATCTTCATTACTCCCCATTCTTGACCTCACTAAAACATGACATTTCCCAAGGGTTAGTATGAATCCAAGGTTTCAACACTTAATTCTAAAACTGTTCTTTATTTCAATTTATTTCATATTTTAATATTCTTTCACAATAGGAAAAGGTACAGGAGCTCTGGCACAACACTGCTGGCACTGCGACTGGTCCTGTTACCTGTGCCAGGAACAGTCTTGCACAGATCTCCAGTAAAAGCACTTGTCCATATGCACATTGCTAAATACGAACCCGAAAGAAGCTGTTATTGAACCTATTCATCTCTTCTTTCAGCAAAGAAGATTTAACCTTAGTCCTGCTGCTCATACAAAAGCTTCCTTGCATCTTTTTTCTATTCCCAGGCTGAAAGCCTCTTACAGTTTCTTTTTTAGCATGGGAATAATCAAACCTGAATCTGATGTCTGAAATGTCTATGGAATTTTTAAAAGCAATATATGTTTTAGGTGATTTTTTTCTTCCCCTCTTTAACACAAGCTAGTATCTTGTCCAACTTTGTGCTGAGCTTCAATTTCACACAAACTTTACAAGTTTACGTGAATTTATTTAGAAGGAAAATTACCTCTATCAGCCTCAGAACTATTTAACCTGTAATCACCTTCCTCCTAATTCCCTTCCTCTTCAGTCTGACTTCAGAAAAAGTCAGTAAAGGCTGTTCCAAGCCCTAAGACTCATGGTCACTGGTTTAGTGCTAGTAATAAATGCACTATTGTCCATAAATGCACTACTGCCCATAAGAACCCATTGAGGGAGTATATCCTATGCTGTCCTTCTGCAGATCCTTGATTAAGAAAAAGAGAGTAACGATCTACTTTTATCAGCCCAAGGTGGCAGGATTATTCCTGAAGGTTATCTTTACCTTTCCTTCTCCAGGATCCCACATACAATAAAAAAACATATTATGTACTTGTGCAGTAAAAGACTGTACTTACTTCAGCCCTGGGAGATCCTTAACGCTTGCTGTAATCTCTGCAGCCTCAGGAACAAGTTTTTCTACTAGTTCTAGAGGTCCCCAAAATGACTTGTTTTGCCCAAGAAAAGTCTTTTTGGCTAGAAGAGAAGATGATGTAAAAACAGCGTATTAGGCATGGTCAGAAGTAAAGAAATGGTAGACAAAGACTGCCAGAAAGGTTCTTCTGGGTCTGCTGCTGTAGGCAGCAAGTACCGAAGATGCCTTCTTTTGCTCAAGCGTGACAATTACTGATATCATTCAAATAAGGCAACAGGAGCTCGAGACAGATGCCAGAAAACAGTCGACACATCCCAATGTGCCAAAACAACGACATCCAGTGAAACCCAGCAACTCAGACTCACTGCTAGAGGTCAGAATTTCTACTAGGATGCTGTTGCTCTCTCTACATTACACCTGATGTGTGCACACTCATTTTCTCTCACTGACCATTACCTTACAGGGAGAAGGACCACACCACCACTTGGAACCTGCTCCTTCTCCACAGACAAAAAGGGAGTCATGAGGTTGCTGAGGAGCTAATTTTATCACTGATAACTTAGCTGTACTCAAATCACCAGAAAAGCTGGTTTAAAAATGGCAAGCTCCAGCAACAACTGTGAACTTTTCACCTGCAGTGTTATACCTTGGGGGGATTTTTCTCCCTTCCTATGGCCTCACAAGTCAACTGTGACCACAGAGGTGACCCTGGTCCACCCCTTCTTTAGCCTACTGCAGATTCCAAAATTAGATTTTAGAAGAAGATTTCTCTTGCTCACTCCTAAGCTCTGACAAACAGCCTGGAGGACTCCTCTCAAGCATCTTACCTTTCAGGCCATGTTTAAGGCAATGTTCCATCACAACGAAAAACTGCTGGAGAGGTGCATAGTCAGAGTCCAGCGTCCTGCCCAGATTAAGTGCCGATTCGATCAACCCCTTGATACTCAGTTTCGCCATGTTCATCAAGTTCATGCGTTCATTCGCCATGAGATAGTTAGGATCTATTAAAAAAAAAAAAAAAAAAGGAAGAAAAATAATGTCAAGTAACAAAAGCCATTTTTAATACAGTAAGATATACCATCTCTCTCTTTCTGTTCCTCAATTTTGAAGACATTTTTAGGGGGAGTGAGAGTTACACATGAGGCACTTTCTTCAGGCCTTTTGTAGGAAAAAAATCAAATTTAACTAGCATTTTTTGGCCAAAGCCACAATGACATGGGAATAAGCAATATATCACATTAAGGGTGCCTCAATACTTCAAATAACTACCAAAGCTTTACATTTTCAAGACAGAAAAGCTTGAAGACTTCTGTTAATATTCTGCTTTACATCTTGATGACATGTTACTGAATGTTATGCCTATCACTGGTTCCAACTCAAATCCCCAGCTACGTCCAAAACTACAAACTCATAAGAATTCACAACTCGGTATTTGTTCTTCCACCTAAAGGTAACCATTAATCAACTCACACTTAATCCAGCAATGTGTCTCTACCCAGTCTTGCATCTTTCCTTCTCATTATTTCTTTTTTCCAACTTGGATGGAAAATGGAGCCAATTCTCACCTCTCTCTCTTCATTTTATCAACACTACTGAGTTTTACCCTTCAGTAGTGGAGCTGATCTTCATGGCTCCTCTGTCAGCTCACTCTATGTTCCAGCAAAGACATATCCTCTAAGATTATATTCTTCCTTTACTACATTACAAGTATTTAGGACTTCATACTTGCTAGTTGCTTTTCATCACATGAAATAAATACAGGCATCCATTTTCCAATCTACTCCAGGCCTTCAGGCCTCCTGCTCCAGGACTTGTACAACACATGCCCATACCAACACCTATCCTCTCTTCACAAACACCATCAGTGCATTTCCAACACCTCAAGAAAGATACTCATTTACAACATTGCTGCCCCCTGGTTCCTAAAATGATGTTACATCAGTTAAGTTTTCTGTTTCTATCTTTTCCCAATAATCGCACAACCAATTTTTGCACTGAAGCTCTTCAGTGCAAGCAGCTCTATTCCTGTAAGGTACAGGTATTCTGTAAACAGCCACGGACCCTTGAGCCAACTTGCCACCTTTCATGAGTGTGAATTTACTACACCTACCAGCAAAAACATGACCAGAGGACATCTAAGACTACGTATCTAAGCACAGGGTACACATTTTATCTGCCGTACTGACAAAGTATGCTTGCATGTAGCAAACAAGTAAAGCAAATAAACATTGAAGACCAAAGAACTAGATACAATTCCCTAGGGGAAGTCTTGCAGAAGTTTGGGGTTGCTTTCAGCAGGTTTGCCACTGAGTATACATCAAATCTGTACTAGGCAGGTAGACTTGAGCCATGTGGATTGTTAACATTTCTCATCCTCTTGTCAACACAACTGTGAAGAACTATAGCTTGCAATTTTAAAAGCAACAACCTAGGCAGAAGAGGCCAAGGTGTATATTCTCCTGAGACTACTGCAGACTCCTACAGGACTTGTCCTGATGATGAAAGTAATCATTCTACTTCATCATGATTCTGATAGTAACTCCAGCTGCTCTAACACAAACTTCTCGTCCTCTCAAACCTAGTGCCACTGCAGTGAGGAATCTTGGCAGCACCCATTAGCCATAAGGAGAGCAAGGAGCAACACTTCATAGAACCGTGAAAATTCACATTGTTCCCACCTCCAACCTTCACTATCTCCTGCAGGTTGGAAAGCACTGTAGGCCCAGCAACCTGTAGCTGATAGGATTAACATTTTGATTTCAGTAACCTATGGCTGAATCCAAAACAGGCAAGAAGAGCAACTAGACTGATACTGCATATGCCAGACAGAAGGAGACACCGAAAGGCACCTCAGGGTTGGGAGACAAGAAGCAACTACTGAAGCGGAAATGCAAACATCCTCAAAGAACCTGAGAAATTATGAAAGGGAATGGAAAGACAACATTTGTGAAAACTTGGAACAACGGAGGACATGCTGAATCTGCCTTTGAAGCATGGCCAGGTACCCACGGCTTCACAGCAGGCAAGGTCTCATTATCGCCACTTAGTTTTGGGTGGCCTGTCTGCCAGAGGACAGACTGTTTTACTGGGGATGCTGATGATGACTTGCAAAAATATTCAGACCAAGCACTGTGGCAACAGCACTAACACCCATGTACACATTATTGAAGCTGAGGGCTGTGAAAAAATCCATGGTGTAGAGGTGAGATGGACCCCATTCTTCTCCAGGATAAAGCAGGACCTGACGTCTCCTGCTCTAAATTCCACTAGAACTGCACTAAGCAGCTCAAGGAAGGGACATGTTTGCTGGAGAAGGGGAAAGTACACATGGCACTAAGCAATGCCAGCTGGAATTGCCACCAGTTGACAGCCACAAGTCTAGCTGTGTGCCAGGCCAAACCTGCTGCCATGGACAAACACCTCCTTCTCCAGGGTACTGGCAAACAAGTCCAGTTGTTCCTCTATCTCCATCCAATCTTCCATTGCTGAGGGATAAAGTGATCAGAAGCCCCCAAGAGTTTTGTTCTACTAGCACTACGCTCTTCAAGCACTGATTGCTTTGGCTCACATCTTATAAAAGGGCTGAGATTAGGCAATTCCAATTTATTTTCATCATTTAGGAAGCTTCAAAGTACTCATTTAAGAATGAAATTCTCACAGAAGCACTAGACTGTAGAAAGATTTCATTTAGTGGGTGATTTTTATTGCCTTTGCAGAACTACTACTATTTTAAGCCAACAGATCTGGCACGTGCATTAAGCAGATCACCTGTTCTGTGATTTGCAATCCATATTATGATTCCCAGCAAGGCTAACAGACACCATTACCAGGAACACAGACTCAGGAAAAACAAGTCTCATGTAGTATTTGCAAAAACTATTTTTTGTACATGCAATTAAAACACTGTTCTGCATACTTCTGGATAAAATTAATGACGAACAGCTCCAAAAGCATCTATCACAGCTGTCTTTTAAGAGTATATGAACATAACTGTGGCATTTGTTTCTACTGCAGACAAATATTGTCACAAAATTATGCTCTGCTTATTCAGAAATATTATTTTGGCTCTAGTTATTAGCTAATCTGAATTATGGTAGATCCTGAGCAGTGTCCTACTCCATTACACACTCACAGTAAACCATACGCATTTCTTAAGAACATGGAGAGCTGCTGCCTCACACAGACCTACACTGAGGTTAAAGGCACTCTTTTAAAGGTAAGGCACATGGCTTTCCATGAGTCTGAGAGGTCTGTGACTGTTGCATATCACTACCTTAATAAACATAGGGCTATGCTTTCACTTAAGACTAAAATGTGCAATCATAGTCTAAAGAATCATCACATTCACTAATTAAAGATTCATTAGTCTGTTGTGAATGATGGTGCTCTGCATATGCAGCTCATCCAAGACTGTCATCTTGCAAACCAAATAACTGTTATATAGTATGAAACAAGATAAAATCACAAAGATTTATTCCAAAAATTAAACCCTAAGTAATTTATATCATTGTTATGCACACTGCAACATATACAGCTTTAAAACAGCAAGCAAAGATTACTTTTACACAATAACACTACCCAAAGACCTTTAACTCAACCAGACATGTTTTGCTTTGACAAGTCTGACCCTGATGTGCAATTGAAAATCTCTGTGTCAGGGCCTTCCCCAACTATCTCTTGCTGCCTCCAACTGCAAAACCTCTGCGTGTGTTTTACTATGCATGCTGTATTTGTAAACATTAAAAAATAAAATCTTGGCCCTTAAACTTTGCCTGTCAATGTCATTTGGCTTTGAGAATTTTAAATTCTCAAGACACTTTGCTACTTAGATATTGCAGCTTCTACAGAACAGAAATTTTTTCTAACCACGCGGGATATAAGTGGTCATGACTGAACTGGACTTGCATCCCACCAAAATGACAGGGTAAAGCAATCAGTTCATCTATTTCCTTAAAACACTGAAGTCTGGGGTTTCTAAAATACCTAGGAACCTAAAATTCAAGGAAAAAGTCAATGCAAAACCAGATCTCAAAGGGTTCAGCTGCAACTGTGGTCTAAGCACTTCTCACCTGCTAGCAATAATTTGTCATTAAGTTACTCTAAAAGTATTAAGAAACTAGAATAAAACTAGAACTTTGATCAAATGCTGAAAGTCATGAAACACTGCAGATGTGAACAAATCTCCTCAAAGTAATGCCAGTGAATTAGTATTTGAGCAAGGTGTTCCATGTACTGAATCCATCCTCAATCAAGAACACAAAGCCATCTGAAATTTAGAAAGGCTGCTTCTGCCTATGAAAGAGAAATAACATCCTGCAAGCTGTTCATACTGTTTTCAGATTAACTGAGATATGTTAACGGGCAAAGACATGCTTTCGAAACAAACCAGCCTGCTATCTACAGAGCACCAAGTTTCAGTTAAGCCAATTCACATCAGCAAAGACATTAGTTCCAGCTGCTCAGACTACGAAATCATGAACACATGTACAATTTCAAATAAATGTGGAAAGCAAATCCCTAGATAAATTAAGGATGGTCATCATTTAAACTGGAGTTCAACATCATTATCTATTTTTTAAGCTTCTTCTATTTACTGACATCCCCTCCGGTCCAAACGCTTCATCTGCCTTTCAGCAATGCAAGTCCTCAAGTACCACCTCAAGGATGGGGTGATGCACGTTCTGTGTGTCATGCAAACATTCCCTTAAAGGGTGATAAAAATAAAAATGACATGACTATTCACAAGTGAAAAGCAGAAGCATGTCTGTTTCTACACAAGTATGTTTAAGTCTACAAATCTTTTGATTCTATATCCAAAATACTACCTGTCTACTCTGAGGGACTGCTAATAAAGAGGAAAGCAGTGGGACTAACATCTTACCAAAATGAAATTTCATTTCCTTGAGAGAAGATGCATTTTCATAGAATCATACCATAGAACAGTTTGGGTTGGAAGGGACCTTGAAGCTCATCCAGTTCCAATGCCCTGCCACAGGCAGGGACACCTTCCACTAGACCAGGTTGCTCCAAGCCCCATCCAGCCTGGCCTTGAACACTGCCAGGGATGGGGCAGCCACAGCTTCTCTGGACAACCTGTGCCAGTGCCTCACCACTGCTTCATCTGTCCTTGCTATTATGTCCTTACTATTGACTTTTGAGGGAGAAATCCCAGCCTACATCAAGCATCTACCAGTTCCTGACCAATCACCAAGGAAGACAGTTTCAGGCACACACCAGCATGTAGGGGTTTCAAAAAAACAGAATGGTCATGGAAAATAAAGACAGAAGTGCAAACAGCCAAGACACACATTTCAAATGTATCCATCCACCCCCCCCACCCCCCAGCAAAATAAATACAAAATAACTGCACAATGACTTATGGGGGAGAAAAAAAAGTCTCAGCCCTTTTTTTTTTTCTTTTCTCCATAAAGACTTCCTTGGAGGTGCCTTGTGCTGGAGGTGCTCAGAATTAGCTGTTGCGCCAGGAAAGAACATCTTCATGTATCGTGGCTCTGTTGAGAAGCCTGCTGTGTTTACCAAGCCACCAGGCAGAAGCCCAGGCATTTAACTAAGCACAACGGTTAAGAAAGGCACAATCCACAGAATATGACCAGCCAAAGATGCAGTTAATGCATCAAAACTAATTTTTGTGCAGACGATGCCCTCTTGAAAAAGATCTAAACCATCCAAGTTTCCAAATACAAACAAATTTTGCTTTGTCATGGTTGATTTTGCTTTTTTCTTAAGTAAGCCCCAAACCTAGCTGCATTACCTTCCTTAACTATCAGTTACCACTAGTAGTAATCACAACTATGTATTTTAAGATAGATGTATCCTTCATGGTGTTGCTCATACTTTACCCTCTATTTATAACCCTGAATCTATAACATAAACCCACTCCATTTCACTGTTTGCCTTTTCCATGTCTCATGTTTAAACTGCTTATCTGTGCTATAAAGAAACAAACGCAGCTTTTGGTTATCATCCTACCAGTGAGAATTAGACCAAACTGAGTAAAACACTGGTAAGAAGAGTGACACCATGGGATCTGCAATCCACAACACCTTTGAAAACATTCCATGCACAAATTGGCAAAAAGAGCAGAAATGCACCAGCTGACTTTACTCCTTTAGGATTATCAGTGTGAGATTAACAGTACTTCTGCTCATAAATCTTCTGGACACCAACAACCCTATCTTTAGCTTCTAATTTGAGACTGCCATTTTAAACCATTTGACCTGTATAAATACCCTAACCATCCTTCTACACACTCATTTATGTTCTTCCTAGTGATGAGCACTTAAAATTTCCCAGCCACAAAAGAAGTCTTTTGCCTCCCAAAGGTGTATTAGCCTTTTGTACTGCAAACACTTCCATTCTAGCCATGAACAGTTTTATTTTGTCATCAGATTACAAATTTACTTGAGTGAATGCTGAATTGGAGATTCAACTATTTCATGAAATAGGGGGGTTTTCACCATTTTTATGAAAGAAGAAGCACTATCAAAAAATAATCTGAGTACTTGACAAGTTTTAATCAAAATTCACAATTCCAAGTTTTAGAGTCACTGTTGCAAAGTCTGGAGTTGATCAATAGAAATATTTCAGAAAATCTAAAGCTTTGGGGTGATTTCTGAAATATCTTTTTACAATTTAGCTTCCGTATATTGCTGCAACCTTTTAAGTTGTGTTTATATAAGGATCAGAAAAATCAGTGCCTTAGAAAGCATTTGATATAAGTAAATTAGCCTCTTGTTGAATCACTTTTTCTACCTCTACTTGAAGTCACAATACCCCAACATTTTTGAAACATATTTTTAAGCAATATTATATGCACATATTTTCAAGAGAGATCAGTAAGAATTTAGAAGCCAAAACTGATCACATGGAACCCATGAAAGGGCTGATAAAAATAAGAAAAGCCTTCACAATATCCATTGTAAATGTAAATTGAGACAATTTCAAGAGCAATGCATAGACTTGAGTGATCAAAGGCATTTTGTTTAATACTCTTAACAGCAGAAACCAACCATCCACACAGAGTGCAACTAGTACAGCACGTTCTGGCTGGGAACCTGGTTCAACCAGACAAGCACGTTCAGAAAGCTCCAGCCATCAGCACTGGCAAACTGTACGTTGCACTCAGGCTCAAAATCATAAGGCAAAAGCCAATCATTAGTGGAAATAATAGCTGAAAGACGTTGGCGTGGCACGCACCTTCAGTATCATCACGCAATTGCTCCACCACATCTGTCAAATCCTCCCAAGAGTCTTTGCAAACAGCCAAAAGAAAGGAAAAGAAAGAAAATGTCATGCAAGCCATGATCTAAAGGAAAGATTCAAAATCAAGGTATAAAAAAAGGATAACTGAAAAGGAGATTTGCATAATACAAGACTTAATTCATAGTGGCAAGAGATTTGCAAGTCAAAAGGGTTTTAGTCTGCACAAAGCAATACAGCAAGGGGTTTGAGAGTCAGATTAAGGTAGGCTTCAGTAAAGCTTTGATAGCTTTGTTTCTTTCTGCATATAAGACAAGCAATGTTTTTGTAAAGCACATCCTAAGAAGAGAAGCAAGAAAAGCTTTTTTTTTTTTTTTTTGCGAAATCAAAGCACTAAAGTTGGTATATTTGTACAAAGTCAGCATTTGCTTCAATTTCCTCCTACCCAGCCCCAAAATAACCCCCCAAGAGGTAAATACCGCCACACATGAAAAGCAACCACCTTTTGGGAAAAGGACATACTGAGGACATTGTAAAAGAAGCTTGAACAGAGCTTTAAGTCTATTGTGACTGTCAGGCCAAATGAAAACTCCTGCTGAGACAATCCAGCTGAGCCTGGACTTGGGTTCCAGGTTTTGTGCTGTCTTCCTGATGATGATTTAGTAAGTCCTAGGTCAGGAAACACCTCTATATCCACGGCAGGAGTCTGCAGACGCTGACAAGCCTGGGGAGGAAGAAGGTGTCCTGGCAGAGGAGCAGGCAGGACAAGGGAAACTTGTTTCAGCATGCCCACTAATTCCCTGTTTTCCAACCCAGAAAGTGAAGCCAGACGAGGCCCTGGAGGGTCTGAACCCCGCGGGACTTTCAGCTCCCTACTTACATGCCCGCTCTCCCCAGCGCTCATTTGCAATCAGTTGAAAGTCCCTTCCACTGCCCAACCTCGCCAAAGTCCTGAGCAAAGTACACAAGGTACTGGGACCTCCCCCCTCCCACAGAAAAGCTATTGCCTGCTCTTCCTGCCGTCAGAGCCAGCAGTGCCCAAACAGCGCAGCCACAGTCACTGCATTTAAAGAAAAAAACCCTCTAAACTCTACACACTAGGACAGCTTTCGGTTCAGCAGGGATTTCTCAGTTTGTCAGGCACGGACAGTGAGCACATTCGGGTTAACCTCCCTCTGCTTACTAGGAACCACTAGGAGTTTCACCTGAGAAATTCCCTGCTATTGCAAGAACAAATCCTTGGTGATGTTCCCCACCACCACCAGCTTCCCCCATATGCTACACTTCATAAAAGGATGTAATAGTTTGGGTTGGAAGGCACCTTAAAGCTCATCCAGTTCCACCAGACCAGGTTACCCCAAGCCCCGTCCAATCTGGCCTTGAACACTGCCAGGGATGGGGCAGCCACAGCTTCTCCGGGCAGCCCATGCCAGGGCCTCAGTACCCTCACACTAAAGAACTCCTTGCTGATGTCCAATCTAAATCTCCCTTCAGCTTATGGCTTTTGGTCTTACAAAGATGCTACAGCTTTCTAAAGGTTCAGGAGACTTGTAGCTTAGTGCAGCTCTTCCCTGGACCATACTCTTACCTTGGAATGCTATAAATTGATCTCCCTCCATCACAAGTAACTTTCACCTCTTTCCTTTTTTTTTGGTAGGATTTAAAATACAGATGGTTAGTGTGATTGAGAAGTTCAGTATTTGTAGAAAATGTTGCATGTAGCAACATTACATAAACAAGCTAAAGTTTGATATTGTCACTTCGAACTCCTCCCTACACGCACCATGTAGTCTCCAATTGTTTAAGCTCTCTACTCCCCGAAGCCTTTCTTTGCTCAGCTCCGTATCTCCAAAAAACCCAAAACCTGCGATATACTATGACAAATGTTAACAACAGCGAGAAAGGAGACTTACACACAGTAGAACAGGTTTTGCTTTTCCATCACTTGGATACACAGCCCCTGCAGTCCCCTACCCCACCTCACTCAGCATTTGGGCTACGTTTCACAGAAGGCAGCAATGACCCTCACAGGACTGTGGCTGGCTCTGCCTGGACAATTGCTACCCACTTCAGGGGAAAGAATTAAGGCATATTTATTTATTTATTTATTTATTAACCCTTAGCAAGTGATTCATGTAAAGGTTACAGAAAAATACCCAGAGTCACAAATATTTTCTATTATATCCCTACAGGCAATAACCCTTTTTTCCAGTGAGAAATGCTTGTAAAAACTGCATGAATTCATACTGGGATAAAGACACTATGAGATCTGTACAGATTTAGAGGCAAAAGCATACATTTAATTACCACTTAGTTTCATGTTTTCATACATTTCTTCATGCATCTAACTGGCATTTGCATTTAATTTCTTCTTTCACACTGCAGTTTTCTCTACTTGTCTGGAATTTCCACCAAACAGCAGGGAAAAAGCCTTCACATACACACAAATAAATCAATAAATCACAAAGACCTGCAAATTGATAGCTTCCATGCTCCCTGTCATGCTACATCTAAGACAAACTCAATACTTTAGTTTATTATGGAAAAATACTCAAGTCTCTAACTGATGCATACCAAGTTTAAGAAACAGGATGACCACAACTTCATAAAACGACTACCTCATTCCAACTAGACTCCCAGGAAGTTTAGTATTAAGGAACTGAATATCCCACTGGAATAAATGTACAAGGAAGCTCTTTCCGAAACAACTGGAGTACTTGTGATCACTAACATACTAGCCATGAAAATCCCACCCATTATTTTAATTGGCATAGCAGCCACAGTGTCTTTTAAAGCCAATGTCAAAGGAAACAAACAAAACCACCCCATCCTAACTTTATCTTTCTGAATTTGCTCATATCTTCATTTTTGCTGTAGTATTTCTCACGTACATACGCAATAGCTAACAGTTACATTACAATCTGGAACAACTCGTACAGGAGTAGGGATATTGCCAGCGGATACGCTTTCCCATGCAAATAAAAGCTTTTAAAAATAAACCCTGGGAGAATGTACCAGCATAAAATTATTTCATGCTGTTATTAAACAGAAGGAGTGCTTCATTATTTAAGATTGAAGTTATTAGCCTAAAATAATTGGATAGTAGAAACCTTTATGAATATTCCAACCTACCACTGTACCTCTCCAGCTCCCATCCTGATGTGCTCCTATCCCTCTTGGCAGCCCCCAGCACAGCTGTGCAGAAGTTCCAAGTCCATAGGCAACACTGGTAAGCAGTGGGCTGCAATACTACCACACAGTGCTGAGAAAACATGCTACATACAAAAGCTGAGTTCCCAACACACACAGCTTCCAGGCCATCCATTTTTTGTCCACATCCTCTTTACTTTTATTAGTAAATACCTTGTTAGCACAACTAAGAGGATGGAATGCTCCAAACTACTTATATAGCTACATATATATTCAGAACAAAGCAATAAATCCATACATCCTTACTATAATTTCCAAGCATCATGTGATAATCTAGTTCCTCCAAAGACAGATTAAATAGGTCAGGATTTGGCTTGGGTTTTTTTTTTTAAGTACAGAAGTTCTTAACAAATGCATAAGGAGAAGCTGAGAACTAAAATAACCTAAAAAACAACCAGCACCAGCCTGGGGAAGTAAAAGCTGAGCTTGATACAGCAAGTACTCCAGCCATGGACAAATATCAGTCATGCTGCTGTGGCTATGAAAGGCTTGACTCAAATCTGTTAGCTCTGTACTAACCTTACAGAAAACATGAACTCTGTTGAAGGGTTATAAACAAATAAAACTGCATCAAGACCAGGGTCCCCATGTTCTGCTTACTGATGAGGAAAGGGGTGATTTTTGAGCTTGCCCACAACAGTCAAGATAAATACTGAACATACCAGCAGCTGAACTCCAATACCAGGAAAGACAACTGGAGTGCACTTTACCAACACACTAGTGTTAAAATCACCGGTGCTCCCACCTAGCCATTTGCCATGACTGAAATAAGGTCTGAAGAAAGAAGGAAAAACAACCAACAAGTTTAAAATAAGACCTGCACAAGTGCAGACAAGTTAGGACTGAACACTAAATGCAGGAATCAGATGATGGTTGAGTGAACCCAATCCAACTGCAAACAGAAATGTCAAGTAATAAGGGTTGCTTTCTAACAATCCGCCTTTTTTACTCAACATCTTTCTTTTATCTAAGCCCTAATATTCAAAGCACTCTTTTTCATCCAGAAAGGAGAGACAAGAAGACCACTCTACCATGCCTCATTGCTGTGCCTGAATCAGAGCACCAGGAGTGACAGCTGCAAGTCCCATGTTCACTCAAAGGCACTTTCAAGTGGAACTGGAAGTGAAATTTTACAACAGCCATCAGTATAACCAGGTAGTTTCAATGTCAGTTATGCCTCATTATGCCCTACATAGGAAAAAGTATTCCAGAGGAGGATGCTACTGGAAGGAATGCTGATACATGTGCTCTTCAGAAGGTTCATTATAGGATAATTTGTCTGATTTTAACTTGTAGTCTGCTGCTCTAACCACTTGCTGTTCTTTTTGGGGCCACAGCACAGGGAAAAGTTAGAAGAGCTTTCCAGGAAATACTGAATATGCATGACAAATTGGATTCACATGGGGGCTTTTTCCTACAGCTAGCACATTCTCCGTCACTATATGGACAACTACTACTTCTATCATGAAACAGAAACTTATAGTCAGATTATTATATTTATTTGAATTGCATTAACTTGTATTTGTTGCCTTAGGAATTATAAATAATACATTTAATAAGAAATAATTGAAGTGGTCAAGAACAAATCATAGAATCCACACTTGTTTGGGTTGGAAGGGACCTTAAAGCTCATTCAGTTCCAAACCCCTGCCATGGGCAGGGATACCTTCCACTAGACCAGGCTGCTCGAAGGTGCTGTTAATATCAGAAGTATGAAATGATATTTTGCAGATTAGTTTTGAAAATCACGTGGATCATGAAGTGTCAAGCAAGGACAAGGGACCAGCAGAGAGTTTCAGTGTCATGTTCAAACACCTTGCAGTCCAAAAACCCAGGAGGTGACCAGCCAGCCTGCAGCCTAGAAAGTCAGAAACAATCTGTTCAGAACTTAGAAAGTAGCTTACAAAAAGAAACCATTTTTAAAAACCTGCTACATAAAAACCCCATCTCTACACTTTGGCTATGTGTGCAGGGCAGGAGAACAAAATGGAGAACATGCAGGTTTTGATACTGCTGCTGCCTTGGGCAGCTTCCCTTATCCTCTGTCATCTATAGCTGTCCTTCACCAATGCTCCTGACCTTGCTGTAGTATCAGCAAGGTAATATATACCTGCAGATAATAGTTCATTTTATGTATTGCCTCTGACTACATCAGCACAGCCATGATCGCCTCACTGCTGTCCTGCACCCATCTTCTTTGTTCTCTCCGTTAATGCATCCTTATCCAGCATCCAGTTGCCCAGAACTGCTCCACCTCACATTACAGCTTGTGCGTTCATTACAAATTGTGACAACTGACTGCAATATTTTTAGAGTGAAATTGTTAGGAGATTATGTTTGTTCTTTTTTAAAGGCCGCTGTCATCACTTCTGTTTTAATGCACACTGCTCCTCATTTGGCAGCACCAGGTCACCATTTGGCAGCACCAGACTGACATGACCATTTCTCTTGTGCCATGCACATCTTGATGTAAGTTCAGGCTTGTGCTGTGCCAAAAGAAACAGCAGTGACAGATCTGCAAACTGGGAGGGGATAAACAGATAGAAAAAAATCCTAGAGAACTCAGGAATTCCAACCCCACTCTCCACTATATGTATAGGACAAGGAAACAGCAAATGTACGTCACATACACTAATGGTGCAATCCCACCCTAAGCTTTGTTCCTGTCTCCACATGTGTACCATTAGGCATTTCCATGTGTTGCAACTGCATGGAGGTGCATGGAATGTTTCTCCACAACTATCCTCTTTCCAGAGGGAAATAACCTGAATAACTGTTCCGGGAAACTTCTCATTTTATTTTGGCACTTGATAGTTCGCACAAGGAAAAGAAAAAACAAAATCCTTCCCCCCTCTCCCTTTCCTCCCCATCTTTCACTTCCCATCTTTGTTGACACCCAAGAGGTTTCTCTGCAATACTTTTGATTCATTATTTCTGAGGGAAATAAATCTGCTCCACATTCCCCAGATCTGACTTAATTTGGACTAAACAAGCTTAAAAGAGCAAAGAAAAAAGCTCATGAATGTAATTTCTCAATTACAGCATTTAAAATATTAACAAAAGTCTAAAATGTAAAATATAAACCTTAATTAGGCACTCAGTCTCTTTTTCTCTAAATTGCTTCAGATCAGCTGGAGGGCTGGCACATTGCACTTATTATCCTTAGGAGCTTTCAGAAACTGAACCTTCCATCCCCCTTGGTTCAGGGTCAAGTGTCCATCTTCTCCTGGACGCCTCCTTTTCTGCCCAGATCATGATGGGATTCAGTGCAAATACAGTAAGGAGGACATCTCCATCCCTGGGGAGATGATCAACTTTATCATATTACTTTCCTGTACGTGCTGTCAGAGTTACAGGACCTAACTGCTATTCGAAAGATTTATGACCATGAACACATTGCATTTCATTTATCCTGCATATTATTCACTTCGTATTTGTTCTATTAAATCTAGCCCCCAGCTCCTTTTGACCCGTTCAGGGGTTTCTGCCACCATATGTATTTTAAGAGTACTTCTGTGATGGGAAAAGCACAAAGACAAAAAAGGTAGAATCCAAAGGCTGATTTAGTAAACAGTGCAACAGTTTAATGGGTATCTGAGCACTGAAAAGAGTATTTGCTTTTCTGGAAGAGCTGTACAACTTCTACTCAGGGCATTTTACACAAGCATGTGTCTGAAACCAAAACTTTTGAAGTCATGGTCAAAAAAGCAGAAAAAACACCAAACTGACCTTAGCTACCAAAAATTGTAATATAGAAAAGAAAATTTTTCCTTTTCAGTGCAAATGGCACAGGATTTTTAAAAAAATACAAAATGGGAATTCTGTAATTCCTGGCAGCTGCAATTCAGATCATAGTGTTATCATGTGTATTCCTTCTGTTCTCAATTACAAGCTGATCCCATGAGGATTAAAACTTCCACTGCTCTGATGTGAAGCTCCTCGTGATTATTCCAAGTAGAAATTTAACATTCAGTAAAACTGTGTAAGGCCTTTTTTGCATTTCATAGCTTCTCCCAAAGTTGAGATTAGGGTCCAATCCCATACACACATTCATTCTTGAACATGCAACAGAAAAACAATCAAGATGTTTTTCACACCTTGGTCCCTAAAGATGCCTCAATGATCATTACATCTTGAACACAAACAAGAGGTCAATAGCCACTCCTGTCACATTTCATTTTGTGCTGCCTGCAGAGCACAGTGAAGTTCTGATTACCTAATGAACCACTGCTTAAAAAAATGAAATTATTTCTCTAAACCAAGCAGATTTACAGTATGTAGCAAAATCATCATCTTTTCATACACACAGAATTGTTCCAAACAGCTGGAAAAGCAAACTGTGCAACAATAACAAGCTTTTATTGTTAAATTGAGCATCCATGTTAGATGCTATATTGAATACATACAAGCAGCCAGAAACTCAGAAGCTCTACTAATGGTACATGCTTCTCCTAACTTGACTAAAACTTGTTTGCTCAGAGTTACACTCAGAAACAACCAACTCTGTGTCAGGAACGGAGTTACTCCAGATTTACACTGTTCCAACTCAGCTCTGAATCTATTTCCCAAAGTATACTGCCTTTGGCTTAAAAAGTAGTGGAATTGGGCTTGGGCTTACTAGAAACATCATGACCACAGGAGGATGCCTATTGTTTTTAAACACCAGTCAGTAAGACTGTGCTTACCACTATGCACTGAACATTACTAACTCTCTCCCTGTCCCAGCCTCTAGCTTCCCTGGCACCCCAATTCTAAGATTAAAACTATTCTGATGCCTCTCTCTCACTGGAATTAAAATATGATATATCTGGATAGAAATATCAAGCCAGAGCAGATTAGAATTGCTTATTTAGCCTCTTTCTGGATGTTTAAACTGTCATTTCCAAGTGATCTGCTTTAAATAAATAACCAAAAAGGAAATACAATAAAACTAACCACTATTAACAAACTACTTCCACTGGAAAGAGAAAGAAGAAAGTACTGAAGCTCCTTGCTTATCACAATTCCATTTTCTCAGATATTTTACTTTTCTGCCTTACCTTTGGTATAGGTTCAAGGAAACAAAAACATCTTTAAAAACAGCAAAGTGGAAACTCACACCACAGCCAATGGTATGAAGAAAAGCTTGAAGGTGCAAGGCCTGTAAGATAGCTCAGCTGAAAAAGCCAGGGACCCACGAGAGGAGACACTTGGGACCACTCATCCCCCATATAACAACTGAGTCATTCACAGGACCCTACAGAAGAGCAGCCCAGCAGAAGTGTACAGCCATCAAACTCTTCAAGACTACCATCTTATTTTCCCATGGCATTTTTAACCTTCCCCATCCTGCCTGCTGTTGTGTTTCTGACCCTTTGTCTTCTCTTCTTACTTCCCCACTGCCCACATCCGTGCTCTTCCTCTTCTCACTATGACGCTATGAGCAGACAGTTCTGGGATGCAAGGATAGGTGCAGACACCTACCATGCAAAACAAGGACCACATGATTGGTGCACAAGGAGGTGGAAGGCAGGATGGCTGCTTGCGGGCTGGGGCATAGCAGATGACAGAGTGAAGAGAGGCCAGAGGCAAAAAACTGTCAGGAAGCAGCAAGAGCTGAAGGACAGCAACAGGAGACTTCAAACACTGATGATAACAAATTGTTGGATTTGCTGCTGCAATATACTATTTTTACATGTCTTGATTTGTAAGGGGAAAAAAACGCAACCTTTTGTTATGTTTTTTGACAGAAGTCTAGAACTTTTTTCCCCTCCTTCTTCACAATCCTCACCTTTTTACTTCAGTTTTATGGAGATATTACAAGACACACCAGCCTCAGTTCTTAGTTGTCCTGCTTTTTCTCTCAGACAAGCACTGGATGCCTGTCCTGCACACACAGTGAGGACACAGCGGCAGTGCTGATGCAGTAGCACCAGTTCAAACACTAGGGATAAAGCTGTGTCAGCTTTTCTACTGTGCACGCTACTTTCTGACCTTCTACCTCTGTTAAAAACACGACTTGGGTTCAATCACCCCTCACTTCCCCAAAATAACCAGTCTCACAGCCTTTCAACAAGCAACCTTAATTTATGAATGTAAGCATCTCTGTAAAGGTCATTATGATACAGCTCTCTTTATTCATTTTCTGATATAGAATTTAATATAATGGCAATGAAATAAGCAAATATTAACCCTTTGCTGATTTCTAACCCTTTATGGTACTTGCAAGAGAGTGACTGTAATTAAAGCTTTAAACCCAATTATTTTTCTAGTTGGGGAATGGTCAGTCTAGTATTAGTGTCAGAATTGCTTACCTAGGCAAGCCAGGGGGAAATCTATACACTGAAGTGTACAGATATATTCAATACACTGAATATTCAGTGTATTTCAGTAAGGCAACCCAGAAAACATTCCAGACACTGGATTCAGCCAAGCCTACTTTCCCCATGAATTTGCTCAGAGCAAGAAGGCAAACAGAGAGGAAAGAGATGCATACAAAAAATAAGGATCTGCAGGACTGACTCATAGTGTGACTGCAAGGTTTTCCAGGCTATACTAAGAGAAGAGCCCTAGGCTGCTTGGAAGGCCATTTACTGACTACAACATGACAAGTCAAGAGAGTAGATACTATTTATGAAAGAGGTAGAGAGAATATATAAAAATCATTCCACCTATACTAGAATGTACTGTTCAAAAACCCAAAACACTTAAGTCCAAAACCAGATGAGTGAGACCAAGCAAGGTCTGAAATGGTCTGCACCCCATAGAAGAATAAGACAGTTGAATTACTACATCCCTTTATAAGAAGAAAGCAAGATATGTTACACTTTTCAGGCTTCCAAGCCAGTATAAACAGCAGCACGCTCAACAGAAGCGAGCGAGCAGATGTGTGTGATGGTATCATCACCTGACTATGGGCCGAACTGCGTAATCACTTGGGGCTTTCCAAAAACTACCCACCGACCATATGCAGACACAGGGCTGTGTTTTGCCAATGTGCTCCATTTGTATCAGCTGGCAGCTAATAAAGCTATAAGCCCTGTTTTAAGAGTAAAATTGTGATTAAATATATCACTAAGCACACATCACAGTTATGTTCCTTCCTGAGACTTACAAAGCTGATCTTTCCAGATACATCTTAAAAAATACTAACAGTTAAGCATGAATCTCTCTCGGGGGGGGGGGGGGGGGGGGGGGATTGTGAAAGACACAGCAAATTCTAAGGGCAGTCTAAAGCACCAATGTGGCTTTCTAACTTGTCAAATGGTGTCCAAGGCTCTCCAGGCAGGACAAGAGCATCTCATCCTGGAGACACCCCTCCCACTTCGTCTATAAGAATGCGATGGGTGAAGGGATCCCGAGGCAGGGAACTGGACCGTACCTTCATGGGTAGGCTCTGGGTCAGGTGTTAGCGAGATGTCATCCAGCTCGCGCAAGCAGAGCCATTCTCCATCCATCGACACTCGGAATTTGCAAAGATAGATGGTCTCCATGGCAGCCTGAGTGATCTTGTCTGTGGTGGGGGTTGGCATGTCGCTTTGAGGCGTCAGAGCAGACATGATGACTCAGCTGGTACAACAACAACGGGAACAGGGGCAAAAATCACGACTGAAAAGCTTTCCGAAGAAGAAAATGAGAAATACCTTGCCGTTAAAGGACAGATGTGCTCAGGGTCGCACAGGCTGCTCTGGCCTTTTCATATATAAAGCAAGGTAAAAACGCTGCTCCTTCAGGGTCCTCTCTTCCTCCCTTCTTGCCACCAACTGTTGTTGTCTTCAGCTGTGCTAGAGGCTATTGATCCTAAGCAACCACAGGAGACCTTGCTGCTGCATCAAAGCCAGGAGGTGGGAAAAAACAAGGCAAAAAAAAAAAAAAAAAATTATATTAAAAAAAAAAAAGGCAGAACAAGGAAAAAGAATGGCTTCCTCTGCTGATTACCCAAGCAAAAACAAAGGAAGAATGCAGAGATGGATATCCAGGTTTGCCAGAATCACACTGCTGGTCTCTTTCTCTCAGCAAAGCCGGAGTGCCGACAGGATTGGCTGTGCGCAGTGAGCAGGGTGGTGACCAAAATGGCTGACTAATGAACTCAACTGAAAAATCAGGCTCATGTGATCAGCTGCTCCGAGCAGAGGGCAAGCGATTCCCAGGATGCTGATGCAGGGACAGCAATTAGGCTCTCTTCATGCATAGCACCTTCTCATCGGGGTGTGCTAGTCCATTTGGGAGCAAGCATAAGGCACTATGCAGGTTTCTCAACCGTCACCTCCATACTACAAAAGAGGCACAGGCTGCCAGCGTGAGGAATACAAAGCCACATTTGTATTCCTTTCGCATGCCTGGATGCCACTACAGGAATTAAAGTACCACCTTTGTTTTCACAGTAGATGTGCAAGTCACAGTTTGTGTTTTAGTCGTTGTGCTACCTTCCCAAAGGGTACCTTTGAGCTAAGATTTCCCACACACAAAACAATGTTCAGATGGATTTATTCTTTCAGGGAAACAATGAAGGGGAAAAAAAGACCTGGCTCCAAGCACTTCAGTGATCAAGGATTAAGCTTTTTTAGGAAGGCACATTCACATGGAAGAACAATGAGGGTGAATACCACAAACATCTATAAGGTTCATGGCTGAATATTAGTGCTTCAAAACCTCATCTGAAAATTGGTACAGCTCAGGTGAGGCTGATGAAGGAGTACTGCCCCTCAGCAGGCAAACAAGCAGGCTTTCAATGACTCAAAAATAGGTGACAGCACTGTGCTGCTCTGTCCCTTCCCAGCCAGCTCCATCTCCTCCATTTCCCCAAGCCACCTCTCAGCGACAAGAGGTCCCAGGTCACAGACACCCTCCTTATTTTGGAGGTCACTGTTTAACCAAGGCACAGGACACAGTGTCACCACCCACCTCAACTGTGATATCAGGCAACAATAAATTAGTTTATCTTGATTCCTGGGTGGCTCCAGTATACCTATGGAGAGCAGATACGGCACATCTACCTGAAATGGACGCCTAGTCCTCCCAGCCAAATTTGGACAAGGCTGACTGTTCACCAGAACAGTATATTTATAGGAACACATGAATGATTAATGCATTGGACCTTATTCTCTGTACTTTCTCTTCCCTGAAGAAATACAAAGATGTACATCTATTGCTTAAGGATGTGCCATGCAAAACCTGATTATTTGACAGAGTTCAGCATACCAGCGCATACAGATTTTTGAAGAAACGCACCCACTACATAATAACCTCCTAACACTGGCAAAAAGGGTTAAGAGCTGTCATTTCTAACAGGCAAGAGGAAGAAGTTGCTTTTAGTGAAAGCCTTCTGCTCAGTGCATAACATTTTGACTCAGCAACTCTTTCCCCCCCCTCAGACTAAAGCAAACAAAGAGCCATGCAGCGTGTTATTACAGTGATGCAAAGGAGAGTTATTTCATGAACGACAACAGCTACTATTGTTCCTCCTCCCTGAGACAGAATGGGGCTTATAAACTGTGCTGACAGCATTTTAACTCCTGTGATATTTATATATCCTGTCATTAACGACAACCTGTAGTTTCACTGCTCTTAACCCAGTGGAAATCACCATATACAAACAGCTACAGGAGAACAGCTGGTCCCTCCTGCTAACCTTTTCAAAGAGTCTAAGCAAGCAGCAAACGATCAAGATAAACCCCTTAGAATCAACATAGTACCATAAGCTGTTGTGTAAGGTGTTGTCCAACATACCTAATCCTCAGACAGTTTAATTCTTTTTTGGTTTGGACCAATTAGAAAAGCAAACAGTGTTAGGTGTGACCCAGCAGTTCCCGTTTCACAACACAGGTTCTCAACTGAACTCAGCACTGGCAAGCTGAATCACAGCATCACAGCAGAGCTCTGTTAAAAAGAAATAAGTAACTGTTCAACTTCCACTGGATTTCTTTTATACAATTTACTTCTTAACATGAAGAAATAAACGAAGCCAGTCTGCACTGTCCACCTCAGTTCTATTTTCAGGCTCTTCTACACCATGTTCCTGCTGCAAATACTCCACAAGGATACTTAAAGTCCTTGGAAAATAATTTTCCAACTTCGAATAATTTCAGCTTATTAGTTTGATTTGTTTTGCTTAAAACAAAGGTTTGGACACAACATACCACTTAACAATTGCTACCTTAAAACAGAGCTACTTCACCTCTCTAAAACCGTACCTTTTAGTCCTATAAGAAAAAAAAATTAATGTAGCATGGATATACTTAGAAACACTGATGAAAAAAAGAGAAAGGTATCAAACATTTGTATTTTCATAATTTCTTTGATAAAACTACTGTGCAATTCAAGGCCTACTGATAAAACTCCATCAGGATTCAAGGGGTGGTCCACAGATGAAAGAAAACCAAGTGCAGGTATATATGAAGAGGAGTTATTCACAAAGAACCACTTTCTCAAACAAGTCAGACAGCTTTGGCTGGTCTTACAAAACCCTCACATTAGCCACACTTTGGCAAAAGCAGACGGAGGCTTTGGCTAGATGACAAAACAAGGCAGTTTTTGCAAAAATGTTTTCATGATTAAAGAATTAGAGATTGACTGTGTTGTAATTTTAAGACTAACCACCTGAGAGCATAGCACTCCATCAGCCACCAGGATTTGAAAGCTCAGCTGTACTGTGAAGTATTTTTAGTTTCAAAAGCTGAATAACTTAGAATCATCTAAGCAATAAAACCCAAATTCCCAAACAGCCTTTTGGGCTCCAAGGGGCACCTTTGGGTGTACTTTTACCTCCATTGCCAGCAAGCTGAGCTTCAGTCATTACAATAAAACTTTCCCCATCACTGTGTACAGCAAAGCAGCCATACAGCAAAGTGCCAGTGCTGGCAGATGAGACTATTACTTCAGACTATGAAGAAATACAAGTCTTTATATTGCAGCCTATGACAAATATGAATCATGAGCAGATTCCTCCAAGTTCTCCTAATGCCTGTAACCTGTTTGTGGCTGCTCTATCAGACCCAGAAGCCTGGCAGCCTGGTCCAGTAAGGCAGCTCCCAATTTCTAAGGGAAACAATTCTGATGTTCCTATTTTCTGCCTATGCTCTTGCCTGGCACACGAAAACCTCCTTCTAGCAAACCTATGAACATAACTTTTGCTCTCTCTTTCACTTCAGGTTCGACTCCACATCAATGTGCTGTCCGGCAATGGCTTTACCGGTTGTGACGACTACAAACAGCATCAGGGCTGCGCCTGCTTCAAGAAACAACAGAGCTGCAACTCCACAAATCATATGCTCTTCCAATAGCCTCTCTCCAGGCAATCTCTTAGGTGGAATATAATCTAAAATGAGTAACAAAGCATCTACAGTGCAAAGCCCATTTCTGACTCTTCTGTCAGCACAGATTCATATATTACCTCAAATAACAGCAGCACTTTGAACCCCGCGTGCTAAAAACGTAAGTGGGCAAAAGAAAGTTTAACAGCCTGAAAAGCAGTGACACAATCCCTTAATTTCTAGAATAAGTGACAAACTGTTTTTTGCCTCCCTACTGTGAAATGCAAACATATTACTTAAGGATTAAAGTAAATCCCCTAATTGAGGATACCATTAAAAAAGAGGAAGGAAAACTCTACTTGGTATCTGGTAGGCTTTCATTGGGAGCAAGGAATTATTTTGGCAGGGGTTTTTTTTTTTTGTTCAGTTTTGTTTGTAAAGACAGCATAATCAAGTTGCTTTCACAGTAGTTCCTGCAGCTCAGCATGTTTAAGTAAATCTTCTTGTTCCTTCTGTCTGTCTGGAAACACCTGTATCTAAAAAGCAGCTTAAAGTACCCTGTCTTAAGACCTCTTGAGAGACAACAATTTAACCATTGGGTCATAACAGGAAAAACCCCAAGACTAAATAAACCTCCAAAACATTCTGAAGTATTGACTTTTCGGTGTATTGGTCTCTACCTCCACTATAACACATAAATGCCAATAAAGAGTAATTATTTTTATTACTAATCATGGAAATAACAGCCTTCGGGTGCTGAAGGGAGGAACCTGTGATGCAGCAGGAAACACCCTTCACTTGCATTGCTTCTTTCATTTCACAGATACATAGAGGGGAACTAGTATTCATAAAGTGTATCACTGGGATTTTTTAATACAGACGCAAGCTGCAAAAACAGCCTTCTTTACACTCCTTGGTTCATCTGAACTCTAAAAGTAATTCCAGCACTGAAGAATCAAGGGAAGCAGACATGAAAAGTCACTTCAGACACTACCGTGGAAAATGGAGAAGCAGAGCACAGACATGACAGTCTTCATAACCCAGATCACGAGTAACACCACTGCACAGAATGTCATTTATAGGAGATACAAGAAGGGGTAATACCTGTAAGGACACATTACTCTACAGGTAGCCAGGATTAGCGTCAGCATTTAAGCACACAACATACTGTCTGCTCCTGAGTGAAGTTCAACCCGCTGCTTTAAGGTCAACCCAAGGCAGTAACTGAATGTGCAAGACAGCAGCAGAATCCATTGCTCCTGCTACTCAATGATAAATGCTCTTACAGACATGAGAAGTGGGAAAAAAAAAACACAACAGAAAAAGCAAGACATGATGAAAAAAATTACTTACAGAGTCTCCCCCGGGAGAAACAGATTCCAGGACACCATGCAAGCGGATCATGATCCATGCTCCCTTCAGGCACTGCTATCACCACATCAATCACTGATGCCTCCTGAGGAGGCTTTGACATAGGATATTGCACAGACATCTATTACCTCAGAGTCAGCAAAGAACAAAGAAACTTGTACATTTATTTTATGAGGGTCTTCCACAAAGCCTACATGAACAGCCACTGAACAAGGCTCACACAAGTGATAAAGCGTTGCTCAACAAGTGAGGTTTTACACTAACTCCTTGTGAACCAATGCTGCTCATCTCAATGCCTCAGTTTTGCCACATCTACACAGAAACCTTCTTACAACAAAGTTTGAACAGCAAAAGCATAATGGCTAAGGTTACATATTTTTCTTAAAAGCTTATTATCTATCAGAAATAGCTCAGTACTTTGCACGCACATCACAGGACTACACTCGGTAAAGATTTCCTGATTGGAGAGAGAGAAGTAATAATGGAGGTTTTGACAGGACGCTCTCAGTTTAAGTAACTCATTGGGAGGGAGTTTTGGACTGTGGACAAAAGTTTGCCATCAGAGACAGCCCTTCACATAGCTCAAAGCAAAGCTGGGTCATTTCATCTGCTGCTGGCATGACAGAAATGGACTTTTCCTTCACGGGTCTGTTGGGGTGGGGGGGGATGAAGAGTGAGGAAGAGGGCGAGAGAGAGGGAAAGACACCCTCCCCAAATAATCAGCTAATATGTGAGTGAACCCTCACCTGGGATATAGGCAGGAGGAGACACAGCAAAGGCAAAGAGGTGGGTCACCCGCACCCTGGCCCAAGCCCAGAAGCTGCAGCTATCCACTCCTTTAAAGATGAATGGATTGAAAGGGGGAGACCTCTTCTATATGCACCAATACACATAGGTTTTGTTTGGTTTTAAAACACAACACCTACTTCACAGTACTCCAGCTTACCCAAATACACCACAAGAACATTACAAGCAATTTTACAAAGCAGAAAACTCTTTGCCACCCATCCATCCCGGTCCACAGGCAGCAACATACTTCAGCCTCGCCAAGTACCCAGCATAAACGCCCTCGCCTTCGGTTTGCCCTCGATGCCAGCACCGGGCGGATGCCCCAGCGGGTGTTGCCCACCACATAACTACACCCCAAGCCAAAGGCAGGGCGACTTCAAAACCTCACGGGCACCGCTCGATGCACCAATCGCCGCCGGAGCACCCCCCTCGCCCGGCGGCCCTCAGCCTTGCCGCGGCACCTCCCGGCACCACCCCGCCTCGAGGGAAGCTCCCACCGCCCGGGGAGGAGCCGGAGCCCCGCAGCTACTCACGGGCTCCGGCCGGCCCCGGATAGCTCAGCACCAGCACGGGCAGGGGGTCCCCGCCGCGGGGCGCCGGGGGTCTCCACACACCGGGCGGCGCGGCGGCGCCTCCATGGCCGGGGTAGAGGAGGAAGAACGGCGGCGAGGCAGGCGGCGAGGCAGGCGACGCCTCCTCTTCCTCCAACGCCGCCGCAGCCCCCTCTCCAAGCTCGTCCCGCCGCTCCATGGCGGGGGCCAGCTCCGCAACGTCCCCGTCCCGGGAACTTTCAGCCAGCGGCGGCACAAGCGACGCCCGCTCCGCCTCCGCCATCGCCGCCCGGGCCCCGCCCCGGCTGGGAAGCAGGGCCGCGGCCCGCCTCGGTCCGCCCTCGCCCGCTGCGGGGAGGGGCGGCTGGTTCTGCCTCTGCGACCCTCTTACACCAGCCACGCCGACCCGACTTGACCCAACCCGCGCCCACCTGCCGCCGCTCGGGTCCCGGAGCCCGGCGGTGCCGTGACTGCAGCGGCCTGAGCCCGGCCCTGCTCCGGGGAGGAGCTCTCCCCTCGGCCCGGGGCAGCAGGCCTCTGCTCCCCGAAGGATGGATCACCGTAGACTGACCAAAACCGGATAACCAAACTCCAGGCAATATGAACAGAGCCTTGCGTCCACCCTTCTCCTGAGAGGGTTTTTTGCCTCCATTCTCATACCCGTAACACTTCCTTTGTCATTGCTGCCAATTCGTCTTTCTCACACTTTATCAAAAACAAGCTGAACCTACCTCAGCTTCTACCATAAGCCTCCCACCCTGCTACAAACACCACCCACCCTGTTCCAATTAAATGCCATCTCATCACCTGTATTTCACCGGGCCAGAAGGAAGGAAGCAGCGGCCTTGTACATGTAAAGATGCCTTCATGGGACCAGAGCCTGCACAGGGAAACACAGATTTTAATCTCAAGAAAACCACTTCGTACAGCAATAAGGAAATTGGACTCACACATGCTTTAACTCACCCACAAAGAAAAGCCATTGCACCACATTCTGCCTCCCCCTCACCTTCCCAAGGGCAAGATCCTGTCAACAATGTTTTCACATTCTCTGACGAGGTGACAATACAAGGGCCAAATATATTCCTTACTATCACAACTACCACATAGACCATTACAATTGGAATTTCACTTAGGAGATTATTTCTCTGAAGACAGTAATAAAGACTTCTCATTAACGCAGGGCAGTTACTGTGGACTGTAGTGCTGTCAATAAGAAGGGAGAACACGAATCTGCCTGTTTCTAAAGAATATCCTGCATTCAGTGCCCTGAGGTGAAGCTGAAACATGTTGCTGCTTTGCTGCAACTAATTTAAAAGATGCTTTAACTCATTTTCCAAATCTAAAGGTTGAACATTTGAATTTCAGTTTTCCAGTGCTAGCAAGAGTGAAACAACACCCACACTGTGATGGAGTATTATGGAAGACAATGAGGAAAGCCTTGACAAAATTTAAGGCAGCAGCAGGAGTATTTCCGTATGAGCTATTCAATATATTTTCCTTACCTTGCATCAAAAGAAATTTCAGGTTGTGATGCAGAAAAAGCACTATCCACCTCTGCCACTTGCTTCCAAAGGCAAGCCAGGCTTTCTGTGGGTGCTGATTGCCCAAGGACTGTTTGCCGTGTGTAGAAAGACAACAGAGCACCTTCTACCTCTCCTTAGAACTTGCTACACACTGCCTGTGTGCTTTTTAAACACAAATCATTTACATTTAAGTGCACAAAGGACTGTCTTTTGAATTTCCATCTGCTTGCTTGAAGCATTGTAACAATGCAGGGGCAGGTATCTCCACAGCAACGTGGGGCAACTCGCATGAGATATGGCTGTTGCCTGGTTTTTTAAATGCTAACCTGTGTTAGGTGCTGTTGAGGCAGACCCCACCACCAGCCCCTTCTGAGCAGAGCAGCCAGCACTTACTAGGCGGGAGCCTGGTGAGGACAAGTGCCATTCGGTGTCACTTGGCAGTATCAGAACCTTCTCCAGAAGCACTGCTGGAAGGAAAATAATCTCAACCCCAAAACAGCATTAACCACAACCTTGCTCCACTTCTCACTTATTTTGCTGACCATCAGCCATGGTTCTCCCCTTATTTGCACATGTCCATTTTCACAGGGATCTTCAAAACCTGTTTAGCACCAGGGATTTCCCTTCAGCTCAAAACATCCCTCTAAGAAGCATCTCTTAGAACATCACAATGCCTTCCCTTGCATGGCCATACTCACAGCCTTCCCACAATCACTCATTCATAAAACCATATGGGAATGAGCTATTCATGGCTTTGTCCAATCTCTGAACTAACCAACTGAACTTAATGCTGTGGTTAATCTTCATTACAGTGCTGGGCCATCTGCTGGCTTCCTGTGTGGGGTGTGCTGAAACACTGAGCTCCCTCTTCCGTATGGCCTCAATCGCTACATCCCTTGGGGACGTGTCTGTGATGGTGCACTAATTTAGTATTTCTCTTATTTATTGCTCAGATGGAAGTTGCTGGAATTTTGCATGCCAGCTGCCTAAAGCTTTTCAAGGGACCGCAAAGCTGCCGTGGATACTTACAGCTTGACTGCAGATCTACGAACCATCATCAGCCTTTCATTTTTGTACAAAGTGTGAAACATACATGGGCAAGTGCTGTACTGAGATCTGCTGGATCTTTTTCTCACCCCATGTGATGACTGTTACACACCATTCTTCACCAGAAAAAGCTGCTTTTTATCCAGCAGGTTACCTTTCACTGACCTCAGGAGCGTAGCTTGGCATTACCAGTGGTGGCCTCCATCGTGATCCCAGCACAGGGTTAATACAAGGTGCAGTTTTGCAAAGCTATGTCTCCCTCCTTGCTAAGGCTGGAACCAGCTCTAAGCCTTGCATTTCTCTCTGGGAAAAGCAAGAGGCTAACTCTGTTGGTTGCTGCTCACAGTAAGGGAAGACAAGAAAGCACAGGTAAAGGACATCTTTATCCCCACAGCTAATGTTTCCCATCTCACCTAAGGCCATCAAGTTGCAGAGTATTGTCAAATGAGAACACGTATTCAGCAACCTCTTGAAGAAATCCTCAACTTTGCCTGCATGACCCAGGCAATTCTATGGCAGGGATTGATTCCCAATGCTTTGTAGTTTGTTTCTGTGGAGCAATCTTATTTTTTTTTAATCATGGAGCACTTAGATGCCTTTTGGCCTGTAAGCATGCAGGTCAGCAGAACTTGTCATTTCACTGTTTTGTTCTATACCCCTACCTACCATACCAGAATTCCCTCTGAAATCACCATGCATAGCTCTGCATCCCATGGATCCAGGACATAAAAGGACTACAAAAAAGTCTCCTTATTTCTGTTCCCAGCTTAAGTTAATTGTTTTTCTACCTCCCCCTTTAATAATCAGCTTTGAAAAATCAACAGAATTGCTTCAGAACAACATGATCCTGGCAGAAACAGGCCTAGAGTGTAAAGGTTGACATAAAAACCTATGGAAGCACATTTTACTTGGAGAAAATGAGCAGAGCACACAAAAATAACCCCTCAAAACAAAACATAACCCAAAACAAACCACCTAGATACACTAGGGTTTCTGTAATATTCATTCCCCTTAAAGGATTTCACAGGGAAAACTGACAGCAGTACCTTTCACATGCTACTGGAACACAAATTAAGGATGAGCTCCCTGAATACTGTCCCAGACTTAAGTGCAGGTCCTACCTGAGACAGTGTTTGTTCAGCTTTTAAGAAAAATTCATCAGTCATTCTTCCTTTACAGCCTGAACCGGAGCTCCCAGTCAGAAATTCAGTGTGCAGTTAAATGAGTTTACCTTCAAACAGCTTAAACAGCTATGAAACGCAGGAAAGTCTTTGCTTGGCTTCTCACTGAATCCAGGAGGAGGGGAAACAGTATCTCAGGCCACATGGCATTTAAGTAATAGCTTTCTGCTTAGTTAGAAAATTAGAGATTTAAGAGAGCCTCAGAGTAGTGAGTTCCAAATCATGAGGGCAAAGAGGAGATAATCAGAACAACAAAATACCATATGTATCTCATTCTGTAGTTCAACACACAAAAAGGATGGACCAAAACAAGACAGTAAAAAGGAAAAGGTGGTGACAGCTGCACCAACCTTATTCACAACCTGCCCTCAGGTCACTCCATCCCATTCCATCTCCCCACTGTCCCACACAGCCTACTTTATTCCCTTCGCTTGACACATCCCTTGCAGCCCCTCAAACTCACCATTTACCGTCTAGAAAGATGACAGCATTCCAATGGAGGAAAACACCTTAAACCACAGGCTGGATGAGGAAGGGTCCTGTGCTACTTTTAGAGGTGGCACCTTCTCAAAAGCATCCTGTGAAGAAAACCCAAACCTGAGTACCACCCCAACCTCAATTTGCTTAAGAATAAAAAGCACATCATCTTTTATAAAATCTTTATTGGATTCAGCAGTGCTGCTTGCAGCTCTCAGAAACAGAGAAAAAGAACTATCACTTGAGCTTCCTGCTTTTCTTAACACCTGCGCGGATGCCAGACAGCTCCCCGGCATATCTGTCCAATTCCCTCCGGACTTCACGGACCTGGCCCTTGCGGCGGATCTTGGCTCGCCGGAATTTCTCCCGGTGCTTAACCCTGGGGTTCCGATCGATCTTCCTCCTTTTGGGTGTGAGACCTTTGTTCTTGATCATCTGGTAAGTGACACCTCTCTTTTTATTTGGATCCTCTCCATCCAACACTGCTTCTTCTCCAAGCCTGTCTTCATCTTCAGTTCTCTTCCTCTTGAGCTTCAACTTCTCCTCCATCATCTGGTAGTATTTTAAGGCGGCCTCTTCATCCAGGTCCGACTCATCCGAGAGTTCACCAGCAGAAGCTTGGCCATTAGCAAGTGCAGCAGCACGTTTGGATTTGGTTTTCTTAACGTCCAGTGGTAGAAACACTGCAAATTTCTTCTCCTTCCGTAATTTGTCTTCCTTCCTATCATAGTAGTTTTTCAGAAGCACACGGACTTGCGAGGACAGCTTTTGATCTATAACAGCTAGGTCATTGATTATATTTCTGTAAGCAACCAGCCGTTCGATAACAGGGTGATTATGAACTGGCATCCTCTTTGACTTCAAGACTAAATAGAAACTGATATTGGCACAGTAATTCAAGTAGAGATGATACTTGGTTTGCAAATAGCGGCTGCCTTTCCCTTGCGGGATAGTGCCATTTTTGACCATCTGCAGTAGTGGGTGCAGTTCATCCTTGAGCTCCATTAGCTTGACTTCAAAGTCTTCAATCAGCTGCAAGAGCTCAGGGGACTCCTGCTTCAGCAGTTTGAGCTGCTCCTTCTTAGAAAGGGCCTGCAAATCCTTATCAATCTTCTGCCCTTTGCTGTCATAGGTTTTCTGTTGATCAGCCAGATAGCCCTGAATCACATCTAACCCATAATCATCTTCCCCCAAGTCCTGCACCAATCGCCTTTGGATGACCTGTGCTTCCTGCTCCTCTTCCTCCTCCTCAGCATCAACCTCTTGCTGGCTACGCTTGCCCTTGGCCTGGGCATCGCTCCCATAGTCTGTGTCATAGTAGAGCTGCTTGCGCTGGCCCCAAGAGAGCTCGTGAGGAAGCTTGGTGTCCCAATGGCGCTCCTCCAAGTCGCTTTCCATGGACAAATCCCCATCTTCATCTTCAACCTCGTTTTCCAACTCCTCTTCACCTTGCCCATCCTCATCTTCACCTTCCCCATCATGCTCCTCCTCACCTCCATCCTCTTCTGCGCTGTGGTCCAGGAAAAGATCCACCCCTTGTGCTTCCTCCTTCTCCTCCTCCTCTTCTTCCTCACCGTGTCCATCCTCCTCACTGTCCTCGGGCAGCTGCAGCCCCAGCACTTCTTCCTCCTCCTCCTCCTCGCTGCCTCCGGTCTCCTCCCCGCTCTCCAGGGCCGCCATTACCGCTTGGAACTGCGCCTCATGAAATTCCTCCACCTCGTCGCGCAGGCCCTCGGAGCCCGCCTGCCCGCCGGCCCTCTGCTCCCCGACATCCTCCTCTTCTTCCTCGGCCGGCTCTGCCCGCGGCCGCAGGAGAGTGCCGCGGCGCGTCCTCATGATTCCGCTCCAGCTCTTCCGCCGTGCCGTGCCGTGTTTCCGCTTCCCGACGCTTCCGCTTCCGTCGTGCCCGCCCCGGGGCTGACGTGCGCGGTAGGGCTGACGCGTGGTGGCCCGAGCCCAGAGGGGCGGGCTCCCAGCCGGGGTTTGGGAGTAGCTCGTCAGCGTGTTTCCTGGAAGTACTTGCACATTCAAACCCCACGGCTTGCAGCTAAGCTTCTAGTTCATAGGCTGAACTCTAGTTCGTAGCCACTCCCAAGTCTGGAGTATAACTGAGTTTACTTCTACTATTAGGTTTTTAATAGAGTAATACAGAGCCTTGAGGAGCTGCGCCATGTAAGCAGCCCGCAAGCAAGGAGTTAGTTTAGTCGTGGCAGGTATCAGCAACGAATAATGCTGCACAAAAATAAAAGAGTGCCTTTTTCCCTCCTCATGAGTATTTTTCTTTGCCTAAAAGCACAGACACATACAAGCGCTGTCTGTACAGTCTTACAACGAGGGGGAGGTGGAAAGCAAGATATAAAGTGCACCTGACATCTGTTCCCTTGTATACTGAAACATCTTATTACTCATTTCCCTACAATCACATCAAGCTTTCAGGGAGAAAAAGAAGTATTCGAAAACCGTTCTGAACACATCTGAGATCATGAACTCTTCCAAGTGCTTCCCGTCACCCAGTCTTTACATAACATTACTACTGAGCCACCCAGAAGCGGTCTGTTCTGAAGATGCAGGTAGCTGTGCCGCAAGAGCAGAGGGGGGCACAGTGCTGAGTTTAGCCTGAGCTCAGAAACCCAAAGCCTGATGAGTTAAGCAGGCACGCATGCCCACAAGAGGAGCTCTGTAGAACAAGTGCAGGTCCTCTTTCTCACCACAGAACAGGTGCAGTGTTATTTATAAATACTCCTGCACACCTCATTGTGGAAAAAGAACTGTCAAGCAAATATTAAAGTTAACTGAAACATGGGGGGATGGGGGTGTGTGCACAACTTTACTCACTTTTTGGTGATTCCTTTGAATGCTGGTAGATCTGATAGCAGACAAGTCTCACTTAGGAGCCTTTCTTCTGACATCTACGTAGTCACTTCTGGGTCTAAATTTTCCATGTATGCTCTTGTACCAAAGATATGTTTCACCTCAGGATAAGATACCCTTTCCAAATCTGGCTATGACAATTTTCAGATACCACCTCCCCTGGATACAGGCCTGCATAACAAAGAGCAACAAAAAATCAGTTGGTTTTGGTGAGACATGGCATTAATTCGATTTGTTAGCCACACCTCAGTGGAAATCCTCACTTGATACTAGTTGGCCACTAAAGCACAGCCATCTCTGCTAATCAGGCTTTGTAATCTTGCTGCTTAATCCCATCCTCTTTTGTGTGAAGTCCACCCAGAGAAGTCTGCAGCTGATTTCTGTGTCATTAAAATTCCAGGTAACTTTTGCAAGTGTGACCTACAGAAGCCCAGGCCTTCAGTGTGTCTGTCCTGGTTTAGCAGTAGCAGTCATTTTTTCTACTGGTGCAGTGCTGTGTTTTGACTTTCGACCTTGGGAATAATACTGATAAAGCCGATGTTTTCAGTTGCTGGTCAGAATGTTTAGACTGACCAAGGACTTTGTGAGTCTCATGCTCTGCCAGGGAGGAGGGGAAGCTGGGAGGAAGCAGGGACAGGACACCTGACCCAAACTAGCCAAAGAGGTATTCCATACCACAGCACGTCATGCCCAGGATGTAGAACTGAGAGTCCCCGGAAGGGCTGGATCATGGCAGGGTGGGGGTGAGGTACCGGTTGGTGAGCGGTTGTATTCTCTTGCTTGTTATTTCCTTTATCATTATTACTATTAGTGGTAGCAGTAGTGATTTGTGTTATACCTTAGTTATTAAACTGTTCTTATCTCAACCCGTGGGAGTTGCATTCTTTTGATTCTCCTCCCCATCCCTCTGGGGAGTGTGTGTGTGGGGGGAAGTAGACTGCGTGGTTCTAATTTACAGCCGGGGCTTAAACCACGACAGTGTCCCTGACACTTGCCATGTAACTGCCCTCACCAGGTAGTGCCCTCATCTTATTTTTCTTTTTTAAAGTCTTGTCCTTTCAAAATTCAGAGCCTTAACACCAGACAAACTTCCACTTGGATTTAAGTGGAATTGATGTGTTGCCTCTCAGTCCAAGGTTAATGTCTAAGAGCAGAAAAGAAATCGCATCTACAGACATGTGAACCTTCCCCAGGACTTGCTGAAAACATCATGCATTTCTGATGAAGCTGGAAACTATATCTGATGTGAGTCAGCTCATCCAGTTAGTGGGAACTGCTCAAGCCAAACCACAGGGGTTTGCTATAAGCAGCAGTGGAATCACCACCACCAATACAATAATCAGTGACCACTGCAGGTCTGGTTTAACCCACCACTTTCTTTGCTTCCAAGTGAGAAATGAGGAGAGAAGCCAGCTGCAGGACAGACTGCTAGCAGGGGTGTGTTATCTGGAGATGGCCCATGCCATGGTACAGCTGTCCTCCTTCCTGCTCCTCAACCAGCCTGGCAAGGACACACACACATACAAGTTTGTCTCACTTTATCCAGGCACCTACCCAGCATCTGACCTGGAAAATTCATTCAGCAAGTCCAGGGCTGATGGGAGGCACAGGACAAGTGAAGGGAGACTGAGACTACAAAGATGGTTCCCATTTCTTTTCAAATTCTCAATTTGAATAGCCTCTGCCAGCCCCTTACCAAACAGCTGCAGTTCTTTGATGTCTGCTTCCCCAGATAATCTGGTAGTTCATAATGTCACACATTAGAAAGGGGATAGTCCATAAAAGTAACAGACCAGAAAACAAATCTTCCTCTAAAGAGCCTGCAAGCAAGATCAAAATGCTCAGAGACATGCAGGTGGCTGACCGGTACTAAAATAGCTCTTGTGCCACCATATACAGCCCAAAGGGCCTGTATGCAGTCATATCGATTTAGCAACCGAAATTCAGATGTGCTGAGCACCGGCAGTTGGGGAAACCCATCAAAATCAACAGAATCACACTAAATATAAATCTGCTCAGTCTCTCTCCCTTTGGGCTTGAAAATGGTCATGGATGACTCTGCTTGGATCTTACCAGTGCTGTGTTTTATCAGTGCAGTTTCGCAAAACTGACCAGAACCAGCCTCTTCTACTGCCTGCATCCCACCATCTTGTATGTTTTTAATATGTTACCTATTTTGTTACAAAGGTGACTGAACCAAATAGTGCTTTAGACAGACACCCCTACCACCTTATAGTTAGCCAGGCTTATTTTTAACCTTCTGCAAAAGATGGGGCACATTGAACCTCTTGCTGCTGCTGCTTCAGAAGAGAGCTCCACATGAAACTGTTGGCAATATTTTCTGGGGAGGGGGAAAGGAAACAAAACCAAATTTTGCCCTCCTAAAGATGGAGCCCTAGTGAGAGAACAAGGTTTATAAAGAGCTATGGTATAATCTGATGATGCCCTGCTGGGAGGTGGGCTTGCACCCATCACCCCCACCACCTCCCAGGAGAAACCTTGTGTGTGAGCACTGCTGATGCAACACAACAGCTCATTGCATCATGCAGCTGCCAGAGGAGGTGCTTGTGCTAGGAGAAGAAGCTCAGGGGACAGATCCCAGGGTGTTTGAACACCTAAAGGTGTTAGACACGCAGCCTGCAAGGTCTGAACAAAGGAAGTGACAGGCTGCCCTTTCAGGAACTGGGTGCCTGGCAGCACTGCCTAAAGACTTCAGCCTCTTGAGAGCAACCAGCCTCGGGTGAGCCCAAGATGGCACTGGCTGGGTGAAAAGCCTGTATCTGGTCACAGGGCTGGTGCTCTGCTGTACAAGGAAAAGCTGGAGGATGCAGGAAGATTTACTATGTGCTTCTCATGTTAATTGAGAGAAACACGCATTGCAGGAGGAGAAATTCAGGAAACACTGAAGCAATAACCCTGGCTAAGAACAGGCCAGGGGTGCTCTGCCAGCATTGTACTTTGCTCTGCCCCCAGTGTCCCCCAGTGCAGGTGTTTGGAGGCCCTTGCTAACACTGGGCTTCCCTTAAAAAGTGGGCTTTTCTGTGCAAGTCACATAAACATCCTAAAGACAGCTTTCAGAGCTATACAAGTGATCCCAAATCTGGGAGAAAAGCTAAATCCCAGGTCCTCCCCAGGGTTCCCCTCCATCAGAAGTCTGCTTGCCTAGTACCTCACAGAGTTTGCCCAGGACCTGACTCACAACTTTTCGTTAACCAGCAGCTCCATGGAATTCCTTTTCAGCACCACTAGCCCTGAAGACAAGATGTCCCTTAGTGACCAGGGTGAGTTTGCACTAGCTTGCACTCAGCAGCTTTGTTACTTTGTGATGAATAGGATAAAAATGCACAGTAATATTGCAACCATCTGCCCCTCTTCACCTCTGAAAGCCAGAAGCCTTCACGCATTGAACTTGCCTGGTTTCAGTCCCCAGCCACATTTTCCACAGTGGCTGTGCTGGCGGGCTAGGCTTTTATTTTAGGAAACAGATAGCTGTATCATTTCCACGTACCCTTATAGGCAGAGGCAGGCTCTCCACTCGTGTTCTTTGAAAGAAGGGAAGGCATGATGAAGAGCTCGTTGTTGCTGTGTGTGGCCTTGGCCATCTCCTTGGGGCTCGTCCTGGTGGCAGGTAGGTGAGAAATGAAGAGCATGGACAGCTGTGCTTAAGAGATCGGTGATGGGGTTTGTGTAGTCAGTAATATTTCTATAAGCCAAAAATACCACCTCAAGTCCTGCTCAAGCAGTCACGCTTCAGTGCCGCTTGGACACCTCAGGGTCTTTCCGCACCACAGAGCTGTGTGTTTTTAATTGCTGCCTTGAGGATAAAAAAGCCATGACTAACTGCAAATTTAAAACTCTAGCCATTTTTCATTGGGTTTCTGAAGCAACAAACAGCAAACATGTATGCTTGCTTTTCTGCAGTGGTAAGAAGCTTGCAAGACTGTTGCCTACCAGATTTAAAGGATTCCAGAGTCTTTCTGGTAATCCTGTATATGGCTACAGCAAATCTATTTTCGATTAAACTGTAATTAATTGTCTTAACTCCACTGAATTTTCTGGATACTCTTGATTTAGACTGAGATCAGACTGTCATCCCAACACACTTCTCAGTGTGGTTCACAGCTAATGGGTGCTGACTGTACTAATACTATACAACAGTCATCCTCATTTACAAGGTGGGTCTGGTCCACAGGATTAAATCAATGCTCAAGGATAATCATCCCAACAGCATGGACAGCAGCATCCCTGCATTTCCTTCCTCTTTTGGGAAAGGGCATCTTATTGCCTACCCAGGCAGGTCCTTGTAAAGTACTGCTTCCTTTGAAAAGCATCCAGCTGTATAATTTATTTGCTGAAAAGACAGAAAATGTTGAGTTCACCAACTGTAAACTCAACAGAGTTCACAGAGCCCAGTCTGGCTTTCCCCATTTATATGCATGGCTTGAGACATATATATACATGAGCAGCTTAGAGGGGAGGTCAATTTAGAGTCATATGTAGCTATGGGATTGCTGTTTGGACTATTTACATTGAAATGAATGTATTTTTTGGCTGTTTGAACCTCTTCCTAGTTTAATAAATCAGCCATTTGGACCTGCAGCAGGGTTTGAACAGATCTTTGGAGTGCATTTGCTTCTTCACTGTGCTGAATCTGGCTTCTGTTGGGCTTCATAGTGTGTTATAGGACCAGCCAATATTGAAATCTGCATAACTGTTAAGGAGGGAAGGAACACCATCTTGCAGTGAATCACGCACCAGAAAATCTAACCTGCATACACTTAAAAAGGCATGAGGAGATTTTTTACTTAACTACCTTCTTCCCAAAGGGACTTTACTGGGTTGGTGCATGGAGATAGTGCTGATAAAGCCACCCTTTTTTGAGCTTTGTAATTTTAATTTGAAAACATTATATAGAATGTATCTAATTTATGCTTACTGAAGCCAAGAGCATTACACAACGAATTAAATAAGGACACTATTTTTAGAGTACAGTCAAAAAAACTCTGCATATTCATAAGAGTATGTTAATATACTTTTAGAAGATGAATTAAAGCCTGTTCCCAAACTTTTTGGAGCAATTCCCAAAGCCATTTAAATCTGACTTGACTCTTGGGTTTGAAGTAAGGATTTATAAGAAATTGCACACATTGTTACACAGAATACACTGGCAGACACCAGAGGAAGGTCTGTATGAAGGACAAGAAGCAAGAGACTTTGTATAAGACAAAAGAAAGGCCAAGACTCAAGGAGGTCACAGTCACATTTTACAGTGGCATTTGTACTGCTGGGTTGTGCTGGGTGCAGTACAGAGAAATCCTAAAAGCCAGCCCTTGCTCCAGAGGGCTCAATGGGCACATGCTATAGCAGGACATGCTATAGAGAAATAAAGAAAACTGTGGGAATATGCCCATGGTGGCTTGCTCCACTGCCCAAAGTAAGAAGGCAAAGTAATTTCCTTCCTGATCAAGAAACTCCACAGTCAGTCCTATTCAGAAAAGTATTCTGGTGCTGCTTGACACAGAAACCACAATTGTAACCACCAGGGGAATTCTAGGGTCACTCTGAGGTATCATTTTCAGTTCTGGTGCCTTTTTCACAAAACCAGCATCTGCAAGGATCACAGAAAATAACCCAGAGGAAAGGAAGCAGATGAGACCAACATATTGTGGAGCAGGAAGGAAGCTATAAGAAACCTTAGGTAGAAAACCTGGAATGCAATTGGCATGACATTGCATGGACTAGATACCTGGAGGCTCTGCCAATCAACACTGCAGAGACCTGTCCTTGCCTGGTCTTGCATACAGCTTTATGTAACAGTTGAGCTCTGCCAACGGTGACTAACAATCAGAAAACTTAAAGCCCACCTCAGAGTCCATGCACTGCTCCCACAGGCTTTGAGCACTATCCCTTTCACCCTGTAGCAACAGGGTCTGTTGCTAATAAAACCCAGCAGCTTTGGACATGGAGATTAAGAGAAAAACCAGACATGAGTTTATACAATGTGTGTTTCTGCTTCATTACTGATGTGTGCTTTGATAACTCAAACCCAGCTGCTGGGACCAAACTTTTTAAGTCAAAATGATTCTGAAATCCTTCACAGATATGAACACAGACATCATCAGCCTGTTTCTTCTTTCCCTCCATAGTTAAGCTAAGGCACTATCAGAGTAGGAAAGTCCCCAGAACTGAGGTCCTGCTGAACCCAATATAAACTACTCCATCTTACAAAGATCACTGGTTTTGGTACTTCTAAGCAGGCTGAAGATGCTGTAGGAAGAGCGATACCATAGTGATGGCTGTGAACATTATTTCAGCAGCATTTAGAAATACAGAGGAAGATAACAACAATCCCTTAAGAAGGATATGACTGCATGCATATAAAAGCAGGGCTGGCTTATTATGGGTGAAGACAGCAGAGGCTCTGGTTTGTGCAAAACCAACTAGCAAAGAACCAGCTACTTAAAATCCATCTACCTGCACAATAAGAAGGTATTGCACACAACCAGGAACCTTCTAAAAGCCCCTGGGTGACAGACAGGATGTTTTACCCCATTTTAACTGGGTTTCACATTGAATAGCAATAGTTCATATTGAACCTAAGGTGGTTCTTCTCTATTTAAGAACATCAAAACTGGAGCTGTCCCTGCAAACCACAAGCATGAGGGCCACCTGCTTTTCACTGCCAAGTCAGCAGGCTGCTGTATTGATGGGTCCTGTCATGCTTTTTGGCATCTGTTTCCTGAAGGGCTTGAAGGACAACATATTACTTAAGGAAAACTGTTATATTGGCAAGATAAGGGACACTTATTTAGAGGCCAGATCCAAACTAGGATTTGGATTGTTGGAATAGTCCTGTTGCATGACAAAGGAATTGAGTAACTTCTCCCATTGAGGTAAAAGCAGCACTTCAGCTCTCAGGTGTAGCTTGAGGCTTGCAAGGGGATTTTCTTCCTATTTCATGAGAAACCCCTGCATGTTTGCCTCTGACCAGCCACACAGCGTCCAGGTCCATCATTTGCTCCTTCCCAGTCCTGTCACCTCTGCATACAGAACCATACTGTAGATGAAGCAGGGAGGACAGCGGAACTCATCTTTGCCAAGAGGCTCATTTGTACCTGTTGCAACCCAGATTTTAATCAACCCAGATGCTGTAATGGTATCTCTAATGCAGTTCTGGCATTTTCATCACTTGGCTTTCTGCTAAAGCAGGTTTCAGGGTTTGTCTTCTTGACTTTGGGATTGCATATCCTGTGCTCACAGGTTATCCACGTGACCCTGAGGATGAGGAGCACGTGCTGGTCAATAACAAGTGTCAGTGTGTAACAGTGACCTCAAAGTTCGTCCCCTCCAAAGAAAATCCTGATGAAGAAATCCTACAGAGAAACATACGCATCCTGTAAGTGGCAGATGAGTGTTACATGGAGATGAAGTGTTATAAGAGTTCCTTTTTCTTTGCATTGTTTCCCATGTTCTTGCATTAAGGAATTGAACTGTTTTTTCCTGTGGGTTGCTTTCTATGGTATCTTGGAATGTTCCCTTTGCTTCATGTTTTTATAGCTTACATGAACCCATATGTGTTTTGTTCCTTCAGACACAAAAAGCATTTTCATGTTTTAAGCAGTCCCGTTGTAGCTTTACATAATAGACTGGGGAAGCAGAGTGTAACATTTCTACAGTTGATTAAATCTGAATCCAAATTGGGCCAATGACACTGGACTCAAAGCAAGCCTGCTATTTATATAGGCTAGGAAAACTGGTTAATGCCTGAACTATCACAAAGGTTAATCCTATGAGGCAGGACGCAGTTGAAGAGTAGGATTTTGTCTTCTTTATTCACACAAACCTTACAGCAGTGTGTGTGTCTTTGAAACATGGATCAAGTTCAGGCTCAGAGCCACAGGAGTTCTGGTAGAGCTCACAACACTGGAAACAGTAATTAAACATGTCCATGTCCTGCAAGTCTCTCAGGCGTCTGAGAGCTCAGAGTTTAAAATAAAGGATTTTTAGTGTGAGATGTCCCTGCCCACGGCAGGGGGGCTGGAACTTGATGATCTTAAGGTCCTTTCCAACCCTAACTGTTCTATGATTCTGTATCCTCATTAATGTTCATAAATATATAAAGGGTGAGTGTCACGAGGATGGGGACAGGCTCTTTTCGGTGACAACCAATGGTAAGACAAGGGGTAATGGGTACAAACTGGAACACAAGAGGTTCCACTTAAACTTGAGAAGAAACTTCTCAGTGAGGGTGACAGAACACTGGAACAGGCTGCCCAGGGGGGTTGTGGAGTCTCCTTCTCTGGAGACATTCAAAGCCCGCCTGGACACATTCCTGTGTAACCTTATCTAGGTGTTCCTGCTCCGGCAGGGGGATTGGACTAGATGATCTTTTGAGGTCCCTTCCAATTCCTAATGTTCTGTGATTCTGTGATTATCAGCACTATCCCCTTCCAAGTGGCACTTTCAGAAATTGCTGCAGTCACCTTGGGGTTGCCTTTGAGGGCACTGAAAGGCCAAAATGTGCTGCTCCTGGCCTTTGTTACAGAGAAAAGTTGAAACGCAAACAGCCTGAACAAGACAACAAGAGCTGAGAATTGTTCCCAGCAGAGTAGTTCTGGTTAATAAGGAGTTTTCATGACAGTGATTCTCTTCCCTCCTTTGCAGAGTCCCCCTGAAGGCTCGAGAGAACATCTCTGACCCCCTGTCCCCACTCAGAACCACTTTTGTCTACCGCATGACTGACCTGTAAGTAATTATTTACTAAGGTAATTTCCTAAGACTTCATCTCCCCAGCAGCATTGTCTACCCAAGCTCAAAACCGTGCTTGAAGGCCAGTAGAGAATGTGAGGGAGGGTCAGTGAGGAAAATTCCCCCCCAGTCTAGCTTTCATATTCTGTTCCAGGCCAAGAAATTGTTATCTCCATGATTAATTCACATGAAAAGGGCTCACACTTACAGGAAATGTTTCATTCTGACCCTTGTTCATCTCAAATGTCTTAAATATAAGCAAATTACACGTTGCCTGCTTAACCCTCCCTTTCAGAAACCAGTCTTGACAATAGCAGTTTGACAACACTAAAAGCATCTGGCTGGGGGTTCCTTTGTAAAACCTAAAAAGGCCACAATACTCTCCTAGCTCCATGTGCAGATCAGCAAGGAAGACAGGGGTTTCACCAGGGGCATCTTCTCATCACAGCTGTGAACACTTGTTCTGTTCCTCATCTCTTCCAGCTGCAAAAAATGTGATCCTGTAGAAATTGAGCTGGGTGGTGAGATATACAAGGCCCAGCAAAGCACCTCCTGCGATGAACCTGAAACCTGCTACACGTACAACCGGGACAAGTGCTACACTACAAACTTCCCATTCCTCTACCACGGAGAGACGGAAAATTTGCAAGCAGTTCTGACACCGGCATCCTGCTATGCTGATTAGCTTAATCCACTGCCTCCTTGCATTCAGTGTTCTTGTAAAAAAATATTGTATAGCACCATTAGCACCTGAACAACAGTGTCCAAAATACCAGATCACAGAGTAATGCCAACTTGCTTCTTCATACTGTTTTCAACAGCAGACTAGTACCATCTCCCAAGAGCAGGTACTGGTTGTCAGACTCTTCATCCCCCTGCAAATGCCATTATTGTATGCCCGAGATGTTATCACCATATAGATCAGATCCTAAGCAGATGTAAATCAGTAATTCCCTTTAAGGAAAGGGAACTACATAGATTTACGACACTGGAGAGCCTGTCTTTCTGGTGGTCTTCCAACAGTTTTCATCTGAGCAAGGCTGCTGTGTATTTCTCTCCCTGAGCCATCTCGAGCAAGCCTCTGCACAACCTTAAAAAAAACCCCCTTTGACTGCATTAGCAGAATCCGTGTCATTATTAGAAAGCTCTGGTACAATCAGATTTGAGAGAAAAGATGAGGGATAAGACCAAGAATTCCAATTTCAAAGGTCATATTCATTTGGGCATCCTAAAGCATTTTGACCATTGCAAGCTTCTAGCTTGCATGTATATTTAGAGAAGACCAACAGGTAACTCTACCCTGAACTCTTCTGCAAAGTTGCCAGGAGCTCAGCTGTGCCAAGAATAGTAAACCTCTCTAGAACGTTAGGTATTTCACTTTTCATGCTTATTTACTGATACTGGTGCCTTCTTCCACTCCTGCTTCCAGTTCAATTGATAAAAAACGCCCACAAGGAAGCTCAGATATCTCCTCTTGTTCCTCACTTCGAATTTAAAACTTCAAGAAATTCCATGAAGGTGACTCAATTGCTCAAGCAGCACCTTAGCTAGGGATTTATTCCTTCTTTCACACCAGTAGACTTGCTCTTCATACAAGAAACCTCACCCAAATCAAGGAGCCGATGCTTTATTGCATCTGACATGTAAGTGTTTTACTCTCTATTGCCCATAGAGACATCATGAATGAGTGCCCAAGGTGTCCAGCATTACCCTTGGGATGGCTGGTATGTTTCTCACTGTTGTCAGAAATTGATTGTTAAGCCTTAGGCTGATCTGTGGCTTCACACATAATTGAAATAAACCAGCAAAAAACTTGCGCCCTTAATTGTAGCTTTGTTAGTGAAACTTCAAATAAAATATTTTCTGCAGCAGCCTGTGTGTTATGTTCCAGTTCAATGAGAACTCAGAAAAAGCCAAGTCTATAATCATATTCTTCCCTCCTTCACAGTGAGGAAGAAGTTCTCCCTAAATAACTGCCTATACTTACAGGCAAAGCCTTCTGAAATACTGGGATAGAAATATCATAATGCACTTGCAGAAGCTATAACAGAACAAGGCTGAACTGGTTTATGATTTTAGGTTCAGTTCCACCTGACTGAACTGCTTCAAGGCCCTGTCAGTCAGTGCAGGACCAGAGTTTGATCATCCGAACATCACCTAGATCACTCTTGAAGTTGCAAGGTGCAGATCAGAATTCTACCTTACCACTGCAAAAAGTGCCTTCAAGACAGGTATGTCAGGGGCTAGTCATTTGTATACAAGGTGTCTTGTCCTCTAAGAAAAAACAGTCTTGAAGAGGAAAAGAGCAAAGAGGACAGACAGATTACCCTAACTACATTCTGTTACATCAGAGTTATTGACCATGCACTCAAAAATGAAAGATGGCAAAAAGATGCCAACTGAGAGAAATGCAAAGGGAGGCAAAGAGACTCCTGCCATCTACTGAACACAGCTATACGTATTTCAGGGGTTAGGTACTAAACTCACCAACATATCAGACATTTTCATCTTCAAATATGATATAAAAAATTAGTATGTCATGGTGAGGCTGCATTTCATCTCCCAAAACAGCTCTTGAGGTTACAACTAGTCAGTCCTTGGGGCTCTGCCTCTAACTCTAGAACCTTGTGTCTAAATACAAAGTTTCCATATTTATTTGTGCATCCTGTTGTAGAGACAATGGAAGGTTCACCTCCATAAGACTGGAAATCACCCTGTTGCAGATCTTGGAAGCCCAGCAACACCAGCACAACAGAGTACTCATGAGAGGCATTCAGGAAGAAGGAAGTCAAAGCAGCTGTGAGCAAGTACTCGCTTAGATCACCTTGGGCAGAACAATCAGCCATTGGGAAACAAGAAGAAGGCATTCAATAAACTCCCTATGGGCTTTTCAGCTTTATAATGCATCAGGATTCATTCCCTCCATGTTTTCTAAAAGGGAGAAGCCTGCATCACTAACCTGGATTATGTTAACCAGGTTTTAGACAACTCAAAGCAACACAGCAAGTTAAACCAGGCTCTGAATCCTTACCTGAAAGGCCAAGACAGTAAAATAGGAGCAAGTGAGGCCTACTTATCTCTGAAAGCACCCTGGAGAGTGTCTGCAGCTTTCTAACCAGTGGAAGCGTTGATGGATGAGACAAATACCCCTTGCTGGAAACTTAGATGTGTGCCAACAAAACCACACCTTGCTGTGAAAGATCATGGTTCTCAGACTGTGCAGCTGCTACGTCAAGTGGGACTTTTTCAGCGAGTCCTGATGTTGGGGAGAAGAATGCATGCCTTGGTGTGAACTCCTCCATTTCATTCTCTGACTAAGGTGGGACAAGGCTTCCCCCTTGGGCTTGCAATACTTACCTACCAGGTCCTTGTTCTTCACAGGTCAGGGTGGTTCTTCAGCTGCATTTAATGTTTCTTGAATAATTACTTAGTCATTTAAGCTTAATTCATTTTGCCTCAGACTTGTAGGAATACATTTCTATTTCATCTCCTCACAGACTACTTTTAGACTTAACTCTTCTCAGGTCTGTCTTCCTTGCCTGAATCCTGTTCTGTTGCTTATGCAATGTGGAGTTAGAGGGATTTTTTGCTAGTTGTTTCAGACATCCTTTTTAAACTATGGAAATTTATTCTCAAATCCAGTTTCCAGTTAGATCAAAAAGTTTAATTAGCAGCATAAACTACAGCACATATACAGGCTGAGAGGAACAAATCCTTGAGCTCAAAGGCATTCTTTTACAGCAGGGAATTCAGCCATGAGGGCAACTTATTACAATAACAAGGTAAAGCTGCAGTTTCACTGACAAATAGGCCAAAGGGCTACAGGACAGCCCAGTTCTTGCACTGCAAAGGCTTCAGCTGTCTTTATTAGGCATTTCTTGTGGAGTTATAGCTAACAGGCTATGGTTTTTAGTGACCTCACTATGCTAAGTCTGCATTTGACAGTGCAAGGTTTGGGCATGGTGAGATCTTTCTGCAGAAGTATACCGCCTTATACACTTTGAGCTGGAAGGTTTCATTTTTTTAGTAGGTGTGTAGATTGCAGCACCAGTTATACCTTCGAGAATTCAGAGATCACTTATTTCTGTTCTGTAAAGCAGTAAGCACAAAGTGAAAGCTTAAAAAAGCAGGAAGCTGTTTGTGGACCAGGATCTTTGTCTAGACAGCAGCTTACAGCACAAGACATCATGACTGCCTTCTAGCCAAGCGCAAGCATTGCTAAGATAGCCAAGTGGTTTGTGCCTGGAATTTAGTACTCCAAATCCAATCTTCAAACTATCTGCCCATTTCAGAATTGACTCAAAACTACCTTAAGGCTTATTCTAATCAGAGAATATTCTTCTAGGAGCAACTCAGCTACTAGTTTTATTCATTTTAAGAAAATTTATAAATCTGTATTAATTCATGGTCATGAAGAGCCTTCTCTTATTTTGTCATATCTCTTTAGACACTTCCTTGCAAGCTTTGGTTGACTCCTCTGGAGCTGTATCATTTCCTCCAGCCACCATTTTCCAAAGGAACTGAAACAAGAGATTAAACATAAATATGATTAGCAGCCTCAAATGATACTTAGAATTGAATAACAAGGTAAAATACATGAAAAGAAAGGGTAAAAAATCTTGTGCACCTATGGCTGAGTTGCAGCTGTTGCTTGTGATGCGAGATCCAACTCAGTCAAGTCTCTTCTCCAGCACTAAGGTTTAAATCTGCTTTGCATCCACAGTTAACACATAGTACAGGCTTTTGCACATGCTGATGGCATTTAAGAATGCCAGCCACACAAGCTGCAGAGCTACACAAGTCCCAGGTGTACATCACAATACCTGTACACTTGTTCCCAGGATGGCACTTTGCACTGGTCCTTCACACTAAGCCTGAACAGGGGGAATTGTAGCATTGTTTTCAAGACACCCTGCTCAACAGAGCCTCAGCTGCTTTCTGAAAACCCCCCCCCCCTTTGCTATTACAGCAGTTCCTCCCCTCCAAAAGCTGCAACACATAGGAGAGAATAACTCCAAGTCCCTGGTCTAAGCATTTTTACAACCAGGACATTAGGACAACACAGCAATAGCCACAAGCACATCAACCTGGGGACACACACAACACCCTAAGCAGATTCTCATGACTCACCAAAGGCTGTCTGAAGCCCTTTCTTTCCAGGAATTCCTTAAAGGCCTGTGTGCTGTAGAGCTGTGTGACTTCTATCTCCTGAATTAATTTCCACAGTAGGTCAAATTAAAACATGCACATTTCATATTTATGTACGTTTCACATGCCTAAAGAAACCACGCAGTGTGTATCTGTCCAACTTTCATGAAAACTTATCAACCAATACATATTTCAACTGCTAACAGCTCTAACTAGTTCAGATTTCATTTTTGCTTCTAAAAGCAACAAGGTTGCTTTGTGAACATGAAATTGGTTTTATGAAATTATAACCTATGGTCCATAATCTGATGTCCTGTATACTACACAAAGTCATTTCCCCCAGCAGCTTTGGCAAGCGTCAAGGCAGGAAGAGTTATTCTTATTTTCTAAGTAAGCACACCTCCTCTCACTAATTTGCAGTCTATTTGCAGGAAGAGCTGAACAAAATGAGGTAGGTTATTGTTCAATTGTAAACTTTTCCTTTATTTTTAGCAGCATCAACTATAACCTTTGCATTTATGTTCTTCTGAGCTCAGCTGTTCCCAGGCATCCTCCCTGCCAAAATTACTCCTTTGTCTTTTTTCTTCATAAAACGGGAGCAACACTTGTCATCAGCTTACCAGCCTTTTGCATGTGTCATGGTTTTAGTCACAGCAACTCCTCAGTTTGACCTTTGGAAGGACTGCCCTCTAGAGCATTAACAGCGTTTTTTTCCCTTTGTACTGTGTCCTAAGTGTGAAGGTGGAGTAATTATTTTTTTTAATAAAGTGGAAACTAAACCTACACCTAAGGCCAGCAGCTGAAGAACCTGCCTGCTCTTCAAACTCCTCCTAACAACACCTTGTGCCATAGCTGAATCCAGCACCTTTGTCAAGGTGGGTATTGCAGGACAACTAAACCAAGATAAGCACACCCTAGAACATTCTTAAAAGAACTAGATAAGCACAAATCAAGCTTAAATAGCTGTTGCACATTCGCCTTCTGGGGCTATTGTCCACATATTGGTGCCATGAAGCCACAGGCGAATCCAAGTCAATGAGCCTGTTTGAACCATGGTTATCTCAGCTTGGATAACATGGTCTGTTCCACATCTGTTTGCGGCTGCCAAGTACAATAAAGTGCCCAGATATATCCCTGTGAGAAAATCTCATAGCTATGTCACAGAAGAATGATGCTACTTTTGACTTTCACAGTACGTTTTCAGATCAGTTCTTCACACTCCCAAGGCTATTGATTGTGGCCTCTAGTTCTTTTAATGGCTCATTTGCTTTCTGTTTTCTCCAGATCAAGGATCAAGGTACCATGCTCCATATCTGATCTTCTCCCATTTTGTTTGGGAAGGGACCTGCAAGAAAAAAAAAAAACAAAACCAAACAAAAAAACCCAACCAAACAACTATTGCAATGTTCTTTCATCATCTTGGCATTTGGCCCTCATGCCGTAGGCAGTACAGACCATTGCAGAACCTGAATGCCACCTCTGAAGGGTCTACCAGGGATGATCTTGTACCCTACAACTACACAATATTTAGGCGACAGCTGATGACAATGACTAGCAATTTTTTCCCTTCCCTCCCTGCAACTCCCCTCCAAGGGAAACAGTATTTAAAGGTACTTCTGGAAATCTCTACCCTCAAGTCATCTGGCCATTTCTTAAACTCACTTTTGTAAGAACCTCGGAAGGAAGCATGTGAGGTTCATACTTTGGGAGCCAGAGGCTCCACCACAAACCATCCAAGCAATTAGATCTTTATCAAGTATAAATGCGGGGTCTCTTACCTTAACCTGGCAGGGCAGGCTTCTTAGGTAGTGAGAACTTCTGACAGCTAACCGTGGAGGTGAAATGTCCTGGCTCTTGAGCTGCTTTGTTTCCACATCGATGAATTTCACAGCATTGAAAAGTGAAAGGACAGTGGCCTCCTTTTCACAGCTGGTGTTGAGCAAGCTCATGAGGGTATCTTCATCAATATTGCAATTCCCTCCACCCTGGAACAACCACCCCAGGAGAGCCAGAATGGGGAAGAAATCAACATCTCCTTAGTAGTACTTTCTTGCTTCGGTTACCCCCTCCTCGCCATCTATACTACTGTTAACTCTGTGTCATAGTTTCAGCTGATCTACAAGTACACTTGCATTAGAATCATCACAGTGACAAGGCAAGCACAAAGACAGTTTGGATCTAACAGATGCATCGGTGTATTAATTTCATATAAAAGGGGACTGCTACAAGGTGAGGCAGTTAAATGGTTATTTGGACATGGATGGCTTCCCTGGGGAAAAAAAAAATGTTCTGCAGCAACCTTAATTAGTAATTTTGTGTAGCAATATTTATTCCTTGCTTTTCATTTTAGTGGGCTGAGCCCTATTAGTCCCAACAGGACAGAGCTGTGAGTCAATGTTGGTTTTGACTTTGGCTGTCAGATTTGCACATCCAGAGTCACATTTTTACTTCTTGAGTCCAAACACATTTAGCCTAAAAAGTAGCAAATAAGTCTGTAGAATCAAAGAAAGCAGGTAGTGGCAGTTTCGTTTTACTTACCAAAGACATAACTCAGTCACAAAAATGCTTGGTTGCTCGCTTTACATGTTCATCATGGGGAAAAAAGTCAGCCAGTGTGGCCTCCTTTATTCTTGCTGCTACCTTCTTGGGAAGCTATGCACATGGGTTTTGACTCGAGACTCCTTGCCACTGGAGGTATTAATGCAGTACAATGTGAAACACCCTTTGATTATCTGCTGTGGCAGCTGTCACCAGTCAACCTGCCACCTTCAAAAACTGTAACTGTATGCATCCATCACTACATCTGCCTGTCATTATCAGAAGTGCTTAGGAAAGAATCAAGTGATAGCACTTACTCTGACTCAGCTAATTCAGCCTGCAAAACTAACCACCAGCAAAGCTGTCTCCTTGTGATTTTGAATCACTCAGCACCAACCACGACTAGTCTCTGAACAGGGTGGGATATCAGTTAATCAGGATCACTGAGGAAGTCAAAGGAACCTATCTTTTAATGATAACTACTCCCATGACAGACTGATGTAACTTTTAATTAAGTGCTTAAATTAATTTTTCCACTCATCTCAGAAGGGGGCATTCAGAGCCATTTGTTTTGCTGTCTTCATCTTGTGCTGTACTCACTGTACTTGTGTCTTGGAAGCTCTTACTTTGCTTTGCATGTCCTCCATATGACCCAGCACCTCCTGACCAGGTTGGTTCTCCTGTTCATAGTCACTGTAGCCAGCTTTACTCTTCAGTATCATGTCAGGATCCAGGACACCTGCAACCTCTCTCAAGATCTGCAAGCCAAGCAAAAGGACATCCTGTGATCAAAAGCAACCTCATTGGAGGAAGTCTGCTTGGGGGCTGTGCCAAGGACTGCCCGACATGCAAGGACCTACACATCTACTAGCAGTTAAGGCAGTTCATAGTCCAGAAGCCTCAATTTACAGACCTTTTCCAAAAAACTCTAAAGCATTAATTGCAGCTCAGGCTGCTTGCTAAAACTGTGAATCATGCTTTAAGCCTAGTCTCTGCAATCTTCTATAGCCACCTGCTGTACCACATAGGAGGCTTGCCTTCAACTACTTTTAAGTTTCCTTCCTGTCAGTACAATCTCTGGTTTCACGATCCCATTGTCCCAGTAATCATAGCTTAAGATCAGGGAGAGCTTTGCTGTTGCCTGGTCTCATAGAACAGACACCCAATTCCCATCTTTGAAATATAGGGCTTCTCCCACTGAACCCATCTATCATCTTACTGCATCCAAGCCTTAGGTGAGTATATCCCTTTAGACAAGGCTAAACAATGCTAAGGCACTCCATTCAGTTCCCCATCTTCTTTAGCATAAAGCCTGTCATTCCAAAAGTCTCCCAGCTCTCCCCTGTTCCTTTTGAGAGGTACTAGAAGCAAAAAACTTAAGTTTTGCCACTGTATTTGGTCACTATCCACCATCCACAACATCCAAACAAGCACATTCTGGAAGTTCCCAGCTGCACAGAAGGTAATCTGCTACCTGTGCTTGTATGAAGCAGAGCAAGATCAAGAACTGGAGACAAGGAAGAGAGGGAAGATTCTGTAAACATGCTGAGAAATAAAGCTAATGAGATATACTTTGCTATCTTGGGTGCATTCTTAACAATTATGATTAGAGTTGCTTCCTGCTCTATAATGTCTATTTGTATCACTGCCTGTTCATAACTTAGCAGATAGCACATTTTCTGTGATCTGTTGATTCCTCAATTAGCCATTTACAATACTGCTCCATAATTAACTTGCCAGCAATTTGGACTGACCATCTAAATATAAGTTAACATCAATATTATTTGCCTTGTTTTTAGTTTGGAAAGAAACAGAACTTGGTGTGTGGTTTGAACTGACAATAGTAGCTGCCTTCTAGGTTAGTTTCCTGTTCCCAGTCTCCAAAGAAACAATGTTTAACCAAGGTTACAAGATGATTACCTTTGGGGAGGTGCTTTTTTCCAAGCACGGGTAGCACACTGAAGGATGCTGGCTCAGACAGCACTCTATCTGTGCAACATAATCCTTCCTGGCTTGCTGCAGCAGGCTGAGCTTGGAAAGACAGACCTGTGCTCTGCTACACTGGTTCCTTTTCTTTCATGGAGCTCTGGGCAAAGATTTTGGTGTGCTGTTCTCAAGGATAATTGAGACAGGCTGCTTCCTGCCATTAACAAGCATGTTATCAGGTGAAGGAGGAAAGCCATTTCTGAAGTCCTCTAGACCATTCTTCAGGAATATCCAGCACTGACCAGTAAGCAAGTTGGAGAATCTTGGTCTGCTTTCTTGAAAGCCCTTACAAGACATTCTTCCTTCTGTAAGCAAATTACATCATGCAGAGCTTAAAGGTTGTATTCTAATGAAAAATACTGGAGTACTTCCAGAGCACAAGTGGATATTCAGCTCCAGGTATGCTCATCCACACTGGCCAGCATCTTGCTGCTGTGCAGCTCTTGAGAAAAGCTGATAAAACACTGACAACTTGCATGAAGGATATACACTGAAAAACAGAATTTCGAGCACACAAAATACTGGCATTACAAAATTTTGTTTTTAAATAAAAAAAAAAAAATGTTATAGAGCTTCTGTTTCAAGACATTTTATACATATGCCCATTGCTTTACTGACAAAAATATTGTAAAACTGTATGTTCGAGATGACAAGTATTCCTCACTACACTTCATTTCAGTTAACCATAACTTGTCCAGCTTTCAGCCACTCCACAGTATTTACCTATATTGGCTTAAACAGTCAAATGGCAACTGACAGATGTTTTCAATTGGTACTTTCAGTGCCTTAGCAATACAGTGTAATACAGTAAGGTACTTGCTTGCTAAAGCATAGTAAAAGTTAATAGCCTAAGAGGTTGGCTTTAGAGATCATTAACATGCTTGCAATATCAAATAGTGCAGTATCACACATTTTACGCAGATGTATAATGCATATTTTATACAGATATATACTCAAGAATTGCTTAATCCTGAGGCAAAATACATTTTAAGAAGGTATTAAGAATTAGAAGTATGCATACCTGATATTTTACAGCTCTGACAGTAAAAGTACCTTAAGAGAAAAATAATATCTTACTCTATTTTTACTGATGTATAGACAGTTACCTCCAAGGCACTCCACAAGAAAATTCCCAGAAAATCTGAAAAAGGTGTAAAAAACCTGCAGAAGCTAACACTACAGCCGTGTTGCTTAGACAAGGAAGGCACTAGCTTTAAGTCCCTGCTGGCATAATACACTAAGCATGTTTGTAGCTGGTTGTTGTGGAAACCAGATTCACAACTCCTTTTCTGCCTAGAGCAAAAGCTTTCTTCACACACAGAAACATGTGGAGAACTCCTGGGAACTGCAGAGAAAAATATTGGAATTAGAGCAGAATTTTCTTTTGCCGCAGCAGATATCCTTATCTTTTCAACACTCACACTTATTTATGACTGAACAAGCAAAGGCTTTGCTGCTGCTGGAAGATGGTGCAATACACTGTTCCCTGTGCCTTTATGATGTGTTCTTTATCATCCCTGTTTAAGAAAAATACAAGCAGCAAACATGGGTCAGGTCTGGTGTTATCTCTTAACTTCTTGTGGGTTTGAATCATGACACAGACTGGTGGATAAATTCTAAAGGAATGACTTGGGACAACTGGAGTAGCTCTCTTTAACAGTTTGTGGAATACATTCTGCTAATTCCTCAATCAGTTCTCATTGCGCTGCCTAAGCCTATCAGAAAATTTATGTACCTACTGGAAGCTCAAATAAAACAAATTCACATAGGTGGCATCCCAGTGCCAGCAGACACTAGGTTGATATTCTTTCTAGCATTAAAGTCTCTTCGTGCACCCCAACATTCAAATACTGTCAGAATGTCAAGCAGCAGGGGACCTCTGTCTTGGGCTGTAACCCAGGGAAGGCAAAGCCCAAGTGTGACAGGAGTGACTTTTCCCAGAATTGGAAGGGTGGGGGGAATAGAAGCTTACAAATCTACAGAGCAAGACTGAGGAACTATGAATGGTTTACACTTAGACCATCAAGTGATCAGTTTGTTTGGCCTGAGAAAACACTCAAGAAAAAGACTAAATAAATCAAGTTAATAACATCGTATTAAATGTAGCCCACAAAAAACCTTCAACTCAGAATCCTCAAAAAGAAAAGCCAAATCTTACTAGCATCCATATACAGGTCAGAAACTAATCACACATAAATTAAATAAATCATACTTGGCACCCTTTAACACCACCTAATGATTCTTCCAGCGAAGTTCCCTATTATGTTAAATAACACATCCTACTCACAGCACAATTGATATACCCCACAGATTCCAACCCTAAAACAACCTAGAGTAAATGAAATTTCCAATTCTCACCTCAAAGAAAACACTTAACAAAAAAACAAAACAAAACAAAACAACACCCACCAACAAAACAAAGGAAACAGCCCTTTTCCTCCCTGAATTTAAGCATTCCTGGCTTGAGGAGCTCATGGAAATCAGACTAATGAGTGTGCAGGAGAGAAGGGGGTTGGGATATAAACACTCACATGGAGCTCGCCACTAGATTAATGCTTGCTTTTCTTTTGTAGTAGCTGAGAAAGTCATAGCAGCAGCAACAAAACCATCTAGTTTTGTTTCTTAATGAGCAGATTTTTTAATGTTTAAATGGTTGCTTTCTTAAAATTAAGGTAAGCTTATGGAATGGTTTTTGGATGTTTGCTCTGTTTATAGAAAAAAAAATGAGAAACTTTTCAGTAGCTTGTTTCCTTGCTTTAGCTAAGAAATTAGAATCTTTTTAAAAGGCTACCAAGTTAATTTTTACTGAAGAAGCTATAAAAACTTTTACACTGTTTTCTTATGTGAAGTAGTTAAGGTGTAAGTAATAATTTTATTAAACAAGCTGTATGATAGCTATGGTTGCTCTATTCACTAGATTTTAAGTAAAAAAATTAATTCAGCTTTTAGGCTTTTTCTAACCCTAAACAAAAGCTTTAATTTCTGTAGAATCAAAAGCTACAGTGTTGTTTTTACCAATCTACTAGGAAAAAAAATCCAGTAGATTGCTATGGATATTTTCAATGATGTGAGTAAAGTTGGTTTCTAACATGGTTGCTTCCAAAATTATTAGTCCTCAAAACAATTAAAGTGTTATATTTCATCAAGTTAGTAATTTATTGCTGTATTAGATCAGTTGACTCCTAAACTGATCTGCTTTTCTGATTCAGTTTAAGTAACAGCTGTATAGTTCTACATTCTCTTTACCACAAGTAGTTTGTGATGATAGGTGACTGAAGGGTGCTGAGTGAAAGTTCACAATCACATGAGATACTACTTCTGTTTCTTTTAATACTACGCTGAAGTCTTCAATAGAGCAGAGATGCCTGAAAGCAGAAACTAAGCATGCCAAGATGCTGATGAAACTAATCAATTTAAAGATCATTATGTGAAATACTAATTCTTTTTTCTTAGCCCTATTGTCTTGGCTTACATTTTAAAGTGAGCTCTATCAGTGTTTAGTAAGAACAGCAGGTGACAGAAAGCAGATGGTTTTTTCTTTACTCTTTAAAGAACTAAATTCCTTCATCCTCAGGTTCTAATGCCTACTATCAATGGCAGTATCCAGCCCATCAGGCTTAAGCTGTGCTCTTGCAGGTGTCTGTACTTGAAGTGAGTGAAAATGTGTGTATTCCCCTGAAAAGATGTCACATGTGACTCTGAAAAGGAAGCTTTAAATGTGTGTGTGTATGTGTATATATATATATATATATATGTTTATTCCCATTCCCCCCCCCCCGACTTGCTGCGTGAGTGACCAGAAGATGTGTTAGACCACAGTTAGAAGTCTACAGTGTCGCTACCAGTGGCAAGTGGCCCGTCAGCTTTGCACAGCTTCCTGTTCAAATGCTGAAGCTGTACTTGGTTTTCAGCACCTGCAGCATCAGTGTCTGACAGCTGGAGCGTGCCTCAGCAGGCACTGTGCCTAAATGTGCTTCCTATGCAGGAGCCCAATTGTTCTAAGGGTTTGGGGAAAGCCAGAACTAACCTGAACCAATATTTTCAGGTTGTTACAGGCAGCCAGTTAGTGAATATGCTCAAGTGGTTACAGCTGGCTGTGACTTTCTTACTGTCATAAGGAAAGTCTTTTAGTGGGAAAAACTTTGTCTCACTTGAAATAAGCAATATTCATAACTTTGGACCTGTAACAATGCCACATTTAATCCTTAATTTTATGTTGATATATCAGACAAGTATGCTCTGTAAAATAATAATGTAAATCTGTTCTACAGTGTAATCAGTTACCCAAAGGAAATAAAAGCTATACAAAGTAAAGAGGTAAGCTTTCTATTGCCTTGTTTTAAAGATACATTAATAAGAGAACTGAATTAGAAAGAACTTTCAAAGTTTCCTGTTATCCTTTTTGAGTGTTCACGTTAATGCCCACCACCCCTATACACTCATCTGAGATGTGTTGTGACATCGTCCTGAAAATGGGAGGCGGAGGGAGCATCACCTCTGAGGAGCTTTGTATCTACAGCTACTCAAAATCTAAAGATACTGGTCTCTCGTACCACCCAATCTGTCCTCACTTTCCCTGCCTCATAAGGGCTGTCCTTGTAAATGGTAAGGCTCTTTTTTAAAGCTCTCTTCTTGATCTTGGGCTCACTTGAAGACCTCATTTCATGTCCTGAAGATGATCTCGGGGCTGCAAGACCCTTGGGCACCCCAGCTGCAAATCACAGTGTGAATAAAAACCTACCCAGGCTGCTGACATATTCACATCCTTTAATTAAGGGCCAGATCTAGTTCCTCGGCAGTGTTGCTGCACTAACTGGTAGCACGTAACACTCAAAACCTGACTTGTCCCACCAAATGAAGCTATGTGATCCAGCCGGGACGAGCGTACGGCCACTGCAGGGCAGGGACGTACTCCAAACCAGAGCGCGCTGCGGGGAGGACGCGCCGCTCGATAAAGTTTGTCCCTCGGCGGCGCCGGTTGGGAGGGGGCTGGCTAAGATGGCGACGCGCAGCTGATGTCTCACGTGTTGCGGCCGGGCCGGGTGCGGCGTTGTCGGCATGTCGGGCCGTCAGGGGAACAAGCTGCCCAGCAACCTGCCGCAGCTCCAGAACCTCATCAAGCGCGACCCGACCTCCTACACCGAGGAGGTGCGGGGCCGGGGCGGGACGTAGGGCTGGGGGTGTCAAGTATTGCCTGCGCTGCTCAGCAGCTGACGGCCTTGTTTTGTGTGCTCAGTTCCTCCAGCAGTACCACCACTACCAGTCCCATGTGGAGATCTTCACCTTCCAACCGGACAAGCCTAGCAAGGAGCTGGCCGAGCTGGTCATGTTCCTGGCACAGGTAAGCCGCTGCCCCTCTGAGAGGCCGCTTTGACGCCGGCCTGGAGCCCTCCACCAGCCGCAGAGCCTTTGCTCTGAGCGTGGTGGCTGTGGCGGGTTTGGCTGTTAATGTTGCCAGAGCTGCTGTAAAACTGTGCCTTGACAGAGGTTCCTGCAGCAGTGTTGTGTGTTCCCAGCAACATAAGTCTTGTGTTTGAGCACGTGGTACAAGTTTCTGAAAGCATTTTTTAATTGCATTGTACCTCTTACATCTGTGCATTATGAACTTAGTTTTGTGTGTATTAAAAGGTTATGATAGGATGGTAACGATCTGTCTCCATGCAGGTTGCCCACTGCTACCCAGAGCACATGGCCAGTTTTCCCCAGCAGCTGAAGGAGCTGTTGTCCTACCACCACACAGTCCTGGATGTGGACTTGCGTATGGTAAGACCTACACTGAAAGGTGGCTTGAGTCCTTGTGTGGCTAAAAGATGCCCTTTAGATGTGAGGCGAGAGCTTACAGTTCACTCTTTAATTTTTTAAGAAAGACGGAAACTGGTGAGTATTATGAAGTTCTGGATCCAAATCCTTGTTTCTCTTACAGACGTTCTGTAAGGCTTTGATCTTGTTAAGAAACAAGAATTTAATAAACCCAACAAGTCTGCTGGAGCTTTTCTTCCAACTGCTGCGGTGCCATGATAAGCTTCTACGAAAGGTAAGCTGTGCTTAAAAAAACCCATCTTGATTTCCAGTGGGATTTGCCTGACTTACTGGAGGTGACAGAGCACTGGCAGGCAGCTCTTCTCCTTTCCTTGGTAATAAAATAGGAAAGTTGAAGTTAGTTCTGTTTGTTCAGCAGTTGACAGAGGCAAATTCAAGCTGTGTGTTGGGTTAACAATGGGATGTGCAGCTGTAAATATCTTTACCATGTCCTGTGTTTGGAATGGAGCAGCCTGGATGTGGCTGCAAGTGAAAACTCTAAAAAGGCTGCTGTCAGAGTAGGCCTTGCTGAATTCTAAAACCACACTAGCTGCTGGTTAAAGCTGTATTTTGGGGTGATTTTTGCCATAGAAGTGGCAATACTTGCTTTCTGCCACCAGAATTGTTAAACTGGCCATTGGAACATGCCTGAGTGGAGCAGGGGTTGGGAATTTTTAAGTAATACTTCATGGGGTTCATTTTCCTGCCTTAGTGTAAGTATGCTTTTCAAATACATGAAAATAAAGCATATGTGAGACTTGACAGGATAACTTCTTGTAGTTTTTCCAGCTGTTAACTTAAACCTTAACTTGAGTCTCTCCCTTCACAGACTTTATATACTCACATCGTGTCGGACATCAAGAATGTCAATGCTAAACACAAAAACAACAAAGTAAACACAGTAAGTGTTTTGGTTTTCAAACATAGTTCAATTGAATCTCTTGATACTGTGAAAGACTTGTAGCAATAAATGTTTCCAAACTTGTTTCTTAGACACTGCAGAACTTCATGTACACCATGTTGAGAGACAGCAATCCCACTGCTGCCAAGATATCTCTGGATGTGATGATTGAGCTTTACAGAAGGAATATTTGGTAGGCTTGGCAGGCTCATACTGATCCCCTGGTTTAGCATACGCAACCACTCCGACATCACTTGCATCATGTAATGCAAAATGTAATGGAGGGGACAGTGACTTCACTATATTTTTATTTGTTCCAGAGGGGCTGTATTTTGTGAAATGGGGTTTAGATGGGAAGAAACACTCCTGAGTGAAGTCTTTGTGTTAGTTAGGTTGGAATACTTGATGGTTTAGTTGAAAATGGTATGTAAATTGTGTGTATTGCATTTGAAACTGAAGCTGTGTGCAGCTGACTTCTTCGAGCTCTTGCAAATAAAAGCTGCTAATATTAGCATACAGCTTCTGAGGTACAGTCGGAAGAGGAATTTTGGTGTGTTTTTCTTGTTAGGTATGTAAGTTCATTCTAGATGACTGATCTAATGGGTGCTCTGAGGTTTGGTTTGGTTTTGTGAAGCTGTACTACTTTGCAGATCTAGTTGGAACATTGAGAGGTTTGATTCTAAGGGAGCTTCCTGCTTGTTAGGAGTCACATGGGAGTTTTTCTGGGAATAAGTTGAAGTTGCCAACCTTAAAGTGAAAGGTGATGTTTTATTTTATACCAGGAATGATGCCAAAACAGTCAATGTCATCACAACTGCCTGCTTTTCGAAAGTGACAAAGGTGAGAACAGAAATCACTTGATGAAATTGGATGTTACCATTTTTCCTGCAGATGCAATTAATTTTGTAATTGCTAACAAGCTTCACTGATGATTGGTCTTTGTTTTATTTTCAAATACCACTTGAGTTGTGGAAGGAGGTGGTATTTGGTCAGCAAAAGTTGACTCTCAGTAAACCACCCTGGCTTACTCTGTGATTTGTTTTGCTTTCTGTTCATATCCATGCCTATAAAAAATTAGGGGAGTCTTGGTATAATCTCAGATGTGGATGTAGGGGTATTTAAAATACTCTTGTCAGTTTATCCTGTCCTACATAAACTTACTTTACTTTTCAGGTGTTAGTTGCTGCTTTGAAGTTCTTTCTGGGGAAAGATGAAGATGAGAAACAAGACAGTGACTCAGAATCTGAGGTGGGTGTTGTGATCTTCTCCTCTGTGTTCTTCAAACTCATCATACGCCTGTCATCCTAGTAACCCTGGCTCTGCCAGTGTGTCTGCTTTGTTAGTTTTCCATCTTGTTTCCTCTAGATGTTTCTATGCTTCACAAAAAAAGTTCAGTGTTTCTGACAGCTGGCCCAAACTTACAGCAGGATGCCTTTGCTGTCTGTCTGATGACTAATGCTAAGAAATCCTTTGCTTTCCTAAGTCTTGTTTTCCTTGCATTCTTTCTCAAGGACGATCTTCCCACGGCCAGAGATCTGATGATACGCTATGCAACCAACAAGAAAACCACCAAGCGCAAGAAGAAACTGGAGAAAGCGATGAAGGTTCTCAAGGTGAGGAGTGCCTGACTTGGCAGTGTTTTAGCTTAATCCTTCAAGTGCAGAGATCTTCTTGTTGTCCCTGTTGACTTAGCTACCTTCTGTCATTTCTTCTAGGTAAAGGTCCTTAAGTGTTCTAGTGTCCACTGGCCAGGCATATACTGTGCTTACCTGGAAGACAGCTGTTTTGAAACAGGCTTAAAGTCCAAGTTGTGGATTATTTCTGCTCTGGGTGCCCTTTGTGTGGTCCCCTACTTTATAAAGTGTGTGGTGTCTTAATAAATAACTCTTTAATAAAGTTCCTGTTGCCTCTTAGGTAAGGTGGAAAGAAAAAAATGTATCTCTCTTTGTATGCAGAAACAGAAAAAGAAGAGCAAGCCAGAGGTGTTCAACTTCTCTGCTATTCACTTGATTCATGATCCACAAGGTAAGCCTGCATTGTGTATTGTCATTTTCAAGATCGGTCTTAATCCTGGACTCTGAAGCTTAGACACAAGTCAGCAAGGACAATGAGTGACAAGTAGACACAAATGTGGCAACGTGATAGCTGCTGTGTGCTTTATCCTAGAACTTCATAGTACTTGAAGAGAATAAGATCAGATGTCTTCTGCTTGTTGTAGTGGAACACTTGTAGATAGTCAGACAAGGAAGGAACAATATTACATCATCTGCTTGGGGTTGTTACAGATCAGGATGCGGCTGTCCGCCTCTTTGTTCTATGTTTGAAGCCCATAAATTGGTGATTGGAGAGTAGTTTACTACAGCTTCCTTGGCTTACCCCCTTCAGAAGTGTACCTCTTCTTCTAGTCTGTTTGTCTAATAGCACTTGACTTGGTCTTAGCCTCATCTAGTGAACCTCCAGGGATTTTGTTTTTCAGATGAACCCAAAATATATCTAAAACCCCCTAGCTTTAAATATTGACCCTATGCTTATGATGCTGTGGAACTTCTGCTAGTTTTCTTCTTCTGAACCTGTGCACATCTTTGGACCTTTTAGGCATGTGAGAAGAAAAACTTCTCCACTGGGAGAAGTGCTCTGGCCACCTTTAATTTCTTGTGAGTGTGGGCGCTGGGGCTTAAAAACCCAAATGGAACTGACAGCCTTTATTAAAGGCTAATCCTGGCTGATTTCTGCCTTGTGCTTTTTAAGTCTATCTCAAATCTATTATTGCTTCTTCTAGACTTTGCAGAGAAACTGCTGAAGCAGCTGGAGAGCTCTAAGGAACGATTTGAAGTGAAGATGATGCTCATGGACCTAATATCTAGGCTAGTCGGAATACACGAGGTAGATACTCTGTTAATTTTACAATGGTCTGAAGGTAGCCAGCCTGGTTTGGGTGGTGGCATGCTCTGGCTTTGTGCCTCTGGAGTAGGGAGGTTTAATTTTCCTCTATGTTGAAAAGTGCAGATGTATGGTCAGTCAGTTGCCAGTGGGCCTTATGGAAGGGAGCAGTGGGATGGACTTGTGTGGGACGAGGTGACCTCTGTTAAAGAAAGCTGTTGGTCTGGAATAGCTGAGCTGTCCCTAACAAATAAAGGAGAGCATGTCTTTGTCAAGATCTGTGTGCTCCCAGGAGATTCTTCAAAGGAGAAAGCTTTTTTTTCAAAGGAGTCCAGCGATTGCTCATGTACAGCATTCTGAGGTACAGCCAAAGTGTCATTGACGTTACTGGAGTCATTCTGTTTTGAGAGAGAAGATTGTGTCCCTGAGGCAAACTGGTGCACTGTAGGGTTGTGCAGCAGAGTGCCCTGATTTGAATTACACACAGGCTGACAAGAGCTGCTCTGGATTTCACAGAGCTTGGGATTGGGCCTTCGGTTTCCTTTGTGTAAGTGACTTCCTCATCTCCATGTTTATCAAACTCAGGATGTTAGAATGCACCATGCAATAAAATCAAAGGCATTTGGGGAGCATGATGGGTTGTTTCACAGCATATTGGCCTAGGAAGGTGATCTCAAACTAAGAGACAAGAAGCTAACCTGTTACATCTTTCTTGCAGCTTTTTCTTTTTAATTTCTACCCCTTTGTTCAGAGATTTCTACAGCCCCATCAGAGAGGTAAGTAGCTACTAATAGATAATGCTGCTGGTCCTCTCATCTCACATGTACAGTCACTTCTTAGAAGCAGTACTGTAAACAAATAGGCAGCAGCAGGTTAGTAGGAAGTATGAATACTCTACAGGGTTTTGGATGAAGGAAGTAAAAGGCTATTACTGCTAGAAGTGCAAAGAACTTTGGAATTTTATGGAAGCTGTGTGCACTCTGCTCCTGACCGTGAGTGTCTGAGATACTCAAGCAATGGAATAAAGTGCATCTATTGAGTCCCTGGTTCCTTGCAAATCCTGACTAGTTAGTAAAGTTTGACTGCCTTTTGCTGCTTTGTTTTACTAGTGTTTTTCACTCTAGCTGTAGAGCATTTCTTTGTGTCTTAATTGGCTATTAAGGGCCTGCACTGCTGCTGGGGTGGAGACCAGGTGAGTTCCCTTGATGGGAAAGGAGAAATAGTTGTCCTGAGTAACTTCAGGCTGAAATGGCTTTGAGACTTAGGCTCAGTGGTTTGAGTTGGCTGTTTTGGTGGATGCTTCTATTAGCCAGAGTGAGCTGCAGCAATATACATTTGGCATCTTCTTCCCTCTTTTCTTCCAGAAGTGACAAAGATTCTTCTGTTTGCTGCACAGGCTTCACATCAGCTAGTACCGCCTGAGGTCAGTACTCCACCTGTGCTTGGTGATGTTAAAAATGGACAGCAGACCAGAATGGAACTGAGTGCATTCATGGGGAGGGGTAAAAGGGAATCTGGTCAGACCCTTGGTCTTTAAAAGCTTACTGTAATTTTGGCTACTTCAGCAAGTTCCAAGGGACTTTTTTTCTATAAAGGGGGAGAAGACCCAAACCCATGTCTTCTGCCTTCGTTTCTGCAAGAGAGAACTTGTCTAGAAAATATTTGCAGGTTATAGTGACAAGTCCTGAGCTCTTTCTGTGAGGATGTTCTATTGTGTGTTAATATGTAATCATTTGCCAATTTTATTACATATGCGTTGTTAATTTAACCTTTTTTTCTTATTTTCAGATTATCCAGTCAGTGTTAATGACCATTGCCAACAACTTTGTTACTGACAAGAATTCTGGGGAGGTCATGACCGTAGGGTGGGTACAGAATAATAAAAACCTGTAAAACTCTGAATGTAGAAAAATATCTGTTTCTTGCGTGACCTGCAACTTTTTCCTGTCATTTGTACTACTCTTCACAGAACCTGCTTGATTAAAAATGAGTTAGGACAGTATCTCAGCAGAAACTTCCCTTATTGTTGTTGGCAGTGGTTTAAATTCCTCAGGATGATGGGTTTCTGGGCTTACTGCTGTGGCTTAACTTTTCTGGATTTCATGATGGTGTGGGTTTTCTGCTTTCTGGTTTGATCTATTTTTCTTGTTTCCTGGATACTGTTATTTCTATTTTGGGGGCAGAGCTTTTGTCTGTGAATTAATATATTGGTATATACCTATATATATATTATTTATTTTTATATATATATACACACACACATATACGGGTATATACTCACTGAGTGGCTAGTGTCCTAGCTCAGGATTTTGAATTTGTTTTGTGGATCAAATGTCACTACTGTGTTGCTGTTAGTGAAACTGTTACATACTTTCTAGAAAGAAATACCTCTCTGACCTTCGAGTCAACTGCTGGAGAGTAGAGTAGGGGCCAAAGACGGATGGTTTTGGAGAACCATGGCACAGAGCTCCTTGTCCTGTTCTTTCTTACACTTTTGCATAAATGCTGTATAAGGTTTTTCAAGTTCCAGATCACTCAGTCTGTTGGTGGGACAGTGGGAGCCTCTCTCAACTGTGGTGTTGACAAAATAAATCGCTTGCCATTTTTCAGAATCAATGCAATAAAAGAAATCACTGCAAGATGTCCATTGGCCATGACTGAAGATCTGCTCCAAGACCTCGTTCAGTACAAGACTCATAAAAATAAAAGTGAGTGTTTTACATGGATATGATTTAAAAACTATTTTCGTGTATCAGCCGGTTCTCCATAGTTACTGCCTTCATTATAGTGGTGTCTTAATTTTTTTTTTTTTTTTGTGGGCTGAGAGGTGAAGTTTTCTATGTTAGTTGCATTTCTCTGTATTTTGAGTGTATAAATCTAGGAGACAAAACAATCAAGGGTAGTTATGGCAGGGAAACTAAGTGACAAAGCCAAAGAAGGGAAACAGCTTGTTAATAAACATTTAGTCCTAAGGAAGAGCTGGATCCTGCACTGTTGAAATTAGAGGGAGTTTATAACTTCAGAAGATGCATGAGCGGTCTGTCAGTTTGCTCAGAAGTCTGCTTTTCTGTATGTAATCCTGATTCCCTATTTTCTGGATAGATGTGATGATGTCTGCAAGATGTCTGATACACCTCTTCCGTTCCCTAAATCCAGAGATGCTGCAGAAGAAATTCAGGGTAAGTGTTGTTTTACATGCATTCCATTAGCTATGAACATAGGCTCATGTTATTCCCCTGCCTTTCAGACTTGGTGTCCTCTTATTTCAAGATTGCGTTAGTTCAGATCTATCAAACTCATGGACAGAAGGCTCATGTTACAGAAGCCTGACCATCTTCTTAGAATTCGTTCAACTTCCTAGGAACTAAAGATCTTCTCTTGGTTTATCAGGCAGAATTTCTTTTGCACCCTCCTCTCCCCAGACTTTTTGATAGATTTGTGGACATTAAAATACTAGCCCGTTTAACACGTCTTTTGTTAACTTGTAGGGTAAACCTACTGAGGCTTCATTGGAAGCCAGGATTCATGAATACGGAGAACTGGATGCCAAAGATTATATTCCAGGAGCAGAAGTACTGGATGTTGAGAGTCAAAAGGAAAAGGGAGGAACCCAAGAAGAAGGTTGGTCTTTTATTCTTTACTACTTCTATAGTGAGCATTGTTGTCACTGAGATTTTATCTGGACATAAAACTTGGTGTATGTTGACTTTATTTGCTGCTGTCACATTGCTGTATGGCTTGCACATAGAATCCCAGACTGGTTTGGGTTGGAAGGGACCTTAAAGATCATCTAGTTCCAACCCCCTTGCCATGGGCATGTCTGTGTCTGTCCAAGAAGAAGCACTCATACTATCCTCGAATAAATACAGTTTACCCAATGCAGTTTGATACTCTGTGCTGCTTGTTATGATAGATACTGAAGGACAGAAAAGCAGAGGGACAGATGTTTTAGCGCTATGAAACTTCAGGTGTTAAGCTTCTCTCCCTAGAGGAAAGTTTTTGTGTATTATGAAACACTGGAAATGAACTTTGAAGTAGTATTTGGCAATCCAAGCTTAAATTATTTCCAATTCAAGCAGTGAAGCAGAATCTGTATTAACAGCTCTCTGTGCTTCTTCCCCTGAGCAGATGGATGGGAAAGTGCTAGTCTGAGTGAAGAAGAAGAAGATAATGAAGATGGAGAATGGATTGATGTACATCACTCCTCAGATGAGGAGCAGAAAGAAGTAGTGAGTTATATGTGTCTTCTACTCCAAATATGTATCTTGGTAATATCAGACCAGATTCTCTTGCTCTGCACCTTGATGCAGCTGCTCACAAATAACTATGTAGGGCTGTGGAGTAGCTTAACCAGGATCAGTGGGGTTGAAGTACCCTTCAGCTCTTGTGCAGAAGTACCCACGTTGTTAGGTAAAGGAGAGAGGTTGGAAACTCTGTCCCAGGGCTGAACTCCTTCGGAGCTGTGATACTTGCATGAGGTTCTTTCACTCACTCTGAAATGTTGAGTGGATCTTTATTCTAGTGCTACATGTTGGGTGTAAGACTATAAAGAAACCTTACAGCTGGTTGTAGCATTTCTCAACAATATTGCCCCTACATAAGTATTTGGGAGGCAGGGGTCATGGACTGGGGCATAAAAATGGTTTTCAGAGCTCTGGATGATTCATGTTTTGTACTTCTTTGAAAAGGCAGAGAAGGTGAAAAGCATGCCCATAGATGAACGAAAAGCCAAAGCTGCAGCAGTCAGTACAAGCAGGCTGCTCACTCAAGAAGAGTTCCACAAAATACGTCTTGCCCAGCTTTCCAAAGAAGTGAATTCTGCACCTGGCAAAGCTGCAAAGAGGAAATACATTGAAATAGATGAAGACGAGGAGGAGGGCAGGTGGGATATGGACTACTGATGAGTTCTTTCTCTTCCTTGTATCACCTATAATCTGGTGATGCAGCTTTTAACTGCAGCAGGGTATGGAGCTCTGCTGTGAGTCAGTATCTCCTGGTGACACGAGGTGAAGAGCCACACAGCTTAGAACAGATCCCAGCTGGAAGATTTGTTTATATCTGGGAGAGAAGACAAGAGGGGCTGTTGGAAACCATGAGTCTGTTTTGCTTGTTCAGACCAATGGGTGGGAGGGGGTTTTATAGCAGTAGTTGCACGACATATCTCCAGAGTACATAAACTTGGTGTGTAAAGCAGGACTTGAAAACAGGAATGAGAGACTTACGTAAGGGTTGTCCCAAGTATGAGGATTAGACTGAGAACAAGAAGTGTTTGTGTGAAAGTTTATGGAAGGACAATGGTGTAAGAGCTGAGTGAGAGGCAAAGGTTCAGGAGGGCATCTTGTTTTCCTTGCCAGATGAAGTTTTGTTTGTGATGGCCTTCTGTTGGGTTTTTTGTGTGTGTGCAGGGGAGAGCTGCTTTCACTCAGGGATATTGAACATCTGCACAAAAAGCCTAAATCGGACAAGGAGACCAGGCTGGCAACTGCAAAGGTGAGGATCTAACAGGAGATTTCATATCCTGTGTCTTTCTAGATCTAGGTCTGTGTTTGTCTCCTGCAGAAGAAGGAGGTGCTGGAGAGCATCTGCAAGAGAGGTGTCCACCTGCTGTCTGTGTTTTGAGAAATGTTTTGTATAGTTTTTTTTCTGTTGTATCTTGGCTGTAACAAATAAACAGCCTCTTGCTGGTCACAAGTGACAATGAAAATAGACGCACCCAATTTTCATTGTGACTTAAATACAGTCAGCATGGAAAAATGCATGACAAAGTCATACTCGACTTGCATTTATTGTTACTGCCATAGAACCTCTCGCCTTAGCAGATGACGTTAACTGTACGGAATGAAAAATTATGTTGTTGTGTTGTCTATTCTAGGCTGGAAAAACGGACAGAAAAGAATTTGTGAAAAAGAAAACAAGAATTAACCCATTTGCCAGCTCTTCCAACAAAGAAAAGCAAAAGCACAAGAACTTCATGATGATGAGATATAGCCATAGTGTCCGGACAAAAAACAAGCGTTCTTTCAGGGAAAAACAGGTAATGTTTAATGTTGAAAATAGATGGGCCATTCTGAGAGTAAGCTTGAAATGCAGGTGAAGTGCTGTCTATCCTGTGCCCTCAGTCATTGCTGCTGATTTTGATGGTTTAATTGCTGGAAAGGTCTTTCGGTGAGATGGCTTCCTGTGAACCCTGTCATGAGGAGGTAATTCAGAAATGGTTGTGGTGAAGAATCCTTTTGTCAGTCTCTGCTTCAATATGCATTGAGAACTAAGCTCAGTTGCCAAGTCATGTGTAGGTTAGGAAGGACGTGATATGGTTTGTTTTCCCTTATGTAAATTGAAGATCATATTAGAACCCTGTATCTAATACTGTGATAGAAGTAGCTTCCTTGATATGGAGGAGTGTTTTTCGAGACAAGCTTTTAGTATGTTTCTTCACTCTGTATGATTTTTTTCACCTTTCTCCTGTTACTGCCATATTGTGGACTCATCTGACCTGGCCTGGCTTGTCTTTCAGGTCCTCTAATAGCTTATCATAAATGTACTTAGAGCACAGACATAAATGTTACTTGCTATCTATCTGAAGCTGTTTAGGAAAACCAAAAAGGCTTCAGTTTAGCTTGCCGTGTGTGCTGCTCTCATTAGTGAAGCCCTGCCCTCTGCTGCTTCCTTAGCTCTAAGCTTGGCTGTGGTCCTTGGGAAAGGCTATACAAATGTCTGTTTGACAGTCCAGTTACGGTGTGTTTCTGTAGACAGCCATAGCAGGGGTGGCTAGAGGGATATCGGAAAGGCAAGGCAGAAACTTGAGGGGATGACTTATCTAACCCCAGGCATGTGGGACAGCACAGCTGCCAAGAGAGGCATGTGGACAGGAAGCCCCCTTCTCCTGTGGTGCCCCTCAGCTGGGCATCAGGCCCAAACTGTGTGTGGCAGCTGTTGCTAGAGCACTGGTGTAGGCATATTGCCTTGCCCTGCTGTGTTTCACCTTGGTAGAGTAAGTCAGTGCTAACAACAACAATATGCCTTAAAATCCTTTTATCTAACCTGGCAGATGGCCAGTCTAGGGCTTTACAGGGTGTTATACGTTTGGACTCCTTTGAACATGTTCCAAGAAAAACTTCTAGAATAATGCAGTTGTGTGGTGTTACTTTTTTGTATTGTTCTGTCTCGTGCTAGAGTGCATTCAGATGCTTCTTTTACAAAATCTCCTTCGTTTTTTCCAGGATCATATCATTAGGGTAATGTATATCTGTCTGCAGTTTCGTGCCTTAAGAGTGGCAAGTATGAAACAGGTTATAGACTCAATAGAGAGATAACGTCTTGTGTGTTTCTGTTAAACAGGAAGACTTGGACTGATATCCCCTGCAGTGTTTTTATTTGCTATCATTCTGCCTTACCGCAAATAAGGCTGACCATGTTCACCCAGCTCTCAAACACACAAAGTCGCAAACCAACAATCCAGGCACTTAGAGGAAACTGCTGTTTACAGTGATTCTTATGCTTGGCTCCCTTCTTCTAAAAAGCCATCTTGAATGGTTTCAGTACTCACTCCCCACTAATGTTTCAATTTTAAATGTAACAGCTAAACTGTGAAAGAATAAATACTTCACTGTTTTCACAGAAAGTTATATGATATGGAAATAATTGTTAAAAGTGGATTGGAGTACTACAGTTGTAGGACACTGTGCTCTGCTTCCCGCTTTGGTGGTAGAATAAAACAGACTGTTGTCTATAGCCTAGTGTTAGAACCCTTTACCAACTAAAACATGTCTGAAATATACACCAAATCTCTCTCTAGAGTCATATGGCACTTGTAAAGGTTTCTAGCATCCCTCCTTCCCACCTTGAAAAGAAGCTTTGTAATACTCTTTCAAAAAATGCCATTTAATCCTACTTACTGCTCAGCTGAAGTTTTTTCTTGATCTCATCTAACTGAACATGAGTCAGTGGAAGGACAGTTTATGTTAATCTGATCTTCCTCATTATGTAGGGTTTTCTAATGTTGTACAAAACCTTTTTTTTTTGAAGCCCCACTCTTTCTTGAATTGTACTACTGACTTTAGCTAAATAACCACAGCATTTGTACCACCTTAGTCGTTAGCATTGGCCAGTTATGCTCCCAGTTTTAGCTAATAAGCTGCTAGTGTTTTTTTGAGGTGGAAAAAATCTAAGAGGGCTGTTGATGTGAGTGTTGCTGTCTCCTTACCTGAATATTCCCCTCTTGTTTTCTATTTAGCTGGCTCTTCGAGATGCACTTCTGAAAAAGAGAAAACGGCTGCTGAAGTAACAGAACAGTAAGGGAGAGGAATATGTCATCACCCTTGAAGAAACAGCCCTAGAAATGCTTATTTCCACACACCACTCCCCCAAAGGGACAAAGGGATTCAAATGCCTTAAGGATTGATCTCTATCTGTTCTGAATTAAACTGAACACGTTCAAGCTGTTGGAACTGCTTCTCTAGGACAGATGGAAGAGGCTTTAATCCTTACAGGATTTATTTTTTATTATTTTTTTTTTTAAATAATTGTAAGGTATCGCTTGTCTTTTATTGAATACGATTTACTTACACCTGGTTTTGTGTGTGCAAGTATTAAAACATAAAACCCCATGGTAAAATTATTTTAAGCAATCCATGATAGGTAATTGGAAGGAAAAACAATATTCTGTCTCAGTCTATAATGTGTGTGTATGTAATGTGTGTGGCTGTCCTGGGGACATGATTCTGCAGACTGAGTAAACCATTTTATAAGTGGCTGGTTTTTGCCAGTGTAATAAAGCACTTTTTTCTAATACAGGTAAGTTCAAGTGAAGAGCTAGGGCAAAGAACAACCTCATGATGGCTTATGGAGAAGGCACGAATAAAATTAGCATATAGGAGGCAGTTTTCCTGTTGCCATTGAAATAGAAATGTAGCATTACACACAGGAAAACTAAGGAATCATCTTGTGGTGGGAGTTGCTGTTTTCTGATTTTTGAGGTATGCGTGAAAATAACATAATATTTGGGTTCTTTGTCAGAAGTAACTCCTGCTTTAGCCAGACTTTGAGGGGGTTACTGCTACCACCATCCTTTCTCAAATGCTGTTTGAAATGGTTTCCTTGTGGGGCAGAAACAGGTGCCATATGCACAGTATAATGGAAAGCATTCGAATGGGGTATTTATTTCCTTTCATGGGAAGGCAGGTCAATGTTTGTCCCACATGGGAATTCACTCAGCTTAGCTATATTTATGTTTAATACTCAGTTGTATTTAATTCCTATTAGTTGTTTTATTTGTGGGTTGTTGTCACATCTTGCTTCCTCAAGCCAAAAAGCTTATGGGGGGGGTGGTGGGGGAGAGAGATAAAGAACAAAGCTTCTGCAGCTTTGAATGTTACTTTTAATTAAATGCTCCTTCTGAGGACAAGGCAGGGATTGTGACTTGGGCCTAATAGCAAGTGGAGGATGTGTAGCTGAGATCAGGAGATGCAAATGCAGAGGGGCAATCCTATGGGACTGAAGGAACCACTGAAACATGAGAAGCACTTACATAATGCTCTTTCACTATTCCATTTTTTGTTGAAGAACCGAAGCCCCTTTCCCTAGATGTGCAGGTGTCCTAAAACTGAAGATTTGGAGGCTGAAAGGGGGAGACAATTACTTTTTATATTCCTTAGGGCAAGTATCTAGTCTCCTCCCTTTTCCCTCTTGTTTACAGCAAGCGGAGAGCCATGGGCTGTGGCTGTCTCCCCTCCCCTACTGTATTGGATTGCCTTTTCCAAACTGTTAGCCATACAACCGCGGGGCACTGCAGTACACACGCTCACCGCTCCTTTACTCCTGGGTTCTTTCCGCTGCACTATAGTCGCTGTCCCTCACGTCCTACCTCTGGTCTCGGCTGACCTGACACCGCAGGCTCCCCCTCTGCGCCAGGGGGCGGTCGTTGTACCTCGGGGCGGCCGCGGCCATGTCCCGGCCTTTCCCCTCGGCCTGCCCGTCTGCCGGCGGCGCTGTCCCGAACGCCGCGGCCGGGTCCAGCACTATGTGGCGGGCGGCGGCGAGGGGGTCTCGGCTGTGGGGGCTGCTGGCGCTGCTGTGCGCGGCGGCAGCGGCTCCGGCTTCCCCCTTGGCGGCCCCGTTACTGTGTAATGTGAGCCTGGACAGCCCCGCCGAGGAGCGGTGGCTGCCGGTGCTGCGGCACTTCGACCCCGCCTTCCTGCGCGCCGCCGTCGCACGGGTCATCGAGTGAGTGCGGGACGGGGCAGCTGGGGAGCGGGATGTGAGGTGGCTGGGGCGGAGGGAGCAGCCAGGGTCGCTTTTCTTCTCTCCCCACCGCCGCGGAGCCCTTGTCGCGCCGCCAAGACCCGCTCCGGCTGGGCCTGAAGGAAGAGGGTGAAGGGATGCAGCACTGCTGCTGAACTGCGCTGACCTCAGGAATTCAGGGGGTTTGAGCGTTAACTTAATACATTTACGTTATTCGTACACTTAGAAACCTGTCAGAGGGACACGTCTTTTGCTCGGGTTGTGCAGGCTTCTTGGAGGATGTGCAGAAGCCAATGGCATTTGGTGAGGGAAGGGATGCAGTGATGTCTGATGCAGCATGGGAGAGGATGGGGGTGAGCGGTCAGCACCGGCTGGGACCGGCTGCCAGAGAACTGGCATAATTCCCCGCTGTCAGACTGCTGAGTGTAAGTTGCAGACCTTTTTGTTTCTGTCTCAGCTCATGCCTTGCGTGTGTTTTGCAGTGAAAGGGTACCAAAATGGGTCCACGAAGTTATTCGACCCATAGGAATGGAATTGGAGTTCCTTATGCCACAGCCCTTCGCGGGGGAAATGCTAGGACTGTGCAGAGCCGTGGGAATAAGTCTTGGAGATGGAGTCCTGCTTAACTTTGCCTACGAATCTACTGCGTAAGTGGTACTTACCGGATCTGGTAGGAATGGATGCTGAGAGTAGTTTTAGCTCCATCTGGGAGAATGCATTAAAAGGCAGGTGTAGACATGTGGCAGATTATTTGCGCTGTTAATTCTCATACTCCTTCCTATGTCCAGCTGGAAGGTTTCATTCCCATTAGGCAGTTTGTATCCTGAATTGAAAGAGAAATGCAAACGGTGTTTTTATCTGTTGATAAAGGTAATATATAGCTGTATAAATAAATAGAGGTATGAGAACAATTTCTGCTAATCAGGAAGGACCACCAATTCAAAGTATTTGTTTTCATTTATCTTGGATCATGTAATACACTCTTTTGTCATTTAAATTGTCCAATTTCACTAAAAATTAAACTAGAAAAATTAGTTGCAATCTAGTTATTTTAACCTTTCGTCTGAGATCAGAGTGCTTCCCAGCCTCTTTCTGGATGAATGTTCTCAATGACTGCGTAATGTAATCTTTTGGTTTGCACAATGGAAAATGGATGTAGTATCTTTATGATAGAAAACAAAACATCAGTGGAAAGAATACTCAGTTTTGTTGTCTTTTTTCCCCCCTACAAGCATGTGCAGGAGAGTAACAAACACTTGGTGTTGCCTGTGAAGAGCCTAAAAATATTTCTCCATATAGAATCAATACAGGTTGTTATAAAAACCAGGCACATACAGCTGCTTGTATTTATTTTATGATTTTTCTTGCCTTCTGGTATTTGGCTAAAGCAGTCTTTCTTTTAATAGGCATTAATATCACATGAGGCAGTCATTTAAATGTTGGCTCTCTTAGTACTTCACAAAGGATAGGTATCATTCTTAGCCCTGGTAAAGCCCATGACATTTTAAGTTTCTCAGCTTTAATGTTACTAAAGAAAAACATCAGCTGGGAGAAAAGTACTTGTTTGCAGTTTTTACCTTCACAGGTTTGAAAGGCAGTGCTGGGTATCACTGGAAGGACATAATAACTTTTGAATTTTCTGCTCATTCGGAATTTCAGCCCACTTCCTGTTCTAGAGATGAGGTTAGATTATTACTGAGATGGCTGATACTTTAACAACAACTGAAAGAACTTTGTTTGACCTTTTTATCTAGTTGTGATTAAAAATGTGAGTGGAGTCCAAACTGAGATGAAATAGTGTGCAATTGTCAGAATGAAATCCAGAATGTTGTAGACTGATGCTTTGTGGATGGTTTTTAGATGTTGGCTTTTCATCTCAATTTAGAAGTGAAATAATGAAACTGGAAATAAGGAAATAATGAAGTCAAATGAAATAATGAATGTTTTCCAACTAGAATTGCTGCTTCCTACCTGGTCTGTAATATGCGACCTAATAAGTAATGTACAGTTTTGTGTGTTAGACTGTGTGGAAGAGGACTTTGCCTTATGAATATCGTGCATAAACCATATGGAGTGTTATGTAGTTATGCAGAGCTTCAGCCAAACCATTCTGACCCCACTTTTGGTTTTTTCCAATTTTAAATTAAAGCCTGTCAGAAACCTTATCTGAAAGTACAGGATGAGACTGTTCTCTCAGGCTGGGAAACACAGGTGTTAATGCAAACTCCCAGTTGTATTCTTACATTAGTATAATACTTTGCTTACATTAGTAAAATACTTTGCAGACGATAAAGTCAGTTACTCCTTCTGAAATGTTAGCTAGTTTAACTGTAATATTGCAAGTGTTGTCATAGCTTTTTCTGAAATCATTCTTTCTCCTTTTTGTTCGGGAAGGTTCTGTACTAGTATTGTCGCTCAGGATGACAAAGGAAACATTTACCATGGTCGGAACCTGGATTATGATTTTGTTGATATATTAAGCAAGATAACAATCGATGTGCAGTTTATAAAAAGTGGGCAGGTACGATCTGTTGTTGATGTGGCTGGGTGATATTCCATGAAGGAACATGGTATGGTCATATGACTGCATAGACAGCTGGAATTTAGTGTAGGAATGTGGTTTGCATCCCAGGTTTACTGGATTATTAGAGTGCTGCAGTCGCTCTCTCCAGGACTGGGGGATGAATGCTGGGTTTCTTTGCTTTCTGGACGTTCAGCTTGTGGTGATAAACTGGAACAAATAGAACATGATCTAGTATCTCAAGGTCATTATTTGGAAGAAGACGGTTAAAGGAAGGAAATGTTGAGATAGTAAAGAAGAAATACTAGAGAATAGAGAAAAGAGATCAGTCTGGGCAGGGACTGATTCTAAGGCTTTTTTTTCCCTAAGGCCTTGTTAATTTTTGTGACCAAAGTGTATTTCTTAGAAAAAAGTAGTTTGCTGCTAGAGAATGTTGCCTGTATTTGAAGTAGTATTCTGTTCCAGCATGCTGACATCCTGCGTCTTTCCTGGTTTCAGATAGCGTATCAAGGCACCACATTTCTTGGTTACGTCGGGTTATGGACTGGACAAAGTCCACACAAGTTCACAATCTCCGGTGATGAACGAGGTGAACAAATCTGTCTTTGGCACTTGATGTGACATACACTGTTTTATTGATCATTGCCTCTTTTGGCCCTTCTGTCATATTCTCCTAGAGGGAAAAATACAATTAAGGAACTGAAATTGAATGTCTTATCTTGCCCTCAGGGAGTGAAAGCATGCATGCTGCCAGGTTTTGGCTGTTGCAAAGGACAGAGGGGTTTGTTTGCCATCACAGTGTTATCTGAGCTTTAAAAGTGTCGCAGGAGGCAGAGGACCTTCGGGAAAGCCGTAAAAGACAAATTAATGTGGTCTGTTCAAGAGAAGCAACTGGAGATGGCAGAGTAGAGACTGGAAGAAAAAGTTCCAGTTGTGGTGATGATGTGGGATTGAATGGGAAAATTCAGTCCGTAAACAATTGGCTACGAGACTGGTGCTTTAGGCAGGGCTTTGGGTTCTTTGATAACGGCTGGTTTTATAAAGCTCCAGTCCGGATGATGGCACGTGGGAAAGGTTTAACTCACAGAGGCAAAAGGATGCTGGGGCATGAATTAGCAGGGCTCATTTGGAGAGCTTTAAACTAGATTCGAAAGGGGATGGGGTTGTAACTGGGCTTGCCCCAGTGGGGCAGCACTCTAGGATTGATGAAGACTGGGAGGCCTCCTATAATCCTAGGGTGAAATTGGTGAGCTCAGCTCCCTCCTTGAAATGCCTGTACACCAATGCGTGCAGCATGGGAAATAAGCAGGAGGAGTTGGAGACCTGTGTTAAGTCAGGAGATTATGATCTGGTGGCAATTACAGAGACGTGGTGGGACAGCTCACATGACTGGAATATAGTCATGGAGGGCTATGTCCTTTTCAGGAAAGACAGGCCAGCCAGGCGGGGTGGTGGGGTTGCTCTTTATGTGCGAGAGCAGCTGCAATGTACTGAGTTCTGTCCAGGGACAGGGGACGAGCGAGTTGAGAGTCTGTGGGTGAGAATTAAGGGGCAGGCTGGCAGGGGTGATACTGTTGTGGGTGTCTGTTACAGGCCACCAGATCAGGGTGAGGAAGTTGACGAGGCCTTCTACAGGCAGCTGAGAGCGGCCTCACAGTCACAGGACGTGGTCGTCATGGGGGATTTTAACTTCCCTGATGCTTGCTGGAAGGACTACACAGCAACCCAGCCACAGTCCAGGAGGTTCCTCCAGTGCATGGATGATAACTTCCTCATGCAAATGGTGGATGAGCCAACCAGGAGAGGAGCGCTGCTGGATCTCATCCTCACTAACAAGGAGGGTCTGGTCGAAGCAGTAAAGGTTGAGGGCTGCCTTGGTTGCAGCGACCACGAGATGGTGGAATTCAGGATCTTGTGTGGTAGGACCAGTAGAAGAGCAAGTAGAATTGCAACCCTGGACTTCAGCAGGGCAAACTTTGGCCTGTTCAAGCAATTGCTAGGGGAAATCCCATGGGCAAGGCTGCTTGAAGGTAAAGGGGCCCAAGATAGTTGGTTGACATTCAAGAACTGCTTATTCCGAGTTCAAGAGCTGAGCATCCCGACACGTAGGAAGTCAAGGAAGAGGGCCAGGAGACCTGCGTGGCTGAATAAGGAACTGCTGGGTATGCTCAAGTGGAAGAGGAGAGTTTATAGGTCATGGAAGGAGGGGCTGGCCACTCGGGAGGAATATAAGGCTGCTGCTAGAGGATGTAGGAAGGCAGCTAGGATGGCTAAGGCCTCCTTAGTATTAAATCTGTCGAGAGGGGTCAAGGACAACAGAAAGAGCTTTTTCAAATACATAGCTGATAAAACTAACACCAGAGGCAAGGTTGGCCCACTGGTGAATGGGATGGGTGCCCTGGTGATAGAAGATACTGAGATGGCAGAGTTATTGAATGCCTTCTTTGTCTCAGTCTACTCTGCCGGAGGCAGTCCTGAAGAGCCCTGTACTCCTGAGACCTCAGATGAAGTCAGGTCACTGGAGCAGTTTGCCTTAGTCCATGAGGAATGGGTTAGGGACCAGTTGAGCAATCTGGAGATCCATAAATCCATGGGTCCAGATGGGATGCATCCGCGGGTGCTGAGGGAACTGGCGGAAGTCATTGCTAGACCACTCTCCATCATCTTTACCAAGTCTTGGGAAACGGGAGAGGTGCCTGAGGACTGGAGGAAAGCAAATGTCACTCCAGTCTTCAAAAAGGGCAAGAAGGAGGACCCGGGTAACTATAGACCGGTCAGCCTCACCTCCATCCCTGGGAAAGTGATGGAACACCTTATCCTTGATGCCATCTTAAGGCATGTCAAGGATAAGAGGGTTATGAGGGGCAGTCAACATGGCTTTACCAAGGGGAAGTCATGCTTGACCAACCTCCTAGCCTTTTATGAGGAAATAACATTGTGGATGGATGATGGCAGAGCGGTGGATGTGGTCTACCTTGACTTCAGCAAAGCATTTGACACAGTCTCCCACAGCATCCTCATAGCTAAATTGAGGAAGTGTGGCCTGGATGATCAGGTAGTGAGGTGGACTGCAAACTGGCTGAAGGAGAGAAGCCAGAGAGTTGTAGTCTATGGGGCGGAGTCCAGTTGGAGGCCGGTATCTAGTGGAGTGCCTCAAGGGTCAGTATTGGGACCAGTATTATTTAATACATTCATCAATGATTTAGATGAGGGAATTGAGTGTACTGTCAGCAAGTTTGCTGATGACACTAAGCTGGGAGGAGTGGCTGACACACCAGAAGGCTGTGCTGCCATCCAGCGGGACCTGGACAGGCTGGAGAGTTGGGCAGGGAGAAACTTGATGAAATATAACAAGGGAAAGTGTAGAGTCCTGCATCTGGGCAGGAACAACCCCAGGTTCCAGTATAGGTTGGGGAACGACCTGTTAGAGAGTAGTGTAGGGGAGAGGGACCTGGGGGTCCTAGTGGACAGCAGGATGACCATGAGCCAACACTGTGCCCTTGTGGCCAAGAAGGCCAATGGCATCCTGGGGTGTATTAGAAGGGGGGTGGTCAGTAGGTCGAGAGAGGTCCTCCTTCCCCTCTACTCTGCCCTGGTGAGACCGCATCTGGAATATTGTGTCCAGTTCTGGGCCCCTCAGTTCAAGAAGGATAGGGACCTGCTGGAGAGAGTCCAGCGCAGGGCAACTAAGATGATTAAGGGAGTGGAGCATCTCCCTTATGAGGAAAGGCTGAGGGAGCTGGGTCTCTATAGTTTGGAGAAGAGGAGACTGAGGGGTGACCTTATTAGTGTATGTAAATATATAAAGGGGGAGTGTCATGAGGATGGAGCCAGGCTCTTCTCAATGGCAAACAATGATAAGACAAGGGGTAATGGGTATAAACTGGAACACAAGAGGTTCCACTTAAACTTGAGAAGAAACTTCTTCTCAGTGAGGGTGACGGAACACTGGAACAGGCTGCCCAGGGAGGTTGTGGAGTCTCCTTCTCTGGAGACATTCAAAACCCGCCTGGACACGTTCCTGTGTGACCTTATCTAGGTGTTCCTGCTCTGGCAGGGGGATTGGACTAGATGATCTTTTGAGGTCCCTTCCAATCTCTAACATACTGTGATACTGTGTGTGATACTGTGTGTAGAGCAAATAAAGGCTTTCCTCATTCTCTATCCTTTGCTCTTTATTCCACATTTCTCTGTCCACATAAGGCAGCTTGAAAGAGGATGGCAAGAGAAGGGCAACACTGAGATCTAGGGTAGGGGCAGCAGGGCTTGAGAAAATGCAAGGAGGTGCTGGGAAGGCAGCTGAGGACAGATCCAGTAGTGGAGGAAAGTTGAAAGATGTCAGTACTGGGAACTAAGGCCTGCCAGTAGAAGGTCTTGTAACAGTCAGGAAGGCAGAGCAGCACTTCAGTTTTCACAGATATTAATAGTTATGTCCAACTCAGACCTTGGGTTTGCCTTTTCCATCCTGTTCCCCCTCTTATTTTCTTTTTTTCCTTTCTTTTTAAGCAGCAGCCACTTTTTGCTGTTCTTTCTTAGCTGTTTGTTAGAACTGGAAACAGTGTAGTCTGAGTTAGAACCAACATCTAAAATAAGTGTTTATTTTTCACGTGTGATTGTGGTAAGCATTTTTTCTTTTCTTTTCAATATTCTCTTTTAATCAGATAATCTTGTTTCTGAGCTAAAAATTTAGGGAAATGAGTATGTGAACTACAGCTGCCAAGGGGGATGACTTTAAAGTAGGGTGAAGGTCTATCAAGTGACAAGCATATTGTTTCTGCTGTGGTTTTGTGGGTTTGGCGTACAAATATTTATAAACTTCATGTGCTGTTTTTCGTAGTTCTCATTTTCTCAAGAACACGAACACTATTACTACCTCTTTTTTACCTGTTTCATGATTTCTTTGTAATTCTTCCTGCTGTAATAATTCAGTAAGATGACTAGTGAGGTGATTCATGCTAATATTTGAGCTGACAGACGGAGACATATGAATAGATCTGCAAGATTTTTGGAAATAGCTGTTACCAAGTGCTAGTGCTGGTTCCAGTCACTTTTGACTCTTTATTGCTTATTATTCTGCTGTGAACAAAAGCAGTTTAAAATCTGAGCAGCTGGCAAGTGAGCAAAACAGGAAGGAACATGATTTTTTTTGATTGAAATTGCTAGCACTGGTAAGTTCTGAGTGCTATTGTATGTCCTCTGTACAGTGCTGAACGCTGTCGTCTTTATTGTCCACTATACCTCAGACTTCTCATTTTACAGCACCCTCTAAGGCAGCTGGTCACAGGAATAGCGTACCTTTTGGTAGACAGTCTAAGATAATGATGACTTCTGTTGTTACAGGTCTTTCTGGAAAGCAGGGGTGGTAATCCAGCTGCCGTGGTTGAACTTCAGTTGGGATTATGTTATCTATTTATATTTGAGCTGTAGTTTCACCTGGATGTGATGCACTTTGTTAGCTCTTCTGAAGTGTTGACATTCTATGCTGATAGGCAGCTGCCCTGTTTCACTGATTTAGCTGTCTGTGGTAGTTTAGTATCCAAATCTAATGGTACATAAAGCTGAGCATTTGAAACACAGATTTTGTAAACCAGGTGCTTTCTAGGGTATGTTAGCCTGGTTCTGCAGCACATTTTATGTGTAAATACCAGTAAAGGAATACAGTAGCAAAGGAGTACTGTCACCATTCAGTGTTATAAACAGTGAGCTTGAGACGGTACAGAGGCTCTGACTGTTTTCAGATTGTGTGTGCTTTGTTAGTCAATGTAAGCTGCCTAAATTTGATGGTTTTATGATAGTGGTGTAGTTAGAGAATGAAAGAATTTATTGCACTGCTCTTTTGTAAGGCAGTAAGGGAGAGATTGCAGAGCTAGAGACAAAAGAAGGCAGGAGGATAAATTTCACAGAGCATGAGTAACATGCATGCATAGTAATTTCTTTTCTTTCTGTTTTTTTAGCGGGTGGTAGATGGTGGGAAAATGCAATAGCTGCTTTTCTGAATCGGAATTACCCTGTCAGCTGGCTTGTCCGAGATGTAAGTTCCCCAAGTCATTTTCTCATATTTCACAGTGATGTCATTTGTACTTACAAACTCTTAGTTTCCTATAAAATTCAATAAACTGATAAGTAGATGCATTTTGTAAGAGGAAATACGTATTGTCACCAAAACATTAGTGATGTGTATGGGGGAGGGCAATTCCAGTCCTTCCGGGGGGCAAGCTGTAATCAGTGCCAAAAGTCTTTGAGAAGCTATGCAAAGACTTAATTCCTAGGGACTATTTCAGCTAGCTGTGATTTTGTAATTTAACAAGATGAAGCAGCTGCACCCTGAGATGGTTAGTATCTCACCCAGTGGTTATTTTACACTATGGTTGATATGTTACCATATTAAAAATGTAGACCTCACTGGTGAGCAGAAGGATTACACTGGTATTCTGTATAGTCTGTTTTATCAATACTGCGTTAAGGTCCTACTAAGATAAAATGGGTCTGCTGCTTCTCAGAGTCTTGACTTATGGTAAACATGAATGATATGGTATGTAGGTAAATAATGTCTGCTGGAGAGTTTGTGGTTCCTATTTTTTGAGTTTGAGATGTGACTTCAGGCTGTGACACAGTCACTGCAGCATTGCTGTCAGAGATAACTTTTCCAGAGCTTTCCTCACCTGTCTGAACAGTTTTGTTTGATGCATGATCTACATGTTTGTTTTTAGTTCCTGCACAGCATTCATTTTTAAAGATGTACTTCCACAGGTTGTGGCCCTGTGCATGAAAACAATAGCTTCATTGGCTGTGGTGACTGTCCATTCATACTAAGTTGGCCACCTGCCTGTGGCAGGGCTTGCTGTGAGCAATGCCTCTGCCTTATTCACCATTGTTGCCTAAATCCTCTTAAACCACCAGCTTTGATGGTTTAAACCTCCATATTTCTCAAAATGGAGATATGCAGTGTGATTTTCCCTTCTTCCATCCCCATTCATCTGTTCCATTGATCACATTGAAAGGCTCTGCTGAGGACAGAATTTGCAGAGTATGGACATGCCTCTGTCATTTGAATGGCATGTCATTTGAATTTCATTTTGAATAATTCCATTTGAATTTCATGTGCTTTTTGCTTTTTAACCATATACATATGTGTACATACATGTGTGTATATGTGTCTGTGTATTTATTGGTTGAATATTTGCAAAGCTGGGATTAAGGAGTTCATTCACAAGTCACATGCGTTTCATGTTCATATGCCAGTCAGTTTGGAAAACTATTTTCAGAGAAATATTTTCAAGTAGCACTTCAGTCAGTTTCAAAAAAGCTGGACCAGTTTTCCTTTATAAGATGTCCCAGTGCTCATTTTTGTGCTTGACCATGCTCTGTGATCCCTGGTTCACTGTGATCTCTGGTTCACTGCAATCTCCTTTTTGTAATAGACCCTGAGCAGAGCAGAGGACTTTCAGTCGGCTGTTCTCAGACTAGCTGGCATTCCCATCATTGCTGAAGTTTACTATATTGTAGGAGGTGTTTCGCCCAAAGAAGGCATGGTCATAACAAGGAACAGGAGGGGGCCAGCAGATCTCTGGCCTCTCGATCCTTTAGGTGGAGCGTAAGTAGCAAAAACCATTTTGTTTTGTGTTCTTTTTCATATTCCCTCCTGGGTGATTGGTAAGGTTAGTGACACAGCTTTCTCAAGAGGTTCAGGGCATTGCTTATTAATACTTACAGCTGGACAGGAAGGCTTGAAAGCCTCTGCAAGGAGCCCCAGCTCCTTCTCTTTGAGAAGGAGTCACACCACCTTATCAGGTTGGGGCAGTCTGGAGGATTAAGGGTGGAAAAAGAATCTGTATGTGCTAATTTTTTTTAGCCAGATTCTAAAGGAGGCAAGGCTCGAGGGCCTTTCCTGTCTGTCTGCCAGGTATTGCACCAGGAAATTCAGCAATTTCCAGGTAGCTTTGACTTAATGTGGTGGAAGGGTTGAAGGCTCAAAAATAACTTTCTATAAATTTTGTTGACATCAGCAGTGTAAAACACGAAGGAGATTCTGAATAGTTGCCCTGTGGTGAAAAGGGCACTGAATGCATACAGCCAGTCAGTAAGTACTGGCTTACCCACAGCCAGGTGTCCTGTTGGCTTTGTGTACTCCCAGTGGAATGCTGCAGGCTGCATCATACCCATGGTCTCTTCTCCAATCAGTTCTTTAAAGGTCTGATACTGCTCTTATAGCAGTCAGCAGTGCTCTTGTCACTGAGGCCACTAGAAGTTCAGACGTTGCTCCTTTTTCATTTGTGTTCAGTGTTTTATGGTAAAAGCCACTTGGTATATTAACATAAGTGTCCTTGGGCTGGCATGAGGTGCAGGAAGGAGGTTTTTCCTTTTGGCAAAACAGAGACAGCGAGTCTTGGCCTTGATTAATTACCTACTGATTTGCCTTTTGTTTGTTTTTATATTTGTTTGTTGTGTTATAGGTGGTTTCGTGTGGAGACAAACTATGACCATTGGACTACCCCTCCTCCTTTTGATGATCGAAGGTGAATTTAGTTTGGAGCTCTGTGGTGAGATAACACTGTTATTTTGAAAAGGCTTAGAGATTTGGGTGTTTTCCTTTCTGAGGAGGTGTTAGCTCCTTGAGAGGGCAGCTTACTCTGTTTCTGTAAAGCCACTCAAAAGGGAGCAGATAAAGTAAGGAATGATATTCACAGATGCCCGAGGAAAGTCTGTGTGGCATTGCCTGGCATAAAAGATGAGAAATTGAAGGATAAGGCGTATACCAAAAATTGCTTTATAGAGCAAAGTTTAGTAAAAGTTAAAGGATTTAGATTCACAGTGAAGAAGTATTTGGTGATGCTATGAAGGTGCTCGCAGACATCGCACAGTCTTCAGGCTGTGTAGTATGCAAAAAGCTGTTGGCACATTCCCTGTTGGTCTGTACTCAGTGGTGTAGTAATAGAGTAGCTACAGTGGTGTGAGTCTAGATTCAGTCACACAGAATTCTGGATTATTTTAGGCCAAGGAAGGCTTTTCAGTGTAAAGGCATTTAGTGAGGAATTTTTCACATTGGTGCTTTGTAGCGTTTGGAACAGTAAAATGTGTTTAACAATACTGCGTTGCTTTCCTCCAGAACTCCAGCTATCAAAGCTCTCAATGCTACTGGGCAGCACAACATCAATTTTGATACCCTCTTTAAGGTATTTCTTTTAAATTCTGCATTGTGACTTTGACTTAAAATTTCTTTCTTGAAGCAGCAGTGCAGTTGCATTTTTTTCAGGGTTTTAAAGGCTGTACTGGCAAGGCATGGTGACAAAGGTGTGCTGTACAACCATCTCTGGAGAGTTAACGACTGATAAGTTTATTTGTTAAAATGTTTCTGAACTCGCTTGCCTGGGCATTTTGTAGTAGCCTGCCAATCTAAGTGGAAAGAGGTGAATTCCATCAGCATCATCTTTGTGCAGTTCTTTACTTCAAGCACAATTACAAATATGACTGTAGGCAGATAAAGTGCTAGGCATGAGTGATATTTACCAGTGAGTTTGGAGATCTTAAATGTGTATTTAGAGGGTTTTTAAAGAATATTTTTGTAAAATGGTATGATGGTAAAAACCCCCAACAATCAGCAAGAGAAATCCCTGATTTTGCATTATTCCTTTTCATAACTTTACCCTATTACTGTCTCTAAATAGCCTTTTAATTCCCTCTTCATTTACCAAAATGACAACTCTTCAAACTTTCTGTACAGGTGTTGTCAGTGAAGCCAGTCTTAAACAAGTAAGTATTGGACCCAGAGATGTTAGTCATTGCCTCCTGCCATACCTCTGGCCACTTACAACTCAATCACAAACTTGCTTAGGATATTCCTATGTGTCTGTCTGATTATCTTGTGGTTTCCTGGCTTAGATTTTTGCCTGTGGATGTGATGCTGTGTTTTCACTTCCACAGCACTCTTCCTCTTTGGTCTGCCACCCCAGCCAAGAAACCACACTTCGTTAGGCTCAGTCTGGTGAAGGGAAGTTCCTTTGCAGCAGTGAAACAAATGACTGCTTAGAGGAGGAACTGAACTTTCTGCTAAGTCATTTATGCCTTGCACTTTTGGAACCTTAAGATTTGTGTTAACACTGAAAATGGCTTTCTCTGGAGTTTCTGAAGTAGCTTTGCTTGATGTAGAAAAAGGAAAAAAATGGCAAATGGGGACATAGCTTTTAGGTACCACATACTGAATTTTGAAGAGGTTTATTTCAGTGTACCATTATTGTTCTGCACCTTTGTGGGTTTTCCTGTTTTGTTTTGCTTTTATATGGAGCTCAGTACATTCTTTAGATCAGTCACTGGCATGAGAGCTTGGTAATGGCTTCTTCAAGGTTAATACCAGGATTCCTTCTCCTCTGTCATATAAATGTGAGGAAATTTGGAAAGGAGAAGATTATATCTGTGTCACTGCTGAGATTAGAAGTACCATTTTTTTAATACTGTGATAAAATGGATGTAGAAACACAGTGCTAAAGTGGGGGGAAAAATACTAAAAATTTGTGCCAGCAACCTTCATTTTTATCAATCTCCTTCTCACTTTTTCTAACCCTTCTGTACCTAAGCACAACATTCGTTTTCACTAAAAGTTGTTCTGCTGCTTTGCTAGTTTTAGAAATGAATCTGCTTGCCTTTGGAATGTCACTCACTCACTCCTTTCCTCTTTCCCTGCCAGTAACACGGTGTATACCACAGTAATGAGCGCTGCACTTCCAGATAAGTACCAGACATGGATCAGAACTGACACGTGAAGAGGTGTAAGTAGTGTGCTGGTACTCCCAGGTACTTGCACTTAAATAAAAATGTCAGCTGAAGAGTCATTGAGGGACAAAGCACTGCAGTAGCACTCAGGTGACTTAGTCTGAATTCCTGCTTCTCCCCTTGGTTTTCTTATCGACCTTGGGTAAATACCTTCCCTTGTTGTTGTAACGATCCGCAGGTATTGACATTCCTTGCAAAACTCTTGGAGGTTATCATAGGAAAAGGGCTTTGTTAGAGAGGAGGGGTTGGCTGTTGCTGTGACCTAAAGGGAGAGGTTCCCTCTGTGCGCATTCTTGCTATTATTTTTGCCAGTCTTCCCACTCCTATGCTTGCATGCCTGCAGGTGGCTGACTGTGACAGGAGGCCCTGCCAGAGCCAAGCTAATCCCAGCAGGAGGGGTTGGTGCACTTGGCAGCAAGAAAGATCAAGCTTAATTTGTGACAGCCCCTCACAGATGACTGAACATGGACATCCTTTGAGGGGTTTGTCCTGTGAGCTTGTGGAAAAAGTCGAAGCACTTAAACGCACAGGGTGCCTCTCGTAGTGGCTTTAATGTGTTCAGAGAAAGACATTAGGTTATGTTGTTTCTGTTCCAAGAAACTCTGGTTGTGTGGTCTTGGCAGGAGCATGAGAAGCTCCTGTTCCAGTTTATATAGTTTTTAAAATTACGACTAGTATTATATTTGTGGCAGTTACGTTGGACATGTGGTTTTAGCAAGAGCAGTTCTGTTCTCTTAGGGATTCTGACAAGTTTGTTTCTTAATTCTATACAAACCTGTGCTCTCTTCTGAATCTTTGTTTGTTTTGGTTTTTTCAGTTCAACAGACAAAATGAGTGAAAAGCTGAAGCTTTCCAAGCCCAGCGTATGCTTTTAAAATCACTTTCACAAGCAGCACAGTTGTTCTGGCTTATTAATTGTGTGAACCTTTGAGGAAACAATGGCTTGTTAGCTCTTTGAAGTGTTGCAGATGATACTGTTGGTGAACTGTAATGAATGTTGGATTGATTTTATTGTAATTACTTTGTGATTACTGATTGTAATTTACTAGAAGATGTTGATGGCTAAAAATTGCTTTTACTGTTTTTGGAAAGGGTTGTGAAATGTATTTATGTGCTGACTAATAAACAAAAAATCATGTATTTTGCATGTCCTGTAGGTTTGAATATAGTGAAATAAACATATGCAGCTGATTGCTTTTTTTTGTTTGTTGGGTTGCACTGTGACTGCATATTGAATTTGGGTACTTCTTGGGAGCACCCCAGAAATACTGAAGGATTTAAAGAGTCAATACGAGTGGATAACTTTACATAAAGCTCGAGGTCCCGTTCTTCACTGGACAAAATTCCTGCTAGTGCCAGTGAGGATTTTCCCTGAGAGAAGGATGTGTGATCAGAGAGTTAGGTCGGAGCACTGTTTCCAGGTATGTGCAATGTTGCCTTGCAGTAGCTGTCCACTGGTTATGCAAACAGTTCCTGTTACAGCTTTCTGGGGATGTGGGCCCTTTATCTTCTTGGGCTGAGTCTGGCTGAGTGTCATAACCTACTTACCTGCATCCTCTACTTCTGCAGGGATAAATGTGCTGCCAGGTTTGCCTTGTCCCAGTTTGTACCGGGACATGTCCCAGTTTGTGCATGTTAGGAGTCGTGTGCCAGAACGATACATTTGAAAGAGAGGGAATTTCAGGAGGAAGATGTAAATAACAGTGATCACTACGTCTCTGAGATTCCAGAATGACATTGCTGTAATTTACAGAGCAGGGACTGACTCTGATCCCAGCAGTTTATGTAACAGCCACCCACAAGTGAAGACAAAAGGATCCTTACAGGTGTAACATCATCTTGACCTCAGAAGTGTTAGGCTGATTATCTTCTCAGTGGTATATAAACTTAATCAGGTGTATTTGTTTCGATGTGTACAAACACCTCTGGAGTGCGTGAATATTTGGTAGCCATGAATATTCAGGTTGCATTTGGCTGCTCCTGTTGGGTTTTTGTTTCATCAGCTGTTCGGAATGTGCTCAAGCCCAGCCACAGCACAGATTAGGGAAATGTGGGGTTTTCTAAGATTTTAAAAAAAAGAATCTAGATTTGAACAAGTGTAAGTGTTTTTTTCCTTTTATTTTAGAATCATAGAATAGTTAGGGTTGGAAAGGACCTTGAGATCATCTAGTTCCAACCCACCTGCCATGGGCAGGGGCACCTTACACTAAATCATGTCACCCAAGGCTCTGTCCAACCTGGCCTTGGACACTGCCAGGGATGGAGCATTCACAACTTCCTTGGGCAACCCATTCCAGTGCCTCACCACCCTCACAGTAAAGAATTTCTTCCTTATATGCAATCTAAACTTCCCCTGTTTAAGTTTTAACGCCGTACACCTTGTCCTGTCACTGCACTCCCTAATGAAGAGTCCCTCCCCAGCATCCTTATAGCCCCCCTTCAGATACTGGAAGGCTGCTATGAGGTCTCCACGCAGCCTTCTCTTCTCCAGGCTGAACAGCCCCAACTTCCTCAGCCTCTCTTCATACAGGAGGTGCTCCAGTCCCCTGATCATCCTTGTGGCCCTCCTCTGGACTTGTTCCAACAGTTCCATGTCCTTTTTATGTTGAGGACACCAGAACTGCACACAATACTCCAAGTGAGGTCTCACACAAGAGCAGAGAGGAGGGGCAGGATCACCTCCTTCGACCTGCTGGTCATGCTGCCTTTGATGCAGCCCAGGATACAGTTGGCTTTCTGGGCTGTGAGCGCACGTTGACGGCTCATGTTCATTTTCTCATCGACCAACACCCCCAAGTCCTTCTCCACAGGGTTGCTCTGAATCTCTTCTCTGCCCAACCTGTAGCTGTGCCTGGGATTGCTCTGACCCAGGTGTAGGACCTTGCACTTGGCATGGTTAAACTTCATCAGGTTGGCATCAGCCCACCTCACAAGCGTGTCGAGGTCCCTCTGGATGGCATCCCTTCCCTCCGGCGCTATCAACCGAACCACACAGCTTGGTGTCATCGGCAAACTTGCTGAGGGCGCACTCAATCCCACTGTCCATGTCACCGACAAAGATGTTGAACAAGACCGGTCCCAACACTGATCCCTGAGGGACACCACTCGTTACCAGTCTCCAGCTGGACATCGAGCCATTGTCCACAGCTCTTTGCATGCGGCCATCCAGCCAGTTCTTTATCCACTGAGTGGTTCACCCATCAAATTGATGTCTCTCCAATTTAGAGACAAGGATGTCGTGTGGGACAGTGTTGAACGCTCTGCACAAGTCCAGGTAGATGACGTCAACTGCTCTGCCCCTGTCCATCAGTTTCGTAGCCCCATCATAGAAGGCCACCAAATTGGTCAGGCAGGATTTCCCCTTAGTGAAGCCATGCTGGCTGTCACCAACCACCTCCTTGTTTTTCATGTGCCTTAGCATGCCTTCCAGGAGAATCTGCTCCAAGATTTTGCCAGGCACGAAGGTGAGACTGACTGGTCCGTAGTTCTCTGAGTCATCCATGTTCCCCTTCTTGAAAATAGGGGTTATATTTCCCTTTTTCCAGTCATTATGAACTTCACCTGAGTGCCATGATTTTTTAAATGTGATGAACAGTGGCTTAGCAACTTCATTTGTGAGCTAATTTTCTTAAAGCCTTGCTTTTAATCCATCTATAATCATCCAGACATTCTAACTGCTAACAGAATAAAGCCTTTACGGCAACTGGGATACTGGTTTTTTGCTAACCGTAACTTTCTGGTCTTAGTTTAATGGCAAGCTGAAAATATCAACACTAAGAAAGTGGTAAATGACATATCTTAGGAACAAGGTGATTTAACCTGTGAAATGTGTTGAGCTGCTTTTGCTTAGGAATTGAAATGTGATAAAATCTAGAAAGAGAGGATTGTTAATACTATAAAATAAAACCATCTGTGCAATACTGGAACTGTTAAAAAGTAACACTGGTTTTGGAGGGATTGGGTGTTCTGTGGGATCCTTTCTTAAAAAAGAAGGATCATATGTATTTAGCTGAATTTGCTTTGTGATCATCCTTCTGTGTGTGATTTCATCTGCCTTTTGGAGACTGAGAGGTAAAACAGCTTTTCTGCTTTCTTAAGCCTGGTCAGATTCATGACTCAGAATTGTTAGGTAATTAAATGGAACTAAGTTAAATACATTTATCATTGCTTTTTCCGTCCTTCTGTTTCTGCAGTACAGAGCTACAAAGCCCCATTTTTCATCCCAACATAGGTAATGGGGGAAACCTTTACTCCTTTTTACTCCATAAGTTTGCATTTAGCAAACAGCAAATTGAAAGCATGTAAAAGCTGACTCTCAAGATGAGAGAGGCCAATGTACTGTATTTCTCATTCATAATCCTCTTCAGTAATCCTAATCCATATCAGATCTCCAGCCTTTCTTAAGCATCACATGGGAGAGGATTCTTAAAGCTGCTGAGAAGAACCATGCGGTAAATAAATTGAAGGGTCTGTGTGCGTTGCAGAGCAGCACACGTGTTCTGTGCTGCAGGTGCTGGCAGGTATGGCAGTCTGTGCTGTGTGCCCAAGGGAGCAGCTTCCTTGATTATTTATGTTCTGAGGAGGAGTTTCTGAATTTCTAATCAAGCGAATCACTTCAGAGCTTACTGATCACTCAGGGGGCTGAATAGAAGCAAGAACTTAAAAAGTGGAGAGCTTCTATTGTGTCTACCTTAATAAAGCCATAAGCTAGAAATTGATGGCAAGGTAAGTTGCATTTTTCTTTCACTGTAGCAAAGTTTTGTGTTCAGAAGTAGTTACTCGGCACCCACAGTTTGAAGTGAAATAGCCTTTTTATATGTCAAGCTGTATAAAACTGAAGTTCTCCTTTTTGGCACTGCAGTAAGTGTGCAGGTCCAGAGATCAGTGCATGTGTAAATAAAACAAAACAGGCTTCACCATCTCATTTCCAGCTGCGAGATGTGCCGAGTCTGATGTACACGTGGGATATATACAGGCACTTCCTCTAGGAGGGCAAGGCAGGACCATCACTTTCTCTAGTGCTAGCTGGCAGTTTTGTTCTTGGAGGAAGTATCTGATTCTTTTTTTCTTATTCATTTGTAGCTGTGGAACCACGCACTGCAGGTTTTCTTTTAGCAGACCTTAGGATTTCTGTTCCCCTCTGACATTTCTCAGTTTTTCCTAGTAAACTTCCAGTCAGCCTGTTGTACTCTTTTCTTGCCTTCCTATTTTGCTCATCTCTTCCCTCAGTTGTTTGAATGCCTATGAAATCGTCAGTTTAGTGGGGATTCAGTTGTACACATGATACATGAAGTGTGTCATCTTACCGAGGAGCCCTGTTGTTTTGGATTGAGATGGTGTTCCTTGCAGGAAGCCTTCAATTCATGTGGCTGAAGCACCAAATACTGCACAGATCTGTGGTGTGGACAAGCTCAGGGGTGTGACAATCTGTAGGATTTGATTCAAAATGCTGTCACTTGCTTTGGTTTTGAAGGAGTTAAAGTAGTATTTAGAGTAAGCCTGGAAATTTAGCCAGGCTTTTGGTGTTCTTGTTTTGGGGTGGTTGACACAAATGGATTTGTGCTAGTTTTCCTTTATTGAGTTTTATTTAGTATTATATGGTATTATTAAAGGAGTCAGTAGTTTATGCTTTCAGAGTTGCAAATCGAGTATATTGCCCATTGGGTTTGGAGGTGTATGTGAAGTCTGGCTGTTATGTGTTTCTCCCACCTTTAGAACGTGGACTCTGGTGAATGTGGAACGTGCATCTTTTCTATATGCCTGCAGTCTTCTGCTGAGGCACTGAACTCTGTTGCTCTGTTTGTTGTCTCTGGTCACGTGCGACTCTTAAGTCCATGGGTTTTTTTGGCGATGCTCTACGAGGTGGTGTGTACCTCCCGTGAATGTACTGCAGCTTCTCAGGGAGAAGCACCAGGGAAAATACAATTATCTCTGCAGGAGGCAGTGGTGGCCAAGAGCAAGATGAGAGAGGGAAGCAGTTGGTGTCATTTTGTCTCACGTAGCTGTTTAATACAGCCTGTATTTGTGATGATGCTGCTGTTCAAATTCATCAAGTCTTCATCTCTCTGGGGAGTGGTGCTTCTGTCCTGACCCTTCAAAATCCTTGGAGCTATGGTCTCTGCATAGCACCAGGCTTAATGTTTTTACAGGCATTTATTTCCTTCTCTCCCTTTCTTTCCCCTCCTCTGGTTCTGGGTTAAAAGTCCGTACAATTCTTATGCCAGGCAGCCTGGGAGGACTCTAGTGGGAGTACGTGACTGCTGGCTTTTTTTCCAGAGGAAGCATGTCTGACTGTGAGCGATATTCTGGTTGTTCTCAAAGTGAGAGATTTCAGAATTCGACTTAATCTTGGAATAGGGTCTGTCTGCTCTGACCTGAGATTTCCACAGCAGTGATGTTATAGAAGCCTGGCTGTCCGTCCTTTTATACAGGCAGCGGGAAACCTGGGCAGCTGATGGTATAATATGCTCCCACACTCAAGCAGCTCCATGAGGTGTAGGAAAGCAGTCTTTAACAAAGCTGATTGATTACTTTCTTATGACAGCTAATTGTTATTTTAGACTTACCTCTCCTCTATCTGTGGTACAGCAAATAGGTTTTAATACCGTCTCTGTGTTCATCCATCATAATGAGAATTATCTTTCACGGATGGCTATATGCATGAATATTTGTCTGCGTATACTGATTGTTAATGAATCAACTTAATGACTTCTATACAGAAGACAAGAAAGTAGCTGGAAAAACCTGGTAATGGAAGATGTACTTGGGCACAAGACAGGCCACCTGCTCGTTGATCTCACGTGTTTATATATTTAATTATAGATTCTCAGCGCTGTGGGACATGTTGCAGCTGTCTTGATTCTGACTGAATGGTCTTTCGTGCATCTCTCTGGTGGTTTTGAAGATACTGGACGAGACTGGAACATTCTAGGAGCATTGATTGGAGAACATGGGATCTGGTAGTTCTGGAAATGCCAACTACAAGTACTCCCTGCAGAAGTCTGAAAATGGTGAATGTCTCTTTGAAAAGTCTTTTGAGTGTCTGCTCCTGCACCTGCTGTTGGGAGGTTGCAGTGGATCTGTTTTTATTCTGAGTTACCTGGTTTTCTTCATAGTGTTGAGTTTGAGGTCACATCTTTCAGTATCCTGTAACAAGGAGTCTCAGCTGTCAGGCAGACCACCAACAGGCATGAGAAAATAACAGCTATTTAGACCAGGGTTAGCTGAGAATCAACAAAACCTAAACAGAAATTAAGCCGCAAAAAGCAATTCAGTTAGAACTAACACTGAAGGGTTATCAGTTGCTGGCTCTCAAAGCTGTAATGATTTATTTTTATGAAACCCTCTGTATGATAGTATCAACTTTGTAGGTGTGTGCTTAGGTCTGCTGTGGAACAAAGGGAGATTATGATTGAAACTTTACGTATAATGAAGTGTAAAGAAGTAAACGTTTGCTTCCTTTGTTGTTGAATCATTTGGCATTGTCAGAACAGCAGAATGGTGAAAACTGTTTCAGGAGCCTTGGAAAGAAAAGTAGCAACTGCAGACAGAAATTAAGGAAGTGGGGATACCATTGTGACTCAGTCTTTTTGATTGTAATTTTATTTTGTTGAAAATCTCCCTCCAACTCTCATTAAGTAAGTTAAACCTGTCTATTGCCTATAGCACCAGAAAACTGCAGACCTGCCCAACAACTTCAGGGCTGTTTTATGATAATGGCTTGTCTATAGCAAACAAAGTATGCCATAAAACAGTTACTTATTTGAAACTCTGCATGAGACCCGCTTCCCATGGCAGTAAAACCTCTCTGAATTTCTTGTGTCTGCCTCTCCAAACCCTTCAGATCTGGTGACCTGCAAATGTGAAGCTGCTTAGAAGTTTCCATCCATGTACAGAGTGCCGGGTGTTGTCCTAACCCAGAGGCTGTTCCCAATAGAAAGCATGGCCAGTAGAGCTCTGATAAACTGGCCCTTGAGGGGCCTGAGGGAGAAAGGGGATGGGGAACCCAAGAGAGGGTTCCTCAAGCCTAGATCCTGTAGGCTGATGTGTGAACTGTACTGCTAGCATGAACAGCAGATTTTAGTTTGAGTGCTGCCACTTTGACACGCTTTCAGTAGCTTATGTGATGATGTATGATTCAGTTTACTGCTTGGATCCCCATAAAATGTGGATAAATGTCTTTCTTTTCCTTCTTTATTCTTTTTTTCTAAACTAGTACAAACACTGCCAGATGAAAATCACCCAGGTAAGCTGGTGAATTACAATACCTGGCTTTTTCAGTTGCAGAGTCAGTCTCTGTAAAGTAGCATAAAAATCCAATGCCTTGCCCATCTGGAGCTTAAAATAATGTGGACGGTGGTAGATGTGCTCACTGTATGTTTGATAATGAGTCTTTCATAGATCTGGTTTTTAATATGTCAAAGGATTTAGCTTTTATTGGTGCATGTGGAGTCATAGCTATGAATTTCCGCTCAGTATTCACTGACTCCTACCACGGTAATTAGGCATTTACCCGCTGTTAGGGGAATGCAAGATATTTAGAAGTTGTTTATTTTAGAGAATGATTGTTACTGTGATTTTGGTTATGTGCCAGCCAAATTACTGTACAGGGAGTGAGGTAGCTAATGTCGTGTCTGTTAAAGAGCCCTGAAGAGGTAGCATCATGAGCACAAACCTGCAGGAAAAAAGTCAGCCTTTCTTCTCTCACAGCGCAGCAAATCAGTAAGCATTTTTGTTTTCAAGATATAAGGCTCAGGCAAAGACTACCTAAGTTATTCTTGAATTAAGACTAGCCAAGTCTTACCTTCTTGCCCATGACTTCACCATGACTCAGTTCCCCAGCTGCACAATAGCGATAGCTCTGTGTTTTATGCTCTGCAGCTCCTACTCCTGTAACAGTAACATAATTTAGAAAGATTATTATTTTCCATACATAAGCCATCAGGACATCTTATTTAGGTAAAGGTCAATGTTTCCCGCTCAAGTACAGGGAGGCTGATTTATGTTACATAATTAATGCAAGCTAATTGAATTAATGTGATCCCTTTGTCTTTTGCCAGCACTGTAGCAGTCTTTCAGGTACAGGTGGGGTGTTGCTTTCTCCACCCCACACCCCCTATTGCTTCACCTTCACCCTCCCTGCTTCGGTGAACGTGGCAGTGCTCTCTCACAAACCAGATACCAAAGGACCACAAGCTTCTGCAGCAGGGCTAACTCTGTCATCTCCATTTGATTCTGGGGCTAGCCTGTAGATAGAGCAGTCATCTCTCCCCACCTCAGCTAAAGATGCCACAGAGAAGCAGTGTTAGAAAATGTTTTAGATATAGGGCTCTGGGGTAGGACTCTAGGAAGGTACACAGAGGTTATCAAAAGAGAGATAAGTTACAAAGTTGTTTGGCAGGGTGCTGTAAAGTAACCAGGCAGTCCATATGGGGTCAAGAGCAGCTAAGGAGGATGGAGTTGTTCCTAGAGGTACTAGATTGTGGCAGAACTTGAAAAGCAAACGGGACCCTGCGCCAATGTACTTCAAATATGCACACACCCCATGTGGAATAATATTTTAATGGAAAACACTGGAATGGGGAAAATACAGAAGAATGGTTATGGTTTAAATATCAGGGCAAATAGTCATAATTTTCTGCATTTTGTTCCTTCCGTGTCAGTAAGTGGCCAAAGATCTGTTTGCCTCTTTTCACTGTGGGTGTTAATTTTGTCTTTCTTTTATTCTAAGATAATGGTATGCTTACATTTATGCTAGAATAGATCCCTTCTGAAGTTTGTCCGGAACAGCAAAACCTGAGGAACTGATTTGGCTTAGAAAGAAGGTGGATAATCCCCATATTTTTAAGGTGGAAGGGGACTCAGTGTCTTGTTTTTCCTCAACTCCTTGTGCGCCTCAGCCAAATCTCTAGTTTCCTGAAGCCACAGAACCTAGACTGTAAGTTGACATGAAAATGATCAGGGTAGATAGAAAGGGAAGAAATTGTCTATTAATACTCAATAGCACATTTGGGTCTTTAGGCCCTAATAAGCTGTTGTTAATGCTGGTGCTGAGGAGCCAGCAGCGATGGTTAGAAGTGCTTCAACAGCGGTCTCTGGTCAGGCAGAGTCAGATCAACCTCTCACAATATGCTGGAAAGATGCGGGTGTTCTGCGACCCTCAGTATTTAGGCATCAGGACACCTTTCCTGAAAAAGAGAGGTCCCTCTCCGGTTTTCAGGGTCAGGAAAGGAGCTGTAGCAGGGTGCCTCAGCTGCAGCCACTGCAGCGCAGCGCAGCACACTGGTTCTGGTTTTGTTCCCAGCTTTCAAGGCAGCTGTCTTGATCCAGCAGTGGTATCGGCGCTATGTTGCTCGCCTGGAAATGCGCCGACGTTGCACCTGGAGAATCTTTCAATCCATAGAGTACGCTTGTGAGCAGGATCAGATCAAGGTAAGGTGCCATGGAAAAGACCTCGTAGGAAAATACACAGGAGGGTGGTTTTTGTGCCACAGGCTCGCTCATTTCTAACTACTGGCTGGTAAATCTCTAAGTACTTCAGTGGGCCAAGGACTGGGTTTCCTGCCCCTTCTTACCCTGTTGACTTCCTGCCTGCTTATGTCTGATGAGACCCTAAGTAATGAGTCTTGAAAGAAAGCTGTAAGGACCATTTAGTATTGTTTTTCCTGAGTTGGACACAATAGACAATGTTATTTGGTGAAAGTAAAGCTACTTTGGTATTTGATCACAAGATAGTCAAGATAGAATTGGCATAGTATGCTTTGTTGTACATACCCAACAATGTGAGAAAAGCTTAGACAATACTTCTGGAAAGAAGATCCTGTTAAGTTGCTACTCTGCAGGACTTCATTCCAGGGCGAATGATGATGGGCTTGCTCTCTTCTTGCAGCTTCACAACTTCTTCAGTTACCTCATGGATCACTTCACACCAAGCAGCAGCAAAGAGAGTAAGTTTCTATGTGCCGCTTGTAAATGAGCACCAGCAGCTCAGGTTGCACCCTGTACTGATTCGTTGTCCAGTGCTGCCCCTTCAGGATGGCAAGAGAAATCAAAAGAGTCTAAAGAGTGATGGCATCAGGAATTTGGATAGGGAGTGAATTGTCTGGAGACTGTCAGAGCTGTGCAAGGGATGTGGGACAGTTCCTGCTCCTTAGGAGCTGGAAGGGGGCATAGAAGCTCAGTATGTTTTCTGTGAGTAGAATTAGAAATCTCTAGGATATCTATTTGATTTATAGTTAGTCTCTCACTTACAATTGAGGTTGGGGGGAGAAGTTCTGTGGGAACCAATACTGTGTCTTCCTGAACCTGCAGAAAGCATTATCTTAGTGCTGGGAACTTACTAAAGAGCTTAGCTCTAAAATCTCATGGTAGTAAGTCAAAACTAACCATTTACTTTGCTGACCATAACCTGCTGAAGCATTTGCTCCTTCCTTTCAAACTGCCACCCTTTTTCTTACAACCACCCCACGTATTTTACAGCAAAACTGTTGAGGAAGACTTTTTTTTTCAGTGCCTGTATACAAGGGGACAATAGTGTCCTGTTCCCAGAGCTGGGCTCTGAGATGTTACAGCACTAAAAACTGGTGTATGTGTATTTATGCAGATTTTGTGCAGCCCTGAGAATGTAGGTGCAAGCTTACAAAGAACAGTGAGACGTAGGAGATGGTTCATTATGATACAGCTTGCTTTTGCAAGTCATGGAAAATAAGATTTCAGTTAGCCATGGCAACCAATGTCCATCTGGCTCTACCAAAGTTTTGCTAGCGTAGCTGCCAGCACTGCCTGACACATAGCGCATGGAAACTTCTCCCTGCAGCCTTTTCCCTTACTGCAGATTCTGTAGTGGTGTCAAACTGGAAGCTGTCTCCCACCCCTGCCATTGCTTATGAGCTCTAACCTCACCAAACAGCTTTTCTTCAGCAAATTACTAGAATGGTGCATTGAGCCAATCTAACTTTTCCTTGTCTCTCTTTTTAAAACAACTGACCCATCTGCCGTCCAGGGGATTTTATCAGTCGCATGTTCATTACTGGGGAAAGCTTCAAAGAGGCAGAGCTGGAAAAGTACTGTGACTATGAGTCCATAGAGGTGCCAGACTCCTACACCGGACCCCGTTTCTCTTTCCCACTCCTTCCTGACCATGCGACTGCCTTGCTGGAAGCTTTCAAACAGAAACAAGTAAGGATCCCAAAAGGAACCATGCTTTCCCATCCTCTACGCAAGGGTCTGGCATAGATAGTTTGGTTTTAGCCTTCCTAACCAGCTAAGCTGACTGGAGTATAACAAGCTGGCAGGCTGTGAAAGAAATGGGGCTGGCAATGGTTTGGAGTTTCCCCCTTACGACAGGCACTTTTTTCCTTTCTGAAAATGCAGTTCTGACAAACCCCAAAACTTTTCACAGGCGTGTACCAATATTAACCTGGATTTCATTTTAAAACGGGAAAAAAACCCACCCCCACACCAGTCCATGTGGAAACATTCTGCCATTTTTTGTTGCAATTCCCCAATTTGTTAAAAAGTTTAGGATGGCCCAGATGGAAACAGCTGATTGAAGTTATGCTTTGTGCCACACAGCTTTGACTTGTATTTAAAATGTAAAACGTGAGGTTTTTGCTGGGGAAGTCCAGTACCAGTTCAGCAGCATTAACAAGACAATTCCTTGTACAAATGCAGTGTTCTGTTGCCACCCCTCAGTCAAGGTGCTGAACTGCAAAACAGGCCACAAGGCCCCTTCTCCAAACAAAATGACTTTTACAACAAAAGTCTCTAGTGCCTTGACTAATATTAAATGCCTACACCCTGTGAACATTTCTGCAGGACACACGAGAGTTCACAGCCTGGTTTAATGCGGAAATGGCTAAGAAAGATCTAGAAGTGCAGCTCCCTACCTATGATGCTGGGCTGGAATTTCTGCTGCTCTAGGAAGCGGTGTTGCCTAGGGCTTTTGGATTCCCCTGCCAGCCCTGCCAGCGTTGAGACTCCTTTGGGTCACTCTCCTCAGTCCTGCTGTTTCCCAGTGTTGTCCTCACCTTGTTTACAAGCCCATGGGTCAGCACTGTTGTCCCAGTGAGAGCTTCTGCCATCCAGGCTATCAATCACTGGTGGATCCTCAGGTCCTTTGACAGAGCTGTGTTGCTGCTCAGAGGTCACTGATTTCCTGCTTTAATCCCTTCACTTTCTCCTAGTAGCAGCTCCATGCTCGCTATGTCTTAAACCTCCTGCATGAGACCAGGAAGCACCTCAAGCAGTTGCCAAACATCAGCCATGTTTCCACGTGCTACAGCGAGGAGGTCACCGTGTGCGGTAGGTCTGGGAGGGGGGGTACTGCACAGTCTCTGGGGCAGACCACTCGCGTGAAAGGGGTGGGAAATATATCAAATGGTATCAAGCACCTGTGCCCTCCTCTGTCCTGAATGTGGAACATACATGAAGCCTGTAAGCAAATGCTTGTTTGCACTGAGAGGCAACTGGTGCTGTCCAAAATATTCAGGTTTACCCTACGATGCTTTAATGTGAGCTGCTGTAAAGACTAGCCTGGAGGGTAGAGGGAGCATGTCTGGGTCTTGGCCCACTTTCTGCTTGCTCTAGAACAGGAAGGAGACAGGGTGTTGAGGGAACGTGGTTTGTCTGTTTGTATCCTGTGTTTGGCTTCCGGAACAGATATTGGGATACATCATCAACAAACCCTGCCCCTAGATGGTAACTAGTTTGATTATCGTTTCGTATGCAAAGCTTTCTCCCATGTAATGATCAGTTTCTTGTGTCATGTTGTATCGTCATCATAAGAGATAAATGAAAGAAATTTCTGAATCAGAGGCTTCAGAAGCTAGTGTGGGATTTTTGGTATTCTCAGGTGTCAGCCTTTACATCATGTCATTTGCCTTTGGGCACAAGCCTCAGTGTAAAGAAACTTGTACCTTGAACTTCCCAAATGTTTCAGTTTATTTCAAATTTTTCATTTCAATATTTCAAATATTTCAATTTCTAGAGGCAATACTTTATAGGAAGTTATTTATTGGTGTCTTTTTAAATTGAAGGTAAACATACCATGACTTGTCTTTTTGTGCCTGTTAGGAGACTTGCATGGCCAGCTGGATGACTTGTTCCTCATATTTTATAAGGTAGGCACCGAATCTGGAGAGGGAGCCTGGCCGGGCATGGGGAGAGGGATCGCATGGGTCGTGCTGAGAAGTGTTTGTAAAACTGGGACCTTCACATGCAATTCTCTAGGTCAATTTGATCAGTTTGGCTTCATAAAGCATCAGCTTATTCCCTTGCTGAAATCTGATATATGTGTACATTTGGGAAGTGACAGTGGACATTTTTGTAAGTGCTGATACCAGCGGCAGCTCTTCCTGACTGACAGCTTTCACTTGTCGGTGCATTTGCCACTGGGCACCTACAGGATAAAAGTAGGACTCAGGACCTATTGCATAAGGTAACCTGGGACAGGAGTGAGAGCACATGGGGCCGGCAGGGAGAGGTACATGGAGATTGTGAGGAGGCCTCTCTTGTGATATCTGCCTGTTCCTTGCTTTTACAGAATGGCCTTCCTTCCCCTTCTAAGTCCTATGTGTTCAACGGGGACTTTGTAGACAGAGGCAAACAGTCCCTTGAGATCCTCATCATCCTCTTTACCTTCCTCTTGATCTATCCAAAGGAGGTTCACCTCAATCGCGGAAACCATGAGGACCACATGGTCAACTTACGGTACGGGTTCTGTGTGGGGCTGGTTGCCATGTCAAGGGTGTCGCTGCGAAATCCCACTGAATTTCCTTTCTCCTGTTCCTTTAGCTATGGTTTCACCAAGGAAGTAATGCATAAATACAAGGTAGGTATACTTTTGTATCTCCTTTACCAGGTGAGAGGTGGACTTTAAAGCCTTGATGCATTTTAGCATCTTTTCCTTTCTGACCTGCCCTCCTAGGTGCATGGGAAGAAAATCTTGAAGATGATTCAGAATGTCTTTTGCTGGCTGCCTCTTGCCACCCTGATTGATCAGAAAGTCCTCATTATACATGGGGGCGTCTCTGACACCACTGACCTGGACATGCTTGAGAAAATTCAAAGGAACAAAGTAGGTTTCATTTCCTAAACATTGCAAGAGACAACAGTGTTGCTGATCTGTGGTGAGGAGCTTATTTTTACAAGTTGTCTTGGCTGTTGGTGGTCTTCCTAGACAAACTGTGTTTAGGTACAGGCTTGGAGAGGATCACTTTGGTTTAATAGTGTATGTGCAGGAGGTGTGAAGGGAAGAGGCATTTTTGGCTTCTGGAATGTGTAGGATTAGTCCTTTCCTCATTCTGCCAACACATTCCCATTGCAGATTAAATCTATGTACTCTATCTTTTGTGAAATGTCTGAGCAGCTTAAAGCCAATGAAGAAGAGTGATCTGTAGTCAGGATGGATGGGGGCCCTAGCTGTAAACCTAGAATGGCATATACGAGAGGAGGGCAGTAGTAATCACCCACAGTTAATCAGCATTTGATGGTAGCAAAGGGAATTGAGGCTTGGGTCACTTGACAGTCTGCTAGTGGAAGACGTTAAAGCTGAAGATACTGGTTTCCAAGTGGTGTGATCAGGTCTTTTTTTCTCTTTTACCTCTTTCAGTTTGTTTCTGTATTGAGAGGGAAGAAAAGAAGGAAGTCAAATAGAAATGTGGAAATACAGGAAACAAATGAGGAGAGCAAAGCAGAGGCTGACCCAGCAGGGAATGAGGCAGCTCAAAGTTTACCTCCCTCACCCCAACCAGCCCAGGCTCCCAGCACTGCGAACAGGCTGGAGTTCTCCAGGTGGGTCCGGCAGACGGTGCAGGAGCAAATTGAGTGGTGCCGCCGGCTGGTGGACATCAGCGAGTCAGAGGAGGAGGAGCTCACCTATACCAGCGTGGTCTCCCTGACAGATTTGGATGGGCCATGTCGGACTCGCCAGGAGGACTGGAAGCAGGTGAGTAGTCTAGTGGGGCCCTGAGCTTGGTGGGCTGTATGTGCCTCCTGCAGGTTTGCTCTCTGTTAAGAGAAATCTCAGTGCAAAATGTGGGTCGGTGCACAGATCTCTCTGCATGGCTGTATAATTAAAACTGCTGCTCTGACACAGAGCAGAGCAACAGGTTATCTTGAATCACGGCATGGAAGAGAAAGAATAGAATAGAATGGACAAGACTGACTGTAGAGCCCAGGGGTTGTATTGCTGGCTATGTATGGGGGGTACCTGAAGTCAGTCTGTAGGTAAAGAACGAGCATGTCATTTGCTGACAAGTGAGTTGTGATGTTGTGTGCGAAGAGCAGACTGAAGGTTTTAGCTGGGTTGCCCTGAGAGTGGATTGTTAGGGAGTGTCAGAGCCTGGGAATTTGCTTACCTGTTTGTGTTAGACCAGTCTGTCTGTAAGCCCCTTCTGTGTGCTCTGAAACCATCGTTCCTTACTCCATGTTACATGACAACTCAGCACTGCACACCTTATCAGAATAAAGCTATAGATTGAGGTCAGGGTTAAAGAGATTAAACTTTAATCCAAATAGCAGTTACTGAGTCAGCACTTACATTTCTGGAGGCTGTGGAATGTCCTGGATAGAGTGCAAAGGAATTTAACACTAAGCCTGCTCACGGCGTCAGGATCTGCCAGGTGTTCTTGCCCTGAGACTTGTGTTTTGGTGGGGAGAAGGACAGGCAAGGCTCTTTGAAATCTTAGAGGCAGCAAAAGGAAAGCTTGTATCAGGCCTGATTTATGGACAGCCCTTTTCCCCCAGGCCTACAATATTGTCACCTGTGTGGTGGACCAGATCTGTGACAGCCCTGCAGAGCAGTATGGCGGTTCAGCTAGGATGCAGCAAATACCTCTCTTTCCCTGCACTATGGTAATAGCAGCACTCCAGGGAGGGATTTGGAGGCAGAGCTGTATTTGCTTCGTAAAATTTGATGGGTGGTCTCTGTTGGGTAAACTTCATTCAATAAATGTTTCACACCCCTTCAGATCTTAGACATTCTCTGGAGTGACCCCATGCCTCAGGAAGGCTGCATACTAAATACGGTGCGAGGTGGTGGCTGCTACTTTGGGCCTGATGTAACAAGGAAGATCCTTGAGAAGTACAACTTACAGTTCCTCATCCGCTCCCACGAGTGCAAGCAAGAGGGCTACGAGTTCTGTCACAACCGGAAGGTCAGTGAGGGGGATGGCATGAAGGATACTTGGGTTTCCTTCCTGCCAGGGTGGGTGTTCTACGGTGGCTTCTCTCAGCTCTGCATTTCTTCCAATGGGGCTTTGTTAGGTACATACAAAATCATTGAACGGCTTTATTGAGAGTTACTGAAGTGTGTTTCCAGCTGAGGTCTTAGGTCAGGACAGTCTGGAGCCACCTACACTGTGAGGGGCATTTGATGTGCAGGCAAAGCATATTCTTGTGCATGGCAGCTGAGATTTGAACCCATTTGTGCCATTGCCCCCACTTACTGCAGCTGTTTCTGAAGAAGACATACAAAAGGTGTTACTAAGCTGCTGCAGCAGTTTTGCTCTTGGAAGAGTCAAGGTCAATTCAGTGACTTCCACAGGGGCACTTTTGACTCCATTAACTGCAGTGGAGAGTGGAAGTTTGTCAGGAGAACACAGTGAAATCACAGAAGTTCAGTGTGTGGTCAGATCCACATTAGGAACTGCACTGCCCTTGAACTCCAACCTATGAGGCTTCCAGGCCACCTTACTCTTCCTTTTCCGCGTAAAACATGGTGCTTTCAGTCTGTTAACTCCAGATAGGATTGGTTGTGTTGTTTTCACAGATACATGTGTATATTATACAGGATGTATGTACTGATCTTAAATATCTGCTTTTTTTGGGGGGGGTTAGGTGCTGACCATATTTTCAGCCTCAAACTACTACGAGATTGGCAGCAACAGGGGAGCCTACGTGAAGCTGGGGCCAGACCTCGTCCCTCATTTTGTTCAGTACCAAGCCAACAAGGCAGCCCATACTCTCACTATGACCCAAAGGCAAGGCTTTCCTGTTGCGCTGTATTTACCAAGTCAAAATTTGAAAAGGGAAAACCTGGAGAGCTTTGAGAATGTTTGACTTTGGAGCTGAACTTTCACAGCTTGATTTACTGAATAATAGCACTAGAGGATTCCAGCTTTGTGCGGGCTCAAGTGTTGAGGAGGGAGCTTACAGGATCAGAAACTTACAGACTGCTGATTTTCCAGTTGCGCTTTTCAATGTCAAATTTAAGTTTTGACACTTGCTGAGGTTCCCTTCTGCTTCACTTCACAAGTTGATGCAGGGCTGTGCTTGTTGTGCAGTGCTTCTTCAGGAGCAGTTAGATGCAGCTGTAGCTGTGCAGAGCAGCTGTGAGAGGGGCTGGGCAATGCAGGGATAGGCCGGAGGGTTGGGAGGGTGCAGCTGCTCTCATGCTTCATGGCAAGCCCTTAATACGCTTCTCTCTTTTCTGCACCCTTCAGAATCAGCAGAGTAGAGGAGTCAGCCTTTCGAGCCTTGCGGGAAAAGCTCTTTGCTCACACTTCAGCCCTCATCAGCGTGTTCAAGGCCTATGATATGGACAATACGGGTGAATTTGACCTGGAACATGTCTGTCGTGTCACTTGGGAAGCGCTGTGTGGTCTCTAGATGTACCTTCATCCCTGGAGTCTAAAATCACAGGGAAGAGGGAAGTGAGGGATGTCCCTTTGTCTCTGTCAGAGCCTTAAGGAAGGAGCTCATAATCATACACCTGCCAGGAGTGCTCTGCTGCTGCTGCTGCCAAGATGCGTTGTTGAGTTCTGTCCATTTGTGGGCTGGGGGACAAAGTGGACACAGTGGTTGGCTGCTTCTGGATAGAACTACTTTCTTGCTTTCTTCTCTGGCAGCCAAATTGTTGACAAAAGTCCAGTTCAGCTGTTCCAGCAGCTGCTAAACTAGAGGATTTTCCATGTTTCTGGGTCCCTGAAGAAATACTAGTGCAGCTGTGTAGGCCACAATCTGCAGGGTGACCCTGGCTGTAGGCCACAGACTTATAATGAAATATGTGAAGTTAGTGTCTTCCTGTTGTTCAGATGATTGCAGGCCCATGGTCCTGACTTCTTGAAATGATCAAAAGCTTGCTGAGGCAGGGGGGAGCAGCAATGCACTTGTGCCTGATGCCTGTACAGCCATATAGGGCTTTTGCCTGTACCAAAGAGCTGAAGCGTGCCATGGAGAAATAATGCTGTTGCTGTCAGCAGCATGGCACTGTGTATGAGTACTGCTGTAGGCTTTTTATTTTGCCTTTATCTGCTTCCAGCTGTCTGATTCTCAGAGGTCTTTTCCTTACAGGAAGGATCACGCTGAGCAACTGGGCAACAGCAGTGGAGTCAGTCTTGCACTTGGGATTGCCCTGGCGAATGCTGAGGCCACAGCTGGTGCGCAGCACAGCAGATGGCATGCTGGAATACAAGTCCTGGCTGGACGACTTGGCTACGGAGCGGCGGAGCCAAGAGGTAAGGACTCATCCCCTTCCATCAAAGCAGGTCACCAGATCCCTTCAGCATGTGGAACCAAGAAAGGTACTACAGGGGAATTGATAGTTCTTGTGTAATTCAATATCATACGGAAGTTGATGGAAAAGCTTGTGTGAACTGAATCAGTCCAGAAACATTCAGTCCATTGTAGAAATAGATGATGCATGTGCCATCAAAACCTAGAGGTAGTTTTGGATGCAGGCTTTTGAGTAGGAAAACTATATTCCATTCTCTGAGTCACAGTTTCTCGAATTACACCCAGCAAAACCATCTCTGCAATGGTTAAAAAGCATAGTCCAAGTCACTGTCTTCTCTGTTAGCCTAGAAAAGCCATGTTTGGAAGCAGTAAGTTGCTACAATGCAGAGTTGCACAGAGGATCCAGTCATTACCAACCTGTTTCGTAAGGCACAGATGATGCTAAGCACACTGCTGGCAAATTCTTGAGAGCAGTAAATGTTTTCATTTATGTGAAGGTAGCAGCAACTGCTCAGAGAAAGCAGACAGCTGTCGGAAGGGCAGGAGCATGAGTGTGTTGTCTTTCAGAACATCCAGACAAGCTTGCTGGAAGTCATTTATCGAAACAGATCCAACTTGGAAACTATATTCAGGATCATCGACAGAGATCATTCAGGTAAGCAGGTCTGCAGAGGGTGTTGGTCACTGCATTGTATTCTGTTCTACTTTTGGGCCCCTTTTAGTATGTACAAAGGCATTTTTATTCAGTGGTTTAAGGCTTGGGTCTTTCTCCTCCTGCAAGAACTTCTGAAATGTTACTGTGTGATTCCACTAACTTGATGCATTTTGAAGGGCTCTGTGCAGTCCAGGTAGACAATTAATAATTCTTTGTTCTGAAGTTCAGCAGAACAAAAACTGTAATGAGAACACTGATAGTAATGCAGCATACTCAGGATCTTGAGTGTTACCTGTTTTCAAGCAGTCATCTCCACCAAATTACTTTGGGCAAGAGAAAATACAAGTCTTTGGCTTCTTTTGTTCTCCCAAATTGCATTATGTCTCTTTACTGCTTTAAGTTGCGTCTTAGTCAGTGATCTCCATGATAGGAAATTTAGTTGCAGCATGTGAAATGTAGATGATGAGTGATTTCTTTCCTTCTTTTAAGGGTACTCAGGCAGCAGGGGTGGGATGAGAGCTCAAGCCTGAGCAAGGGTCCCTCCTTGCAGCAGTGCCTGTGGTGATCTTGTGCTGAGGTGGCTGTGGCCTTCGTTTTTTCTCCACAGGTCTCATCTCATTTGAGGAATTCCACCAAACCTGGAAGCTCTTCAGCTCTCACATGAATATTGAACTCACGGATGATGGCATCAACGACTTAGTTCGCAGCATTGATTTCAATAAGGATGGAAACATTGACTTCAATGAGTTCCTAGAAGCCTTCCGCCTTGTCAAACAGTCACAGTAGTGAGAATCTGGTGTGGGTTGCCACCTTCAATGCCTTGACTGCCCATGAAGTCAGGACTGCCCCTCACCTAACTACAGAGTGTGCCTACAAATGTGAAGTGGGGAAAGGCAAGGCAGATACCTGGAGCACTTCTTGGTTGAAAACAGTGACTGCTATAGCCAACAGCAGTGATCCATTCTGGCAAGGGAATGGGTAAAATAGATAAGCTGCACTTGAAATTTGGCCACTTTTAAGAAGGAGCTGTTTCAAGTAGAGCTTCCTGCTCAAAGGGAAGGTGCAATTTAGCTTATCTTGTCAGTACATGTGATGAAATGTTACAGGTCTACTTCTAGTGTAGTAAAATGGAAGTATTTCTTGTAGGTAGTGTTTTAAGCTGGTAGCAACTGCTAGAACACAACTTCCCATTTAATAAACATTCTTTTCTACATTGCTGGCTCTGGGCTATTTTGTTTCTTTATCCTTTTTTGGGTTTTTTTTGTGGTTAATGAACAAAATTATTCTGTCTTTATCATAACAGACTCCTACTGCAGAGAATAATGTATTTTTGTTTTAGTTATTCTGTGACTTTTGTAATAAGGAAAAAAAGGCAACTTGGGGGGGGAAGCTGTCTCTCCCGTGCTTGTAGTAGCCCCCTGCTCTCAAGTACTTGGTCCCCGGGAGATTCTAAGGACTATGACCTTGTATTTTAGTTGGGGATAGAGGCTGCCAAGCAGCTGTGACCTTGGGTTTGGTACATGTTACCTGCAGTGCCTGGAGGAGAGAGAATGCATTAATCTGGAGCTGTCAGTAGGTTCACTGCTTTGCTGATGGAGCTGAGCAAGATCCAACACCATTCACATGTTATTACAAAGTCAGACTGAATTTATTACTCTCCGGCAATTAAAAAAAGGCAGAAGACAACATCTAGAGATTTTGTTGTTACTTAAGGAACAGCAAAGCTTGGTATAATTCACATAGGTCAAGTGATGAAAACATAACCTTCAGATCCTTGCAGTCCAAAGGAAGGACAGAAATGGGAAACACCACCTTCCAGCAGCTTGCCCCAGTAAGCTACTGGTATTGCAGAAACCGATGTACGTACACTGACATACGGATCTGTAATGATTTAAATTAGCTGTTTACATAAGGATGGCACTTGATTGTTTTGACAAAAACATGGAAGTGTGCTAAGCTTTCCTCAGACCAAGTCACAGTTGAAACAATTCCATCAGTACTGCATTTCCAGGACAATGCTGTTGTAAAAAAAGGGAAAAAAAAAAAAAAGAAAAAAAAAGAAAAAAAAAGGAAACATGTACAACAGTACATAGAGTTTTATAGTAAAACAGTATCTGAACGGATTCAATTGTCCTTCTTTTACTGAAGCATATACAGCTTTACAAAACATAAACCTTCCAAAGGTCAAGTTCAAAAGCTTAGGAGAGGCTTTGCTAATCTAAAGATAACAGCCAAAATACCATTGCTTTTAGAAAGTATGTGTGTGGTTTATTTTTTTAATTTTTTTTTTTAGCCTTGCAAGGTAAACCATGAACTTGAGAGTAACACCTTCTGTGTAAGCCCAGCAGCATCCACTGCATCAACTGAAGACGACTCCTCTGGGAATGCTCTCATTCAGTTCCTGTTCTATAAGTTTGATGTCCTCCAAGTCGTCCTTTATGATGCTAATTAGGTGACTCAGGCCTTCTTGCTGCTGCTTCAGATGCTGCAGATAGATAGTTTAAAAACCAGTATGAGCATAGTCCAACTTAACAGATTTAAAGTATTATTTCTCAAAGGTACCGTGGACTTGGCTGATTGAAAAGCCTGGTATAATTTCTCAGACAGATCTCCCAAGTTCCTGTGTAGCTGGCTTAAGTTATAAAGTTAAAAGAGCATCCCTGGATTCTCTCCAGTAATACCTACTTGCTTGATTTCCCTTAAGAGGTCTGCATCTACATAATAGCGCTCTTCAGCCCGCACAGCTCCGAAGTGGTTTTGCATCCTGATCTGGGACATGAGCTCATTCAGTCTGCCCTGGGAAGAGAGACAGGCTTAAACCAAACCCAACTCATGCACAGCTGTCAGAGCTTTAGCATGTACCACTCCTTGAAGCACCAGGGCTGGAAGCACTGCTGCTCATTCCATTTTAAACTTTTTTTTTTTGGGAGAGGGGAGGGAAAGGAAAAGACATGCAAAAGGCAAGCCACTCCAATACTTCTCAGAACTCAAAAATACTTAAATACCTATCAGTGATGCAGCAAACAGCATGACACTACAATGCAGCAATACTGCTGGACTTCTTTTCTGAAAGCTTTCCACAACAACTCTACATGCCTGGTTTGGAAAACTTACATTCTTCTGTGAGAAAAAAACAAAGTTGTTAGCAAAGTGCTATTATCTACTCACCTTGAACTGTGTAGGTGCATTAAGTTCACACTGAATTGTATCTAACTGTACACGAAGCTGCTCTTCGTCTGCTTGGATGGCATAACCGCTTTTCCTTTGGATCTCCTGCTTTATTAACACCTACAAAAGAAGTCTTTCAGGTTCATTAGAGAAGAGTTTACCCATCTTTCCCTACTAACCCAGCCACGTCTTTTTGTCCTTTCACCAGCTTGTCTCTCATCAGATTTACTCTTTAGTCTGTTCCTCTGTGACCTTGGGGCAGTCCCACAGCTTCCAAGTACTGAGAGTGTATTTCCCCCAGTAGTATGACATGCTGTGCATTGGAGGCCTTCCCTGAGACCTCTGCTGTTACTTAACACCATTTAGATGAAGTCAGAATTTCATTCTCAACATTGTCCATGTACAAAATTGCACAGGTCATCTTGCCCCCTCTCAGTTTGCCTTCTGGCACTACACTGTATGTCAGAATGAGTTTCTTAGACTATCCATGTTACCTGTAATGTTCTGTGAGACAGTGCCATCAGTTTCCTTTTGTACTGGGCAATTTTTGCCATAGTTGTCGTTTGATTTTTCTGCAGCTCACTGATATCTTCTGATATTATCTGCAGAGGAGGTGGAGTCAGTTAGAAATCATAAGAGTTTCTGATAACAGAACACATTAGTCCTGATTTGAAATGGGGAGTTTCAAAACAGTACTCAGTCCAACAACTCAGCTTCCTTGCCAAAGATGCTTTCAGAAAGCTTTCTGCTAGATCTTTATGGCTCTGATTTCTATTTATTTTCATATGCAACTGGGATTTTCAGAAGGTATCAGAAAACTGGGCGTCCAAATTAAAAGTCCATGCCAGTGCAACTTAATTCAGCTGGTTTGAATTAGCCTGTAACAACACAGGAAGCTTGGACCTGAAAAAAACCCAAGCCAAACTGCACTGCTCAGTTTTTGGCCAAAAGATATAACGAAGAAATATATGAAGAAATAGAGTCACAGCCCCATGCACATGGTTTAAGTTTTCAAAATGGAGAAGGCATGGGGGGAGGCTCTTTAATAGCCCATCTTTCATCAACAGCAAGCAGTCATGATAAAGATGAGAAACCTTACATCTAATCGAGTTTGATGCTGTTTGGTCATCTGATCTTGGACTTTCAATCTTCTCAACAGTTCCTTAAAACCCACCAATGGCACAGGAATAAGTCTGTAAGAATACAACTATCTCTTACAACACATTTTCATATTAAATAGGTGATGTGAATTAATAATCATGAATATAATCTACTATGAAGTTACAGATAATCTTGGTTTATTACAAAATAAGACATATCTTGTTTTGCTAGGTTCTACAGTCCTCGCTATTTCTAACAACCCGTTCCTTTTTCATAAAGAAATCAGCCTAAGTTATCTGTAAACACTGGAGGGTACAAGGGTACATCACTTTCAGCTGCAGGAATAAAGAGAAAAACTATAATGGTTGCAAAAACTAAGTCACAATAATGAGTTCATATAATGGAGGACACAACAACTGGAAGTAATCCAAGTAAGGCTCTTGATCCTGACAACCCTTAAGCACCTAAGCAGGTTAACGGATTATACTGGCACTTCTAGTAATCCTCACTACTTCAAAACAGATCAGCACTTGACAAAGTTATTCTCTAGTTTCTTACAAGTTACCTGAAGGGTACTACACAATATTGTATATTTTTCATCCTTCTGTAATACTGATACAGACTATTAGACTTACTTGTCAGGGTCAGGATTGTCAACTTTGGCTTGTTCCCATATAATAGGATCAACACCTTAAAAAAACCAGACAAGTTAGTGTGGATAGATCTGAACAGATATCATATCTTACAGCTGTTACAAACCTTCTGAACTATGCTAACCTGAATCACTGTTATACAAATTAAGGTTCATTGAGTACTGGTCGCAGACTGTGGCACTAGGTTCAGTCCAAAAGGCTGTCAATCACTTCTACTGGTTTGAAAGCATAGGAAAGGAACAACCCACAGGTAATCAAATGGGACCATCCATATGTCAATGTGAAAAGTTCCTACTGATCCCACTGTATGCTACACCTGGGTCATTTTTCCTCTTCAGGTTGGTTATTGCATAAAATGAAATACCAAAAAATCAGTAATTAAGTGATCAAAGTACCAAACCAGTGGGAAAAGTAATTCCAGTAAGAATTATCATGGTTCCTAACAGGATTTATTTACAGATTTTATCTGCTGGCAGAAGAGTTGTTTGTTTTGCCATTAACTGCTTCACTGGGTAATTACACAAAGAAAAAGCAGTTTAACCGTGCATGTGCACTAGCATCATGATGCAAGTTACTACTCTCCAAACCTCAGTGCAAATCAGATCCATGTATGAAATGCCCACACGTAGGCATGCTAGTTAAAAACAAACAGAACAGAGATAGGGAAACAACTGACTTTCTGACCAGAAAGACATGCCAAAACCAGAAACAGTGGTAATTTTAACAATTTCAGGTCAGCTTTGAGAGGAGAGCAGAACAGCCAGCTACTATAACATTCTTCATTGCACCACACTCCACTCTAGGTCATTCCTTGTAAGAGCTCTTGCCTTTATACCAAAACTCTTGGGGTGTGCTTGCTTCTCCTGAGCTCAGCAATAACACCTCTCCTTGCCCACCTTACTGCTTGTAAACCTACAACCTCAGCTGCCCTCTCAGTCATGGACTAACAAGATGCACCCAGCCATCATTACACAGGCCCCATGATACACCTCCAACATTAAACAGCTAACTTCTTGTGCACAGAGCAGTTATTCCCCAGCACTGTAGCAGCTAGGAAACAGCGCAGCTTGGCTCTGTCCTGCGGGAGTAGGCCAAGTTCTTTTTGCCATCCAGATGATATAACCTTTGCTGTACTTTTAAACACTATGGTCTCACTGAACATGCTCCATACCGGCTGCTGGAAACCACAGGCTGCTTCCTCTGACCCCCTGCAGGGAATTCCCTTCAAATACTACATGGGATACTGTATAGACACAGCATTAGCTACAATTATCCTATGAAATTGCACAAATGCCACTTGCCTACTCTAAAACAAAGCAGCCTATGTACTACCTTCGGCCACATATATAGGCTAAGCAACCCCACTGATAATTAGGCAGCGAATATAGGACATGATTATTCTGATATTGAACTTTTTTTTTTTAACTGCACAAGTTGAAGTGGTTTATGATGGCTATATCATATAGTATAGTGGTGTGTGGCATATTAATGATAAATCATAACTGTATTGTCAGACTACATTGCACGGGAAAACCTGCTGTCATTAAACCCATTACAAGAGTATGTCAGAGTGCCTTGGAAACTCCTGTAATTTTAAAACGTGTTTTCCAATTGCCCAACACCACCATTTTTCCCAGAGACCAAAAAAAGCCGCAGCAGAGGTCCAGCTATGCCCTTGTGCAGCCCCACACCACATACCAGCAGGAGGATTCTGCAGGAGCTGTTTGACTTGTGCTTGGGAAAGCTCTGTTCTGGCCATGGAGAAGCTGACCCCCAGCTGCTGTAGGGATGACTTGATGTTGGGTTGTTCAAAGTGCGCATAGAGGGTCGTTGCAGGTACTCTCCTTGAGGTGCCATTGGGTGAGCGTTCAACAATGTAAATTATCACTTCTGTCCTGAGCCAGACAACATGTATACTGTCAGAAAGAGGTCAGCAGTATACAGAAACTAACACAACAAAGAACAACTCTAAATCAAAGTTACCTCTTCTCCCAGCCAACAGTTAACTTCTGTGAGGTAACTGACATACAAAATACCAGTAAACACAGGGTTTAACACAGCAAGGCAGAAAGAGAAAACCTGACAATACTCTACAGAAATACATTCTCCCCCCCAGCCCCCTTTTTAACAACCATGTTATATGGTGATACTACTATTACATTAAGAATAACCTAAAACCTTTGGTCTTTGAAACAGAATGAACAGTGGGAAAGTAAAAAGCAGAAATGTTGGTGTGCTGAATGAAGTACTTCAGGCAGAGTAGCCTGAGGCCCCCAAACAACTTCAAGCAGACAGCTCTCTGACATAACACATGCAGAATGAGACCACTCTGCTAGCCTTGGAACAGCTTTCCCACTAAAACAAACATCTGTGATGTGGAACACTGCGAAGTCGCTATTACAATACACCCCAATGCCATTCCATCTTACGCATGACCAAGTGAAAAATACTTCACAGCTCTTAAAATACAAAGTATTTATCTTGTCCTCATGGTTAGCATCCTTATCTCCAACTTTTGCTGCTGAGCAGGATCTGGAGAAGTCTACCTTATCTGAGGTCCTCAGCTTTGAACTCCAGCAAAAGCAAGTAACATACACAGGAAAGATACTAGTCTTAAAACCTTAAGGAAAAAGCAACACCAAGGAATGAGACGCACAAAACTAACTTGGGATAAACAGATCTAAAAATCAAGGAGAAAGAGAGCCAAAATAGACCAAGCACACCCCTTTACAACAAGTAATACTGGACAGAAAGGCAAAACTGCATCAAGGTCACGTACTGGTCATCCGGCATAGTTTTAACACCTTCTACGTTGACAGTGAGTGTCTGGTTTCCCCCCAGAATTTTGTGTAGTGATTCTACAAGCTGCTGCTGCTGGCTTCGAATATCTGCTTCTTTCCTGTTAAAGACCAAGACCACAAGGCCATCTTCATCTTTGTTGTTGGGCATTAAACTGTAACCCACAGCCTGCAAATGAACAAACAAAAACTGGGGATGTATTACTTAGCAAAAACATAGCTACGTGGCATGAAGGGGAAGGGCTAAAGCCCTTCATTTGTAGAGCAACTGGTTGAAAATTTAAGTTATTACATATTCAGCAATGCAGAAACATAAAATCTATTCACCTTAAATGTCTCTCACAAGGCCACCAGCTTTCGACACAGTCCAAATATTTACAAAAATTATCCAGTTTCATTTAAAAAAAAAAAAAAAAAAAGGCAGCTATGGACTGAGAGAGGCCAACTTAACAGGGTATTTATCTTGCTTCAGAGCTGACACCAACCAGGAACATGGTACAAATCTACACGTTTTCCAAGTTGCAAAACGAACCACGAGGACCAGGCTTCAATATAGAACAATCACTAGAGGTCCAGAATAGTTTACAGTATTACCTTTCCAGATGCTTGAATGAAAACCAGTTACTGACATAGCCAAACTGAAAAATAAGCCACCTATAAATCTTTATGGATTTCTCAGCATTTTCCTCCTGTAGATCTAAGACAGTTTGCTTGGCAGTACAAGTCAAAACATGGACACGGTATATTTCTACTAGATAAGACATGCATCAAGTAAGAATTTGGGACAGTCAATTTTCTTTGTGTAAGCAAGTGTCAAGTTTTGTTTGTACAACTGCTTATAAAGTTTAATGTTACCTTTATCCTTGCTGCGATAAAGCTGTGGTAAGGTTAAATATTTAATTCAACATCATAATCTAATACAGGAATGCTTTCTGCCATCAATTCTAAGTAACATCATGCTTTCCCTGTTTCAAAAATCCCCTATCAACTCCAGTGTGAACTCCATGTGACTTGTGTAAGATCTAAACTGTTAAATCATTATAAGCAGAGCTCTTATTTCCATCTCATCTTGCCCATAAACTGTCATTGTCTCATTGTCACAGGTGACATGTTCAGCAGTGAGTGCTTTTTAAGGCCCTGACACTGTGTCTGAATGGGTGACTTGTGCCTTTTCCCTTGTGTAAATTCAGCTGAAGAGAGAAATGAGTTGGGGATGTGCCCAAGAGCCTGGGCTTTGTCAGTCGAGAGTAATTCCCCACCACCATGAGTCAGCCTTCTTCGGCTGGGCCATCCTGTGGTGGAGCACAACAACGACAGCTAAGCAAGAATTTGGGTTTAAGCACATGCCTTTCACTTTCATGGCTGTGAAGGAGGCCCACTCCATGTACTTGTCAGTACATGGAAGATTAAATCTCATTATGTGCGAAGTAGTACCAAGGCCACAGAAACATTTGTATTTATTTAATACATCTTTCACAATTTCTTCACGCAATTAAGTATTTTCAAACTGTAACAGATTATTTACTTTGTTGTGGTCCTTTAAATGAAGGCTAGTATCACATGCCTTAGAAGCACACTTTTGCTGGTGAAGACCTGCATGCTTCTCATTTGTTCTAGAGCTGGAATTGGGTACAAGTGGATTCCTTGAACACCTGTGAAACCCTTTGGGCAATGCTTCATTCTTATTAGATGTCTGATGCTTACAGAGGCAATACACCAAACTAGCTTATGACACTCTGCTCCGATACCCATGCTACCAACTTCTCCAACATTTTCCTTAGGCATCTGCCACTGCTGGCATTCATGGAACTTTTCAGTATGTAACTTAAGGCACGCGGATTCATAATGGTATTAATAACACTCAAGTCACAGGGACAAAAGTAAGTCTAGTATGTGGCACTGTCTAACCTGAAAGGAAAACTTCTCCTTCTAGTAAATGAAACTCTAAGATAACAAATTTTGCATCACACAACTGATACTTCGCAATTTTTCAAAGACCAGAAAGCTAAAAATCCATTCCAGGCCACAACTTACAGGAAAGCAAGATTTCAGGAGCATTATCAACAAAATATTCAAGGTAACACCTAAAAAGATAATACAACAGAAGCCAAATATTTGTTAGGCAGGCACTCAGTTGCTGTAAAGCTTTTATAAAATTGTCATGATGTGCATAATCAAAACTAGTTTTAATTATTAACTTACATTCAGGTTAGAAAGTTTGTGCTTCAAAGAACTGGCTTGGGAAAGGAGGGTATCACCATCCCTGACCCCAATCCATTTACAAGCTTGAAGCTTAGCAAGAAAGTCATCTTTTGTTGAGATGAGAAGCAGGACCTGGAATAGCTGACAATATCACGTAGGGCATGGAGCGAGCTTTAGCACTGGCAAGTATAAAGGCAGAAGAAATCTGAAGGCTGGTGTACTTAAAATGGTATGTACAGGCTAGGGTCACAGATCGATTTTCTAATGTAAACAAAGCAAAGAAAGACCCTGAAGATCTTATTCCGATGTTAACAGTTTCTTTTGGATGTGAAAGTTATTTTAACTAGTTTCTGCAATACCTTAACCTAAACAAATACCTACTGAAATTAATTTCTAGAGATCTGCTGCAACTACACACACACTAATCTGAATGCTATCACATGAAAATGTCACTTTCATGATCCACATATGCACCTCTTACCTAGTACTGTAACAATGCCCAGATTTCCAGCATCTATACATCTTCAACCCTTTTCATTAGCATGCATCAGAACTGTGTACATCACCTGGAAAAATACTCTTTCAGAATACTCTTAACAGAAATTATATCTGATGTAACGTTCACCCGATCCTCTACCACACAGCAAGTAGTGCAACTGCTTCAGAACTGTTCATGGGCAGGTGAACAATTCATACCTTAAACCTGCAGAAGGGGTTTTCCTGTGTGAACTCCACCGGAGCGATGTTATTGTTGAAGTACCCTTTCCCTGTACCCCAGAAGGCCTGCAGCTGGTTCCATTTTGCTAAAATAGCATCTCTCTCATCTCCTAAGAGTGTTGGCGCTGAGAGGGCACTTGCTGTGTTGATGAGCTGGTTTGACTGGGCAGGGGTCTGAGCAGGCTGGCTGAACAACCCGCTTCCTAACGCTGTGTAGGACGAAGGAAAACAAATCAACTCCTTCACCAACCAAGACAGACTCATTTGTTAACACATACCATCTGTGTATCATTGGTATCACTTCATGTTTTAAGAAGCAAAATAAATGCACAGAATAAATAATCAAAATTGGATAATATTTTTAAAAGTGTCTTTTTATAGTCAATCTTCATCAGCAACAGAAGTACCTGAACCCTGAGTTAGAAGATTATAGTTTCTCTTTAAATAAGACATTTATATCAACACATGACATCATGTGGCACCTTCAAGACCTCAATCTGAAGGACAGATTTGTTGTTATAAATTCGGTGCACCCAGCCTGCAGCTGGTTGTGATCCAAGTCACATTTAAACTAAACTCAACCCCACTTCCTCACCTTTCTAGTAATGCTATGACTGTGAGCATCAGTTCTGTAATTGATGCTAATCAATTGATCCTAACCACCACCAAACGAAAGGGGGATTTGCTGTTGGAACCTGAAGGGTGAAACTCAAACACTTGTTTGAGCTCTTGTTTAAGAAAAAAGCAAGGGCTACAATCATGGCATTTCAAAAGCCAAGTTTCTGAGAAGCACCCATCAATTAGAAGATAAGTGTAACAGCCTCCTTTTATAACACACTTCCATCCAACTACTTGCATGCCTGCTGCAGCCTTATGCTTTTGTTGCCAGGGAAGGGGCAAATCAAGAGAAGGCTGTACTTACTGGTCTGTTGCTGCTGGGTGCCAAAGCTTCCAAAGCCCAGCCCAGTTCCCAACCCACTGCCTAAGCCAGTTCCAGTGCCCGTGCCAAAACTAGTACCAAATCCAAAGCCTTTGTTCTGGGTAGCACCAAAGAGTCCTGGGGAAATAAGCAAATAATTATTGAGAAGAAGATACCTGCTCAATCCAAAACATTACTGTGAAGGGCTGATGCCCCATGGTTCATTCTAAAGCAAATCCTTTTGGACTTGTACTATCTTACCACTGGTGCCTGTATTGGTAGGAGCAGAAAAACTAAATGTTGGTCCCGCAGTGGTGGTAGTTGTCCCAAATCCTCCAAAAGCACCTAACAAACAAAGATCGCAAGTAAGGTAGGGCACATTGTGAGCAACAGCTCTGCATAACATGACAAAAAATTGCAGGCACCAAGGGGTGTTATGAGAAGAGATGCTGACAGACAATGTGTTATGTTACAAGCATGTAGTTCACATAGATCATGGGTATCAAGTTTATAGGGGAGAAAACATGAACCAGATAGCCAACACATCAATGGTGTGCCACAGAAGCAAGTAAAAAAGCAGCAGTGAGCTACCATCCTGTTCCTTTACCAGCAGGATGTGCTTTTCTTAATGACAGACACAACTCGCAATAGTATTACTTAGATTCCTTCTGAGGAATACTTCAAATGGTCAGTGTGGTTGCTAAGTGTTTAATAAACAATCTGATGTGTGTGAGCTTTTTAAACATTCCTAACCTCTTCAGAGCAAAACCAGAAACACATCAAGTAAAGACTGAGGCTAGGGTGCACACAATCGCTGTGTGCATATAGGAATGCTGTCACAGCAACAATTTCTTTCTACGCACAGTTAAAATTCTCCAAGGTCTTTCTTTTTAAGTCTAGTTTCCCTACCATCCTCCCTGTTAAATCTCATTTTGCAGTTCAACCTGTATCAGAGGAAGACAGACACAAAAGAAATCAGCCTTCCACAGATTTTCATGAAAACCAGTCAATGGCTAACAGAAGGAGTGAGGGCCTGAGCTCCACTGTGCCAGAGAAAGCCCTAAGAAAGCACCTTCTTCCGATCTGCCCCCTCAGAGGATGTGCCCCACTACAGGGTGTCTGTGCCAGGAGAGGTGGATGGCCTCCTAGCACATGAGGCTGCATGGGTGCTGGGTGCCACCACACCACCTCTTTGCTACTGTGGTGCCAATGCACTGTGCAGCCTGTGGACTTCTGACTAGCCCCAGAACACCAAGTTCTCTCCATTTCTAGCTGGTTTTACATAAATTCAAATGAAGGAAAACAGTCCGCGAAGAAGGATTTGTCAGAAAGATGCTGCCACTGCTTATTCACACGTCAACAACAAATAAAAAGTCTCTTAGACCTACGACGCTTGCCACCTCTTGTATACATAAAAAAAAAAAAAACAAAACCAAAAACTTAGACCAAAGCTGACATGCAATCACATTTTATTTTCATTCAGGAAACATCTTAATGCGAACGGAGAGAAGAAGTTGTTCCCTGTGACGTTCGAGCTACCAACGAGTGAGAAACCCTGGCAGCAGTGCCATCAGATAACACAATTTTTTAGGTAGTTTTGTACTCACAGCAAATTTAGTTATCCTTTCCAGAAAAGGGATCTAGGCACTCTGGAATGAATGTAATTCCTCAGCTAGCAGCAGCAACAAGACCCCATGGGCTACTTCTACATGACTAAAAGCATTAGAAATCCGTACAGTTGGGCATTTTTACATGAAATGGAAAAGATTTAACTTGAAATGGTATCACCCGATCCTTAGAACTGGTGGCTCTACATGGGCTATGAACAGCTCTTACAGTCAGCACCCAGCACACACAACATGCAGAGGATCTCTTAACAAGAGCCTGGGGTGGGTGCCATTTCAGAACAGCCTTTACAAAAGAGAGGTCACAGCAAGGGCTATTCATTTTGTGCTGATCGTATACAATTTCTTCCTCCACAGAAACTGTGTGGTGCATTCATGACAGCCGAAGGAGGGCCAATGAGGAGACACAGGGGGAAGATGGAAAACATGACTGCAGTAGTCCAAGAATCTCATGTCAGGAAACGTGGAGTTAGGGACCAGCTCTGCAATGGCTCATGATTGTCTGGCTCTGAACAGAGAACTGATGCTGTTTTGCTAGGTAATCGATGCTCATTTTTAGGCTGGGTCACACTGATAGGTTACCACAATTAATTTCCATTTCAGAGACTGAGTATTTGGTACATTAATATTTTTCCTCAGCAGCTGTTTCTTCAGAATTTAATAGTCAAAACCTCTACAAGCCTGCAGCTTTCAAACCCATTCCACTTTCAAAGCTTTTATCTCCAGCCTTCACTGGATACGAAGAGTAGCACTAAACATGGATTCTCAGTTTAGAATGCAATTCTTGGACCCCTGCTATTAACATTTATAACAGAACAAGTATTTATGAATTATCTACCTGCACTTGCCAGACTGTTACCAAAATTGAATGGTGGAGTTGAGGTAGTGGAAACACCGAAATTCCCAATATTAAAATTCACTGCAGGATTAGCAGTTAAGCCAAAACCACCAAAATTAAACCCACTGGCAGTGGAGTTTGTAGTTTCAAGCCCACCAAATCCTGACAAGCGGGAAGCAGAAAAAGAGCAAGGTAACATTAGTTCTAAACAAAAGGTAGGGTCAGGAAAGAAAAACTCAAATATTTTTCCATCACCATAGGCAAGACAGGCATAGTTAAAAACAAGAGTAAGATATTAACAGTCATTAAACATTATTTACTGAACACAAGAAGTACAATTAAAAGATTTCTGTTTGACCCACTCTCCCTACTCCACTGCTCTAAGCGTGTTATTTTTCAACTATACTGTATATAAAGCAGGCAACACTTTTCCCATCTTATTACAAAGCTACACATGATAATATCCATGCAATTCAACATTCCTGTTAAGGGCAATATTTAACCACCTAAGACCGCTCAATACAGTTGCACCTGCACTAGCGGCACCAACAGTACCATAAGTATTTCATAAGCTATCAGGAAGACAAGAATAAACTATTTTCATGCTAATACCATACCTACACATGAGCAGCAATGGCAGAATAACCACAAACTACAAGTCCAGCAGCTGAGGCACCACGTGTGCCTCAAATACTCCCGGGCAGAGTTATTCAAGTTGTACTTTCAAACTCTGTCAGCTCCAGTGCTTGACGATAACTTACCTGATGCATCCAGGATTTTCAGCTCTAAGAAAAATGCTAACAGAGCAGCCCCTCAGTTGTCTCCCAGGAGGAGCTGGGAACAGCTTCACACTAGACAGACAATGGCAAGTGTGATCCCACTACTCCCTCTAATATTGGTCTGTGAGCACCATAAACCCTGTAGCAGTGTACAAGCAGTGCAAGATTATCTTTTACTTGAGGATGAGGTCAGAAAGTCTGTGTTTAAATCAGCCAGAGTGAAAGACCACATGGTACAGACCAGGCTAACTACAGTGAAGATGAGCCCTATCCAAAGGACTTGCCCAGAGAGGTTGTGAATGCTTCATCCCTGATGGTGTTCAAGGCCAGGTTGGACAAAGCCTTGGATGGCATGGTCTAGTGCGAGGTGTCCCTGCCCATGGCAGGGGGGTTGGAACTAGATGATCTTACAGTCCTTTTCAAACTTAACTATTCCATGATTCCATGACTTATCCAGAGTGGCTCCTCTGAGTAAGAGCCAACAAAGATTTCACTAAGTTAGAGTAAGGAACGTTTTGGCTTACATTTCACCAAGACTGACAGTCAATTAACAGCAGCAAAACAAAGGAAAAAAAGGCTTTTTTCATCTTACAAATTAAACACTTTTACATTGCTCGAAAATTAATTTTCAAGAGCATCTCAGTCAAACAGGAACACTACTGCAATCAAAAGTGATGATCCGAGTGACCTGGCAGCATTAACCAGGCACCACCGAGTATCAATCACCATGGCACAAGCGCCCTAAGAGCAACTTACACTTCTTTGGGCAGGATGAAGTCCCCGACGTCCCCCGACACGGCCCACTGCTCACGCGGAAAGGAGATAAAAACCGAACGGAACTCGGCCAGTACGGCGGGGACCGTGTTTGATGGAAGGCAGGCGGGGAAAAACAGCGGGGGAGAAAACCGGGGAGAAAAGCGCATCTCACCGGCTCTGCCGCGAAGAGACGAGCAGGAAGGGCTACACCCGGCCCCGCCTAAGCCACGCCGAAAGCAGCTCCCCGCGGCCGTGTCCGCCGCGCTCCGGACAAACCAGGGACCGAGGTCTCCGCCACCGTTGAGGGGCTGCGGATCGCCCCGGGGGGCAGACGACCGGCCGCTCCGGCGCCCCGGCACCGCTGTGGGGCTGCGGATCGGTATCACAGGGGTGCCCGGGCGCCCCGGCACCGATGAGGAGCTGCGGATGGGTATCACAGGGGTGCCCGGGCGCCGCGGAACCGCTGAAGGGTTGCGGATCGGTACCACAAGGGTGCCCGGGAGTCCCGACACCGCTGAGGAGCTCCGCATCGGTATCACAGGGGTGCGCGGGAGTCCCGGCACCGCTGAGGAGCTCCGCATCGGTATCACAGGGGTGCCCGGGAGTCCCGGCACAGCTGAGGGGCTGCGGAGCTGTATGAAAGAGGTATTCCGCCGCCCCGCCATCGCTGAGGGGTTGCGGGTGGGTATAAAGGGGGTATTCGGCCGCCCCGGCGCCGCTGAGGGGCTGCGGATTGCTCCGAGGAGAACACCGCGCACCCGAGCACCGCTGAGGGGGCTGCGGTTCCCACTGTTGGGGGTGGGGGAGTGCACGCGCGGCCCGCGAGCGCCGAGGGGCTGCGGTTGTCACTGGTGGGGGGGCACGCGTCCGCAGGACCGTTGGGGCTCGGCTACCTCGCCGCGCGGAGACAACACCAGCCGCTGGCCCTCAGTCCCTCCCCGGGCCGGGACCCTCCTTGCTCACCGGTGGGGTTGGCAGCCCCAGCGCCCGCCGTCGCCCCGAAGTTGAAGGCCATGAGGTGCTGGTTAGCGGAGCCGCGGTGGGATGCGGGCGGCCCCGGCGGGTGCAACCGTGAAATAAACCCTTCCGCCGCCTTCCGGTCGCTGCTGCCAAGCGCTTCCGGGTTGTACCAGTACGAGCGACGGCGGCGGGCGTGTGTGTGAGTGACGGGAGGGGCAGGCAGGTATCGTGGCGTGCTCCACAGGGGAGCCGTGCCGCTCCTGTCGCTCCAGGCGCGATGGCACTCACCAGTTCCCGACAGGGATTACTGACTCGGGCGCGGCTGCGCCCTCCGCGAAATATCCCCCCACGACAGGCTCTTTCCAGCAAGTTGGGGCTGTTCAGGCTGAAAAAGGCTCCGAAGTCACGTTAGAGCAGCTTCCAGTGCCTGAAGGGGCTGATAAGAAATCTGGAGAGGGGCTTCTGACAAGGGCCTGTAGGGACAGGACAAGGGGGAATGGCTTTACACTGACAGAGGGGAATTTAGATTAGACCTTAGGAAGTTCTTCCCTGTGAGGGTGGTGAGGCCCTGGCACAGGTTGCCCAGAGAAGCTGTGGCTGCCCCATCCCTGGCAGTGTTCAAGGCCAGGCTGGATGGGGCTTGGAGCAACCTGGTCTGGTGGAAGGTGTCCCTGCCTGTGGCAGGGGCTTGAAACTGGATGAGCTTCAAGGTCCCTTCCAACACAAACCATTCTATGATTCCATGGATAGCACAAAAGAGGTAGTTGTAACTCTCAACACCACATCTGGCATCCAGAACATGCAAGAACAGTATGTGGGTAAAAGCAGAGAGTTCCTCAGGAGTTTCACAGCATTGTTTTACCATTCACACAGCAACGCTTCGGGGGTGTGTGGAGATGTGACAGTTTCAGCCTGCTGAATCTCCAGCACAACTCCCTTGACAAGATCACTGCAGGAAGTCGCGAGAAGCAATTTTGTTCCCCAGAGCCAGAGGCAGGTGAGTGTCTGACCAGAGTCCTGTTCCTTGGCTGAGGTTCAAGATACCAGCTCTGGCCTCTGCCGTGGCAAACACTCTGAAGAGGCAAAGCTGCAAATGCCAGTACTATGAGGAGCCCACACTGTGCCTGGTGCTTTTACCTAATACAAATCATAAATAACTGCAGTCACTCAAACTTCCTGGGTGGAACTGGCTCCAGATGAATGAAACTGTTGAAAACATCACCATCTTGGGGAAAAAAAAAAACAACCACAAAACCAAGACAAAGCAAAACCCAATGCCTCTATTTAGAAGACAATAATACATTTTTAAAATACGTTTCACTCCATAGGTCTAATGGAAATACTCCTCCACAAGAATATTCTTTTAATCAGGGGAAAAATACCTTTGTGATTTTTTAAAACAAGTTTCTGCTTGACAAGTAAAATAAGTGTTATGACTTCTCAAAGCCCTACACCTACCTTAACATGGAGATGTGCCTTTATCCTCAGCAGTCAACTTAACTGCCAAGTCTGCATTCACATTAAACCGGCTGACAACCATGACACCAATACCAGTGGAACAAGAACACAATTTTTGAACTCTCCGCCATCAAGAACAATGTTATGCTGTGGTGTGGTTTGAAAAAAACCCAGACCTTAAGGAGAAACGCATCGTAATATGCAGTGGGGTCCTGTTCCGAGTTACAATAGTGAAGAGGTCTATACAGCATCACATCTCAAATCATCAGCCTCCTTTTACCTGGGAACTTGAGATGGTGAACAAGGTTTCACTCAGTATTTTGGATTAGTTGTACAAATACATTTGTGAAAGGACTGATGACATGAATAACACAGTCAGTGCATACTGGTAGTAAGTAGCACACAACACTTGACAGAAAAGACAAGCCCAGGCCTACAGCCCAATTGTCCGTTGTTCCAAGGCACACAGGAGCCTGGTGTGTTCCGAGAAGGGCCTTTGCAGCCCATGCTCCCAAGGCCATTTGCAAATGTCCCTTGTCCTGTTTCTGTATTGATTCAGGCCATTTTATTTTCAGTGATACAGTGGTTATGATCATCTATGGCTGTCAGTGCAGGTACAAAGAGAGTGCGGGGTTGGAAAAAGCAGGATCTCAAGCAGTTTTAAAATGTAATTGTAACTTAGCTGGTAAGAAAAGTCTCCTCCCTTCAAGACAGTGCAGCTTCTCTTTCATCTCTATACCACAGAAAGTTACACCTGACACAATCGTTTCTCTGCAGTAGAGAATGCTGGGTAGTGGTAGTTTGTATTAAGTCAGCTCTAATAGTTTATTCTCCAAGCTCATGTGTTAAAGGAAACCTACTAAGATGTCCTGATGAGCGGCGACCTTTCATCTTCAGTACTCTGAAAGGAAAAAAATCACAACACGGCAAGTCAGATGTGGCACATCAGAGGGCTTCCATGACAGGGAAGCTGCATGGCTGAGACTCCAAACAAGAAAGGAAAAAGCTCTTGGCTCCTACTCCTAAGTACAATTTCCTGTAAGAGAACCAGCAGTGCACTATAAAAGTTACAGAGGGTGGGTGGCAGCTTGGGCAGGGACCTCAGGCTCACAGCAGCACCTTACAGATGATAGAAGGCCATAACTGCCGTGCATGGAGGGGATCACAAAGAGAGCATTAACTAGCTGAATTACTTCTGTTTGCAAGAAAAGCAACAAAGGCAATGTAGAGAAAACATGGAATTTAGGTGTCCCATTGTGATTTTAATCCCTGTACAATGTTCAGGAATATCCAAGAGAGATGATGTGAAGCTATACCTGTAGGGTTGGGCAGGAATGCCTGGGACAGGGGCCTCAGGCAATGGGACAGTTTTGACTCTCTAGTTGAGCCAGCCAGTAGCAGGCAAGCTCAAAAGCTCAACGGCAAAAGTCTCTCTTGTAAAGGAACCTGAAGAACCACTTTTGGTTCATGAGAGAATCAAGAATGAAGCCAAGAGAGCCAAAGATCAGCTTCTCAAAGCCACCACTTGAGGTTAGGAGGCTGGAGACCTTGCTGCCAAAGTGCCACCACTGCTGCCACTACCATCACGCTCCCAAGTCCCACTGGACTAAGACAAAGCACATGAACAGGGTGGCTGGGTGCTCTGGAGATAGGTGTGAGGGTGCTTTCTCACACTGTTAAAAAGTAGTATTTAGGAAACACCATACAAGCAAGATCACGATAAGACAACAGCAACTACAAGGACAAAACAGCCTACTAGAGTACCCAATCTATTTCTCTAACCGGAGGCTCTGTAGTTTGTCTTGTCTGAACTTTACTGCCTTGCCTATAAGGGTGAAATTTTGGCATCAGCTTTCAGCATGACTAGCAACCTTAATGCCAGCACATCACTTTATGATAGGACTTTTCATAAATAGACCTAGAAATCAGTACTGTCTGGAGAAAACTTTCTGCATGCTGCTGTCTGTAAAATTCACCCATTCCTTGGTCACAGATTTGCGTTATGATTCTGAAAATTGTTTCTGAGAACATTGTCAGATTGTGTTCCGACAGTGTTCTTAAATACAGTGGACTTCTTGCATCTTATCCCAGGGTCCTCTAGGCAGGCTGATTCTTTCATTGCTGTTGGAAAGGGAACTGGGCACAGGACACATGACCTGCCTTACCACATTCCTCATATTAGCTCCATTCCTTTGCTTTGGCGATTTATTCTGAGTCTATTAGAACTTCCCTTCCCTAGAAAGGTCATGTTAAACAAAAACAACATATAAAAATGTTTGTGTGCACAAAGACACTGAGCAGGTAAAAAGCAACAGAAAGAAAATCAAATTCAGGCAGATATACAGTAGCCAAGGCCAAATTCAAATGCTACTGACCTCTTCACTTATTCCTCGGGACCTGCACGCCAGCACAATAAAAACTATCCCAAAAACGATTCCTAGAGCCATGATTACGAATGGGATTCCAATTACAACACTGGCTTCCAGCAGGACGTGCTTGAGTTTGCTGGCAGATGCTTCATCAATCAGAACACTCTGGAAGAGAGAGATGTGAGGAGGTAAAAAAAAGATCAATTTCTGTTCTTCCTTTGTATGAGACTGCTTTACTTAGTCTGTATTTCAAAAGAAAGTAGATTTCTAACTCAGTTTAGGCATGGAACAATACAGGCCTGCAATAACGGCATTGAAACTGGTCCCCTAGAGTCCTCCCCGAATCCAGTTAATTCAGTGATCCAGCTAAAGCACAGGAATATTCAAAACAGACGGTGCAAAAAAGAATGTGGTCTTATGAACTCCCACCTCCTCATCTGAGCATCCCTTTTCCTCATGGGCCTTTGACCCTTTCAGAGACCTTTGAAATTAAAAAGACTGTTTGTGAGTGTTTTGCAGGGCTGAACTTGATGCTATGGTCAACAAGCAGCAGAAGATGTTAGTTAAGAAACAGCAACAGCTTCTTACCTATCACTGTATAAAAGTGATCAACACCATTTTCTTTTCTGGTTAGCTCAAAAACAGTGTTTTTGCCAGCATACACATAGCACAACGCTGCAATGAAACAACAAAAATACTTACCTCATTTATATACATCACTGGAAAAATCAGCGTTCGGATGTTGCCCGTTTCACTGTGTGAGAAAAAGCAACAATAAAAAAATACTGTTTCACAACTTTTCAACTTGGAGGTTCTGAAGACAGATTATAATTGAACAACGAATGAGGAAACTGTCCCTAAAAAACCTCTGGGCTGTTCCTTTTTGTGGTTGATTTTCACCTCCCCCCTGGAGTAGAACAATCTCAGTCTCCAAGATGGATAGAGAATTCTGTTTTGGGAGCAATGGCATATTTAGGGGCTTGGTTGGGAGGAAAAGAGAAGGATCCATAAGAGGCCCATTAATCACCAACTGAATGGCAGATTTGTGCTGGTCAGCAGGAGTGCAAAGCTAAGCTGATGTTGAAGGTTATTTATATTTGCAAAACACAGAAACTATTCTCCAAGGAACATGCTCACAGCAACAATCCCCCATCCCCCCCAACATTTGGCACACAGAAAATAACAGCTTATGCATCAGTTGTGTTAATGTAACAGTTCCTAGACACTAGAAAATGAGGTGGTGCTGGTCTGAAGAAACATCACTGACTCTCCGAGGAGTATCAGGCAGGTAAAATACTTCTGTTTTATACAATATGTAGCAAAGCTGTGCCAATAAACACCAGCTCAGAGGATTAGTAGAAAGAATAGCTACCACACAGCCTTAGTGGCAAGTAAATCAGTATGTCAGAAAGACACAAGATGCAAGAACAGTATTTCTGCACAACTGAGCTGCAATTTGGGGATGTGCCACTCAAACTGGAACACCCAGAAAACCAGGCAGAATCCACCTGCGACAAAGAAGACATGGGGCATTTTACCCACACATAACTTGGGATTGTACCCTGTTCCTGTTTGTAGGATTGTACTGACTGCCAAAATTTCAGTACAAAGATTTCTCTTTACCATATCAACGCAGTCACAAGCAAGATCCTCTACCTGATCAAACGAGCCCTCTCTTGCCTGCTGTTGTGAGACATAGCACTTGGTCTGTGTTTTGTGCTTGCTGGGGAAAGGCAGGGGCAGGCCTCATGCCTTTTCACTTGGTTTTCATGTGACCACTGCTGAGAAACGATAGTAACTGCAGTATTTATCTCCTGCAAGCTGTGAAGAGTAGAATGGCATGTCCTCACTGCAATGTTTGAGCTGCACTCCACGGTGGCAGAAGCTCTCTGTGAGCAAACAAGCCAGTGTGATATATGACTGATGCACCACAAGCACCATGTGCAACTTGTCCATAACATCTTGCTTTTCTTGAATACTGCTTTTACTCTGCAGATGGAACTGCAAAATCTACTTGATCTTTGAGAGGATACTGCCACTTACAACTGAGATTTGACTGGATTTCTCTCTCTACCACTTGCTGTCTCCAACCAATATTCTATTTGAACACTGCAGACAAATTAATTTTGAGTATCAAATCAGATGCAGTATATCCACCTAGCAGCAGAGAACACTTACAAAAATTCAGGTAATTTTCTGATGTGAACATTGATCTGCATCCTCTTTGCTGCTTTCAGGACGAGCCCTGTCAACTGGGGAATAAAACAAATCAGAGTATCAAAAACTAATAAAAGTGTACGGACACAGGGATAATGAGCATGAAACACAACACAGTAAGGGCTGCAGTGGGATGCACAGGAATATTTTCCTCATTCAAGCAGCAAAATTTACTCTGGAGAGTGGGTGGGAGGGGGAAGGTACCATTTTGTGGCAGTTACCAAAAAGCTGGGTAAGTGGGAGCAGGGTCACGGGAAGAACCTGGCACCAAACCAGATACCAAGCAGCAGCTGCACTAGTAGTCCAATCATTTTCTCATAGTTCCTTAAGTTCTTCCTGCTTTGCCCTCCTGATTCTCTCCCCCATCCTGCTTGGGAGCGAGTGAGTGAGCAGCTGTGTGGTGCTTAGCTGGGGCTAAACCACAAGTGTAAAAAAAATGGTTTAGTGTGGGGTGTCCCTGCCCATGGCAGGGGGGTTGGAACTAGGTGATCTTAAGGTCCTTTCCAACCCTAACTATTCTATGATTCTATGATTCCAAGCTCCTTTTATTTCTGACATTTCATGCTGAAAATGCCAACAACTCTTTAAACACCCATAAAAGATGTAATCACTACGCTTCTGTATCTCTTCTCTCATGACTCCATGCTATCTAAATTCAGTCCAAAATCCACAGAATATTGATTTCCTCTCTTGGTCCACATACCCAATTTCTTCAGCTTGGGCAAAACACAGTCAAGATAATATTCAGACGTTTGAGATGTCAGGGTGAACCGGAAAAGTAGCCTCACCTGTTTCTAAGAAATATTTTTACCCCTTCATCTCATCATTACCAGTCTAATGGCATCTCTAATTGCACAACACAATGGGAAATGTATTTTAATTCTTGCTATCCAGCAAAGTTTGCTGTATACAAGCAAATCCAAGTAGACCAGTTCCATATAAACTAGTACACCTTCCTTGAGGTCAACAGAACAATGTTGATAGACACCACCCAAGAAGGTGACCTAAACTCATGTGCTTGGATTCCCTTTTAAAAAGGCTGCACTTACAGGATTGATGTCCAGAAATGTCTCGTGGTACTCTTTTTTTGGGTGCATGCCCTCTATGTCTTCTACAAACTTTGGATCTGCTTGGTAAAAATGTGGAGCTGATAGAAATATTGGAGCTCCTAGAATGTGAAAACATAAAAAGTCACCACCTAAACAAGACAGAGCAGGATTCAAGGAAGTCTGCGAGAACCTCAAAACTCATCACTGTGCCATTTAAACTGAAAGAAAAAGTCCATTCTGGAGCTAAAGAATCAACACTCTTGAATCCGTGTCTTCAGAACAAGCCAATTCTTCCCTTGTGCAGAACCAGCACAGCTTCATGTCTCATGTCTGGTACCTCCTTTTGATTCCTTGATTTAAATCATTGCTGGAGCAGACAGGATCTGACAAGAACGTCCCCTCAGATTGCTGCTGCATTTTACAACCAAATGATCACTTGCTGGTGGCAGATCTCACTGAGCACAATTGTAACCCTACAGGCCTCACCAAAGTGTCTTCATATATGTCAGGCAGAAAGAAGCATGCTCCCCACTGACATTCTTCCAGTCTGCTTCCACGCCCTGGTAACATACCTTGCTTACAGACACTGACATTGAGGACACCAGTGCCAGGACAGTTTCCTGGTGGCACGCAGAATCCAGCATTGCCTGGGTTAACCGTCGTGTTAGCAAATACCATAGCAGAGGGCACAAAGCGGTAGGTTGGGATGCCTGCAACAGTTCCCGAGCTGTCATACACCAGGTACAAAGATCTGCAAGGAAGAAAAGCCAGACCCCAATTTGTTAAGTCTTGAGCACTTGTCTGTGTATCTACTTAAGTCTGCAGTAATCTACAGCCTTCATTTAAGCCCATTCCAAATATCTTAAGTATTAAATTTATTATGCTTCTGATCAGCAAATGCGCATTCCATCACTCTGCTGCTGCACAGAATAGATAATCCTGTGCCAGCTGTGCTGCTCCAGGGACACTAATGCCTGCTTCCAGCATCTCAGGGTCTTACTGTAGTCCCCATGTTGCTATTGCCTCTCGTGTGAGACAGGAATTGTATGTGTTACCGAGAGGGACAAGGAAAGGAATACAGAACAAGTTGGCAAGTCCTGAATTCAGCGTAACATACATCTGTATTGATTTAAATAGGGAATTTCAGCTCAGTTTGGGTGTTCACAGACAGGGAAATGGACAAGGGAGGAGACAAGGTGGAACATAAGGAAGGAAACACTAAGATTTTCTGCATCTTGTTGCATTTCAAACAGCATTATGTCAAGTCATGAATGTCTAAAGAGGACAATCCAGGTTCTCTAAAAAAGCAGGGCACAGAGGAAGACTTTGGAGGAAAGAAGCTTTGGGCAAAGTTGATGTAAATCCTTCCATTCCTCTCATGACTAGGCTTGCAAGGCAATCCAGTCTCTTTCCAGTCATCTTCCAGATTTTCACTTCATGTTGAAATAGCACTTCCTTCACTTGATGCAGATTGGGGTTTCTTTAGTGTAAGTCTCTTGTCCTTCATACCATGAATGAGTGCAGAATACTCACAGTGTTAAAAAAAATCATAGGAGGAAAAGCACCAGCCTAACATGAAATGCCAAGAGGAATGGATGTAATTGCTCTGCTTTGAAGTCTGAGTAACATTTTCTTCTCATTACCTGCAGAAATCAGATGAAAAGATATAAATGTTCTCATCTTTACTAATCAGTGGGTGAAAGGATGTCCCATCTGTCCCATTGATCATGTTACATGTCTCTGTTGTCCACCAGCTCAATGACCTGAAGAAAACCAAAAAAAGATAGTAAGGGTTAGAATATCTTTGAGCAGTGGCTGTGCTTTAGGAAGTTCATCTTTGGCTTCTTGGTAACACACACTGCCCACTGAAGAGGTGCTGGATACCCAGGCACAAGCCGCCTCAGCCTTGGCTCTGGGTACAGAGCAGTAAGGAAGTGTGGTGTCTGGGAACACTGGCTGTGTAGATGTGGGAATACTGTCCCGACAGGTGGCTGGGATGGGTGTCCTACAGGAGGGAAGGGAGTGCCAAGAGGCAGTCAGGGGTTCAGAGATGAGTAGTTCCAGCAGTCTGCTTACTAAAGGCTGGGATGTCTTCCCTTCAGCGTTATATGACACATACCAAAATACTGGGGGGCTGGCCTGAAGCTGCTAAGAGCTATAAAAGACCCCTTTTTTGGAGAACAATGCTTATCTTCATCCAAAATGTGAAAAGGGACAGATTTTGTCAGAGACCACACTGAAAAACTTACTCTTTTCCTTTCCATTCCACAATCCTTGAGAAGTTAAGGTAGTTGATTTCCCCACTTAGGAAAACATATTCTCCATCATCGGTTCCGTTCATCTGCAAACAGATACATGAGTTTTTAATCACTCTGCTCATTTTGTAACACCCAGCTTGTAACTGAAATGAGGTGTCAGGAGTTTAAGCTGTCATCACTTCAAATCCACCTCAGGAGTGATGGACTCCCTGTGAGATAAGTGCAATTCATTAAATTCCACCTTGATTATCAGTGAGGTGGAAGGATTGGGCTAGATTCTTACCCCTCCCAAGTAAAGGAAATGAATAAAAGGCTAATCTAATGTTACCTTTGAAATTTGCCACAGAAAAAAACAGCCCTTAGCAAAAAAAAATAAACCCACAGAAAATAACCTGAGCACTGCAGATGATTTCCAAGAAACAAGTAGTCTCCAAAGCCCATGGATGTGCAACCAGAAACATCGTGGAAGTCAGTAACAGCTCCAGCACGGAAATAACATGTGATTGCAATCAATGACTAAGGAAATAGGTCAGGAAATGTTCTAGTAGTTTGCACAAGTGGCCCTGCAAAGCCCATGTTATTCAAGAGAGCACAGGCAATAGAGGAGTGATTTGTCCTTGGGAAGCTTATCCATACCGGACAAAGAGAAGTCAAATAAAACACCCACAGCTGTGCTATAGCCAGTGCTTAGATCCAGCCAAACTGAAGAGGGAACACCCTTTCACTGTCGCTGCAGCCCATCTCCAGCCTTCCCAACTGGCTGGCTGTGACAGCCCAAACTGTATAGCATCATTCCCACGTAAAGCATCAGAAAGTCTTGCATGCCAGTTACCTTATTAAAGAAACCAAACACTGGATCTATCTCAGGATGCAAAAGATGAATGGTTGACAAGAGCCTGTCTTTGTAGCCCCATAGTAATTCATGGACAGTGTGAACTGTGAACAGGGATTCTTGGTACAGAAGCAGCAGCACCTCTGTGGCAAACTGAAGAGGGGTTGACCTGGTCCACTCCATTGCAGTCTGCCAGGTATCAGAATAAGGGAGAAATGGTCAGATTTCTTGTAGAATAAGTAACACCAACCACATACAAACATAGACACGTTTCAACTGTGGTTTTGGTTTCATTATTTCTGCTCATGGCAAGTAAATGCTGGCTAACAGGTTCTCCAGCTTTTCTCCTACAGGGATGTGCTCTTGCAGGTTACTGTTCAGCCTGACACTGCCACACCAGCTCAGTTCCATATCATTAACTGCCATAGCCTTAAGAATGGATTTTAAGTGATATGTGCAAAACTGCTTTCTAAGCAGCCTGGATTTCACAAGTATTTTACAGCTGAAGACATGCTTTGAATTTCACCCTTAGGAAGTCACAGTTTATGCTTTTAAAAGACAGCCATTTCTCAAAATGCAAACAACACCCAAATTTATTTCCTTTCTAGTTGCCAAGTGATTCACAACATGTCTCTAACAAAGCAAAACCAAAAGAAGGGAATATGCCTTGGGCAAACCAACCTGCAGTTCTCCTCACACTACCTGCTACAGTGGATCACAGTAAAAAATCTGAACAGGAGATAATCCTTACCACCACTCAAATCCTGGGAGGAATTGTAAATACACTGACTGTTTTATTTGTAACTTTTAGTAAGCTGAGTCCTATCTACTCCTTTATGTAGTGCATTTATGTATTCATTCATAAAGTCAGACAAGGCATTTTTGGAAATGCTGAGAGGAAAGTACAAATGAATACATTCTGTAATTTAAGTCAATTAAACTAGTACAGAGAGTAAAGGCTTAGTTGCACAACCAACAAATATTTTAGTACAGTCTAATTTCCTTTGGAAGGTAGGACAGCTTTGGATCTGCTTGTTCTCATACTGTTCCTGTATGAGACCCAAAATGATGGTCTGCTTCTGATCACCCAAATAAGACTTTCTTTGCAGAGTACTTTCACCTTATTCTCCAGTTTCGCTAACACCTGGAAACCCAACAAGCCTGATCTCTGCTCACCCTTGCAGTGTCTGTCAGCTTTCAGCACAAGGGTGAGGCACTACCACTACAGAGATGTATGGTGAAGGAGCAATATAATAAAAAACTGCCACAACAGTCCAACCCAAAACTGAGTGCAGTGTCTGCCCCAGATATAAGCTGCCTCTCTGGTTCTTCAATCACATTTATCCACCACAAAGAGATAGCATGAAGCAACAAGCTGCGAGTTATGAAGTGTGTTAGGATGATTTCCAAGCAGAAATGAAAGGGAACTCACCACTGCAGGAACATTAACTGTTCTAATCAGGTCCACTTCAGGGTCTCCAACTGACTTCTGAGGTTCAAATACATACGTCTTAGGATTCAGAGCAGATACTTTGGTACCATTGTCCAAAAACTGAACGTGCACTCTTGGCCTGTATTCTCTGAAAAACAAAGTGTTTGTTCTCTAATTAAGCGAAACAAGTATGCATAACATTAATTGCAATTAACTTATGGCTATTCTACTGCTTTAAGCACATAAAGGGTGGGAACAGTTCAGTAGGAATGGATTAATTTTTGCTTCTGCTGCTATCAGCAACAGAACTCCCCTTTGTATCGGTGTAAGCTGAATCAGACCTTATAGGGCTATTTCAGAAATGTCACCCCACGTGTTCATTTCAGTTTGTATTTTGCCTCATCTTTAAAAACCTCCAAGGAAAGAGAACAATTTTAACAGTACAGAAGGATTTAGAGGCACTAGATATGAGACTGCCCTTGATGTACAATTTGAAAACTAAACTTTGCTTCAGGCAAAATCCACTCTCAGGCAGAACAAGATGTAGGCTTCATGTCTCATTAGCCTGACCTAAGAACCTACCAGCATCTTACTGCTTGCTTTGAAGTACTTTGCACTAGGACTTCTGGGCTTACATGTAGCATGGGCATATAACAAGCTTCATTTCAGCTTTTCTCCTTTAATTTTCAGACAGGAATTCTGGACACAACAGAAATTCAACTGAATTTTTCCCCTGAACTACTCATGACCTGGGAGGTTATTTCTGTTACTGTCTACACACTCAGACAAGCATCATAAAACTCAGGATTGCTGACAAACAAGTGCAGTTGGCAGGAAACATCAAATGCTACCTGCTGGCATGATAAGGAAGTCACATCTTAATTACCCTGAAACACAGGTCATAACTGTAATTCAATCCATGGCCATTACCATCTTACAAAGAAGCAGCACATAATTCTGCACAACTGGCTGGCTTGGGCTCAAAATGAGCTATATGTGTCCCTTCAGCAAAGGGGAATGGCAGGTTGTCTGCCCATGGCATGAAACCTTTGGTGTACACATGAAGTGAAACGCTCTGCATTTCCCAAGTCTCCATTCACTCAGGAGTTTGTCTTTTTCATTGCCTTGCTTCTGGTGTAGATTTTAAGCCCCAAGGTGTGAAAGTGAATTATTCTGTGAGACCCTGTGATATGACGTTTTTTATTCATTTCAGATATTACATCCTATCCTGGCTGCACTAGATCCATCAACGCAGCTGTATTAATCTGGTTCAGGCTTTCAACTGGAAATGCCTGGGAAACTGTTCCAACCATTTCCCATCTTTCTTACACAAAGAGCAAATCTACCACTCTTCAGCGACTCTACCACCAAGGAACATTTTGGTCTGGCCACACTTCCAGCCTGACTTGGCACAAACCTCTTGTACAGCAACCTACTTTATATCCAGGGCTTGAACTGAGGGGATGGCAATTGACAGTTGTAAGTGCCTTCCCTAAAATAGGCCAGAGTTAACCTGAGAAGCCTCTCCAAGTGTAAAAGGGTAGGAGAGGAAAATAATACTCTCTGATTAGAGATACAAGTAGGAGGATCTCAGATGTTAAAGACAAAAAGCTGTACATGTGTGCAAGAGCAGACAATATTGAAGTGTTCTTTAGGCTTGGGCAGATAAGCAGCTTGTACTTTATTATTTTATATGCGGCAAATTTAACTTCCAATATTTGAAAATACAAGCACTACATTGGTATTTTTGTGGGTTTTTTTGTGAGTTTTTTTGTGTTACAGAATCTAACTGTTGTTCCAAACTATGAATTGCAGGAAGAATATGCAGGAAGAGATTTATTTAGCCTTCCCACCTCCTCTCTGTCACTCAGATTTTTTAACTCTGTCTGTAAACTCTGCCAGTTTACTTCCAGCCTTTCTCCCCAGTACCCTGTTTTCTAAGAGCACTGAACCACATACTTGATGTTTAGGGCATTTTAGGTGTTACGCCACATGCTAAACCTAAATGAGTTTTTAAGGCTTTGCTACACAGGGCCTGTGAGATAAAGTTGGTGTTTATCCTCTGGCTCCAGCATGTGACATCCCTCCTTTCTCCCTCTCCTCCCACATGCCTCCTCTCTTCCTCCACCCATCGCTGCAGTCTGGTACTGGCAGTGACAGCCAGGCAAGGATTAACAAATCTGCTGGAAAAGAGCACTCCATTTCCTAACTTTCCTCTTCCTTCTATCAAACTGAGCAAAGAACAATCAAATCCTGTTTGGACATGTCAAAATCAGGTTAACCAAACAAGCCAGAAGCAACTGAAACACGCAGCCTCCCTCCTTCACACTGCAACAATTTAGGGAGAGTCTGCATCACCCAACTGGCTCACAGCCAGCCTGTGGTGATGCAGGGGAAGGCTCTCCCAGCTAGCCACAAACCAGAAGCTCCGGCTGGGCCTCCCCTTGGGAACAGACCAACCCAGCCAGCTACACCACCAGCCCCGTCCATCCCATCACACTCTCTCATGGGTAAGGTGCAGCTTCACAAGTGGAGCTATGCATAACACCCAGGAGACAGCCAGAACTAAGAAAAGGAGAAAAAATTAAGGTACCTAAGGGGACTGAGTACCAGGCTGCAGAAAAGCATGGGCCTATGTGGTTTCATGTAGCTGTACTACACCTAGAGCTGATCCTATTTATCTTCCTGACAGACAGAATGCATGGCTGGCCAATTATCAGCATTATACTAGAGACCTGAAGAAAAGATTAGGAACTTGAAAGATTATGTCTTTTCTCCAGCCCTGTCAGTTTATCTAAGATGAGGTATTTTGCCATGTAGTTTAACCAGGGCTAAACAAACACAGTACTGAAATAGAGAGGAAATGGGGAAAAAAATTGATGGCAGAGGGTGAAGCAAAGCTGAGGTGTGGGAGGAAAGAAGCAGAAAGGCAAGATATACTGCAGAGGCCAAAGCTACCACAAAGGCTCTCCCTTTTATTCTACAGTATTTTTTTCAAACACTAACAACCAGATTCTGATCTTTTTGCAGCTTAGATAAAGACATCTCCTTCTGGCACTGAGCTGGTGCCCAGACTGGATGAGTGTGTGTGACTAGAAGTGAGTCTGACAATGAGAAATCAACCTTTTGCCATGGTTTTCATATCTCTGTAACTTCAAAGACCATACTACTTCCTCCCACAGCACTACTCCTGGTTTACATTGCTGCATGCAGAGCAGAATGAATCTCTAAAGGAAAACTCATTTGTAAGGTGACTTTAAAACCACTCTACATGCAGCAGATTGTTTTGTGCACAGCCATATCACACAGAAGGAAAGCTCAAGAGGCCAGATAAAGTTCCAACACTGCATGTAGCGGTAGTAATTCTATCAGTCTGTACAAATGGTAGATATGTCTGAATTCAAGTTGGTTTTACAGTGGGGGTTGGCTGCCAAAGATCCTTATAGTACCACTCTCTAACTGGCTTTCTGGCCACATTTTACCAATGCAAATTGTGCAACTTCAGCTGGGAGATAATTTCTGAGTGAACACATGAATCATCCTCTCCCCAGACTCTCAAACCTCACACGACTGTTCTTTCCTCAAATAAGACATGCTACTAGGATGCAAACAAGTTCCTCTGTGTTCAGCAGCTGAGGAACAGCAGCACACAAGCAAAATCTTGCCCAACATCTGACAGAACTCTCTGTCTTAATCCAAAACTAATCTCAGGTACTCCAAATGTCAGTCTAGTTGTGCTGTCTGGGTGGTGTATGATGATGCTCCCTTGAATGTGAGTAATCACACATTAATAGCTAGGTTTTCCTCCTACAACTGGATCCCAAGCACTCTGGATCCCACTTTCTGGCTTCCTCACAGACAAGTTTAGCAAGATGTGAAAACAGTGAAATGATGATCCTACCGGTAGGTGTATGGCCCTATTTCCTCTACAAGAGGAGTATCGCCTTGAAGCACTTCCAAAGGATTTGTCACATTAAAGAAGTAGAACTGCATGTAGACTGGTGGAGGAGGATCCTCCCAGGCTTCAAAGGTTTCCGTGCCATTTTTCAATACTGTTCCCTAAAACAAGAGGAAGACAGATTAGCTGTTAATGACAGATGCTGTAAGATATTTATAGGAAAGAAGGAATTGTATGCCCTTAGAATAAGCACAGGCAATAGAATTTGAGACTCCAATTCTACAATGCTTATAAATACATTTTTGAAGCATCTCACTAAATGTCAACAAGATCAGACACATGCTACAGGCTCATAGGCCAGGGGCATACCTTTTATCGGCTTTGTTGTTCTACTTCTTTCCACAAACACTCCTGCCTGACATTTTTCAGAATGAAGACTTACCAGCTATTACGCAGTGATCCTGTGCCAGCAAAACCCTAACCTAGTATAAGATACCATAAACAGTTACTTTCCTGCAGCAATGAGAGCACATGCAACTCCAGACCCATGGACTCTCAGTCTATTTTGTAACCAATAAAACACGGACCTACAAAAGACAAGCTATAAATGGTTATTTTATGAGAGAAGCACTTAAGTAATGAATCAGTAATTTCTTTACCTACCAGCGTAAACATGTTATAAGGAAAGTCACAACCACAACCTCTAGGTAGCTGCAATATAAGTATATAATATAGGTCTCAACCCCTTGTTTTATTACCATTACATTTTAGTTAAAACTCACCCCCAACTACAAAAGTATCACCACCAAAATCAAGGCTTTTCATATAGTTACAACACTGGTTCTGCCACTATGGTAGTAGTACAGAAATTTGGCTTGCAGAGTGGAATTTTCAGAAATAAGCACAAAGAAAACTACATCTTTGAAAACAGTATCACCTGTAGGCAGAAGGGAAGGGGGGAATAATTCGCAATTAAATGAGTCTCATCAACACGTGCTCTTTTTATTCTTTTGAGAAAACAAGTCAAATACTGTAAATGCAAGCTGAAAAGCAGGCCAGACTGGACAACTGCCATTCCTTGATTACTGTTTATGGAGCCTTCACTCACTTTATCAGCCACAGTTGCCTCAGGACTCATTCTTGGCCTTCCTGTTTAAAGAGCTGTTTTCTCTCCATGTAGTTTTTCATTTTGAAGGACTAGATAAAGAGAAGACTGTTTCAAAGACAAATTTGTTGGCAGGAGCTTGGAATAGCAGCAGTATTGCTGAATGGCAGTGAAAGCCAACCCAGCTGGTAGCACTTCCCAGTTGCAGACTGCTTCCCATGGGGAATTTCAAGCCACGTATTCTGTGCACACCATGAAAAATAACTTATTTTAGGCATGCCTCAGGAGCTTTCAGCATTTCTTTGGAACTACAAGCACCTCATATATACCATTTCCTACACAGCCCAATGCTTTTGATCCTGTGTTCTTGTGATCTATGACAAGGAGGCTCATCTCTGTATTCAGACAGAGCTCTCCTGAAGTTGGTTTGTATGATCAGGAATAGGAAACCTCCCCAAATCAGATGTAGTGTTTCCATGGTTCCACCCTAAAAGGCTGGGACCAAGACAGCAATGTATTTACGATACCTCTAGATGACCATGATAGCTTTTCTCCATATGCAAATAACCACATTCCAATGTCAACTTATTTCCAAAGTGGTGATGTAGTGAACTACGGATGTCTGCTCCCTTCCTAAATTGTACAAAGCTCATGTGTGAGAGCGCGTGCATGAACCACCACGAGGATAAACTTGACACTGGTAAACAGAGTAACTATTGCCTGTCCTGACCTTAACCATCTATATCTAGGGATTTGAACTGTTCCCTAACAAGTAATGTGCAATGTTTAAAAAAACAAGTGCACCCTGGTCATATTCATTCCAGTTTTAGGATCCAGTCGATCCCTTATGATGGTGAGATCACCTTTATAGTGTTCAGGGAGGCCATGGCCGCCATCCCCCCTCTCCTGAGCTAGACTGAACACAAGAAGCTCCTCAACTCAATATATCAATACTAAGTGTAAGGTGAGTTTCTATCATGCTCTCTCTATATACATGTATGCATCAGATTACATGCAATAGGCATTAATAAGAAGAAAATGCAAGAGCCTTTATGTGGCAGGTCAGTTTAAACACAGGCTTTTGAGATTTTGAAATCACAAGTGATCCCTTGGGAGATGGGCTACAGAGCAAAAGGGTAGTGAAACAAAGTCATCTGGTGACTTGTTTCCTGGATCTATCTGGCACCATTTGGATCTCCCACAGAAATGACATGTCTATTTATAGCTCTGTACAGTGACAGCTCCAGTTATAAACCCAGATTCACAAACCTCTGAGCTGGAGTCAGGCAGACCCTGTGAAACTCTCAAATAATGAAATACGGCAAGCTCTTTTCTTGAGTTTTTCACCAAATGTTACCCAATGGGTCTGTCACATGGTATTACACAGCCTAGAGCTGACACAAAAACATAAGCACATATTTTTGAGCAAAACATATGTTCATGTCCCTCAGCTGGTGGCATCCAGGGTTAGTTCTGCTGCCTTTCCTCCGCACCAGAGCAGGGTTTGGTGTTACACCAGTGGGTTTTTTCATCAGAGCTTGTGTTCACTACTAGCTTGGGCAGGCTGCAAGATACCAGAACACAGCACTGCTTTTAAATCCAAAATATGTAAAAGAGACACAGCTCTGCTGTCGTTATTGCTGCTGTATTGTAAGGCCAGAGAATCAGATTTTTCCTCTTGTACATTTATATGCAAGTGTCCTGGGTTCAGCAGTAGCAGTCATTTTTCTCCTTCTTAGTAGCTGGTGCAGTGCTGTGTTTTTGACTTTCAGCCTGGGAACAGCGCTGATAACACCAATGTTTTCAGTTGCTGCTCAGTAATGTTTACTCTGACCAAGGACTTTCTGAGTCTCATGCTCTGCCAGGGAGGAGGGGAAGCTGGGAGGAAGCAGAGACAGGACACCTGACCCAAACCAGCCAAAGAGGTATTCCATACCACAGCACGTCATGCCCAGTATATAAACTGGGGGCAGTTACCTGGAAGGGCTAGATCACTGTTCGGGTTGGGCTGGGTATCAGTCGGTGGGTGGTGAGTGGTTGTATTCTCTTCCCTTGTTATTTCCCTTATCATTATTATTATTGGTGGCAGCAGTAGTGGTTTTATGTTATGCCTTAGTTACTGAACTGTTCTTATCTCAACCCATGGGAGTTACATTCTTTCGATTCTCCTCCCCATCCCCCTGGCAGCAGGGGGGAGGAAGGTGGGAGGGAGTGAGCGAGCAGCTGCCTGGTTCTGGGTTGCCGGCTGGGCTTAAACCAGGACAGCAAGAAAAAGAGACACAAAGTATTCAGAAGCCTCAAGTCAGACACTAATCCAGCAGGGAGTAGCCTAGAGGCCTCAGAGAGATACAACACAAGCACAGGTACAACATAGGGCGTACCTACTCCAAGATCACAGGCTAAAACCAGTGGACAATTACCATCTACTGTCTACATTCAGAAGCAGAGCAGAGGTTCTCCTTTTCAAGTGGAATCCACACTCACTTAAAGTGTGTCAAAGCATCCTTCCTACTCGCTTTATTTGTCATGCCAGCCCTGAATTTGGAGCTTATTTGCTGGTGTTTTCTTTGTCTTGACCACGCTTCACACAAAGGAAATAAAAAGGAAGCTTCCCTTACACAAAGTTACTGTTACTCTTACTGATGGGAGGTGGGAAATGGTGCTGAACATTTCTGGAACTTACACAGAACGGAGCATCTCAACTGATCCTTCATAAAAGCCTCCACTTAACTGTGCTAGGAGCTCAAGTATTTCAAAATAGACAAGAACAGCAAAAAATGATCAATATGGAAACTAAATCAAGGGACGAGGTATCTTCCCTGTCCTTTCGGGTCCTAAAAGCTCCAGAAAATCCAGCTCCAGAGATAGCTGGCAGTCAATGTCCAGTGACATTTCAAGGGTTTAAAAGGCTTAAGTGTTTTCTAAAATAATCAGTGTGAGGTATATGGCATAAAGAATCATAGAATCACAGCCTGGTTTGGGTTGGAAGGGATCTTAAAGCTCATCCAGTTCCAATCCCCTGCCATGGGCAGGGACGCCTTCCACTAGAGCAGGGTGCTCCAAGCCCTGCCCAACCTGGCCTTGAACACTGCCAGGGATGGGGCAGACACAGCTTCTCTGGGCAACCTGTGCCAGGGCCTCACCTGAGGTAGAGGACTGATTGCCCAGGTTTGGAATTAGGTGTACAAATCAAAGGTCTTTATATTCATAAGCTGCAAGCTTATGACAATAAAATACATAATCATGTAACCAACAGAGAGCACAACGCAAGCACTGGTAGGAGCTAGGAAGGCCTTTCTCCTGTGGGCAGCTAATCTTATTCTTGTTCATTACAGGGTTTTGCCCATTATTGGCTGGTTTTTCAGGTGTCAGCCCCTGACAGTGAACAGATACTGATAAGTTGGACATCTGAGTGGCATGGCACGCTAACTCACAAAAAGCCAGCAAGAGTGGCAAATGAACCAGAGGATAAGTTGACAATATTTGAATGCCTTCTGGGAAAGGTGCTCCCACTGTCCTTGTCACGATGCATCTCCCTGATGATTTTCAAGGAAGTGTGACACCAGGCTGGATTCCCCACTCTTCCCACACCCTCTCTGTACTCAGGCACTCTGCCTTTGGCTGGAAAGGATGCACCACAGAAACCCCCTGGTGAAAGCTAACCAATCCTCAGTGGTTCACAGGTCCTGGGTTTGGACACAGGGGTGCTTCAGCTGCTCCAAAACTCGACTGCAAGTCAGCTCTGTTTCAGGACTGCTGAGAAGCTCTCAAAGGAGCATGGTGCTGGAGCGTGTCCAAAGAAGAGCAATGAAGCTGGAAAGGGTTTAGAAACAAAGTCCTACAAGGAACAGCTGAGGAAATCAGTGTTGTTCAGTCTGGAGAAAAGGAGGCTCAGGGGATACCTATGCTCTCTACAACTACCTGAAAGGAGGATGTAGCAAGGTGTGAGTCAGTCTTCTCTCAGGTTACAAGTGATAGGACAAGAGGAAATGGCCTCAAGATGCACCAGGGGAGGTTTAGGAATTAGGAAATTCCTAAATATATATTAGGAAATATTAGGAAAAATTTCTTCACCAAAAGGGTTGTCAAGCACTGGAACAGGCTACCTGGGGAAGTGGTGGAGTCCCCATCCCTGGGGGTATTTAGAAGATGTATAGATGTTGCATTTAGGGACATGATATAGTGCTGGACTTGGCAATGATGGGTTTATGGATGGACTTGATGACCTTAAAGGTCTTTTCCAACCTGGATGATTCTGTGACCTACCTGTCATAAGGACAATCTCTTGCCCTTGATGCACCTCCCACAATGACAGAGCGGTTGAGGCTAGAAAGGGCCAGAACACAGAGATAATGCTTCATGTCCCATGCCCTGCCCTGCAGAGAGCTGGAAAAGCTCAAGTCTTGCCACATTTCAAAGGCAAATAGAGATTTGTCTATTTGCACAAAGCTGCACACATGGTTACACACGAGACAGCAGCTTTCTAGACTACACATGAATGAGAAAAAGTTCATGTGAGATAAAGCCCATGTGGAAAGCAGCTGAATCAGCAGAGTAACTGGGAGCACGCTGCTTTGGGGCTGAGATCTGCATGCTGGAGTCTGGGTGTGTGGCTCCCGCAGAAGTCCAGGAGGGAAGCAGTGGCTGGCGCAGGGTAGAGGACACTGGATTCTGCACAATCCAGACGTACACCAGCATGAGCTGAAGAGTGGTAAGCAGGGAAAGACTGAGCTCTGGAAACTTTATCCTGCATTACTGAAAGCTCTGCTGAGTGAATACCAACTTACTCTTACATAATGAACCATTAAGGGTAAGGAGCATGCGGCTAAGAGGTAATACGCATAAGGAGGATCACGCCTAATTCCTGACAGCCCTACACTCTCTCATCAAACCATGTTTTTATACCCCACTGCTCTTTTGATAAGTGCATGAAACAGACTCAAAACAAGGAGTTTTACTGTGATGCAGAGGATGGCGGGGTCCTTTCCAAAGACCTCCGATCTGGGATATGAGGATGCACATGTCTTTGCAAAGCTGCACTGCTTTGCCTTGGTTTGCATGCAACTTTGCATACATGAACATGCACATCACTCCATACCTGGCTTTCAGACTGCCTTAGAAAAGGTACAGGCTGATGATCAGATGACTTCAGGATAACTCAGGATAACTCGTCACCCCCTGCTATGAGGGTGCTGAGGCCCTGGCACAGGTTGCCCAGAGAAGCTGTGTCTGCCCCATCCCTGGCAGTGTTCAAGGCCAGGTTGGATGGGGCTTGGAGCAACCTGGTCTGGTGGAAGGTGTCCCTGCCTGTGGCAGGGGCTTGGAACTGGATGAGCTTCAAGGTCCCTTCCAACTCAAACCAGTCTGGGATTCTATGATAAACCATCCACTACCCCTGCTACATTACAGCAAAGCAGAAATATGTACCTGAGAACAAACACTATAGGAATAGCTGTACGAGCAGCTCCTGAAGAGCAGCTGACACACTGCCAGGCTGCACGACAGCTTAACCTATGGTAGCTTCTCTTTTTTGGCTATCCCCCAGAGTTTACAAGCATACTTCAGAGTGCCATAACTTGCTCTACGATGACTAGCAACCTGAAAATGCACTTGCTAAACCCAGCTGATTTAAGGTGAGACAAAACAGCTTCTATGTTAGGAAGTGCTCCCTATCAGTACCCCAAAAGGCGTTACTAACGTGGCTGACTCTTCTCACTGGACCACTAGATGAATGCAAAGAACCAGCATGAGAGAGGAACAAAAGCTTGGGCAGACCACAAACACTGAAGGGCTCCGCATTCATAACCATGCTAGGCTGGGTGTCCCAAAAATGTGCTACAAGCACCCTGTAACAACAGGGTGAAATGCTTCACTGTCATCACCTAGCCTGGGCTACTACCACGTGTTTCAGCTCATAGTACCCCTGGCTGTGCTCCAGAGGCAGCAGCAAATGAAGCAGCAGAACAAGCTACTGTATGAAAGCTGCAAGAAATCTATGACAGGGATGCCAAAACAGGGGTGTCCCCTGCTCACCCCATGTGCTACTGCTCTAGAGAAGCCTTCTCGCTACAGCTGCTTCCTCACAGCCAATAAAATCGCTTTAGGAGAACTGATTTTTCTCCTATTCACTCAGTTTTCACGCAGCCCAGGCCCAGTGCAGCCTCAGATCCATCCTGAGCCTCAGCCCAGCTGGCTGACGCAGGGCAGGAGAGGGCTCACTGCCCAGGGATGCTCCAGCCCTCCCCCAGCCACAGCTGGTGCAAGAAGGGCGCTGTACCATGCCACCCGCCAGCCCCTTCTTCCCTCCCTCCATCCTCTTCCAGGATTATTTTGAGAGGGAATAAACCAGTCGGAAGGGATTGGGGTGGGAATCGGGCCGTGTTCTCACCTGCTTCACCTGCAGGTCCACCACAGTCTGGAAGACGTGTGCTACCAGCAAGGAGATGCTGGCGATGAGCAGCGTCATGGCCAGGACCCCCACGGTGACGAGGCACAGCGACTTCATGGCTGCAGCCGAGGAGGGACCCAGGCGCCGCCGCCGCCGCCGCCGCCGCCAGGCCCCGGGCCGGGCGCAGGGGCGGGAGCCCGCATCGCTCCGCCCCGACCGCCGACGGGCCGGGAGGAGCCGCCGGTGCCACCCGCCCCGCAAGGGCGGGAGGGTGCCGGTGCCCGGCGGGAGCGAAGGGAGGGACAGCAGCTCCCCCAGGGGGAGGTTTGTGACCCGGGTCTGGCCAGCCCTTGCGTCGGGAGCAGCAGGCTGTTCGCCGTGCCCTGCTTACCAGGAGAGGGGAAAATGGCTCCCAAATCATGTGTGTTTGTTCCTGCTTGGAAGACGAGCTGCCGCTGGCACAGATGAAATTTCCCTGTGTGCTGTGGGTGGATCTGCATCTCCCGATGCATCTTTAAAAGATATTCTGGAAAACAAGGGGGAGAACAGCTATTCTTCAGCAAGATCGTAGAATCATGGAATGGTTTGGGTTGGAAGGGACCTTAAAGCGCATCCAGTTCCAACCCCCTGCCACGGGCAGGGACACTTTCGACGAGACCAGTTTGCTCCAAGATCCATCCAACCTGGCCTTGAGCGCTGCCAGGGATGGGACATTTGGTTTAGGGAAAGACCTAAAATGGGGTGTTAGGTTTAGGAATTAGATTAGGGGAAAACTTGCAGAGAACAAGAAGTGTCTCTGGAATGACTTAAGCTTCACAGGGATCAGATTCTTCCATAATTCAGTAACAGTTCAGCTTCTACCAACACAGTTCAGTCCACCTCAGCCTTCATGCTGCACAGGAGGAAGGGAAGCCTCTGAAATAGAGGGCTCCTGTCCCATAACCATCACCAAGCTGCCGGCATTTCCTAAGTCCTGAGTCAGTTCCCTCTCCTCTTGCTTTTCCAAACCGTGAGGATGGCAGCTTGCCATCGCCAGCCTGCTCCTAATAATGCCTTCCCTAGAAGAGGGCAAGCAGACCATCAAGTGGATATCCTGCTAAGATGGACTGAAGCGTTTTGCTTCGTACATGCTACTTCCTGTAATTGTAATTGCAGTAACAGTGTTGTGTTACTCTGCTCCTTTTAAAAGGAAAGGAGAATACTGTTCTGGCAGTTTGGTTTCCTTCAGATCCCCACTCTGAGGTGGTGTTCTTAGCTCTGTTTCATCACCAGCTCTCCAAAAGCAAACAACACAGTAAATAATTACAGTCTGGTTTTGAAGGCTAATTTAATGACAGCAATAGAATTCTCTCCCTGGAAAAAAAATCTCCCATGAGATCTCTCTCTCTCTGAAACTATAAACCTTCCCTGACACTATAAAATACTGGCTTTTGGTGGCGACCAGCTGTAAGGACAATTCTTACAAGCGGATGCCTCCTCCTGCAGCACGTTAAACCTATTTTCGATGGCTGCTGAAGCAGTGGAAGGGAGACCTTCTCCTCATCTCACCTGAAGCAGTCTAACTGGTCTGTGACTTCTGGTGTTCCATGAGGACATCCTGCTGCACTCCAGTGTAAGAAAGAAGCTGACCAGGTCTCGTGTCTCTAAATCAGAGATAAACACCGAAGAACAAGCATAGACAGAAATTCTCTATTTCTGCAAAGCCATTTTTATCTTAACTACTTTTCACAGACAGGAAGCATTTTTATTAATGATGTTAAGGAACATGCTGGTTTATGTGAGCACTGAAACCCTGGAAAATTGAAAGAAAGGCAGGAATATTTAGGGAATTCCAGCATTCTGAGGTAACTTAAATGGGAGGTACAGGGTTTTCTTTCAAAGGCTAAATTTAGTTTACTACTGCAAAAGGATTCTTGCAGCCCACAGGACCACTGAAATTCTTTTAGCTGATCCCTGGCATGAATATTTATGAATATTTACAGATCAAGTGGTGATTTCTTGAATTTCTGGGTTTGCTTTATTCAGTGGGGGTTTTGTTTGGGGTTTTTCTTGTTCTTTTCATAGAAAACTACCCCTGTGATGCACAGAACCCCATCATTTCTCCATACAGATTTTCCAGATTGTCAGTTGTGAATTGTTTTCTTTTTTGGCAAATTATTTTGCCTTTGGAAATGGAGAAGTGCTTACTAGCACTGACACACTTAAAACATTCCCATGAAGGGTGACTCCACCTCTGAAGTGCAGCATGGGAATGCCGTGGGTGCACTGCTGGCTCAGGGCACTATACTGTGCTGTAATTATAAATCCCTGAAGCAAGCAGAGGCACATCTTCTCATACCAGATGATATTACAAGAGGAAGAGGGAGATAAGGCCCACATTCAGGAAAATATGTGCTTAGTGAAAGAAGACTTTGTGTCCTCATTCCTTTTTCCTTTCTTACCCTCTTCCATTAGCCTTCCCTCTCCCCACTCCTTTCACTTTTTCCCTATTTAATTTGCCATTCCCAAGAATGGCCACCACTTAAAATGACAGTATTTATTCCTGTTCTAATGCAAGGTGCCTGGTATAGTAGAAGGTGTCCCCACCCATGGCAGGGGGTTGGAACTGGAGGAGCTTTAAGGTCCCTTCCAACCCAAACCATTCTGTGATTCTATGATGTTCACGATAGTTACTCTGCTCACGGTCTACACCATTGTCGTATCTCCATTGTAAATTCTGGGCACAGCTTGTTTTTCTGTTACTGTACAGAACCATCACAACTGGGATCCCAGGCATGGTGGGTGTCTTGCACCAACACCGTAAATATGGTGAAAATAGTAGAAGAACACACCAAGCAGGCAGTTGTGGAAGCTGCCCCAGAAAGCTGCTGCCTCTTATTCTGCACCCATCACCCACCCACACTGCTGGGCTGCCCCAGATTCTGTCTTGTTATGAAATGGGCAGGCTTCATGCTCCCAGGGCTTTAGCCCGGGTCTCTCCTGATGATTTCCACCTATTAAAATTATTTGAAAACCCCGTTCGAAAACTAAACCATGGATGAAGCAGTCCTGCCCTATGCACTGGGAAAATGTTTAATAAATATAAAAGGCCATTACTTACTGAGGTTGTCAACGTGGCTTCTCCAGTTTAACATGAGTTTCTTGGCTCCCTGGGGTCTGTGTAAGGAAGGAAAAGGCTTGTCAAGGAAGGAATTTGGAAATCAGATAGCATGGTGTTAGCCAAATCAGAACAGATTCCAGAAATCCTTCATCCTACTCCTCTAATTTAGTAACTATTAGTGACCTTTCTTTAGGGAATGTTTTATGTTGGGGTGCGAACAGCAGACAGGAGAAGTAGGATGTTTTTCTTTGTCTGTTTGTTCATATCCATGTCACCTCACATATTTCTGGTCCTTGCCACCCAAGACAGGAATCGCGCTTGTCCTTACTTCTGATTTTGGTGCTACAATTGTCTCTCACTGCTGACAGACCTGTTTACACCAGGTCTAACCGGATACCAGTCTTACATTGCTTCCTTCAGGAGCTGTGACCTGAGGGCATATAGAGACGTGAACCAGCCTTTCCAGAACCAAGTGTAGTTTCATCCCAACAGTGAGAATGCAATTGTAACTAGGAATGTGTTTTACTTATTAAATTATCAGTTTCTCTAACATTTTGGTAGACTTGTCCACTCATCTGCTTCTGCTGCATGGTGTTTGCAGTCTGCTTTCATCTATGTATCTGTGGTGCTCTTTACTTCCATCTCCATCATTGTGTTTCTGAATCCTAGCTATATTTTCCTCTGGAATACACAACAGAAGAAATTCAGAGATAAGTATTACAGGGACTGACACCTTCTAGTTATCAAGAGTGGTGCTTTTATGAGGTGGAGCATCTCTCTCTTTGGCATAGTGTCAGGAATTTAACTCCTGGGTGCCATTTAGCTCAGCCCAGCTCACCAACAGAACATAAAACGTATGACAGGTGAGCTGCAGGTCCTTAACATCTCAAGTTTCCTGACAGCTCACCCCAAAGAGCCTCTGCTGGCTGGATGTTTCCCAGTCTTAGAGGAGCAGCTCTTGGGAAACACCCAAGGAAGATGTTTTCAGAGACTTTGCCCTTTCATGTGCAGCTAATACACATACTTGTCATCAATGAAATTACACATATTATGTATGTTTCTATTGCTGTATGCATAATTACTAAAATAATAATCTAATTATACTGATTTCATCTGACAGTTGAGAAACTCTTGAAAGGTTTGTAAGTGGGTAGCAAACAATTTCACTGCACTCAAGCTTTCTGCCCACACAGTACAAATTAACTGCTGGGAGGGAAGTAGTTCACTATAGGGCAGAGCTCCCATGCAATTACCAGGTTCAACAGCGACCTCAGAAATGTTTGTGAGCAAAGCTGCTGCTTGTGCAACAGCAGCCTTTGCTCCTGGCTTAGCTGCCCAGGGATGCACACAAAGTGTGTGCACTGGACAGGGATTTGTGTTTAGAACACTGTCTGACTTCTACAACTGGGACAATGACTTTTTAGGAGATGAGACATTTGTATACAGCTTTGCTTCTGAGGAAATTAATACTTTTAACAAAAATGTTTTTCCTTCTGAAATCTGGTCCTGCTTGACTCTTTGACACTCTCCAGCTGAGTAACCCTAGTCCTCATGAACTGTAAGCCACGCATACCTCTTCATTCTTGTCATAACTGTGATATAGGTCATGCAGTACATTTTAACATTACACATACACAGGTATATTCCTCATAATCGGAGCTCTACCGAGGTTAGCTATTGCAGCAGCTCACACCCATCAGCTACTTCTGGGTTGGTCTGCTGCTTCCCTGACTCATCGGCTGCTTCTACACATAGAGCCTTGTGACTTGGGGGTGGCCAACTGTGCCACCTCTGTGGGAGGGCAGTTTTGCTTCAGGCCACCTTTTCCTTGCTGTTCTTTTCACCCACATTTCTCTCCTTACTCAACTCTGCTCTGTTCCATCCTCTTCTCCCCACGGCATTGCCTGCTGACCCGCAGTATGTCTGCTTTACTCAGCTGAACATCTTGTTTTCACCACTGCTGCAGAGCAATGACAGAACCCTCACTGCTCATCTTGGGCATTTTCAAGATGAATGTGGCCAAGAAACCATGCAAGGGGATGGGAGATGGAGAAAATAGTTTGTGTGCTTGCAGCGCAGAAAGCAACCATGTCCTGGGCTGCATCAAAAGAAGCATGGCCAGCAGGTCAAGGGAGGCAACGCTCTCCCTCTGCTCTGCTCTGGTGAGTCCTGCATCCAGCTCTGGGGACCCCAGCACAAGAAGGACATGGACCTGTTGGAGCAAGTCCAGAGCCCATGGAGATGCTCCAAGGGCTGGAGCACCTCTGCTCTGGAGACAGGCTGAGAGAGCTGGGCTTGTTCAGCCTGGAGAAGGGTAGGATCCAGGAAGGCCTTAGAGCAACTTCCAGTGCCTAAAGGGGCCAATGAGAAAGCTGGAGAGGGCCTTTTGACAAGGGCCTGTAGGGACAGGACAAGGGGGAATGGCTTTAACCTGACAGAGGGGAGATTTAGACACGAGGAAGAAGTTCTTCCCTGTGAGGGTGGTGAGGCCCTGGCACAGGTTGCCCAGAGAAGCTGTGGCTGCCCCATCCCTGGCAGTGTTCAAGGCCAGGTTGGACAGGGCTTGGAGCAATCTGGTCTAGTGGAAGGTGTCCCTGCCTGTGGCAGGTGGTAGGAACTGTATGAGCTTTAAGCTTCTTTCCAACCCAAACCAAGCTGTGATTCTATGAAATATGCTGTGGAGTGGGAGAATGCACTAGTGGTTTATGATCTGCATTAAGCTGTGAAACAGAGATTTTTCTATGAAAGGAGAAGAATCTGCACTCTGATGTATGGGAGACTCTGGCAAGTGGCACCGTCTGGATAACATAAACAGTGTACCAAGTTTGGTGAGGACCTGGCTTGCAGTGCCACCCCCATCTAATCGGTAAATCTCCTACTGTCAGAGTTTTACTACCTTAAATCAAGTTATAGCTGCTAGACTGCATAGTGCTTCATTGCAGATTGCAACAGCCAAGAACAATATCTTTTCAAGTGCCTGATCTTACGCACTTGCTCATTTAGTCCTGCTCTCCACCCGGTTTCTTCCCTTAGGGCAGCTGAGGGCACGGGGGGGGGGGAGCCGTTATAGGTTAGACTGGTAGAGCCCAAGGAGACTGACAGAGCAATACAGTCCTGAAACAGCTCCAGAATCAAAGAGGTTTGCTTGATCTGTTGTTGATGAGCACTGCAAACAGCCCTGGACTGCTGGGAACACCCTCTTTACATCAAGGGACGAGCAGAAGTGCAGGAGCACCCAGGGAGGAGCTGAGAGCACAGCTGAGATGTGCCCATGCTGTTCACAGCAATAGAGCAAAGGATAATCTGGCTGTGCTGACAGAAAGAGTTCTCTGCTAACTGCAATTGACTGTGCCTGTGCATTTGAGCAAGACTACAGACCTCTAATCAATATCTGCTTTGTGCCTTAAGTCAAGGCTGATATCTTCCCTTGTTCCTGAAATAAACATAGGATTGAAGGCTGCAATTAGATGGTTTTCTAGCCTGCATTACATTCTTATTTACTCAGGCAATCAACTAACTGTAATTGAAATTCTAAAATGCAAGTATATTTTAGCAGGCAGTATCACCACGGAGCAATAACAGCACAGCTGAGCTCTCTGGAGTCTTACTATGCACAAATCCTGCAGACTGTCCCTCCTGAGAGAGCTGGGCTTGTACAGCCTGGAGAAGAGAAGGCTCCGGGAAGACATTAGAGCAGCTTCCAGTGCCTAAAGGGGCTGACAAAAAATCTGGAGAGGGGCTTCTGACAAGGGCCTGTAGGGACAGGACAAGGGGGAATGGCTTTACACTGACAGAGGGGAATTTAGATTAGACCTTAGGAAGTTCTTCCCTGTGAGGGTGGTGAGGCCCTGGCACAGGTTGCCCAGAGAAGCTGTGGCTGCCCCATCCCTGGCAGTGTTCAAGGCCAGGCTGGATGGGGCTTGGAGCAACTTGGTCTGGTGGAAGGTGTCCCTGCCTGTGGCAGGGGGTTGGAACTGGGTGAGCTTTAAGGTCCCAAACCGTTCTATGATTCTCTGACTCTAATATTAAGTGCAACTTACTGACACAGATGAGGAAAGAGACTAGAAGGGCTCATACTGGGAATCTCTTCCTGATCCCCAGTGTCTGTTCCACATAAATGCACATTTGGTAGGCCCAGAACTAAGGCCAGAATGAGTCATTCTTACTCCCTAGCCCTACTCCCAGCTAGTCAGTGGCAGCCATCAGTAAACAAATGTTTTGTGTGTCAGCCTTGATACAAATAGCTTGTGTCTACCGGCTTGTACAATGAGGCTCTGTGTGTGACAGCCCACAGCTTCTGTCCTGGAGCAGGGAAATGCTAGCTAAAGGCATGATAGGCACTAGCTTCCCTGGAAATGTGGCACACAGCTGAGGTCTTAAAGTGACCACTGCAGGAGAATGATGGAGGAAACTATGTTCTAATAGCCCAGACTGGGGAGTTAAAGAAACGAGAGGGCTTCTAGGGGCCTAACCCTGGTACAAAGCCTATGGCATCTCCTTCCTTAAGACCTTTGAGCAGCCTGGTCTAGTGGAAGGTGCTCCTGCCCATGGCAAGTGAGTTGGAACTAGCTGTGCCTGCCAGCATCAATTTTGAGTCTTTACTATCTTGTGGCCAAAAGCAGTGTTGGTCCCTAGGGTGGGAACCGTTAAACTAGAGCTTCTGCACAGTCTGCAGTATCTTGTATAGGTTAGCTGTATCCCCTGACACCACAGTCAGGGCAAAGCAGAAGGCACTTTGGAGAAGCAGAAAGAAAATCACACTCCTGGTTGGTTGTAGCATGTGACCTGGGTCTCAGGATGGAGTCACTACATCAGGTGTTAGCTTGTTAAGCCAAATTACTGGCTAATGTCTTGCCTTTTCCTCTAACATGACTGGGTGGGAAAGGACTTCATGCTTTCTCCTGTCGTCAGACCAATGCAGCACATGACTAAGTGACCAATGTCATCATCCTTCAAAAATTTGACTGGGGAAGAGGAACTTGCAGGAACAGTTTCAGAATAGGGCATGCAGATTTGATGTCAGCAAAACTGTATTTCAAGGCACATGAAAGACTGCTGTTACTGCCTTATTTATAAATAAGGATATATCCCTGGCTGCTTATTTCGGGGAGGAGAAATATGTAACATCCTGATAAAGGATTTGATTCTAACCTGGGGGGAGGGAAAAAACATCACGCACCAATCATGAAATACAACTGTACCAGCTAGGACAAAAAAGAATGGAGAACAACAAAATAGAAAGCATGACTTGCAAAGAGGGTGACTAATAAACTGAAAAAGCTGTCAAATAATGGCTCATTGGGAAGAAATCTATGAGGAAAGAGGATTTATGGAAAGCTGTCATTCCTTGATACTACTAGCACAGTATACAAGTTCAGAGAAAATAAAGGAAATACAACAAGAGTCTGGCCTTGGCAAGCCATAAGCTCTTCCTCAAACCCAAGAAGTAATTACAAGTCAGGTTACTATGGGTAAGTAGTAAAGAATGGTATTAGACCCATTCGATGCTTTGAGTAAGCTAAGCAAGGGTGAAATGCATTATAGTATGGAAAAAATAGTAGAAGAAATTCAGAATCACAAGCTGTTTCTTTGAAAATTCATGGAAACCTGGTGCACTTCCAAAGAATCTATTCAATGTGCAGATGGCACCCAGTTAGAAAACACTACAAAGAGGCTGAAGGGCTTCAAATGGATTCAAAGTGATCTTGACATGTTGGACAAAACCTGAAAAATAAGGGAGTGCAAAACCAGGGCCAAATGACTTCTCTGAAGCAGAACTTCTCAGCTGTGCAAACACTGAATGAGGAACAACTGACGAGGTAGGAGTTCAGCAAGGGAAGGATATGGGGATTCTAGTAGATTGTAAATGTCAGCCACATCCTCGTTGTGCAAAAAAAGGAACCATCCTGTTGTGAGAACCAAGACAAGCAGGAGATAACTCTGTGCTTCTCATCTTGGGTGGGACCACCTCTGGGGTTGATGTCTGCATCCTGCTTTGGTTACTGTTCTTCAGGAAAGATGGAAACAAATTCTAAAGAAAATGGGGAGAGCTACAGGACTAGTTACATACCTGTGACCAGCATGCCAAGATAGAGCAAGCAGACTTTCTAATACAGTTAAGAGATAACCGAGGGCATGCATCAGAAGATCCAATTAAGTACAAGGGGGATAAAAAGACACTGGAACTACTTTGCTTCCCATATTTCTTTGGGACAGGTTTAGGTTACAAACTAACAATGATTTTCTAACAGAAAGGACAGTTAAATATTTAATACATCATCTTGAAGGCTCTGGTTTATTGCTCTTTCAAGATCAGCTACATAATCATCAGTAGGTTGATGCTGTCTTGTGGCAGAAAGGTAAAAGAGACCAGCACTTCTTGACTGTTAGAAGTTGTTTTTTTGTAGAGAACATATGGACCCTCTTACAATTATTTTGGTGGCTATGAAGAACAAAGTCCTTAAGATATAGCTAAGCCTTACTGTCTTACAATGCTTGGATTTCACAATAAGAATGATAAACGTTCAACTCTAACTGGCAGTGGTTGGGAACCTGTGCCTGCTGACAGGCAGAAACATATTTCCCATCCACGTGCACGCTGGAGGGGAAGAGTTTAACAATAAATACATTTATGGACGACCTCCAGGTGACCGGCAAACTGGACCCTGGAGGTTCCTTTCAGCCTATTGCTTTGATTCTTTGGACATAAGGAAAGGCCCTTATGGTGCCTGGCTTTCCTTCACTGTAAGACATACAGACACTTGTGCTGATTCATTATGAGAAACAGCTCATCCCTGGCTGCCTTCCAGATTTTAATGGCTGGTAATATAAAGCAGGTCTGGATCTGTGGGTATCCTCATTACTAACTACCCTGAAGGCCAGTTCTGAGGGCACCACTCCCACCGGTTCTAACCTGCCTCCTTCTCTGCTCTCCCTTTCTTCAGTCCCTCACCGCAGAAAGCAACTTGCTGGTCAGCAATCTGGGACGGAAGGTCCTCATGTGCCACCTGCTGGCTTCTGGGAAATGCTGCACCGAGAAGAGCGCCCGGTGCTCATAGCCGGGGTGCTCGCAATCGACATGGGAAAACGATGGCACAGGGTTGTGGTTTCTTCCCGAGTCTGATGCTGGTTCAAAGTAGGTGAATACTTTGCCCATACCATTTTGCTGCCTGGCTGGGTGAGGACCCAGCACACCAAGTGTGAAGACACTGCTGCCAGGAAAACCTCCATGGCAGCAGTGTCTTCAATTTTGGATTTTAACCTGGCTTCTAGGGAAAGCTACTTTAGGCTTTGTGAGCTATGGTTAAGATATCTATGAAATGATGTTGTTCGTTTGCCCATCTCTATTTAGCTCTGCCTTTGGGCACATCTTCTCACTGGGGATAGGAGGAAGAGATGAACAAAATACCCTACCTCTGTACTTGCATCCACAGCTCCATCTGTGCTTCTCCCTTCTCCCTATATCCCCTACGTGCCTTCCTCTACTCTGCTGTGCCTTCTCTTTTACTACAGAGGTGTATACCCAAACAAATCTGACTGTTCCCAGTTAAACTATTTACTCCTTTGGCTGCAAAAAAACCCCAACTCACTAGCAAATGGCTGGTATGTGACCTGTTCTCCTTTCCCTCCTCAATTCAGTTTTGTAAAAGCACCACTGGGATTTTTACATGTGCTGTCCTTATCCTCAGAAAGAGTTCCCTGCAAACGTCCGTAAAGCCTTCCCTGCCAAACTCATTCTTGAATTGTCTCTGGATCTTGCAGATGTCCTGATAGTACAGCCACAGGGCTCCCTTATTTGTATTTCTTTTGCAGGTATTCATATTTCCTTTTTGTTCTATTATAAAAGTAAAACTGGAAGAAGCACTGCACACACACAAGGCTTGTTTAAGAGCAGTGCTCTCCAAAATCTTTAGTACAGCAACTGTGGATACCACGGGATCAGACACTGGCCAGGCTCAAAAGAGCTCCCCAAATAGCATCCCTGGCTGCCAGAAGTGGAATTCTGATTCAGCAGGGCTGTTAAGCTGCAGCTGAGATTCCCTGTCACCACACTAGATGGCACATTGTACAGACTAAAATTCAGAAACTTCTTCTGAGACAGTAGATGTGAGCTAGACCTTCCCAGTAACACCTATGCCTGTAGAGTTGTTTATAGAACTGTAATAGCAAATATCTGCTCTCTGACTTGGTTTTGAAATGTGAAGTGGCAGGTTTGAGGCTCCTGATCTCAGGCCAGTAATTAATCCTAGGCTGGTAATTCTGCAAAGTCACACGTAGCTTTTCAAAATGTGGTCCAGCAACTGCTATCCCATTTTACTGAATGAACAACGGCGGGATGGAGCCTCAGTGTTCAGAGAACACTAACTTCCAAACTAACACCACATCAGAAATGGCTGCATGAACAAACTAAAATCTTGATTTAATTAGAAACAGAATTGTGCCCCTGACGCTTGGAGAAACTATCTCCTTACACCTTTATTGTACTGTCCCTTCATGTTGTTCCAATGACAGCTCTAAGAAAAACACAAGACACATTTTGGAGCATTTCTGTTAATCTGCTTTGGAAATTCCCAGAGGAGGCAGAGGTCTCCATGTTCTATGGGATGTGAGCATTTCAAGAATCCCTAGAGAGGAAAGGCTACCAAAACCTAGGGGTATGTTACCTAAGGTAAACCTGTGTGTTTGCTTCAGAAGAGGAACCTCAGCATCCTGTGAGCTCTTAGGCCATGACAATTCTGTACAGCATCTCTGCTTCTAACATTCAGTGAGTGATCAGTGACTCAGGAATTTCAGCCTTAGTGTTCTCCAAGAACCTTGTTCTAAAAAAAAAAAAAAAAAGGGAACACAAAATAAATTACAGACATCCTAAGAAGAGTTCCAAAGCACAAATGCACTGCTATCTGGAAAGAGTATCACTGTTTCAACCATGACAGAGCAACCTAAAACTAGTTACACCCTATACATATGGTATATATATCTAGTTATGCAGTCAAATGCATTTCTAGTAACAGCTACTCTCTGAGCACTCAAAGTAATCTGTGTGCTTTGCTTTAGTTTCTCCTGGAGATAATGGGTGAAAAACAGTCTGGCAACAGAAGAACATGTATGAACATGGAAGATGAATAGAACTGAGGAGACCTTTGCTCTTTCCTTGCTCATTAAAGCAGCACCCTGCCTTTCATCACGTGCATTTTTGTGTCTTCTGAAATAAACTGTTCCTTAAGGATTTTTGTAGTAGTCACTTCTAAGCTGTGTCACTTTGGTGTCTCTTCCTTCCTAAGCTGTTTTCTCAAATATATCTAAGAAAAGAAACGTGGTCAGCAGCTCCAAACACTACCTCTTCATCTGTGCTGAGGGGTGGCAGAAAGATGCCCTTTTAGTCTCATAACACAATAGTTAAGGATTTTTGTCTGCTCTGCTTCAGGGAGACGACTAGGAGGTTTAACTTCCAGTACACACATACTACCTCACAAACAGTAGGTGCCCTAACTAATAATCGCAGCTGAGCAAGGTGGTGTACAATGGGACTGTCTCCGCTTTGAAGGCTAGAAAAAAGAAATGTAAGGAAACTGGGAAAATATCATTGACTATGCAAAGAGCTTCAGTAGTTAGCACAACTCATTACAGTCAAGTGTCTAAGTAGCAAGGCTAAGCTGGCCTTGAAGCATCGGCAGTGGTAAAAGAGTGCACCCAAAACCACATTCCCTGAGAAAGTGCCCAGGCAGGTCCTGGCTTCTCAGTTCTTTTCTTTCACTGTATTATTGAGCAGAAGATCTGAGCAGTGCATGCTCAGCACATGCCTGAACACATCCAGACATTAAAGTACCAAAGTAGATATTTTACTTTACACAAGCTCAGCACTCTGCTGGAGGAATGCTTCAGAGAAGGTGTCTTAGCTACTGTGCTAAGCAAAGAAAGGGAAAATACGTAGATCATGAATTCTGTGCCTTGGCACAGGCCACCATATTCCATATCAGCCAGGGAACTTCGCTGTGAAGGCTGCACACTTGTGCTTCTATAAATTCAAATGACATTTACTGTCCTGTTAAGCTGAGGTAGCACTGCTCCAAATGACGCGGAAAGATTAAGAAGTTCACACACTGGAAATAGACTTTTCTAATGAGATAGCCGATAAAATCTCATCAGTGGGCTTTAGAAATCACGTAACGACAACTCCTTTGTTCAGAGAAAGAGAATGGGTTTCAGAAAGGCAGCAGTCAGATTGCACAGAACTGCCCCCCCTAACTTCTCCTCTGGGCTTAATCTTTGGTGTTAATAATGTACACCCATAAACATTTTTACACTTTGTCACTCTAGAAACTACCCAAACACAAAGTCATAAAATTGCATTTACTAGATTTCTTGGGTTCCTAGTGAGATTTATCTGTATAACCTCTTAGTTTTGAAATACGATTTGACATCATCACTTGAAGAGGAAACCTGAGTAGTAAAACAAAGGCAAATTAAAAGAAACATCAATTATCCTCTGCACTAATGGACTCTGAAGTCTTGGTAGACCAGAAAAGCTTCCTGAGTAGAAGGAGATAGGAGAGCAGAACAGTGTTAAGAAATCCAATTGTAGTCTTTAGATGCAGAAGTGATGAAATTAGTAGTGAATTCAATCTCACTTGCTTAGAGATACCAGAAAAAAAAAAATCGGATTTTCATCAGGTCAGGCATTAAAAGTACAAAGCAAATCAGTTACCCCAGCTACAGCCTATAAATCTAAGGTCACCAGTACTGCTAGAATTAAGCTCCATAAACTTCTGCGGCACCTATAGCAGAAATAGGGAAGAACCTCACTCATCCAGTCCTTAACTTCCGTGCGTCCTCTGCTCTCATTTTTTGCATTATGTGTGGCTACCTTGTGTGGACTGCCTAACCACAGAACCAAAATGAGGAAAGAGAAGGGGAAAAACGGGGAGATGATAGAAAAGGGAGCAGGTGAGAGGAAGAGACTCAACTTTTCTCACCTAACTCTCGCCTTTTTTATCCTGACCTGCCCTTTCCCTCCCTCCGCCCCCCCCGCCCGTCCGACAAGAGCCGCGAGCCGCCTCCCGCCTCCCGCCTCCCGCCTCCCGCCTCCCGCCTCAGGGCCGGCTCCTCCCCGGGGCCGGGTCCCGGCTTAAAGCGGCGCCGGGTGGGCGGTGGCGGCGCCACTGCAAGCGCCCGGCCATGGCCCGTGACCGCGGCCCGCCCGTCCTGCGGCAGCCCTCCAGTCCTCCGCGCTTCCCCGCGGCCGCTTTGCCCGCCGAGGCCCGTGGCTGGGGCTGGCTATGGCCAGGGCTGTGGCCGGCGCTGGTGGTGGGGCTGCTGGCCGCGCTCGTCGCCTGGTTCTGGTACGGCGGAGGTGATGGGCGAGGCGAGGAGGTGGCCGGTGAGGCAGCGGCGGCGGCCACAGGTACCGGGCGGGGGAGCGGCTGGGGGCCGGGGTGTGCCGGTCTGCCCAAGCGCAAGCGAGGACTTGGTTTGCTGCTGTAAAGCTTAACTGCGCTGCTAAAACCATTCCTGTTCTGTTTCTAGAGGATCTTACAGAGACCAAGGCTGCTGCCCTGACCAGTGCTCGGAAGCCAGGAGAGGGTCTGTTGGCTGGGCCAAGAGAAGAGCTTAACCATGTTCAAGGTGGTGGAGTTTCCAGTGAACCTCTGGAAATGGAGCAGCTGCTGCTGAAGCAGGGTGCCACTGGCTCCAGGGAGCATCCAGCTGATATCCATGGAAGCCAGGCCGGTGAACCAAGACCACAGATGGGACAGGAAAGTGATGGATGGTGTGTGATGAACTCGGCAGGAGCCCCTGATGGTGTTTGTAAGGGTAGAAGTGAGGAACAGCAAGGTCAGGAGAGTAGGGACTTGGACCATGAAGACTGGGAAGTTGTTTCCGAGCATCTGGCTTGGGAGGAGTCCGGCAAGAATGGCAGAATGGAAGACGCAGACAGCAAGGAATGGGAACAAGGAGACTGCCCTGATGGGGATTTGAGGGCCAAGCGAGTTGCAGCCGTGCCCCCCATGTTTCAGAACATCCACGTGACTTTTCGTGTGCACTACATCACCCACTCGGCTGCTCAGCTCATTGGTGTTACTGGTGACCACGAGTGTCTTGGCCAGTGGCACAGCTATGTTCCTCTCAAGCATGACAAGGATGACTTCTGGTCTGAATCTGTTAGTCTGCCAGTAGACACCAGAGTTGAGTGGAAATTTATCTTGGTGGAGAATGGGAAGGTGAGACGCTGGGAAGAATGTGGTAACAGAACCCTGGTGACTGAACATGAGGATAGAGTTGTTCATCAGTGGTGGGGACACCATTAATGGGATTTTGGAAGCCACTTATCTAACGGCAGACCTGCTTAGATGAATTATAGAACCCCTAAACTTCACCCTGTCTGCAGTAGGAGACCTTCTCAAGTGCAGAGCTCTGTAAATCCTGTCTCAAACCTGGTTCAGCTGCACGAGCAGCAGATCTCTGCCAGCCCCTTTAGGAAATGGTTTGGCAACCTGAAAAATGAACCTCAAGTGTGTTTTGAAGATGTGCAAGGTAGGCTACAAAGGCATGAGCAGTGTTCCAAGCAGCTGCCTTTCTAGGTAAATCTGGCCCCTGGACTGGAGCTGGTGTTGCTTTGCGTAGGGCTATGGGATGAATGCATCTCTGCACCGACTGCTTACAGCTTTTGAGGCATACTAGGAAGTGTGGTTACCTACAGTGTAATAGGAACTTAGGTGTTTTAACTTATGTAATGTATTAAGTAAACAATAAATGCTTTAAGACTGATGGTCTGTTACAACTTGACCAGTGAACTGACTCAATTTATTAACTTTGATAGAAGTGAGTTACTTGACCTGAAATCTTACTGCTAAAGAATTCCTGAAGAGTGGCTGGAGGCCACAAAGGTTTAAGCCTAGAGTACCTTAGTCTCTACTCCCTACTCTCCAGGAAGCACCTCTGCTCAGATGCTTGGCAAGTGGGTCCCTTTTAGTCAGATTATCTTGCTGGGAGAAGAGCAAAGGTCAGGGAGGACTGTCCTCGGCTTAATGTATTACTTTGTCAGGGTGGGAGCAGGCTTTTAAAAAACCTGGACTGCGCTGATGGCTAGGGAATAGGATTGTTTCTGACAAAAGAGTTAGATGGCATATTCGGCATACCTAGGACAATACCACGGTATTGTTAGCAACTACCTAGCTTAAATTCGTACTGTTTTTTTTTCCAAGGTAAGGTTTTTCAACAAAAGTTTATTTTAAGTTGTGGCCTTTTAGTATGACAGATAATGTAGAATACTTCCAGCTTCTATCAGGTGATATTTTTATAGGGCAGAAAGCTGCTGTACTTGCCAGTTGTTTGTATTTTTTGTTACAAACATATGCTGCCATTTAAGCAAGCTCTTCTTTCCATAATGAGGAACCTAGGTCTAGCTTGCACTCCACTTCTTTGGAGTGAACTTGGCCTGAAGAACATAGTTCTGTAGGAGTTCTGGAAATGCATAAATTGGTATGCTGGTTTGGAACATTTAATCCAAAAGCACGTTGCTGATCCAATTGCCTCCGCTAAGTCTTTCCTGCTTTGCATGGTAGAGCAGTCTGAACATGTGAAATGGAAAATGTTTTGGTGATGGACTAGAAGACAAGCTTCAGCAGCTTACCTCCTGCATCTAAGGGTTAATGGGCACCCAGCTGGTGGGATAATACCAGAGCTGCTGTGAAGAACAGTTGTCTGGAATGCTGTTACTGGGACTTCAGCACCAGCTATTTCATTGAACATATCCACTGGGAGCAGGCTAGGCTGCCTGCTCACACAGGCATAGTCACAAAATCATATAATGGTTCGGGTTGGAAAGCACCTTAAGCTCATCTAGTTCCAGGTCTAGCTGAAGAAAATCTGGATCAGGCATTGAAGGGAGGGTGAAAGGGAAAGAGACCAAGGCAAGTGAACAACTGCACTGACAAGTTGGAGTTTTTGTGCTGTCATGTAAAACAAACTCCTCCCAGCTGTTGCTACATGACAGAGCAAGTTATTCTGTAGCTCAGTTACATCTGCTGAAATAACTTCTGCTCTCTGGTTGCCTCGAGCAACCTGAAGATTTGGGAGAATAAATCTTATTTCCTTCAAGGGGTCTTTTATAGAAGAGAACAGGTTAGGAATTGTGGGTGGGAGCTGACCTCAAGACTGACTGTAAGCTTTCTGTTAACTGGTTGTCCAGGATGAGAAGTAGCCCTGTAACTACTGTGGGAGAAATACTGCAGGTCTGAGAGGAAGGTGGTATCATTTCTGTCCGCTAACTCAAAAGGGAGAGGATGCAGCTGACAATTCAGTAGATGGTTGATGTTGCTTCAGTGGTTTTAAACATATCAGCATGTGCATATACCAGTCCTCAACTCTCTCAACTGGAAACTAATAGGGGACTTCAGCTACTTTATAAACTTAAAAGGAAAATAGGACATAGTTAGCACACCCTGGATTAAAAAATAGATATTAAGATGAGGCTTATTTTTAGGGACTACTGTTTCACTGTAAGAGATATTTGTACTGTTTAATTATGACTCTGCTTACTGTGTATAAACAGAAAGCTCTTAAATCCTATCCATATGCACCACCAAAAAGCACACAGAATGTCTGTGTGGGTTTCAGACAGTAACTTACAGCTGTAACTGAACAGGTAAAATTGTGCTTGACCTAATGCCTATAATGGCAATTGCATTTTTTTATAACAATAAATTTAAATGAGCAATATACTTCAGATTCATAGAATCATAGACTGGTTTGGGTTGGAAAGGTTCCAACCCCCCTGGCCATGGGTAGGGATGCCTCACACTAGACCATATCAGCCAAGGCTCTGTCCAGCCTGGCCTTGAACACTGCCAGGGATGGAGCATTCACAACTTTCCTTGGGCAACCTGTGCCAGTGCCTCACCACCCTCACAGTAAAGAACTTTTACATCTAACCTGAACTTCCCCTGTTTAAGTTAGATCGCGTTGCCCCTTGTCCTGTCACTACAGACCCTGATGAAGAGTCCCTCTACAGCATCCTTGTAGGCCCCCTTCAGATACAGGAAAGCTGCTATAAGGTCTCCACGCACCTCCTTTTCTCCAGGCTGAACAGCCCCAACTTTCTGGGAGGTAGAGCTGAAATAGCTGTAATAGAAGATGATTTTTCAAGTCAAAGCAAAAGGTTGTTTTAAGCTGTTCACAATTCCTTTTCCCATTAGCGCAAGCTGTTCAGATAGTGAGATACTGTTAACTTAATAGGCATTTGTCCAGCAGCCATGGCCATTTGAGTGTATTTATACATACATTGGAGGCTTGTCGGAGGAGATTAGCTGTGGAATTAGATTTTCACAGCTGAACCCAGGACAACTAGAAAGCCACTTAACCTGCACTAGAATAGATTCTCTGATGCAATGATGAACATGCTTCAAACAGACTAACCCTGAGAGGTCTCCCAAACTGAAAACTTTTATTTTTATTTTTGTTTTCAGTTAAACACCCTGCACTTTGATCCCACAGACAAGGCATGATTGCATCACCTTGCTGAATGGTTGAGCAAGGTTTCTGCAAAGACTTGCACTGTGCTTTTGCTCTAACCTCTGAATTACTATGCCATTCACATCATTGCTGGCCCAGCAGGGGCATTTACTAAAAAGTAAATGTTATTCTGTATTATTGGAGGAGTTGATTAGTATTTTCTCTAAGTGCACAGAGCTGATTTCTCCTTATTGGAGAATCTGTTCACTTAAGTGTGAAGCTAGATTTAAATAAAGTTGCCTTGCTGCATAAAAATGATTCTGCTAGATGGGGCTGCTGTCTGGCTAATCCTATTTCCTGGCTGTGAGACTAGTGAAGCTACAACTGAGAAACAAGTTCTTGTTGACATTCCTATGTGGATGTAACAGCCTAGCAGCCAGTGGCTCAGGATATCAAAGAGCAAATAACAAACTGTCTCTTTCACAGTTTGACAAAGCCAGAAACTCTGTAAGCAAGGAGTTACCTTTTAAGTTCACCTGCTCATATTGCTGATAATAAACTTCTGACAAATTGGACATTTGATTACTTCTAGGTAAAATGCAATCTGCTCCTACTTATGAAGTAGTTTCGTGTACAAATGCTAAATGCTGTATGTGGATGATAAGCTTGAGCTGATGACCTGAGTCTGCAACTACTGGGCATAAACCAGTTTCAAGTCACCCACAGAAATCTTGCAATGCAGCTTGTTTGCTTCCTATTAATTTTGCAGGTGCCTCTGCAAAAACCGTTTCCACCCCACATTCTCTCTGGGAGTTAGACTTACTGTTTGGAGCCTTTCACATGATCCATTCAAAAATATTAGCCTGATATTAGGTTTTCTCTCTAGGGGGGTGGTTGCCATCTGTGGTGTTCTGCTGTGGTCAAGATTTGCCTAATGGTCTTCCTGTGTCATCCACCTGTATGGCATGGAATAACAAAGTGCTATTCATGCTGCTATTGAAGTCCAGGACGCCTACAGCTGCTCTGCAGCACATGAGTTTCTGACCCTCTTGCCTCCTCAGGTCTGGTGCTGGTGGCAGGGAAGCCCAGACATGTTCTCAACTTCACTGGATTACAGCACAAGGATGTTAAGCTGCCTTTTCACTTGACAGATCTCCCTTCTCTCTGGCTATTTGTGCTGATCCACCTGCTCCTTTCTGTTCTCACAGAGCTGCAGTCTTTTGGAACTCTTTAGCCTGGCTCCTTAAACACAAATGAGAGTGCACTTTTCACTGACCTTTTCCAACTTGCAGGACTACAGGGTGAATGTATGTTCCCATCCTCTATACCTCACTCTTATGAAAACTTTGGTAGATCTGTCAAATATGTATAGCAAGTCCAAATTGTAATATACAAGCCAACTAAAATGATCCTTTCATTTTCAATACAATCAGTTCCTAGGAAAGGAGAGGTAACTTAATTAACATTTTGACTAAGTTTGCAATAGTGTTGCAAAAAATGACAGAATCACTGAATAAAAAATAAAGCAAATTATCTGAATTAAAACAAAATACTGCTGACAGTAACTGAGAATAGCTTAGGACCAACTCGCTGATCTCTTCTTCTGGCACAAGAAGACCCTAAATTGAAAAAAACATCGGAGATGTTCTGAATACAGTTCTGTAGCTTTAAAGCCAGCAAACCCAAGCTTGTATTTGCATGGCTTGTGTTCGTGAAGCTACATTTGCTGATCCATAGCTACAGAACATTTGGTTTGGACAAAATCACTGGGTAAGCCCCTTGAAATCAAGCATGGCATTCCATGCTGCCACAAATCCAAGGCAATAACTGCTTTTCAGAAAGCAGATAATAAGGAAAAACACTAACGCTAGTAAAGCTGTGCCACTGGCACCTCCTGCTGACCCTGGGGATGATTTGCTGGGGTACAGATTTAACGCAGGACATCTTGCCCTTTGTTTTGTTATTACTGTATATAGCAAGGACTCTTCTGCTACCTGGTCAGCAGCTTCTGTGACCAACTTCTCAGACAGCCTTGCTGGAGTCTGAAGGGGCAGTACTATTAATCTGCTTTTCACAACCAGTCCCCAGACAAAAATCCAATGGCAAATCCTGGAAAAGTACTCAGTTTGGGTTCTTGTTCAAAGTTCTTCCTCCCCTGCCTATTTTTAAACAACTATTTTGTTCCCGGAGATACTGTCAAACACTAATGAGGCTTTAAACATCAATCCGATACTTAGTGATTCTGTTCATCTTCTTACTTTGGAATTGTTTTTAGCATTGGATAGTCTTTTAAGTGCAGTAAATCATTTGCCCACTGCTACAAAATCCTCAAATGTCAAACACATAGCAGGTTTTAAAATCAATTCACATATGCCATGTGCTCTCAACATGCCCTCCTGTTTATTACTAATCTCACACTAGGAATGGCCTTTGAATACGTTATTCTTAGGCACTCATATTATTAAGGGAAGGTTTTCTGTATTGGTGAGTGAAGAGCATTTTGGAGACCAACGGAAAGTAATATGCCCACTATTTTAGTAAACTTCTTAATAAGGGTGGTGGAGCATGGTATATGTCATACTAGGCTGTTATTAAAATCAATAATTCAGTATAGGTTCAAAATGCATTTTTTAATGCCTGAACTTCACCTATTTTAGTTTTTATAGAGGGACACAAATTGAGGAAGGACAAAAAGTCCCAAACTAGGAACATACATTCTCTCAGCTCTAAGTAAAAATAAAGTGCTTACAAAGCTAAGCCCAAGGTAGACTGTGGACCCTTCATTTGTACTACACTTGAGGAATCCATTCTGCTTAAAGAAGTCATGGTATAGAATGAAATCTGTGCAGTCTTGCAGTTGCAGGTATGTGATTCAACATTTTACCTTGATGTTAACAGATGCCACAGGGAGATTTCCTGCTTTTAGTGGAAATACTTGGCAGTTCTGGGGTATCCAGATGAATTGGAGGTTTTTGAAGTAATAACAAGAAGTATGGAGGGAAGGGAAACCTGTTCATTTTAGAATGAAAAGAAGCAGCCTAACAAACCATTTTAAAACTAACTTTGTAAACAACAAGACCTGAAATGGTGTGCAAGATCCAGAATCCATGGAAGAGCTACTTCAGCTTAAAGCAATCAGCTTGTGGCCAGTGTCCCTCACAGCATGCAGCTATTGAAAATGTGTGCCAGTGAACGAGTCCGTATTTACATGTGTTTCTACTCTGTATGTCCCACTCATTTAAAAGTTAAAAACTGTAAAGAGTGTCATGGTTCCAGGCAAGAATGACAAAACTGTAAGACCTTTTACTATTAATCTTTAAAAATATAACTTAAACATGAGGTACATTCATGAAAGTAATCCTTAATGTACAAGGCGTCTTCCTTTTGATAGCTTTTTCTCCTTTTCCTTTGCTTTCTCTCTCTTCACTTCATGAGTTCTGATCACTGGTGATGTGTCTGAAAACAGCAGCAAGAATGGATTATCTGACCACCACCTTATGTTAAAATGATTGAGGCCTCAGGTGCAGACACCTCAAGCTTTCCAGTATACATGTTACGCTGTACTTATCAAGCCCTCACAAATGCAGCTTTAGTTTGTAAATATTTATATGCAGAGCCTTAATAGAAAAGGTAAAGCTGGTTCTAAACAGGCACCACCTTATCTGCTTTGTGAAGCCAAAGCAGCAAATGTTGGAGTAGAGGTGAAGTACCATTGATTTCAGAATCTCTCTTATTGGATCGTGTGAAATTAATACTTAATTAAATTATTAAATCAAATTATTAATTATCAGCAACAATTATAGAATTAAATAATTTAATTAAATTAACAGTTCATGGAAACAAGTTTACTTTTATATGGTAACTCTTAATACATTACAGATAGGAACATACACTATTATGTGGATATAAAACCAGGCAAACTGAAGATGTTAATGGATGGCAAAAAATAAAAATGAGAACGTTTACCTTATACTTTAAATAAACAACTTGATCAGTTTTCCCTAAATCAGGTCACTTGTATGTCCCTGACACATGTGCCCTGTATGATGTGAGAAATAATAATTTCACAAGTCTATGCAGTGAGACTTAAAGGGCCAAAGGGGAAGCAACTGGAATGCGCAATAAAAAGAAGTGCAGAAAAGAGAAATTCCATCTCACTTAGCCTTCTACCATCAAAGGAGCTCATGAGCACTTTACCAGTGACTTCCAAGGGAGCAAGAAGAAAACCTGGAAAGTTCTCCATTGTCATTGTGGTCATCTCAGATTTTAAAAACTGGGAAATAAAGGGTATGCTTCTGAGGCCACTGCTGGGAAACTCTATTTTTGGAGTCGACTGCTGTCAGAGTATCCTTCAGTTTCCATGAAAGAGTCATCAGCTTGTTAAAAATTTCTCTTAATTGGACATAACAGCACCTCTCACCAGCTGCCATGTTTGAAATCTTAAGGATCTTGAAGCTTATTAAAGGGGCTGAACAACAGTGCATCATAGAGTTAATCCAATTTTTCTCCTAGGAGCAGGGTAATGTAGAAGTGGGTACTGCTACTAAACCAGGCACATCTAAAATTACCTCATTTTAGATAAAGAAAAAACACAGGTAGTGCTTTGGCAGGTAACAAGAACCGTCTCTGCAGAGTGTGTATTTTAAATAAAATAGGAATACTTTTAGTAAATCCTTGTACCTTGGTTTTTTATCTTTAACAGTCCCATCAGGTTCTGCAGGCTTTCCATCTTGTTCTGTGGCCTCCTATGTGGATCCTTACTATTTTTCATGGGCTGCGAAGCTAGTGAGAAATTATTCATCAATATGTTATCACAGATAAAAAAAAGTCATTATAAATTATTTAAACATTCCATCTGATGTTCTTAGAAAATAAAATTGCAAACAATAAAAATTCCAGTAGCAAAGAAAAATGAGTAAGAAGTGAAGGCTATTAACAGAGATTTGTACTTAGTGGGATTTCTGTTTAAGTGACAATGCAAACACATTTCTATTTTGCATATAAATGTCTCCATTTGGGGAATGGAGAGCAACTGTTACGAAAGGAGTATTATGCTCATAACTTCTAAGTCCCTCTTTGCCAGTAAAACTGCAAGGGTTGTGCAAAGGAGAGCAGTAGTGTCAGTTGCATTTTACAGATGGAAAACGAAGGTATGGGAAGATGTAACATACTGAAGCCAAAAATAAAACCAGAAAAGCTAACCCTTTGAGGATTCAGACCGGTGCAAAATTCAAAAGGCACTGTGCCTGTCTGACTGAGCACTAACACCTACAGACTGACAAGGTGACACCCACACCATGCGAACAACTACAGCTTCCCACCCTTGCAGACTTTTCTGAACAGAACTTGAACTGTTTCGTTTTTGCTACTGTCACCAAATTCTCAAATAAAAAGAGGGGAAAAAACCAAACCAAACCCAAAATGAGCCAGAGATGGTGGCAACTGGCTGACCAGATTAACAAACAAGACAAAAGAACCTCACTCATGTTGCCAATTCAGCGCTTTGATGGGGAAATGCCACACACTTTTGTGTTCTGTTTATCAACAGACATTTCTTAGTTGTGAAACATGCATTAATAAAATATAGATTAGCTAACAAACATGCACTTCATCTTTGCACAGCCAAGCAGCTGGGGAAAGCAAAGGCCAATGAGCAGCAATATTAATGTTCTAGTCAGGGTGACTGCTCAGCCCAGCTGTTTTAGAGACAAGCTTCTGATGTTCCAAGAATGCAAAAGATAAAGTGACTGAGAAGTCCGCATTAATAAGATAACAATACAATACAGACATGCTGAAGTTAGGTTGGAACTACAAAAAAAAATGCCACCTGAGAAGAAGGAAATGTTCCTTGGAGCTACGGTTAGATTTCTGCCTGTAATAGCACTAGCTTAGGGCTGGGTGCACAGCATCTCTATTACCTTCCTACCTGCTGTGCTTATGTGTCTGTATTTTCAGACCTTGAAAAACAGAGAAATGTAGTGTTTCAACACGATATTCAGTAAGTATTATATGAAAATCTAGTTTTTCCTACTGCATCTATTCATTTTGGGGTGTTCCTGCCACTTCAATGTACTAAAGCAGTCCTGACAGCCTGGCTCCCTGGCAAGTCATTAATACACATTAATAGACCCTGAAAATGTTCTTCACCCTCACACCTATTCTGTGATGCAGGAATGCTTATTTTTATCACTTAAGAGCTACACAAACACAGCTTTATGTCAATATTGTGTTACAGGAACCACAACAACTATGACAATATTTAGTATTAGGCAACTGTTATGCCTGTTACTGCAAATATTGATGTTAAGCATCCCTACATTATTTATCCAAATAAAGCAATTTACCAGTACTGCATGGAATTTCTCCTCTTCTCTTTGTATAGTACATTCATTAGCTGCTACATTTTACTCGCAATTAATTTATCACAGAAGAAACTTTCTGCTTGAATAGAACAGGCAGTCTTATAAATGCAAGAACAGGTCACTTTTAGGTAAGTGGGCCACAGCTGCTAAAGCACTGCTTTAAAATAAACCCTCAGTACATTATGTTTCAATAAATTTGCATACTGTAATTGCACTTGTTGGAACCATAAATGGAAGACTGACCCCATGTCAGCCCTGTACACTTGAGAATCATTCATCTTCACATTCAGCAACATGGATGGATTCTGTAAATGATGTATTACAAAGGTACATGAAAAAATAAATGCAGTGTGAAGTACAGATACTACAATCATAGAATCATAGAATAGTTGGGGTTGGAAAGGACCTTAAGATCATCTAGTTCCAACCCCCCTGCCATGGGCAGGGACACCTCACACTAAACCATGCCACCCAAGGCTTCGTCATAAAGTGTAAGAGACCAGTGACTGATAGTGGGATTCCCCTGGTTTCTACAGAATGGCTGGATCTAACATACAGTTTGTAACTCACACACTGTACTGGCTGGGAAGGGACCTAGCCAAGCTCTCTGGATCAGGGAATGGGACTGTACTTACTTATATGGGGTACTGTGGCTGCATCCTCTGGAGAGCAGACCTTCTGTGCGGATGGCCTGTGCTGTGGTGAGGCACTGAAGCCAGCTGCAAGGTCATCCAGTGGAGCAGTTAACAACAAGTGTACTGGAGACTTTTCTCTGTGTCTCCGCTCCTGAGACACCTTCTTGGGGGCAGATGTATAGTCAGAAGCTGGTAAGAAGATGGATGCACCTCCTAGGAGATATCCAAGCAAAAAGCAGTGGGCACATACCTCAAAAGAAACCTCTACTCAAGCTTTGATGTTATATCTGTAACAGTTACGGGGTTGAGGTCCCTTCATCACTGCATTATTTCATCCTTTCCATTCCTTGTTAGTAGCCAAGGCTGCAGGAGACTATAGCCTCTTTGCAAAATGCTTGTTTCTCTTAAAGTGATTCTCATGTGAAGAATAGCCAGTAAAACTGCCTAGGAGAAAGCAGGGCCTGCTTTTTCTGCTGTGTCTGTAGGGAGTATCCTAGGTGCTAAACCCCAACGGTCCCCATATGTTACCGCTGACTTCGATCTCATAACTTAGGTATAAGCAGCAGAAAAAATAATGTTGCTTACACACGTCTGCCATTTCCCTTCTTTCCAACAAGTGACTGATATGCTTTGAATTCCTGGCAGAAATGGAGTCATAAAGAAAAGAGACATGCACAGAAATACACAATCGACATATTTTCATATGCTGGCACACTGTGTGCATGTAAAAATAAAGAAGAGGTTGCACGCAACTAATAAGTGGAACATTTACTACAGGTTTTCCCTTTTTCTTCCCATAGTCTGCTTTCCTTACTCTTAACACCTCTCTCCTGGGACGTCTTGAAAATAATTTGGGGGGTTTCTAAGAAACTCCTCTTGCTGAACTACATCTCAAGTCTTCTATGTAAAAAAACTCCTGGCAGCTGCTTTGAGAGCTAGGAAAAATCCCTGGATGTTGAGTAGGTTTGCTAGAAGGCTGACGGTAGCTACCCAGGAGATTTTCTTTAATACTCAAAAATCTAGAAAGAGGACCTATAGTAGTTGCTCCTCAGGACAAACAGAGGAGTTCTAGCCTATTCCTGGAGCACAGTGGCTCAAATAATAATAGAGAACAATTAAATACATGAGCATCTGCAGGCAAATCTCAGAGAAAATTCACAGAATGGATAATCAATGGGCAAAAAAAAAGAGACAGTGGCAAAGTCTGATACCTTCAAACCCTAATGCTCAAAGCTGTATCTTTCTATCTCTGGTTAGGTTACTAAACTCATGTCACCACATTTTAAGAGGTACTGACCACCCAGTACTCGGAAAGAAATCAACAGAATTTGCAATGAACTGATTCCTCTCAAAAGCACATCCATATTTGTATATCTGAATATAGAACTCAAGAGTCTAAATTTAGGCACCAAAAAAGTGACAATATTATCCACAGTACACAAGACTATTGCCTAATAGACTAATAACTACCATGGAAGATAACCACTTTAGGTACAGTGGTATCAACCTGCATGGACCTGGTTTGCAACAAAAAACATTTACAGCAAGTTCAGTAAGGACTTTGTAGCAGAACCTGATAGGAGGTATTTGGGTAATGACCTAAGAAAATATACTGTATTTGGACTATATTTTTTGTAATATTATTTAATGTTCCAGTTTGACATTGATATGGCACATTCATCCTCAACTGCAGCCAGTGAAAACTTACCAAGGGATGTAAAGGGCAGGGTAACGTCTTGGGACTGAAGATCTGCTGCATGAAAGGATAAAGGATCCCTGCAAGCAAAATGATGGCAAAACTGGCATTCTGAAAGTATTATACTAAGTTTTGGTAATACTAGCTAGCCAATACAGTGAGAATGTGAAGCTCTCCTATGTAATCTCCAGATTTTATACACGTAAATTAAAAGCTAACGATGTAAAGAAACTCCAGAGTTCTTTCTTAGAAGGATGAAAGTAACATCACAGCTTTGTTTTGTAATTCCCAGGAAGCTTTACCATTATGAATAAACCAACATAAACAAGCTCAGGGCTGACACTGTATTAAAGAAGCTTTAGGAACTTATTCTTAAATGAGTATTTTAAGAAGTAGGTTACTCAGCTGAATGAAAGCACTTCTCACCATCCACAAGTATACTTTTCCATGCTGTTTTCAGTAGCAGAGTCTTTAGCTGCAGTCTCCCTGTACAGAAACACACATCACTGTCAAAAACCCAGCACAGGCCATGCCACAGTAGGATCACTACATTCACATTTTTAGAAGATAAGCTTGTTTCTTAAGCAGAGTACAATGGCAGCCACATTGTAAAGGTGAAGAAAAGGCATCATAAAATTGTTATATGAGTTCACTAAAAGAAGTCTATTAGTGTTAGAGGGAATTTAGACTATTTCTCTGGGAAAGAAATTACTAGATTCACAGTCATAAAGATGGGAAAAAACCCAATAACTGCTTTAGACAACTAGATGGTCGAATTAGAGATCCTCAGGACAGTGAGAAGAGCGTGCAGCAAGCTCACTGCCCTGGACTTCCAGAGAGCAGATTTTGGTCTCTTCAGGAACCTGCTTAGTAAGGTTCCATGGGATATAGCCCTAGAGGGCAGGGGGGCCCAATACTGTTGGTTGTTATTCAAGGATCGCCTGCTACAAGCTCAGGAGTGTTGCATCCCAACTAGAAGGAAGTGCAGCAGGAGGGCCAGGAGACCTCCTTGGACGGATAAGGAGCTGCTCAGGAAAATTCCAAGGAAAAAAGAGGCTTATAGAAGGTGGAAGCAGGGACAGGCGGCCTGGGAAAAATACAGGGATATAGTCCGGGAAGCTAGGGACCAGGTTAGGAAAGCTAAGGCCCAGTTAGAATTAAACTTGTCTAGGGATGTTAAGGATAACAGGAAGGGATTCTATAGGTACATAGTGAATAAAAGACAGACTAGGGAAAAAGTAGGCCCCCTCCAGAAGATATTGGGAGAACTGGCTACCCAGGATTTGGAGAAGGCTGAGATTCTTAATGACTTCTTTGCCTCGGTCTTCACTGGCAAAGGCTCTGACCGCACCACCCAAGTCTTGGAAGGCGAACGCAGGGACTGTAAGAATGAAGATCCTAGGCCCACTGTAGGAGAGGATCTGGTTCGAGACTATCTTAAAAACCTGAACGTACACAAGTCCATGGGACCTGACGAAATCCATCCGCGGGTCCTGAAGGAGCTGGTGAATGAATTTGTTAAGCCACTGGCCATCATATTTGAAAAATCATGGCAGTCAGGTGAAGTTCCCGATGACTGGAAAAAGGGAAATATAACCCCCATTTTCAAGAAGGGGAACATGGATGACCCGGGGAATTACAGACCAGTCAGTCTCACCTCTGTGCCTGGCAAAATCTTGGAGCAGATTCTCCTGGAAGGCATGCTAAGGCACATGAAAAACAAGGAGGTGGTTGGTGACAGCCAGCGTGGCTTCACTAAGGGGAAATCCTGCCTGACCAATTTGGTGGCCTTCTATGATGGGGCTACGAAACTGATGGACAGGGGCAGAGCAGTTGATGTCATCTACCTGGACTTGTGCAAAGCCTTTGACACTGTCCCACATGACATCCTTGTCTCTAAATTGGAGAGACATCAATTTGATGGGTGGACCACTCAGTGGATAAAGAACTGGCTGGATGGCTGCACACAAAGAGTTGTGGTCAATGGCTCAATGTCCAGCTGGAGACCGGTAACGAGTGGTGTCCCTCAGGGATCAGTGTTGGGACCGGTCTTGTTCAACATCTTTGTCGGTGACATGGACAGTGGGATTGAGTGCGCCCTCAGCAAGTTTGCCGATGACACCAAGCTGTGTGGTTCGGTTGATACGCCGGAGGGAAGGGATGCCATCCAGAGGGACCTCGACACGCTTGTGAGGTGGGCTGAAGCCAACCTTATGAAGTTTAACCATGCCAAATGCAAGGTCCTGCACCTGGGTCAGAGCAATCCCAGGCACAGCTACAAGTTGGGCAGAGAAGAGATTCAGAACAGCCCTGCAGAGAAGGACTTGGGGGTGCTGGTTGATAAGAAAATGAACAGGAGCCGGCAGTGTGCGCTCGCAGCCCAGAAAGCCAACTGTATCCTGGGCTGCATCAAAAGGAGCGTGACCAGCAGGTCGAAGGAGGTGATCCTGCCCCTCTACTCTGCTCTCGTGAGACCTCACTTGGAGTATTGTGTGCAGTTCTGGTGTCCTCAACATAAAAAGGACATGGAACTGTTGGAACAAGTCCAGAGGAGGGCCACAAGGATGATCAGGGGACTGGAGCACCTCCCGTATGAAGATAGGCTGAGAAAGTTGGGGCTGTTCAGCCTGGAGAAGAGAAGGCTGCGTGGAGACCTCATAGCAGCCTTCCAAAGTATCTGAAGGGGGCCTACAAGGATGCTGGGGATGGACTATTCATCAGGGACTGTAGTGACAGGACAAGGTGTAAGGCGTTAAAACTTAAACAGGGGAAGTTTAGACTGGATATAAGGAAGAAATTCTTTACTGTGAAGGTGGTGAGGCACTGGAATGGGTTGCCCAGGGAGGTTGTGAATGCTCCATCCTTGGCGGTGTTCAAGGCCAGGTTGGATGAGGCCTTGGGTGGCATGGTTTAGTGTGAGGGGTTGGAACTAGATGATCTTAAGGTCCTTTCCAACTCTAACTATTCTATGATTCTATGATTCCTTCTGGTTACTCACACAACAATGCTTCTAATTAGCTTCTTCAGACCAGCCTCTTTTTAGCCTATATTTCACCATAACATAAACTCTTGCCTTTTCCGGGTTTGGACCTATGTCTTTCCTCAGGCACTGTAAATTTTTAGAGTACAGTGGTATTTGATAAGAGAATGGAAACGGATAATTAATTAAATTAAAAAACCCCAAACAGCTAGACTAATTTTCAGCATTGAGAGACACTTGGTAGTGTTCCAGACAAGTAAAATCTTGCTGAATTTAATGTTGACTTTTTGTAGAACTGCTCCATTTTCACCAGCATCTCCGCTATTCCGTCTCTATCTACGCCATCATGCCTGCTAAGCATGCTTGAAGCACACCAAGTGCTATCTTTGTTTATCATACTAAGACTTCTTGCTCTATGTCAGGCTTTTTGTGACAACCTCAGCTTTGGAATAGACAAAAAAAGAATAAATCAAGTAAGATTTTACAGCAAATGGCATCTGGTATTTGCCATCTTATATTCTGATATTGTAATTTTGGATACAGCACAACTTCTAACTAAGGCACTAGGAACAGGAGAAAAAAAGTAGCAAATGAGCTTCATCTCAGTCTTCATAGGAGACAATCAACAAAATCTTGTCTCTGCTAAAGCTACCTAGAAGCACATTGTTCCAGTTTTCCATATACCACTTGTGTATACTTTTGTAAAGGTCCTCTATTTAATTATTAAATTATCTATTTAAAAGGAAGCTTCTTAACTTCTACAGACTTCACCAATGTCTTGTGGATGTCACCACAATATTTTTCTTTCCAGAAAATGCCAAGGTAATGAATGCCTTTTGGTAATCCTTCCCACTTGTTTAACACCCATTCTGTAGTATATAAAACCACAAGCTTTGGAGATTATGGACACAAGCCTTACCAATGAATCTTAACACATCATTACTCCACTAAGCTATCTCAGAGTTTTGATCTACAAGTAACTTCTAGTCTTCAGTAGAACACAGCACCAAACACAGCATCAAACCTGGAATACATAGGATATTGACCAATAGGATTTTGTTCCAACAGTGTGTATGATGGGAGAAGTGTAATCATTTAAAAAAATATGATTCTAATAGAAGTCCATTAATTATATTTTCCTTTATGGAGTATCTTTATGTTCTGGCTTAGAAACACCAGAATTTATGCTGTATCGATTTCTCAACTTCAGGTCATTATCAGATGTTTAGTAATTAACTGCTACAACGAGAGGAAGGATATTTGCACAAGGCAAAGGACGAAGAGAGTTCTACACGAAAACAAAAGCAGAAACATCAAAAAGCAAGCAATAAAGCAAAAAGCAATAAATAAATCAAATATATTAATAATATATATAATATATAAAATATATATAATATAATATATTAGAATATAAATAATATAATAATATATTATATTAATAATTATATTAATAATAATATATAATATATAATAATATATTATAATTATATATATATTATAATAAATAAAGCAAAAAAGCAATAAATGGTGTAGTAAAATTCTATTACGCTACCACCTAAAGCATCTGAGGAACCTTGAAAACAACAGAATCTTTGGAAGCTTTCAGGTTAACTCAAGCTAACTTGTAAACCCTATTTTCTTGCAAAAAAGTTGGCTCCTGAGGCACACAAATAGCCAGATCCCAGTTTAAAAAGGCAAGACAAGTACACAGCACGCAACAGAAGTAACACTCTTACATGGTTGCTAAAGGTGATTTTGTCCCACCATTGCTGCCATCCTTGCCAAGATCTGCAGAGGGAATATCATTGCCTGAGCTTGTTAATTCTTGAAGAATCCTCTTTAGATCCTGCAATGGTTTGTCCTTCAAAATGCCTGGCTTGGAAGACATCTGAAATAAAATTCAGTTACAAAGTATTTATAAAGGTACTCTCTTTTTCAGTTCCTTCCTATACTTACCCAAAGTCACATATTTCCCCCCCCCCCCGCCCCTTGTCTTCCCAGTTAGAAACAAGGGAGATTTTTTGTCATTTTAGTTCACAAGTGTTGGAGGCTAGACTTGATTATGGGAAAACTGTCAAAATACTCTCTGAATATGACTGCACTCTTATCTGGAAGTTATCTGACAGCAATGTGTAAAGCAACTAAATACAACTGAGGAAGGGTATGGCTAACATCTGCATTTTCAACAATGTTGTAAAAAGGTTATGACTACTGTTTCAAGGTCAAAAACATTAAAATAAGCCTTTCATTATGAACGTTTTCCCCCCCCCCCTCTACAACCATTACCTTTTCAGTACGCAGCACCAGTAATCATTGCTTATGTGACAACTCTGTTTTCTCCTTTCTGACCTGTGACCCCAGGTATCACTGTCCAGTACACAAACACAGCTCTGAAGATTGAAATACTAGTTGTATCAGGGTGTTGTCTAGGCACTCATTTCTATCACAGCTGAGCTGTCTACAAATATAAACCACTTCATTGTCACAGCTATGCTCTGAGATGAAGTGCAATATTATTCTCATTTTACTAATCGGGACTCGAGGCAAAGGCCTGGTTTAAAGAATCCTCTCTTGACAGAAAGAACTGGATTTTTCAGACTACTCAAGCACTTCTCATGTTCAAAGCACTGCTCCTACTGAGTTATGCTTCATCTGTGGAAAGAACTGGCTAGAAACATTTTGCTAGCATGTTTTCATTGAAAAAGTTACTTCCAAGGTGAACACACTAGTTTCAGCAGAGGTTCTATGGAGAACAAGTCCTCAGCTTCCTAAGGGGTCACTTAGATACTTAGACCAAATCCATCTTTCCCAAACTCTGGCTAAGAAACCAGGCTATTGACCAGGTAGGGTCTCTGTTTCACATGACCGAGCTGCTTCATTTTGTACAATAACTAATCATGCAGGAACCAAGAAGATTCACGTAGACCTTGAATCAAGTTCTGTTATGACCTGTTAGGTCATTGCCATGGTACTACATTAAAAATCCTACTTTATCATCAGAAGTATACATTGATTAAAGAGAAGGGGAGTACCTGATACTGCAGGGAGTTTACAGACTTAACTCTCCTTTGTTTCTCGATGTAAATGTTTGTCACCACATCAGAAAGTAAAACAGAAAATAGTATTGAAAAATATCTGCAGTAGCTTGTAGTCTCCTACAGATTTTGAGGTAAAAATTAATGAAAAAACCTCTACCAATTTCTATGGGAGATACATCAGGTCACTTTTGGAGAATGAGATAAAATCTACACAGAAAATACCAAAAGATTATATTTTTTTATGAGAGATTTGAGTTGATCTATTCTGTAATGAAAAACCAGAACACTATCACCTAAAGATGCACAAAAACAAAAGAAAGGAAGGACAGTGGTGTGTCTTTTAGGATAAAATTGGTCATAGTGAAAGTCAGCTTGGAGGAAGATTTAAATATTAAAAGCTACTACAGGTGAATCAGATGATGAAATTTATCACAAATTATGTACCAGTCTATTTTCACTGCCAAATGTAAGTGATTTACAGCAAGCAGAGTACTAGCAAAAAAAAAAAAGAAAATGTGAAGACCAAACTGCTTACAGATCAGTACCTTCAATTTTAACAGATTATAAATGTCATTGGTGATAGAGGTAAGAAAAACTCCTATTGCAATCCATAGATTTTTTTATTGTCCGGTTGTTTTTTATAAAACCAAAGAAAATCTGAAAAGCCCTAGCATACAAGAAGCTACAGAAAATTTTTTCGTCTTTGGTGTTAAGAATTCACTCTTAGATAGTCCTACTGGATGCTCTCCCATTTATCAATCCCACATTATTTTTACTCTTTGGAACATCCCTGTTTCCTGTGCAGTCTCCCATTTTGAGACAGATACTCACTGGAGTGACACAGCTGGCCAAGTCTGGGGAAGGTGGCATGACAGCTGAGTGCAGATGGGAAAGGGGCACTATGTGCCGCAGCTTGCCTGAAGGAAAAGGTGCCAAGTAGCCTCGGCCCTGCAGCTCCTGTGGAAAAACATGAGCCAGGCAGAATAAGCGAGTACAGCTAAGCAGAATAAACGGGTATAGACATCATGCCCTCTGTAACAGGGCATCTCTTAGCCAAATACCTTATAATATGCACCATTCATTTCTCAAACACTTCCTAGTGTTTATTAGGTGTGCTCAGACATAAACCTTCTAGTGACTGAATCAGGTGCAGGACTGGCACTTGTCATTTCTTGTCAGAATTTTAACATATGCTCTGAAACCATTCAAATGGAGGAGATCTCAGGGCTGTCACAAAATTAAACTGTCTCACAGTTCCTGCACCTCTTTTTTCTCACTTGCGTGAGAATTTCTTTCATTTGAGTAAGAGATTTCCTGCCTTTGCCATTGTTGATACGAAGTACTTACTGGATCACTGATGTAGATATCACTCTGATGTAGAGTGGTATTTTGAAAATAACTTTTGTTTCCCACTCAAAACTAGCAATTGGGGTGGGTCACTAAAATTAATAGTAATTCCATTCCAAGTGTACCATTCATTTATAGCAGTAGTTTCATTGCAGCCTTAATAGTCTATGGTTAACAAGTAAAGCAAAGGTACATAATATTCTCTATTAAACTCATTAGTAAAGGTAGAGATTGGACTGAATCTATTGGGCAACAAAATTTCCAGGCTCTATGAGAGAGATACTGGCTTTTCATTACTGCATGATTTTCCCTATACCCCATCTTTCACTACTGCTCTATAGCTTGAGAGATGTCAATTACAAGTTTTTCTTTTTCTGTCCCAGATGTCTCATGACTGTATTTCCTTTCTCCCTGCTAACATCTCTCCTGGCTTCTTAAACATGATTTTCTTTGGTGCTGCCTAACTTAATTAGCATAATCAAACTATCAGAGTCCTTGTTTCCAGCCTTTATGTAGCTTTAAGGTTGCTGGTTTTACTTCAGGCCTGAAGAAGGATGTGGGTGCCCCAAAGATTGTTAGTGCTTTCTAGCTCTAACAGTTCACACTAGTAAAAGACATCCCTTCAGACCTCTCCAATTCATTTTTCATCATAATGGCATTAACATTTCTAGCTTTTATTTGTCTACGGCTGCAAGAAAATGATGAAGTGTCACTGAAACCAAAGCCCAGCAGCTGAAGCATATGATCCAGTATTCCTGTAGCTATTGATTTTTTTTATTGCCCTTACTGTACATAGCACTTCAAAGTAACTGAAATTATGGACATTACTTGTGCAAAAATCATAGAATCACAGAATCACAGAATGGCTTGGGTTGGAAAGGACCTTAAGATCATCCAGCTCCAACCCCCTGCCATGGGCAGGGATGCCTCACTCTAGACCACATTGCCCAAGGCTCTGTCCAACCTGGCGTTGAACACTGCCAGGGATGGAACATTTACCACTTTGGGCAACCCATTGCAGTGCCTCACCCCTCACAGTAAAGAACTTCTTCCTTATATCTAACCTGAACTTCCCCTGTTTAAGTTTAAACCATTACCCCTTGTCTTATCGCTACAGTCCCTGATGGAGAACATGTAAAAAGAGGTTTCAAAACACAAGCTTTTTAGAGTACTTGGCAATAAATAGGGTTAAGCATGAAGTCAGGACACAAAGCAAATGCATCTAAGTTTATACCCGTGCTTCTCAATAACATACTTACTTTTACATCTAAAGTATGCTGCAGTCTGAAGCGCATTGCTTCTTGTTCCTGACACTGGATTATGCACTGACATTCTGCAAATCGCAGTGATGCCTGTAAGACAGGAAAAAAGAGGCATCAATTTTGCTAACTTTCTGTCGATTACAGTCTTTTCTATTTTCTTTCTGATAAAGAAACAAGGTACAAAGAGAGATGCTGTATTTATCTACTGTTATCAGTATAGAAATACTGCAATATGACCAGATGCCTTTCTTGAGAGACTTACAAAAGCAACTCACCTGTTATATGATCCTAGTAGTCATAATATGCACACCATGATATCACAGAAGGGAGCTAATCCTTTCAGGGACAGTCCTAGACCTATTCAACACCTCTGGGATTAGAAAATTCAACTGTGCTAGTGCGGCAGAACTCAAGGTTTTAAAATGGGTGGCTGATAACTTTGTTGACCTGTCTCGTTGTTATATACTCTTTCTTCTTTACAAGTTTGCCCTGAAAAGGTGTGAAAAAAATCTTATTATGGAGCTATTTTTCACTGGGGGCTTATCACAATAGAAAGAAGAGTGGAAGCTCTAGGCCAAAGCACAAAAAGAGAGAGAGAAGGAGCATGAACAAGTGTGCTGAGTCTGGGTGTGCCAATGCTTGATTTCAGTGGAGCCTCTGTTATACTAAATAATTGTCCCTCTCTCCACAGAAGAGTTTCTTTGTGCCAAAGAGCCAGAGGCAGGTCTAAGGTCAGCCTAATCTGCTTTAAACTCCCCGCAGCTTTTATTTCCCTAAAATAGTAAGGAGTAAATCAAGAATTCTCTTAATGAAAACAGAAGACTGTTACCATTAGAAATCCCAAAAGACGGTCTTAACTACAGATCTTTCTTCAGGTAAGAATCTTACAGTACCTGTGAAAAGGACATACTTAAACACAACCTAGGTAAGAGATCAGACATTCTCTTCCCAAATGACTGTAAAGGAAGGTCTCACTGAAGGCACCTTAAATTACCTTATCAAGGGCTGTCCTCATCTTGGATATTTTTTCTTTTAGAAGTTTGTCTTGTGATCGCAGGATCTCCAGTTCCCCAGCAATCCTGGTGTTTTCTGCTGTAATATAGCTCAATTCTTGACCTAGTTTACTATTTTTTTCTTTGAGGTAATGTTTCTCCTGAATTTAAGATGAGGATAAAAAGTATGAGTCAAAATTTTGTAACTATCTACATTATACATATTTGTTTTCTGCATTTTTTTCCTCTTTGACAGATCTGAATTAACCCTTTCAGAAGCTTAGCTATTGCATTTTACAGAAAGATGAGGTTTCTGCAGCAAGAAGATAACTCTTATAAAGAAAAATACAATTGGACTGGTCACAATGAGATAACATCTCGGATTTTAGATCCATTCAGAAGGATACAGAATGCATTAGTTGACATTTTAAAAAAGAATGGATATGTAAAAGCCTGCTACTTACTGAAACAAGTACTGTTCTTTCACAGAGAGTAACTATAAATTAAACCCTGTTTTTATGCAGAAGACTTATTTATGTAGTGGAGATATTCGCCCATATATGTTAGGGGGAAGACAGGGAAGGTGACCACTACACCAAGTAAAATTCTCTTTGGTCTTTCTTGGGACAATTGTGCTTTGGGCCATGCATTTCTCTAAATACAGTTAAATACTTTTACAGGAAGCTCCTCTGACCTTAGCTGCATTTGTCATTGCTTCTTCCAAGAATTTAATCTTGCTCTGTAACGCATCCATCTGTCCTCTCTTGGCTGTGATCTGCTTCTGCATTCCCATTGCAACTTTCATAGCTACAAAAGACAAAGTTCATTCTCAATGAACAACATTGATTAAGTAATCTGTCAAAAGACTCTGGAAGTTGGTTATCAGCAATATGTTAGAATAAGTAAGTCGAACCAGGATTCCATAGTCACTTATGTGTGCAAACCACCCATTAGCATTAGCTGGAGTTTGTCCATGGTAGTGGCACCAGACCCATCACACTCACAAGATGAAAAGAGAACATTCCCTGGAAATAGGCATAAAGATCACCTGAGAAAACTCAACTTCTTATTTAAGTTTTACAGTATGTAGTAAAAGGTTAAATAAAAATATGCTGTTATCTGCAGTACTGATTATTTCACAAAACATCTAGAATATTATTATAGTATCTATTGAGGGATCAATACTTAGAAAAATCCCTTCATTAAAAATATAAATGTATGTGATTCTGGGGAAGTTCAACCCATAATTACCATTGCCATCAGATCCTTCCATAGCCTTTAGAGCAGTCCTGGTCTGTTCCAATTCAGCTTGGGCAGATTTCAACTGCGTTTTCAGTCTATTTGCTGTATTTTCCATCTCCTTGATTTTATCCTGGTAGTCCCTCTTCAAATCTTCAAATCCCTCTGGTGAGAGTAAGATTGAAATTATAGTGACAAAAAATTATCATTCTTCTAGCCATGATTACTGATCTCTCACCTACTCTCTTAAAAGGAGTATGAGACATGCAGATAGCTAAGACATAAAGCAAATAACTAACAAATGCACAACTAGCAATTCATTGTCCTGCATGTCACCAAAAGCTTCTTTTTCACCAGTAACAAATATGTTCTTTGGTTGCTCACCAAAGCAACAGCTCAAGTAAGTGATATAAACCCATGTTTCTGAGTTCTGTTGCTAGACCCAACTGCATACTGTGAAAGTTAAGGGTATTGGTAAGAGACAGCATTTTACCCTGGTCATTCTTTTCTCCAGCCACACTTATAACCAACTAAGGGCTGAACTGATCTAATTTGTCAAACATTCCTCTGTAATTCTGCTTCTCATCTCTGCTCCTTTTATCTCTCTGCAGCTCTTCTTATGTCATCCACACCACTACAAGCCAGTCAGCTGTGAGCTCAGACTCTATCAACAGCTTGGCCTTAATTTCTCTGCGGTCATTCACTCCAATAAGCCTTTCTTAAAGCTCATTTGCCCTGATAGTACTGTACAAAGTTAAGGCAGACACACAGGCTCTGTTTAATTCTTACAAAACTTAGTAAGTTTAGAGGTGAGGACATCCAAGTTCCCAATGGGAATTTTATGAGAGTAGAGGGGTATGTAGAGGGCAAAACATGTGAACAGTATCATCTGGCTGGCTGCAGTGCAGATTTAGCAGAGGATCCCCCTGAATTTTGGTGGTTGGCTTAGTTCCAGACCCTACTTTTGATTTTCTTTTTTTTTTTTTTTTTTAATATTATCTTGATCTGCTTTCCCTCATATTGCTTCTGAAAACAGTGGAGTTATGACATAAAAATTTCAAAATTAAAATTGTAGCAAAGCTACAACAAAACAGAAACAAAGTTCCACTGTAATTTGACCACAGACTGTTAATAGGATCCCCTAGTACTCTTTAAAAAGCAGTCAAGTATCTGTTCTGTGATTTACTACGTCTGCTTCTTTGGTCTCCAGAGCCAGGCAGTTTAAGTATTTTTGTTCAGGGTAGTGAGAGACTGCATAAAGATTGTATTCTCACCATTGTGTGCCAGAATCCCAAATCAAACATAGCTCTCTCAAGTGACCTGACCATCCCTTGCTGGCAGGGAACCTTCTGCTGTACCAGCAGCCATATTTGGATTCAGCAAGCAAGCTGCTTTTTTTATTTTTAACACCAGCCCAATTTAGCAGCTCTCAGAGCTGAGCCAAGTTGAGGCTCCCTACCTGCAAGGCCAGCTAGCTCACTCTGACTGGCTTCAAGTTCATTCATTAGCTGGTCTTTTTCCAGTTTCGTAGCATTAAGTGCATGGAGCCTCTCAGTGCAGGTGTCAACCAGTTTAACCTTCTCCAGTTCCAGTTTACTCAGTCTGGCTTCCATTTCATGTATTCTGGTTTCTTTCTCATCGTTTGCAATCTACTTACATAAAAGACAATGTTAACTATGTGCAATACACATAATTATATAAAATAAGCACAAAGACATGCAAACATCCCCATTACTTTAAATCTTGGTTGTCAGTGAAGAGTTTGGGGCAAGAAAGAAAATCAGAGTAAAGCAGACAGATTAGTTCTGTGAAAATTGCTAACCCAGGCAAAAAGGGTGCAACAGAATCTGATCTGATGGTTTACATGTTTAACCTTAGCAGGTATATTATATGAAAATTATTTCCATCCTTTACTAGCAGCACCTCCATATTTACCCCTAATTCTCACAGAAGAGAATGAGATTCCCCACCTGGAGTCAATTTGTTCTGAACCTGCGTAAGACTGCCCTATCCTGTAATTCTTGTCAAAGTGATAAGCAGTTCTAAACAGTGCCTTGAGTTTGGAATTCTGAGCGCTTACTGTGTATTATTTTTCAGTGACACTTTGTATTGTATTGCTGGTTCTGTTGCTGGTGTGGACAACTGTACCACTGAGGACAGCATCTTATATTCCAGCTTTCAGAAGCCTTTTGGCTACTGCTTTTTATCAGTGAATTACTCATTTTTGGTGGCAATATTCTCTCTGCCCACTAACTCTTTTATTGCTGCTAGGATTCAAGGTGCATTGTCTGATGTGCATTAAAACCACAGTATTAGCACATTAAGACAGACATTTAAAACTAGAAAATATTTACTGTATTACAAAGACATAAATAAAGCATTGTTTGTACACCTTAAGTTCTTCTGCTTTGAGTTTCCAGTCATCTATTTCTTTTATAAGCTGGGATTTCTCAACTTCTATTGCTCCAGCAGCTCGACTGTGCTGGCCCACAATCTGGGTCATGTTATCAATTTGCTTTTGGAAGATCTCAATAATCCTTTCCTTCTCTGATATCTGCAGTTTCAGTGTTTCACACTCTGACTGCACATAATGTAAATGGTCCTCTTCATTCTTGAGATGCTGGAACTCCTGCATCCTACTGCTAAGTTGTGAATGCAGCTTCTCGATTTCCTCACTGGTAACCTCAAGGGCTCTCTTTTTCTCCTGCAGACCAGCTGTCAGATTTGACACTGTTTTCTCAGCAATCTCCAAATCGATCTGTTTGGCTGTAAGATCTTCTTTAACTTTAAGGAGTGTTGCCTTGGTTGACTCCAGTTGGACAGTCAAAGAGGAGATTCTTCCAATGCTTTCATTTTTTTCCTTCATTGCAGCCATCTGAATAACAGAAATATAAAGATCAACCAAGAGAAATGTTTATTTCTACCTTTAAAACTTCCTGTCACATTTCTGTTTTTCTAGATTTCACCTTAAAACATCTGGGCTTTACAGGAAAATTAGGTCAGCACGATCTAGTCTACAATGACTGACTGATTCTTCTTGTTTTCTTTCCTTTCCCCATCTTAATAAGTAAAGTATTGCTTAGAATATTGGGGGTTTATGATAGAAAATGGAAAAGGTTAAACTAAGGGGAAAAAACCAAAACCAACAAAACCACAAACCTGCAATGTTAGTATGAAATTTAGAGCAGCTGAGGCAAAAGAACTTTAAGTGTTAGAACTTGACTGACAGCACTGTAAGGTGGAGGGAAAAAAAGTATGTAAATGAATAATTTATACTGATTTTATTCCTGCAGGCAGCAATGTGCACGATTTAAAGCATCAAGTACTGTGACTCAGGATATGCTAATAGTACAAAATAGGAACAGGAGAAAAGAATGAACTTCCTGGTGGGAGGATTTTAAAGGAAAAATAATGGATTGAGAAAACGTAGAAGGCTATGTGAGGTAGCACAAGCCTGTGGTTTGGTTGAAATACAAAGTAATTAGCTTGATCTTTACCCATAATGCAAAGAGGGTTACCTAATTACAGCCCATTTCTGAGAGGCTGAAGTCTTGAAGAAAGAGGAATGTACTACAAGTCAGTGTCTAGGAATCCACTTTGTCAGAATTAATTCTTTCTGACATAGCACTGCATTCAGCTTAGGTTTATAAATATAAACTTCATTATGTTTTCATTAAGCACTACATAAATGAAAGCATTATGAAGGCCTTTCATTTACCAATTACTTTTACAGAAAATACTACCTTCAATAGTTTGTTTGTTACATCTGCCAACATCAAACTTTCTGGAAATTTACACAAGGTTGTTTCAGAGGTTTATAGTCAAAATCAAGCACACGATCAGCAGAACATTCATTTTCTCCTAAGCTTTGTATGTCAAAAATCAAAATTTAAATAATAGTTCTACATCCTCATAAGTAACGAGAAGTGAGGGCTGGACAGGTCAGAAAAGGGAAAAAAACTGAGGAAAAAATAGGGAAAAAAATGCAGATTTGAGCACCATGTATCTGCATCTTTGGAAGCAAAATTTTGTCACGTTAGCCCCAGAGGCTCCCCATCCCATGGTAACCAGTTACAATGCTGAAGTAAAGCCGTATTTGGTGCTCTTTCTATCCTGAACACTATCACATTGCAGCTGCTCACCAACTTGGTACTCCATTTGTCTCTGACATTCAGTCCTCATTTCCTTTGCTGTGCTTTCCATACACTGCGGTTGCTTGGTTTTGCTGTCTAATTGTCTCCTTAGATGGTCAATGGTGATGCTGCTGTCTGTGTTCCGACCCCAAATTCCCTTGTTCTGCTCTTTTTCCAGACTTAGTTCTATCTATCTCTTTTTTAGGAAGTTCAAGCTACAGGAAATTAGAGTCACCTCCCTCTTTAAATCACATTTAGGATTTTCTTCTTTCCCTTAACATCAGCAACATTCAATTACACAATTTGATCAATTTGATAACTGAATAGGGACTACTGTATGGATTTATACTTAGCAGAAGACAGGAATATTGGCTAAACTAGTCTGACATCTCTTGCACGTTTTCTTCCAACAACGCAGTAAGTTTCAACTTCATATACTGCTGCTATAGTTATTTTGAAGCATGTAACACCTCAGCACTGAAGTCTTTCATGTAATTTTTATCTATTCCAAAATCAGTTTACACTACAAAATTAAAAAAGCTTGTGCTGTGCCAGTATCAAATGAAAAACAGTGAAGCACATTGCATTCCAAGGAAGGCTGCTCTTGATAAATATCCATCTTTACCACTAATAAGAATCGCTTATTTCATCTCATAAAGCAATTTGCCACATGTTCCCCATAGCTTTAATCTTTTCTACCTCAGATGTAACAGTACATAATTGAGATTATAAATGATAATTTAAAATGAAAATACTATTAAAAAATCCTGACATACACATTTCAGAGCTATTCATTTTGAAAATATAAATTTAAAATGTACATAAACTGAATTATCAATAGGCATTTCTGCTAATCATAACTTTTGCTGTTGTAACCATCTGCATATTGTAAAAGTGGAAATAGAAAACAACTAGGAAGCTCAGAGAATGGTGGAATAAAAACATGAGCTGAAGACAGAAACAAAAGTAATCCTAAAATGAGTTTCCTAACCCTCAATTATACAACGATTTTTCTGACTCCAGTCTTCTCAATAGCTATGTACAGTCTGTAGGAAAAGTTTTACACTAACATATCCTTGAGTAGGAGAATGTAGTATGGAATGAAATTATTTCAACATCTCTTTCAGAGCACTGTGACAATAACTAGGCAAACAAACTTAATGAAACCACACAAAATAATATCCCAAAATTCAGTCATTAAGGAATAATCTTGTGTAAGAAGAAAAGCAAGGCTAAATATAGTACATGAAGACAGTTGTGATGAAATCAACTCTATGTGGCAAAGTTTTTTTATACTGTACATATTCAATTTGTGAATATTCTCAGTTATAAAGGAATGTTTAGTGCCATTAGGAAAATCCCAGATATGTCTTGCAAAATACATATTATTGAACTGAGTTCAGGTTCTTGAACAGAGGGACCTAAACTGTGAGGTTAAAGTGAAGGTGGCTCAGCATCTTTAATATGATTTGCATAGGATTCAAGGGTTTTGTGGTTTTGACAAAGTTAATCTTAATACAGGATGTCCTGCACTGCTAATGGCAAAGACCCTTGGGAAATTTTCTTGATGGCCAATTCAATTTTCTAAATAATCCTCATAAAATGAAAAAAAAATAATAAAAAATCCTCATACTTAATTATAAGGGGGCTGCAGCACTTCATAAACAAGCAATGAGCAAATCTCAACACCTTCAGTAGAGAGAGGCTTTTAGAAAGCAAGATTCTTTTCAATATGATCACTTGTTTTTACCAGTAACTGATGAGTCTGATTATTCAGATATCCAGATTCTTGGCTGCTTTGATCCTGTTCTGTCTGAGCTTCTGCCACCTCAGAACGAGCTAGGTGCAACTGCTTCTCAAGATCTTTGACCTAGAATAAAGAAAACTATTTATTAATAATTACCTTAACATATTCTATTTTAAATACTACATGGGATTTTTTCTACTGTCCTTCTAGGTTCTACTCAAAAGACGACCAAACATCATCTTTTAGCTCAGCAGTTATTCCCTAGGTGTATTCAGAACTGTGCTGTTTTTCAGCAATTAAGATCAATTTCATTGCAGAGTTAACGGAGGCTCCTGAGAATGAACTGGCTTCCACCCTGGTCCACAGCTCTTTAAGAATTCATTACCTGCACTGTAAACATTAAATGGAACAGGAAAACAGCCACTTAAGAAAAAAAGTTCAAGCTCCTTGCTTGATTTGCAATACTACTAGTTAGAAAAGCCAACATAATGCAAGTATGACTAAAACACAACCTATATGGAATCATTCAATAAGAATATATGAAATCTCCTACAGCGCTCTTCTAACAAGCACTTCACGATCTGCAATCTCTCTTTTGGCTACCACCAAAATCTGGGCATTTCCTTTCTACTTCCTTAAAAATGTTTCTTCAGCTAGTGACAAAACCATTCATCTCTTTCCTTCCTCTTCTGCCCCCCTCTTTCATGCATCTGATTATAATGAAGACATAATTGTTTTTAATTACTAATGGACCATTTATGCAGGGTTAGTGCCAAAACCTCAGGTCTTTCACCAAATGGAGGTTGGACACATTATGATGAAAACATGTTGTCAAGGAAAAATTCTGAAGATCTTCTTATGAAGTTTTTCTTCCCCAAAACTGGACTGGTTCTCCTCCTACAGCTCCAATGCCTAAACAGCGGAAGGACATTTTGAGGGCCTCTTCTTCCTGTAATGGGATTAGGTCCTTTCTGAAAGGGGTTCCTCTCATCTTGTGGACCCCTCCAATAGGAGAAATCTCAATAAATCCCAGGTTACTTCTCCCTGAATCCCTCCTTACACAACTACTCCATATTTCCACAGAAAATTTAAACTTGAAGTACACCCTCTACAGAGCTAAACAACTGTGTACAACACTATCAACAGGGCTTTCTCTGACAGTGACAGAAAGAGCTGTTCTCACACAGGGCCCTTCCTATAAAATTAAGTTAATTTAGGGAGAAGTTCATCCCAAGCATATATATAGCACATGCAAACAGATCACTTAGATATTTAGATTTATATCCAGTAAAGTACCACATTTTTCTGACTGCTGAAACTGTCTCGTATCAACAGCTTATACCATAGAATCATAGAATCATAGTTAGGGCTGGAAAGGACCTTGAGATCATCTAGTTCCAAATGCCCCTGCCATGGGCAGGGGCACCTCACATTAAACCATGTCACTCAAGGCTCTGTCCAACCAGGTCTTGAACACCACCAGGGATGGAGCATTATTCTTAGCCCTGCCCAATTCTGCAAGTTGCTGCAACTTCAATGTACTTTGGCAGGACCTTCCCCATGTCTACTGCCTGTTACATGAACCAACACGCTTTTCTGATTTTTCAGACCTTACTTTTAATGATCCCAAGATTTTATGCTGGAAGAGACCATGAGGTGTCACCCTTTCCATCCTTTCATCCTCAGTCATCCTTTTCACACTGGTTCTGATCTTGCAAACCTCATTTATGTAACATCCTGTTTCCAGGCTGAAGAGTCCTAGTGAGCTGAGTCATTCCTCATACTGAAACCGACACTTAACTTCATCTTCAGCTTTAGTTTTCACCTACTCTCTTGAAAATTTTAGTTGCTAAGGTTTTTACCCCACCAGAGAAGCCCTGGAGGAAGCCATGTTGTAAAAGCATGACATACATTTATAAAACCTTTATTTAGATTCTCTCTCACATCTTCCCAGGAATGACTCCTCATAACAGCCTAAGATCAAATTATCTCCAGCTATCAACTCATCTCTCACTAAAGTCTCCATTAGCAATTCAGTTTATTACACTTCCTTTTGAAAAGCAGTTTTTATTGGATAAAGTAGCATATTCTTTCATAGATATACAACCCAAACATTTTCTGGAGTTGGTAGACTGTGGAAAAAGAGACTTAAATTGATTCCCAGTTTCCAATTTTACATCTGTTACAAGGTAAGCATTCTGGAAGGGAACATGCCTATGGAGTATACACTATAGTTAGAGCTATAAATCTGATACGACCTTATGCTGTGCACTGCATGATTTGAATCAAAAGAATTCAGGTAAAGCCAACATGAAAACGTACCATCTGTTGTACCCTCTTTGTGGATGAGATACAGTAATGGACATTTATTTACAAATTCTCTACAGGTCAGTTATGATACTGTGAAAAGTTACTTTTGGAACTGACTAATGTGAGTTTTAATGCATGTCAATCAATGGGATTGACAGAAGTGGAAAGCTAGGGAAATGATAAACCACCATGTCCCTTCCTGCTGTTTTATACTGCAAGTACACACGCACCATTGCTTTACTGGCTTGACCAGCACATCCCTGCCATTCCATTCTCAGACCTTTTTGGATCAGAGACCATGAGCTCTGCCAAACTTCATGGAACTCCTGTGACCTGAACTTTCCCTTTTCAACAGTATGTTGGAGAAGGATGCCTAAATCCTCATGACTTGTAATCTAAGATGGATCTGGATCCATCAAGCATTTCTGCATGGATCAGCTCCACTGATTTTTAAAGAGAGTGGACAGTAACTGTTTTCAGATAATTTTCCAAAGAAAACATGAATTATCTTTCACCACAAATAAGAAGGAATTTAAAGATATTCAAATTGTTTATAAAACTGGAATCAAAAGCAGTGAAATAACTGAAAGATGCAGTGGGTGTGATATAGAAATGGGATGCAAAATGCTGCAGTTCAAGACATGGCAGAGATTTTGTGTGGAACTGTAAGAAGCTCTCTCTATCTGCTGGCAGTAACTCCATGCTGTACTACCTGGAAACGAGTTGGGCTTCAGTGAGCAGCAGGGTTAAAAAAAATTTGTCAAGATTAATGTTTTCTAATGGGATTAAGAAATAGTTTGAATACACAGGTGCTGCCCAGACCCTGTTTTTTGCCTGTATTGTATCCTGCTCGTAAGAAGCCTTTGGATTTCAATAAATGTTAAAGATTCTTAACTCACAAATGGGGCATCTCCGGGCACCTGAATGCTTCTCAAGCACTGTTGTAATCTCAATGTCCTCCCATCCTTCCACTTACCAAGACAAAAAGTTACCAAAACATTTTTTCTGGGAAGTACAACATAAATAAGAAGCTATTTTTACTGCCTGTTTTTGCTGACATATTTTCTTGCAGTACAGTACAACAATGTTCTTGTCCTCCATGTACAATTGATGTCTGCAGTGCAAAATAATTTTATTTCCAGAAGACATCATTATGGTATGCTCTCAATACACTCAGCAAAACTGTTTTGTTCAGTGAGTTTTGCAGAGATATTTTGTGCTAAAATGATAACGTGTTCTTGAAACTAATACAAACAAATCAAGTCAAGGATGATGTAATTTATCTTATTGTCCACACAGTTTTTCTGAAGCAAGTCCTTATAAAAATACTTTTCTTATATACCTGGAACATTCCGGGCATATATACAGTTTCATTGGCAGTAATGCTAACACAGAAATCCATACACACCTTGTCTTCATATATCCTCTTAGCTTCTTGTAATTCAGAATGCAGCTGAGAAACTGTAGATTCCAAGTGACTAACTTGATATGCATGCACTGAATTCTGATTTCTCGTTTGTTCTCTAAGAAAATTTTTAGGTGGAGAAATTAGAAACTGTAAGAACAATGGAAGCATGAAACATCTTGTGGTTTTCACTGCAATCATTATGACCACTGAAACTCACTGCTTTGCAGTAGGACTATCACTCGCAGTGGGATCACATAAATATTACACTCCCTTACTGGTTAGGTTTGCTCTCTGATATCCATCTCACATAAAATTACATAATTGAAATGCTGCTGCTTTTTGTTCCTGATAATAACTCATTTATTCCCAAGCAAGTTCTAAGAAAGGCAAGTCTGCTTTCAAATGCACCCAAACTATTCTACAAGCAGAAACGAGAAGCTTTTGCATGGTCTCAACCATGCAAATCAGATATTAATGCATACTCACATTTTAATCTCATTTTAGGCTTGCAACACTGCGTAGCATGTCCTCATTTTTTTAACTGATATATTGGGGACTGATTTCTGAGTTGTCAAGTGGCTGATGAGAATTAGTGTCTTTTTATTCTCACTCAATTGTTACCAAAGTCAACAGAACCAAAACATCTATTTATCCCAAACGAAACTACCCTTTCTTTAAAATTATTATTCACCACTATTTGTACATGTATGCAAAGAACCCAACTGTTTACCCATCCTTATTTGTGAGTCAACTGAAAATGCTGCTGGAAATTAATTTTATATCTGAATCCATAGAACTTTAAAAAGACAAAGGTCACAGTGCAATGAAATAAGAAACCAAAAGTGCAGGGCAGAGAGCAGAGTTTATAAGCAGCATAAGCTTTCTCTAAAGTTAAGGTTACTCTTAACATTTTCTATACTATAATCACAAAACATACTGAATGATCTCCATCTGGCTTTCCATACTATTTGCACAGCTATGTGCACTGTGCTTTATCAGTCAGTGCTGCCACCTCCTGTTCATGCTCACTTACCAGTTGCTCAATCCTGTTTCAAAAAGAAAATACTGGTTACAATTTTAGTCTTGGCAAGTTGTAACTTGTGCACTGAAAACAACGATATTTTCCAGTATTCAGAAATGTAACCATTTTGATGTTCTATTATGAATGAAATGTTATGTATTGAGTTACTGACCCTTTTATTTTGAACAGGTTACCATATAATTCAGGTGGACAGCTGGGGAAATTAGGACTTTCGGAAGAGGAAAGGATAAAGCAATTAGTGAAATTAATGAGAAAAAGTTGATGCAACTACCAAAGTGATTGCTTTCAATCTTTTCTTTCAATGGTGGAACTAGTCTCCCAACAAATTCTAGATGTCCTCTTAAGTAATCACACTTAGAAAATTAAGGTGTACAGATTCTTTCAAAATAGTAGGTTTTGATGCAGTGAATAAAACAGAAAATTTTCAGCTGGAAAGAAAAAGCAACAGAAAGTCAAGAGCAAAGAAACATCTGGAGTGGAAGAATTATTAAGTCCTCAAAAACATTGCTTGCTGCCCACCCAGCCACTTCCCCCAACCCCCCCAATATCATCATCAGAAGAACTATCTGTGGAACATGTGAGAAAACATCCATTTATGTTATACGAACAAATAAATGGAGAACAGGTACCTATTTCGGTGTTGCTGAAGCAGTTGGTTTTGGGCTTGTGAATCTTTTTTCAGTGACCCAAGTTCTTCTTCTACCTATTGCAAACAGATGACAATGCTAATGCCTACAGAAGAGACACTCGAAACTGTAGATTTCAAAGTGTAATTTCCTTCCTTTTGCTGCCACCTTAAACTGTGAAACCATTTGCACGTGGTTAAATTCTGGCAATAAATCTAACCTCAAATTCAGGGTAGTGTAGAAGGCTGGCAAACCAGCACCTGCCATCTTAACTGCGAAGTAGCATTTGTATGCCTTTATGCCATAACCATTTCCTTCAGCTGCTTTAGATGGGAGGTCATTGAGTTATGAAAAATACCTTCTAAAAATACAGAACATAAAAGTCTTGGAAGGAAAAGTATAACTTTCTTCACATACCAGGACAACTTTTTCTTTGAGGTATGACACCTCTGAGTCTAAATCTTGCAGTATGTCAGCAAGTCCTGTGCTCAGGCTGTGCATGTGTTGGCTAGTAATATTCTCATCGTCACAGAGTTTCCTGTCTGTGCTGTGTTCGTAGTCCATGAGGATGCCATGGAGTTCCAGCAGTACTTCCTCGTGGCTGTGGACCATCTTTTCCAGATGTTCAGTTTGGCTGTCAGCCTCCCTTAGCATCTCCTCCTGCAGGTGGCTGGCAGCTTCCAGTTTTTGAATAGTAGTTTTTAGCTGTATTTTGATATTCTCTTGGCTCTGGGATTCCTTTTGTCTGAATTGGGAAAATGAAGAAATAATTTAGAAAACAGAATTCACAACATGGATTTTTATCCTGAATAACAGGTATAATACTGATGCTGATCAACTGCCATTTTTTTTACAGCTACATAATAAACCATTTTCTAAACCAAGGTGCCACAGTCTCATCGCCTTCATTCCCGAGGGCAAGTTTCTCATTTAGGAGATGTGGTGTGCCTCTCAAAGCCCATATATACACTCCTCACAACACATCTGTCCTGGCCTTCATACCTAGCATCCTGAAGCGCATCTCTTTCCAATTGCACTTTCATCAGTTTGGTCTGCAAATCAGCAATGATCAACCTTAAATTGCTTTTCTGTTGCTCATATAGCTCAGTAGTCTAAAGGAGGAAAAAAAACCCAAATAAAGACGCTAAACCAACCAAAATAGTAAATAATATCTGCCACTCCACCCCACCCCCCCCAAAAAAAAACCAACCAACCAAACTCGAAAAAGAAAAGGCTGAGAGCAGCAAGGGTATGGGAATTAAGGGGTTTTTAAATATTTCTTAGTTAACTTGCTAGTCACACTGTGCTGTCATGGACTGACTATGCACGGAACACTGTTACAAGGATCATGCCAACATTACTACCTATTGTCTATTTCTGTCAAACGGCATGTGGGAATCTTGATGGCCAAGTACAATTTACAGCAGCCAAGTGGATGCTCAAAACAGTGCTGGTGAAACTGTCCAAAGACTCGGCAATGACAAAACCAGCAAAAGCTTGTCTATATTTTAAGAAGCTGCCCCAAATTTGGAACTCACTTCATTCAGCCTCTTCTGCGCATCTCTACCTTTCTGCGAGTATTCTTCTAGAATGTTTTCCATGTGTTCTTTGCCAGCACCACTCGCGTTTTCTTTCTCAGAATCAGTATGTATTTCATATTTGGAACAGAAGACATTGTTGGGAGGACTGCTAGTGGTGCTAGAACAGGCTGAGCTTTTCATCACTGTGCTGAGAATGGAAGAAGCTAAAACATTCTGGTTGCTGAGAAATGGACTAGCAGCTCCTGAAAGGCAGATAAATTTAGCTGCTGAAGCAGAAGTCATACATGAGAATAATCCATCATCTGTACAACTGGGCATTTGTGCCTCTTAGTGCCTACCAACAGTACAACCTAGGAATCATCTTTTCTAAGTAGAACAAATTCAGCCAATTCCAGGATCCCTCACTGGTTGTGTGAAACTGGGTGTTCAGAGAACACTTCAGAGCTGCTCTGCCTTTACCTTGGGCTTGTGCTGACAAGAGCTGTTCAAGACACAGGGCCTAAAGACGATTCAACTTGAAATATGTAACATGAACTTCTAAATCACATAACAGTCTGCAATGTTTATAGTAATTTACTCCCAAATCTTCTGAAATCTATTTAATACTTTCCCACACTAGGCATATTGCCACTTGGTAAAGATTCCTCATGACTCAAAGAATGTATCATTGATTCCACCATGCATTTGATGGTTTCTTTTTGGAGTTTCAGAGATTCTTTTGGCTGTTTTTCCGGTCTCTCCCTGCAGAAAAGCACATAAAAACATTTGCTGAAAAGGCAGGACTGAATACAGAAGAGTATCCGACTGCATTCCATCACAAATGAAATCTGAAAGGACTAACAGAAAAAAAAGTGAAACCAGAGAATTTATTTGGCAACACTGTTGTACTTCCCTGGTTTGCATGTGTATTTGGCAAAACAGTGACACATCGTCAACTGCTGCAGCTCCACTGTAGTCAACAGAACTATCGTCTTTTGCCACTAGCAGGCATAATCTATTAAAGTCCAAAGAAGTAAAGCAGCATTTCATCAAAGAAAGAAAATTAAGTTGGCTTACCTTCTGAAAAGGGATTTCCCTTTATTTCCACATTTTTTCTCCTAGCTGCCCAGTAAAGTACTATGTTACTGAGACAAAGCTGGAACTGCATGTTCCATCAAACCCACAGAAATCTATCAAATACTTCATTTGCAGCTGTGATAAGTGTCCTGGTTTAGCAATAGCAGTCATTTTTTTCTCCTTCTTAGTAGCTGGTGCAGCGCTGTGTTTTTGACTTTTGGCCTGGGAACAGAGCTGATAACACCGATGTTTGGTCTGAGCAAGGACTTTGGGAGTCTCATGCTCTGCCAGGGAGGAGGGGAAGCCAGGAGGAAGCAGGGACAGGACACATGACCCAAACTAGCCAAAGAGGTATTCCATACCACAGCACGTCATGCCCAGGATGTAGAACTGAGAGTTCCCGGAAGGGCTAGATCACTGCTGGGTGGGGGGTGAGGTATCGGTCCGTGAGGTGTTGTATTCTCTTCCCTTGTTATTTCCTTTATCATTATTATTATTGGTGGTAGCAGTAGTGATTTGTGTTATACCTTAGTTACTGAACTGTTCTTATCTCAACCCGTGGGAGTTGCATTCTTTCGATTCTCCTCCCTGTCCCTCCAGGAGCGGGGGGAAGAAAAGGGGGGGGGCGGAGAAGTAGACTGCGTGGTTCTAATTTATGGTCTGGGCTTAAACCACGACAATAAGACACATCTAAGAGAACTCAGAATCAAAAGACCTGCTTGGTTGTATAAAACCTTGAGCACAGAAGAAAGGAAATCTGTGCCAATACACACCATCTGATTTTATTGGACTTGATCAGGCATCAGATAATTTTCTACATTCCTGAGGGGGAGTTGGGGGGTGGGGGTCGGGGTGGGGTGTGTGTGCAAAGAAAGCAGGCAGATAAGTTAAAAAAAGGCAAAATGAGTTTTTCTGACCAAAAGAGAAAGAAATCCATCTAAGTGAGAATAATAGACAAGTTTTGGCAGTTCAGCTCTAAGCATTAAAGAGAAGAAAACTAAGAGGAAACATGAAGAAAAAAATAGTTTAGTGACAAACTGGAATCTGAAATTGTGGAAAAACAGTTTAATTGGCAAGTCTACAGTTGAGGGAAGACAATGAGATAAGCAAGGAGAGCAGCTGCCTGTCATTGAGCATCAGTGCTCTTGTGTGTACATACCAGGACTGTGACATTCACAAATGACCCAATTACAACACGCACAGTTGATTTCTGCCCACACAGCACTTCTTTTTCACAGTGCAACAAGTTGCTATGTCTGTGCACTGCACTTGTTATGCTGCCTCTATGCAGTTGTGTTAAGGCATCCCGATAAACCTTGATTTTCTTTCTGTGACATTAATGATGAAACAAGATCAGAAGACACTGAAGCAAACAGAACTGCACAGCATAGGGAAAACCATCCTAGGTTTGTAACTCTGGAACTGGGAAGAAGAGGCAAGGGCAGAGGTTCTATCAACACTGCTCTGTTATTGTGGAGTATAACCTAAATGTGTAAACAGGTTAAAAGAATGACTATACAAATATCAAAGACTAATAAATTTGACAGCTGGGACAGATATTTAGATCCAGTAAGTCTTTACATTCTAATTCCCTGGACACTGCAATGTACTATGCAAAAATGCCGCTTTTTCCTCACCATTTTTCTTCTGACATCTGCCACTAGACGCTGTTGAAATGAGTGCACTGGTGAGATTACACTTCAGCCTGATCCATCAGAGTCTGAGCGAATCAGTAAATCAAAGCTTTGGGGAGAAAAATACAATCTCAATTCTTCCCTGCTGGCAATTAATTTTCAAATCATTACTTATCCTTCTTTGGGAGACACTTTCAAATATTATGTAGAATCACAGAATATTATATACATAACTGTACACAAAAAATCACTAAATCCGAGCACTACCTTCTGGGGAAAAAAAACCCCAAACACTCAAAACAGTAAAAATCACTGAATCTTACACATATCACTTCTCCTATGCTGAATAATTCTGAATCTAAGAGTAGGGATAATCACAGACCCCTGCAAATTCATTCCAAAGGGCAGTACTATATACTGCTCTTTGTGCAGAAATCCCTTTGCCAGTGAAGAACTCATTCCGCCGTGGATACAAATTCAGCTATTACCCTCGCACACAAATTACATCAAGCAGTGTAGTTCATCCTTCACTGCAGAGTGCCTTGAGCTACCATATCCTCAAGTTTTGTGCTCACAGCTTCCCTGTCACATTATTATAGCAGACTACATCTTAGGAATCTTCCGGCTTCCATTTTCAGTAAGTGTGCTATTTACTATAATGACAACAGCAGGTACAGGAATTTATCTAATAACAATTAAAATCTGTGTACTACCTTAATTCCTGGATATTCTCGCTCATTGTAACAGCACCTGTGGAGAAAGAGATGTCTCTTTATTTTCTAACATATTAAAAATCAACTTTATGTAACAAAAATTAATTTTCCCATCTAATTTTAACACTGCAGGAGGAATTAAAGGATATTCAGGGAGACAGTTTCTCTCTTTTTTTAAAGTCTTATGCTTTGTTTTCCAGAATGAACACAGATGCAGGCTTTTCTAAGTACTTGCCTGCTAAGTTTTGCAATAATTAGTGGCAAATTGTATCCATGACCACTTTCCTACGATGTTTCCAGATCCAGATTTTTTCTACAAAAAACCAAAGATGAGATTTCAGTAAACATCTGCCTTAACCTTGGCTACAAATGTTGTCTATGCAAACCTGCTCGATTAAAGCCAAACAGACCTTTTCCTCAACAATGTGCTTTTGGAGGGATGTCCAAAAGAAAAGAAAAATTTGAGGTCTAGGGGAAGTCTAGGCTTGTACATCTCTAGTTTTGGGAATGTGATTGCTATTAACAGTCCCAAATTACACAATTAATTTATGTGTTGGGGGAGAACTCTGTAAACCTCAGGGGCAGAAAAGGAAAAATGAAAAAGAAAATTATTACTCAGGGGTAGCTTTGAGCCAGATGGTATTTGATGAGGTTTTATTTGCGTTATTTGAATTTTCCTGGGTGACTGGTGCCCTAGAAGACATAGGACTATACTGCAAATCAAGAGGTAGCTGTAGTAACTGTTTCCACACCACGGCCAATTTAATACCTTCTATAAACCCACTAGACTGAAAAAGACCTCCGTAGGTGCTTCCTAAGGGCACATAATGGAGAAAGCAGAATTCTGGGAATTCCAGACCCCAATTCTAAGTACCAGAAATACTTCCTTAATGGGAAAACACTGCATCCAACCCCCGCATAACCACCCCTGGAAAGTTCAGCTCTACCACGATGACAGGCACTCTTTCTAAACAACGTCTGCCTTGCCACTTCCCCTCCCTGGCTGTGTTTTCCATGAGGAAAAGGAAGACAAGGCTGGTTATGGATCTCCCCAGCGGCGATAGTGGTACGGACGCAGCCAAGAGCTGACAAAATGTCCGCTGCATGCAGCCACCTGCCTTTCCGTGGCGGGAAACGAAGGATACCCGAGTGTCCCTGACTGGCCTTGCCCGCCTACACAGGTCTGTTCCAAACTCCTTTAAACCTCTATCAACCCTTCACATCGCCACTCCAAAGGGCTTTGTACCTCATGAGGGCAGGCACTCGCTATCCCATCCCCAGAGGGGCTGCTCTCTCACACTGAGGAAAAGTGCCTTGCTCCTTCTCCAGTCTCCTCCCCAGGAAGCAGCCTCCCGCGGCTGCTAGCCGATCCGAAGGGAGCCGCCCGCTTCATCCCGCCGTAGACCCGGGTAAGCTGTGGCGGGGATACCGGGGCCGAGCCGCCGTGGGATGCACCCCTTCACCTTTCCCGTCGACCCCAACATGCCTGCTCACATGTGCCCCCCATCAGGCGATGGGCACCAGAGTTAAAGCGCCCTCACCGCCGCTGGATGGTGATCGCAGATGGTTTAATGATGCCGTGCTTGAGAACGGAGATAAAAATCCTCTCATAAGGGGTAGGAGGGGACATGCATCATCCTTCTCATGGTATTTAGCCAGCAAAGTATCACATACTGGGGGGTGACCATGACCCCAGTTGGGGTGAGGAGGCTTCCTCCTGCCAGAGAAAAGGCCAGAGGGCCAAAGGCATCTTCCCCAAAAGCCCATTTCAGAAAGCAATATTAAAAAAAAAATTGATTTTCACACCAATATCTTCAGAGATGAAATGGTTTTGAATTCCCAAAAGTGGTTGCCTGGTAGGCATTCTCAATTCTTGGTCAGAGACTGAGTGCAGAGTCAAGAGACTATCACTTTACCTCAGGAAAGAAAATGATTTGGGTGTCTTCCCCATTTTGGATCTTGGTTTGTGGAGTGTACATGCAGGCGTCAATAGTCTGTCTGTCTTTTCAAGTTATTCAGAATAAAAGCCAACAGCTTATACCAGACACAACATGTTACAAGCTTGCAGGAACAGGTGTATAAACTAGGCCCAAAAAAAAATTATCAGAGGTAGAGAACTGAAGTCTGCGCAAACTCAGGAGACAAAGATGTATGCTTATATACTTAAATAACTAAGAAGAAAACCACATAACATTTCCGTATCAACAACACATCATTATAATTTAAAAGGGAAGAAAACCATTCACCTAGTGCTAGAGGACAAACCTAAAGATGAAAAGTGCTTTTACATGGGCTACTTTAAACTGAGCAAAGAAAACTAAGAATTAACCAGATGAAAACAGACCTTTGGTCTCCACTCTCCTCACTGAACTGCACCCCAGTTTTCAGTGCATCAGCAGCAAAAAACACATGCAGAGGGTGGCAAACAGCTTGAGGAACAAAGTCTTATTGCAACCCCACAAAAAGAGGCAGCACTGAAAATATATATCTTATTTCTACCCCCACAGAAAAGAGGCAAAGGGGTTTATAGGTAAATATGCTATACAATATCCTGAAGCCAGATTTCAGCGCTGCAACAGCCATGGGTGTTAACAAAGCATGCAAACTCATCTGGGAGGCAGCCTGCACCTACCTCTGACAGACACAGGTGAGGTTTGTTTCTCCTGTTTTTTGGATGATTCACTGAGACTTGCTTCTTGCCGTGGGGCTGGGAGGGAGGGGGGCACTTATCATCTCGCATTCACTCCTGCTTTTGCCGTGCTGCAGACTGCACATCTGGCTCCCAAACCCAAAAGCTCCAAGGGAGCCACCTGCCTCTAACCCCTTCGCCCGACTCGGTAGCCGTAGAAACAAACTCCTCCCTCTGTAGCTGATCATGTGCATGAGGGGGAGCCAATAAACGCTGCTCCCAGTGTCTGATTTCTCTGCAAAGTGACATTCAAAGGCCTGCTTCAGTGGGAAATTCGATAGCTTTTCCCCATCAAGGCCCTGGTGGCGGGATTTCTGGGAAACGTTACCTCTCCTAGCAGCAAGTGCCTTTTGTTGTCTAGTGTTTCATGGGAGTCCAGGTCTCTTGAGCATTCCAGCCTTTTTGCAGCTCTCCCTGCCCCTCCTGAAACAGCAGTTATAACCTGGGGACAGAGTAACTCTTTCAGGATGTAATTCCCAAATAACTTTTTTTCTATTTTAGGGATATCTGTGAGAACAAACATCTAAGTATCACCGTAAGCTTACCAGCAAGATACAAATACAAGTGTCTTGTGTTTAAAATAATCCATTTCTTCCACAGAGAGGACTATGAAGTGTGCAGGGGGGATATAGCTTGAGAGGAAGGTAATGGAGTAATTTATGACAGTAGAGGCCCTACATCAAAAATGCTTTCGTCATGCCCACCTGCTATTTCAGATTTGGTTAAAGGCATTAATAATGGCTTTAACTGTTAAATAATCATCTTATTTTGGGGATCCCCCCAAAAAAATTAATCTGTTGACCCTTCCATGTTTCTTCATATGCCACATGTTAAACATAAAGATATACAGAACTTACCCCTCTCTTTACAGGATGAGTTCAAACACATCATCAGAGCTTGCTGCAGTGTTTGGCCTTAAATAGGAGCATCTGGCTATGGTGCCTCAGGTGACTTTAGCTGTAGTCCATTTTGCAAGTAAAAATTGCAAGAAATAGCTTGGCACAGAAACCTCTGATCTAAGCAGATAAGTGCATTCAAACCGTGACCAATTGTGTACCCAGCCTGCTAGGGTAAAGACAACTACTACACAGCTGCTCAATTAAATGAGGTGATGGCTGCCCTGAGCATTTTGTGCTGGTTTCTTTTTCTGAAGTGTGTAACTGAGTCTCAACAAAGGAAAGCCCTTAGAATATTGGATATTAATATAGAATACTGGATAATTCCATGTGATCATGGAATCTTTTATTAATTTAATGTTAGAATGAGGACTTTGATGTCCCTGCTTTTGTGCATCTTATTTAGTCCATTCAGAGTGCAAAATGGCCTGTTTCTCTGGAAAGGCTTACAGTAATATATTGAAAATCAGGGATTGTTATTGCTGAAGTGTCCTCAATGTTGTTACAGGTATAACGCTTGTGTAACAACAACAACCTATATGTTGCAAGGTTTCAGTGTTGTACAGTGTTGTCTCTTTTTTGATTCCTGGTTTCTGATTCAAACTCTTGGTTCAGTAGGGCGATTATCTTTGTATTACATCAGGTAGATGAAAATTCATACTCAGAGAGAAAATCTGCAATTCCGCAATTCAGATGCCCTGAATTCACCTCTTTGAGTTGTGACAGCACTTGTACTCTCCTTGGAGGAAAGGAGCTATTCCTCACATTGACCTGTTGCTTTTCAGTTTGCTTTGAATAACTGAGGAACACAGGGCTATTTTGTGCCAGAGGCAATACTATATGGAGAGACTTTCTTATGTTCCCCAAAGAAAATTCTTTATTTTCAGCCTTTAAAGACAAGGGCCTTTTCCAGCACAAAAGGGATGCAGATTCATGGATTTTGCAGCTTACTTCTGTTTCTCATCGTTGTTCTTTTCTTTCACTCTCAGATCTCTTGTCTTTTCCTTTCTGTCTTATTTTTCATATGTCACCTCAGGCCTATCCAGAAAAGCAGGCTTATTCTGTGGCCTGGAATGAAGACAAACTCAAATCCAACTTGGAATCTGAACAGAGCTTCTCTTTTTAACCCTAGGAATGTTTTTCTCTAGCAACAAATTTTGAACACTGGTAACTGATAGCAATCCCTTTGGGACTATATGAAGTCATAAAGTGTGTTCCTTACTCTAATTTCTTCTCTAAGATGCAAGACTGACATTCCCTGCCCATGGCAGGGGGGTTTGATCTAGATTATCTTTAATGTCCGTTCCAAACTGAAACATTTTATGATTCTAAGATTTTACGGAATTGATTGGATGGATATATTACAGTCAGCTCAAGCGGATTGGAGGTAAGATAGAAAAGCCATATTTTCTATTTATCTGCTTCTGATTTTTTACATAATAAATCTTCAGGAGAATTGTTATCCCAAGAAGAAATTATTCTCTTCTTAAGGGATCCTGGGCTGATTCAGGGGCATTAGGTCTTTTGGCATTCATGTTTTGTTCCATCCTACTGCAGATTTAGGTGAATGGCTTCAGGTTTCAGGGGAGACGAAGAATCTGGGGCCACTGGAGCTTGAAGGCTGACTTATTTAAAATTCCTGAAGCTCTTCAGCTTATACAGAGCCCTTTCTGGAAGAAAAAAAAAGAAGTGGTTCTGTGATAAAACCAGTGAGCTAGGAAGAAGCACTGCTTTCATTTTTCAGCCTTTTCATGCTTCATGTATGAGCAAAAGTAAGTCACCCATTCCCTCTGTATCTTGAAAGGTACAAAGACCCACATTTCTATCCCCTTTTGTCCACCTTGAGAAGACTAAATATAAATTCTCTCAGACAAGGCTGTTGCAAGCCTTTTCCTCGCTCAGCAGGAGTTTGTGCACAACTAGAAATAGAGAACACTCCAAAAGCAGGAGCGAATGCAAGACGATCGGTGTCCCTCCCTTCATCTTGAACTTTTTGTCAGCCTGCTCGTAATGACAGTTTTCTGCCAAATATGATACATTGGGTCATCAGTTATACTTCTGCTCTTCTGATGTCCAACTCTGAGCTATTTTAGCATGTTAATCCTCCTCAGAAGTCCCTTCAGTACAGATGAGGGCTGCTTTATTTTGTAGAACTTCTCTTTAGAGATAAGTTGAGATAAATTTGCTTCCTCTGAATGTATGGGATATAATTAAACAGCAGGTACATTTGAACTAAGCATAATTTTTAATTGCCCCAGCCAAAAAGGCAGTAACAAAAGCATACAAATTTTAGGAGCTGAATTTCCTTTGTTCGATTTCTAGGTTTACCTTTAATGTGACCTAATGATGTGCCAGCTCAGGGACGCAGGTAAGATCAATAACACCACTCTGAATAAGATTCTGCTTCCTTTCTGAAAGGGAAAACCATAGTAAATGGCTGCTAACTAAACTGTTAAATGTTTGCATTTAAATCAACAAGTAAACTAGAAATTGTGACAACTTTTAGTGCCAGCAGATAGGGGGCAGCATTGCTCTGATGAACTTAATTTGGAAAGAAACTTGGAATACTTGAAGGAATTGAGGAAAAGCCAGAGCAGGCACCAGGAAGGAGGCAGTGCCTTTGTTAATGATAAATGTAGGGTTTGATCATGAACACTGAAAAGTGAAATCAATGGGAATTCCTTCTGTTTTAGCAGTGCAGTACTTGACAGTTGAGGAGAAGGGTTATGACGAGTCTATTTCAAATTTATTTTCTCTTACACTGGAACCATGCAAAATTTTAATTCAATTATATTGTTCTGCATGGACAGCACTTTTCTGAACTTTCTGGTCTTTTCCATTTCACTGCAACAGTATCTCAGCTCTGTCCTGAGGGGAACTCCTCATAGGATAATTTCTTTCTTGTAGCAAACAGTGGTAAGCTATTTGTGCTATTTGAGGTTCTTGCCAGAGGCAAGATGAGGAAAAAAACTTTGTACTTCATATTTTAAAATGTTGCATGTAGGTGAATGGTGAATATTGATTTACTTGTATTCAGCACTGAAATCTATTTCTCAGAAAAATGAGTTCTCAGCTAAAGCACAGCAATGCTCATCTCCGTGTTGATAAAATTCCACTTCCTTCATCATTACTGCTATCTCTAGTGTTCAAAAAATCCATGTGTTTCTTGGGGCATCACCAAGAGGGATGGCCCCGTTTCTTCATGAGAAGTATATGGGTGACACAGATAGGAACTAGATTCTATGAGTACCTGACTGATTTTTAGCTCCTATGTGAACTAAGAGCCTGCTGAGAAGCCAGCACAGTATCTGACAGCCCTTTTGGGGTGACTGATTTTTCCTTAGCTGATTATGGGTCTCTGATACATGCAATCACCTGTATGTGACCTTTTTAGAGCTGGATTAAGTGTAAAGGACTAGTAAAACTGGAGGTAGTAGGGGGATAAAATTGTGTGCAGGAAAGTGTAAAAAATTTGATAGAATTATTGGATAAAATGGTTTTGCATTCAGCACCTTAAATGAATTGCAGCTCTCGAGGAGAAGAAAAACTGTACCTCAGAAATCATGTTGGTAACTTTTGACCGTCAGCCACTGTAGGCACTGGGAAAAATAGAGCTTGTGCTGAAATTCTGGGGTCTGCAGACAGGTGCAGTGACCAACGTTTTGTACTGTAAATTGATAGAATCCAAAGAAATACCTTGGCTTGTTAACAGGCTGGCATGTTCTTATACAGCCTCCAGTAGTCTTGATGGCTATGGATAGGAGGATGTATGGCTCCAAGAGACAGCTCCCAGAACCTTAGCCTGGCTCTAGAAGGTTTGTGGAGGGACAGAAATTAATTGCTCTTTGTGGTGACTTGGAATGAGCATTTTTACAGTGAAACACTAGGAGAGTAAAACTACAGAAATCTAATTTGAATCAGGAAAAACTGTGAGTTCTGGATAAAAGGAATGGGTGAGCCTGACCTGAGGATGTGAAGCTAATGAAAACTCAGCCTGTGGGAAGGAAGCAGGGGGGACAAAGCCCAATATAAACAAGGATTGAGGATCATCTACTATGAAAAATAAAGGGAGGGGCCCTCTCTTCTGAATTCCTTCCCATGGCTATTAGGAACGAGAGCTGGGATGCATGGAGCAAGTAGAAGACTCTGGAGAAACTGTAACATCTTAAAAGGGATGAGAATGGGGCAGCATACAGGGCATGAAAAAAATGCAAAGATTTCTGGTTTGGAATCACAGCCCCACAGCTTTTCTCCCTCTTCACAACTTCCAAAGCTCGAAGGAGAAATGATTCACATCCTAGGCACTAAGATCAAAAGTTAGAGTCACCTTGAAGGCACATGCACTACTATTTGTCTACTTAGCTCTGCCAGCAGAAAAGGGCTGCCGCTTCTATCGTGCTTTTCAAGGGCTGATAGAAAACAGAAAATATTTTTAACACCTTCGCTGATGTCAACACCTGTTTAAGGGATGAGTCAGATCCCTAAGTGTAAATGTATATGTGCGAGAGCAGATGCACCTACATTGATAAATTCTACAGTAGTCATTGGTAACTGCCCAGATTAATAAAAGTATCTGAAATTCTTAGTGTTATTTCTTATTCCATACACTGAGAAAGCACCAACCTTTTATGACAATTTAAATGAGGGAAAGAAATATATCTAGGGAAGCTGATAGGCTCCGTGCAGAGGAAAAGCACTTTAATGAGAGCAAAATTATCAGCAGTGCTCCACTGTGATGATTTGGAACAGGTCCATTGTAGTCAGCAACTGTCAGTTTGGATTGTTAGAATTCCTTGGCAAGTACAATAGATGATGGTTTCCGGGGCATAATAAAAGGGTGAGCCTCAGCTTTTGCACACTGCATTTTATAATTGCATGCTTGATGTGCACAATTGGGCAGCACTGCCTTGCTTGCCTTAATCCATCTCTCTCCCCCTCTCTCTCTCACTTCCTCAGCCTCCCTCAGAGCAGCAGTAGCTGCTGCAGCTTTGGCAGATCATCGGGGGAGCGCGGAACATAAAAAGAGTTCAGACATCGTCTTAACTGTTTTCCCAAAGGATTAATTTCACCTGCTTCTCCAGTTTTCCCGACAGACTTTTTTGCACTTTTTAATCCAATAAATATGGAGTTATTTCACATTTTAACCCCCTCTTAAAAGTTTTAGGAATGGACTTTTTCTCGCCTCCTCCCCCAGCCTTTTTTTTTTTTTTTTTTTTTTTGACAAGTCAGAAAATTGTGGAGTGAGCAGACAGAGTAACTGAGAGAAGAGGTAGAAGACACTTCCATTCTTTCAGTGCACTGGGCTGAGGCAAAAAGGCCATTGTAATGGTAAATCGCATGCAGAAAGGAAGAAAGGACTGATAATCAATCACAACTGAAGCATTCGTTTGGATTTTGGCAATTTGCTGGCCAGGGGCTTTTAAATCTGTAAACTTTTTCTAAATTATTTTCTTGCCTGCATCTTTAAAAGCACAAGTTTGATACACTGAAAACAGAAAGTCTTTATCATGGCCAGGATACCTAGAAACGGGGAAAGCACAGTGCTGAAACACCAGTAAAACATCACAATTCTGAAGGAGAAACAGCATTCTGAAATGTTGATGGGAAATGTTTTCAACTCATCACCTTGGACTCCAGCTCTGAAGAAAAATTTTCTGTCTCAGACTCTTTTTGTTTCACCTCTTCAGGGATGAAGAGGGCTTGTGGGCTTCCGAGGACAGCAACTTTGTTGTTTTGTGATTGCCTGAGTGGGTTTTGTATTTGACTGAGTACGTGATACAACAGATGAGGATGTTAGACAATATTAACACCAGCATATCATCTTCAGAGTGCAGCATTACCCATAAAGGAAGATATATCTACCTGGAGGCACTGCTCCTAGGAGGCGCTCCATGGGGATTCACACTGAAAGGCGGACTGGAGCATGGGGAGCCCTTAATCATCTCAAAGGTATATTTTTCTTATTTTAAATGAAAATGCAAGCAAGTTAGAAGTGGTGCCCATTTAAAGGGCAAGACCTATAAAATAACACTGAAATGTTATATTTTACACTGTGTTTGGCTTGGTTTTGAAAACTGTTGAGCACCTATTCAAGTTAGTAGGTTTGTTCAGGAGCTACGTGTTTGAGAAACTCAAGAGCTCTTATCGTTGTTTAACTATCAAACTTTTGTCCCACAGGAAGTATCTTGGCTTCTAGAAATTGGTTCTATTTATTTCACTACTGTAAATGAGAGTGAGTAGGCGACTCTTATGAGGTGATGGTGTGTCAGGAAGTCATAACATATCTGAGCATGTTCAGTAATCCATCACCGCCTCGTCTGAAGAGAGAACCTAAGTGCTTTAAGTTACAGGATGTGATGTTGGCTTATTAGAAGTGTGTGTGTGTGTGCAAACAGAATAATAGATACTTGTACCTATTTGGTATGTTTATGTATTATATTATGCTAGTGGTTTTCTCACCCTACGTACTCTCTACTTATTAAATAACTATGCCTCCAATATTTTCATTATGTCAGTTTTTCATGGTTGAGTATTGTCAACAGGCAACTAGTAGCATAGCTTGAAAGGATATTTTGTGGGAAAAAAGATGGGAGAAGTTCTTCATTCTCATCAGAACTGAGCTATTAAAAGTACCCAGTTACCTTGAGATGCAGATACTTAAGGCAACATATTTTCAAAAGTATCAAATTGAATTGATGAATATCTAACATATGTTTGACCTATGCCCCATAAACTGTTTTGAAAATACAATTTAGGTAATTCTTACTCGTAGTGGCTTTTAACCATTTTTCCCTTCTGTGCATTCTGCTTGTGCAGCATGCATTTATATAGCAAACTGCTAGGTGCATGTATGTGATTATGTCTCATCTTCCTCTGTCCTGTACACTAGGATGTATGTGAGGAATTAAAGGGTCAGAGCCAATGGCAGCTAACAGAATGCGGTGATAATCAGTCAATGAGAATCAATGTCATTCAAAGCCTGCAATTCACTGTGCGAACACATTCACATGAAGACTGTAAGTCACTTGAATAGCTCACCTGAAATAATTCATTTGTAGTTAGTGCATCTACATGTGGAAAGGAAGAATGGGGGGAACTTCCATAAAAGTTCTGTCATTAGAAAGGGATTTCAGAAATTTCGCATTATCTTCAGTCTTGCTTGACCTCCTTGGAAGTATTTGGCATAGCCACATAAAGAAAAAGTAGCCTCACTTAAATGGTGTTGTGTGTTTGCACTTTGTAAACTTGAGGGACTAACACTTCAGCCGGGTTGTTCACTCCTTTTGGTAGTGTTCTGCGTTTGTAAGGAAAAGGTTTCTTTTTGCTATGACATTCTTCCATGATGTAAAAAGTGCCACCCCTTTTTTAAAAACTTTAACTGGAGGCAGGGAGGCAGAAAGGGAGAGAGATGGCTCTAGCTGCTGAGCAGTAATTCATCTATGGGATTTGGTTGCCACAACAACCAGGCCCCTTAATATCAAACACGCCTGGAGTGTGCATAGTGCCACTGGGAGCTGTGTGACTTGTGCCTGCTTTCTGTGAAACAGCACTGCAAAAATGTGATGACGTTTTTTGGTTGGGTTGGTGTTTTCTTCACTTGTAGCTTCTGCTTGGTTTGTGCTATCACTGTTAGCATTTTGTTGTTTTCCTCATGCATCGCTGATACAGAGCTGGAGCATGTGAAAGCTGTGCTTTCAGGAATTCATGCAGTACCTATGGCTGTTTCCCAGTTTCCAGTTTCAGCTGAGAAATTCCTCTTGTGTGTGAATGCGCTATGTACTCTTCAGAATTATTTGCGTATTAGTCATTTAGCTAATTTAGTATTCTTCTAGTTATACTGCAACGTATTGAGAAACTGAAGAAATGATAAATTGAATCATGTTACGGGTTGAATTCTGTACTCACACAAGAGGACTTACACGTTCATAGAAAGGTTTAGGTTGGAAGGGACCGCTAAAGATCACACTACTCATGCAGGTTGACGTGGTTTAAACCCAGCCGGCAACCCAGAATCATACAGCTGCTTGCTCACTCCCCCCTCTTCCTCCCCCTGCTCCCAGAGGGATGGGGAGGAGAATCGAAAGAATGTAACTCCCATGGGTTGAGATAAGAACAGTTCAGTAACTAAGGTATAACATAAAACCACTACTGCTACCACCAATAATAATAATGGTAAGGGAAATAACAAGGGAAGAGAATACAACCACTCACCACTCACCAACCGATACCCAGCCTGACCCGTGCAGTGATCTAGCCCTTCCAGGTAACTGCCCCCAGTTTATATACTGGGCATGACGTGCTGTGGTATGGAATACCTCTTTGGCTCATTTGGGTCAGGTGTCCTCTCTCTGCTTCCTCCCAGCTTCCCCTCCTCCCTGGCAGAGCATGAGACTCAGAAGGTGCTTGGTCAGAGCAAACATTACTGAGCAACAACTAAAAACATCGGTGTTATCAGCGCTGTTCCCAGGCTGAAAGTCAAAAACACAGCACTGCACCAGCTACTAAGAAGGAGAAACATGACTGCTACTGCTGAACCCACGACAAGGTACACACTAAGAATGAACCAACAAGAGTACTAAATCATATTACCTATAAATATCAGAAAATGTGGATATCAGGTTTTAATTTCTGACTATTCATAATTAGTGTAAGATTGCTGTTTCTGTTTCAGCTCCCTATTCCGTTTTGGCAAATACATTATGTTCACTTAACTTTCTGTTTGTATTGACAGAGTGGTGTTAAATAGCCCTAGTGTAAATAAAAATGTAGATTTCAGCAAATATTGAAGCTGAAATATGACTTAAAACAATCAAAGTAACATTGATGCATTGGTATAGAATACTAGACAAATAGTAAATCTGTGTGAATGCAGTAGTTCTGTCTAGCCATCAGGAACTGTGATACTCATTTGAGATCCACAAGCGTTGGCCTGTCTCGGCTTCAGACCAAAGGCTGTGATGAAAGTTAAAACCCAAAATGAGTGAATTTACAAAGGGCTTGGGTGTATGAAAACTTGTTCTTGAAGCTCTGACAGATTTTTCCACCAATAATATGCCAAGAAATTGCCCTGAAGCAATGGGAGCAACAGGTGGGAGTGCAAGTTGCAAAAAAAGAGACCTATATTCTCAGCTCATAGAAGGTGCTGGTTTAGGGATATGAATTGCGTAGTATTAGTATCACCTTTGAAGTAAGAACATTTGCTGTATAGATGTATTACTGTGCTTCCGTGCAACAAGACAGGTGGTTTCTTGGTGTGTGTGTGTGAAGCTGAGTGCACAGATAGGCAAATTTACAGTTAAACTAGTAAATGCTTTGCTGAATCAGCCTCAATGATCTGAACATCAAAGCAACTTGTCAGAAATGTTGGCTTTGAAGCTAACATGAATTTAGGTAGTTAAAGCAGATGACCTTTTTGTGCTAATGCTGTTCTTTTTTAACCTGTGGAAAGACAAACCAGTTTCATAACAGCTAATTCAAAGTCCTCAGCACAGGTCTCTTCATAATGTATTTTGCTGGAGATGGGGGCAGACCATAATCAAATTTATTACATCCAACTCACCTTTCCCCCTCTCCCTGTAGGAAGCTACTTTGACAATTTCCTCCAGTCAATTTGTTTCTATCTCATTTCTGGACTATATGTAACTCATCACATGAAGACTGTAGGATTACTACTTTGTGTTATGATTCTGTCAGTATAGGACATTTAAAAGAACATAGTGATTTTCAAAGAAAAGAAATTTGGAAATGCAAGTAGTGTGTCAGCAAAATGGAAACTCAGGGTGTTGACCATCCTAGAGCAGCACTCAGCCACCTTGGGGACATAAGGACGTTCCCTTTGTCTTCTGGAGCTGCCTGCTGGGACACAGCACTTAGGACTGTGCATGATACTCCTGGTCTGCCACCTCAGCTTGTGAGGGAGCTTCAGAAATAAGTGTTGTGGAATCTACCCAACATTAATTTTTGTTGTACCAGAAGGAAAGGAGTGAAAAGATGGGCTTCACCTCAAGGGAACATCCAAAAACCTAAATTAGCACCAGAATGTCTATGGTTAGCAATGGGACAGTGTCAAAAAAGATAAGTCATGGGCTGCAAATTAATAAAATGGTTTTTTTTTTCCCTTTTGTATGGATCCTCTGGTATAAGACGTTGTCAATGAAGAGGGTAGATAGGAGTCTGGAAGGGAGCTATAGTCTTAACATTCTTTCTGGGGAAGAATTTCTCATTTATAAGAGCTTAGAGAGTAGCTGTCAGTCAAATTCTTTACTTGGAACTGTTCACAGTTTCTCCCTATGTTTTCAAATACATAAATGTCTTGCAGATTTGAAGAAGGAAAAGAGGCTGGTTGCAATAGTAAAGCACTTCTCTAAGAACAAGCATGTTATGCTAATTTTTTCCTGCTGAGAGAATTTTGCAAGTTCATAGACCTCAAAGAATGCAGCCTATATCTGCAGAAAATGTGCCACTCATAGTTATCAAATACTCCTTGGGCCAGAAGGTTCTCAAATTTTCAATTTCTTTCACTTTTTTTAAACATTTCTTCTCTGTTCATTAGTGTTTAAAAGGTAACTTTGTATCATAAATGTGTCACTGATACTTCAGAAACAGTAGAGGTCATACCTGTAGTGACCTCCACTTCTCTGTTTTCAGATCTTGGTTCATATAGTTCAACTTCTGCTTTTTTATTTTACCTGTTTAGTCTTCAGAACCATGTAACTTTGGCCAAGATTTGGGGAGATTGCCTCACAGTGGAAATGTTTCTTTACTTGGAACTGGAAATCACATGAGAAATGCAAAAGGGATTGAAGGTGATAATCCCAGAAGGAAACCCAGATTTCCATTTCCATGTCAATTTTTTTGCCTCCTCCTGAGCTGTAAGATCAAATTTGCAAAATGAGAGCCCTGAACGTTCTAGGCAGGAAGGACAAACTGGTAACAGAAGTGTTCATTCCCTCTCAGTTTCCTTCAGGAATTTTTAATTTGGGATAATGAATGTTGATCAGTCTCAACCTTTTTGTAGCCAGGCAATCTATTTCTGGAGTCTCTTTCTCATTGCTACACACAAACCTTTGCAATAGTTTTAGCTGTTGTAGGCCTCTGAAATGCCCTTTTTTTTTGAGCTCCATGATGATGATACAAACAAAAGAGTTATTTCTCTTGCCTTGGAATCAAAGCATCTAAAGCGTTCTTTCTTGGGTAGTGGCTATGTGGGAACACTTTTCCCATGCTGTTCTGTAGTTCATCGGTTCCCTTGACTCAAAAGGGTAGGTCATTTACAGGCACCTCATGCCAGAAGCGCGGCACAGACTCTGAGGTTTACCTGTCAGCACAGATGTAGGAGGCAATAGAAGTTTAAGAATAATAGGAATAGCTTGAGACAGAGCCTCAGAAATAATCCCGAATTCTTGTAAGGTGTTTAAACCTTCTTGGGAGCCTGATACAGCTTCTGATGAAATGAATAGCCCTCAGCAACAGGTGCTTACTGGAGCTGGATCAGGCTGTCTTCCACGAGGCTCCTGTGCCTCTGCTACTTCTCTAATATTTTTGGTTATGATGCCTTGCTCATCCCACTTGAGTGAGCTCATAGAGCAGTTAGTGACATTTAATGAGAATTGTTCCACCACTGTTGACAAAACAAGCCCCAAAAGGCCATTCTGAGGCACTTATCTCTGTCTGTGCCTCTCATCAAAGCACTTGGAGTCAGTGTTTTCCTGTTAGGTTAGTACCAGCAGCCCACTGCTTTCCTCACTCAAATGCCCAGGATCCCCATAAACACAATTACATTATCTTTTGCACTGACAGGCAAAGTTGCTTTGCATCCATTCCCCATATCCCTCTGTGTGACAAATGGTAATTTAGAAACTGTTAACCTTTTTGTAGGTCTGCAAACACAAAGACAACCAGTGCTCACATTAGGGGCTTGTCTGAAGTTGGCAGAGTCACTATAGACTTATTGGCCTGGGCCTAGGGACATGAAACTGAGCCAGAGACAGGATGACTTGTTCTGTGATTATTATTTTTTTTAAATTACTTTTGCTTTGCAAGTTTCCACACTTGTTCTTGTTCAGTTAGATATGGACTTTATTTCTCTCCTCACTGCTGAAGAATAACTTGGGGCCTCTATGTTGTTAGTGTTTACAAAACTATCCCTTTTCACTATTTATCTTCCAGTATTCTGTGAATGGGCTGATGAAGGTTTCCATTTCAAAGCCATTTTACACTCATGCCTTCTTTCAGAGCACTGGTTGTTCATTTAAGGACATAGATATGGATGTTGTGTATAATATGGCATAATACGTGTAAATGTGTTTTTTCTTGTGTAAGAACAGAACAGGAATGGTACATAAGAATCACCTGAGTGCTGATCTCTTACTATTTAACTACATCAGCTTACAGAGCATGGAAGGTTGGCAAATTTGTTCTTCCTTCACTTGTATTCATTGGGGAAAGCAGTAAGTGAACAGTAAGAGGACAGTTATTCACCTAGGACTATACCACAACGTAATTTTTTGTTCTTGGTCTCAGTCCATAGGCAGGTGAAAAGGTGCACCTGTGAATAAAAAGAAGTACAGACCTTCACTAACAGGCATCCTATCTGGGTTGTAGTAAAAAGATTGAGAACCAAACCAATCTGGTCAGCAGAAAGCGTTTCTTCCTGATTCCCCTCTTCCTGCTCCCCAGTACTTCTTTTAGGTTTGGCACTTGAGAAAAGGTATGCTCTGTCTGCTGATGAGCTAAGGGGTGCATCTGCCTGCGCAACTGACTCTTGTTGCTGGATTGTGGCAACACAGAAGGCAGATGCCTGTTCCGAGAAAGCAATAAAATCTGCAGACCTTTGCTTTTAGAGATGCAGAAAGGAACAGCTGTAATTGTTTTGGAAAGCAGAGGGGCAATTTCTCACCACTCTTCCTTGTTTCTCAGGACTCAGATTAGGGCCTCACTAAAGACTGCTGATGCCAGCACAAGGGACAGGCTCGTCTACCTTTTCTTAAAGCTAGGGAATTGCTTGATGAAAAGGCTTCTATTGTCAGCCCCTCCATTAGGCTGCCGACAGTTCTCTAGCACAAAAAGACTTCTGTTCAGTTCCACAGCACTGAATTAGCAATTGCAGACAAACTGACTGACTGACGTGAGCAGCGGCTTGCTGGGCATTGCTGCTGCACCAGCAAAGTCAGTAGCAGCTTTTCAAACTGCAGACGGGCTGTCCAATGGGGTAGTGCCAGTTTGTCTGCTATGCATCACGATGAGCCCATCTACTGGGAATACCTTGCTTGTCCTTATTAACAAAGATCAGCAGAGATGGATCCCAAGGTGCACAGACAACTCAGTGATGTGTCTTTAATGAACATGCATGTGGAAGGAAATGATCCTTGAAAAAAGTTATATCTCTGTGCTGACAAGCTGTGGTGATGATGACTGACAGGTGTCTGACTCCAGCTGACCAGTCATGCTTCAGAGTTACCTCCTTACCTGAGAGATCAATCTAGGCTGCAAAGTTTAGGTCCAAACCCACTGACATAGCTGGTCTAAAAGATCAGGTCTCTACCACTGCATTGCAACTGCATGAATTACAGAGGACCATATGCAGTGTAATGTCCTACAAAGTCACAAAAGGATGTAGCAGGAGTATTTTCTTCTGAGGTTTTTGAACTGAGAGGAATCTTGTGTCATTAAGCACAACATGTAATCCTTAGAGTCCATAAATGGAACCTTGGTAAATTCTGCTCTAGCTTTAGCTTACATGAAGGAGATTAGAGAGAAAAATGCCATGTATTCTTGTTTGCTTGGCTGTAGCAGATATAACCAGTTGAGATTTACACTGAACCTAGAACGAGAACCAGGGAATGCACTTTTTAAATCAGTATTTGTGCAGAATACATGATTGCTTGTGAAAGACTGTACTACATTCAATCTTTCCCACGCTTCTTGGAAGCCCAAGGCATAGGAGGAAACACCGTCATCAATAGTAGAGCTGAAGCTGAGCTAATCTCATCTCAAATTTCATCAGTGTTTGCCTTCAGGATCTTTAGATGAAGCTCAAAACTGTGAAGCATGAATCAAGCATGTGTGGTGTGAACCACTCAGACTTTGGGAGGGATCTTTGAAAGTGAAAATGAGATGAACTGTAATTTGCATGCCAACAAACATGAGTGCTCAAAGAAAAAATATCTAGAGGCCTTTGAAAATCGCCTGAAACCACAAGATCGCGTGCACTTACTCTTGTATTTCAAAGCCATCTGGTGGCAGCAGAGAGCACCCAAGACCAGTGTCGGAAAATCCTGAATCTGTCAGTATCCCTCAGCCCAGGAGGCAAATCTCTCCCAAAGACAGTAGACTTTGCCTTTGGGCTTGAACAACAGAAACTGATGGGCCTTTTGCCATCATTCTGGCATCTGCAGGCTGTGTTTCTGCTCCTGCTTAGGAGAGGCTTTCTTTTCCTGTCACAAACCTGCCCTTACACTTGGAAAGGGGAACATCCAGTTAATAATAGAAAAATACAATTCAGCATCAGGACTAGCTGCAGGAGATTTGGCATCCTCTAGGTACCTAGCACCCAGCCACGTCAATCTCACATCTGGATTTCTATCTGTGAAGTCGAGAGCATGGTCTGCATGATGAATGCCTGCCAGAGTGTGTGCTGAACAGGATCAAGCCTGCTTCGTACACGTGAGATGTGGAAATCAGACCTTTGAGTAGCCCTGACTGTGCCTCACCAGTGATGGAGCAAGGGTTTCTAGATGTTTGGAGGTTCCATAAAAACTTCCCTTGGCTGGATCAGGTCATTGCTGTATGTCAGATATAATTTAGGAAGTGTGGATTTCCAGTGCAGTAAATATGTTCCTCCTTTTCCTTATATTCCTTAAATCATATAGGCTTCCATACCTGTGTTTGTATCTCTCCCAAAGGGTTCCTGCTTTTTTTTTGTAGGTCCACTTATAACCCTCAGGTTTGGCTCACTTACTAGATGCTTGTTTCTGGGGGAGATCTGGGCTGTATACTGCAGATGAACTTGCCAGAACCCAGCTCTTTAAAGAGGCTCAGGTCAGGAGCTGTTAAATGCCAGGAAGCATCTTTTCCTTGTGGAAATACAGTTTGTGTATCACATTTAGAACTCTGAGTGAAAAATATATCTTCCTAAATGTTGCTTGTTTTAAGTGAGGGAGGGCTTGTACAATGCCTGAGCTGGAAATAAAGTTCTGGTCTCCCCATTTTCAGCCAGACACTGCCTAAATCTATTTCCTGTTACTTTGCAATGAACTTAAAAAACCCCAGACAAATGAGTGGATCCAGGTTTCTTGGTCAATTGAAATTATGAAAAGGACAAGACCAGCTTATCCAGACACAGCTTGTTAACATCCTAACTGGTATACAAGCATAATATTAGTTTTTCACACTTGCATTAAATATCACACACACACACAAAAAATCGAGCCCCAGTGAAGAATGATTCCTGCTGATAAGAAGATCACTGTGCTTAAATTCATTAATAGAATAGGCTGTGGGATACATTTCAAAGCACAGGCTGAGAAATAAGCTCCCAAATCCCATTAAGAAATAACAGGATTTATGTGCATTCCTCCCATATATTAGCTTTCCCCTCTGGAAACGTCTTGTGCTGACTTGGTGCCATTTTTCAGGCAGGTACAATGTTCCCACAGACCTCTCCAGATAATCTGCTAGCCTGAAAGCCATGCCCTATTCTCACTCAAGAATGGGGATTTTCTGATGCACGGATGAATGATGAGTTTGGCTGACAAATGTCATAGCTCTATGTTCTACTGGGATACAGGCACACATTCTGCAGTGATGGTGTAAGCAGTTTGTCTTGTCCATATCAGCAGTTAAAATGTTTTAAGCACCAGTCAACGGAGATAGAAGAGAGACTGGTTCTTAATAACCATTGTCAATAGTGAGCCATTATCTGAGTATGACTTGACATATACAATGAAGTCAAGTTGTGATGCTGAAGTCTCTGGGGAACTGGTTCGTATTATCAGTGGTCTTTTTATTTTCAGTAGCAGTCAGAGTTTTTTCACTCTTTTATTGAAGGCAAGTTATATGCCAAATCTTCACATTTGTCATTACTTACAAGAGGTATCATTACTTTTCTCCTTTTGAAGGCATGGATAAATGTCAAATGTTAATTCAGAGAAAAGCAGAGATAAAGTGTTACGAAATATTTGCCAAAGCAATTGACAGATCTATTTCAAAAAGTGGAAACTATTTCATGGGCAGAAGAAGGCCAGAAGGGTCTCAGGATCCCTGAAGAAGACACATGCTGTAGAAAAAGCTGTTTATTTCAGAAGAACTGAAAGAGCACACAGTCCACTATGTGTTGCAGAAAATTTCCTAACACCTATAGAGAACTACTGATTTCCTGACAAGTGTTTACTAGTCACATGTATGAGTCATATGGGAATATTTTTCTTGGTTTTCTGTTCAGCTTGTAATCAGTGTTTATCTTTTCTATCGTGGAAGTGCCAGCAGGTCTCAGTTGAAAACTACAACCCCTTTATGCTGCTTATGAGTGTAATAAATAAATAAATCAGTTTCTGCCTGTTCAAAATTTATAGTTGTGATACAGTCACATGATGTAAATATAGAGAAACAAATACAGCAGTGGGTGAAGACTGAAACAAGGTGAGTGCAAATGCATCAGTGAATTTACTACCTCTTTTACTAAGGATGTTGCTTGGAGTTTATGCATTATTTACTGTTGGATTTTAAACTGTTTACAATGGCATATAATCACCAGAATGTTCTTGAAAACTTGCAGTACTGCTGGATCTGTTATTACTTTTTTTTTTTTTCTGTAAAAATGTGCATTATTTAAATGAACACTTCATTTAGAAAAATGGATTAGTCCCTAGTGTCAGACTTCATGATTTTACACATTGATAGATGACCAGTCTTGCCAGTGGACTGAGAGAGAGTCACATTTCTTAAATGTATTCTCATAGAAAATGGGAAATGAGCTGATGGAATTCAGACAAAAGAGCTGGCTGTTTTCCAGGAGCAAATATGTAACAAGACGCATTTCCAGTTTCAAGAGAGAGGCTTGAAATGGAGAAAGAATTGCAAAACATTTGGATAGAGATGGGTGAGGTCTTGGGGGGAGTCTTCGTTTCATCAATGATCCTACTCCTCTCCCTCCTGCTCTGTTCAATTTCACGTTTGTTTAAAAGCACTTGCCAGTGTTTGTTGAATAGTGTCAGCAGAGAAGGGATGTAGCCACTGACCTGACTATGAGGCAACAGCAAAAGGTTAGTAGAATTAGTCTTGTACTGCAGGCTTGTATTAATAGTTGTATTGTGGTGTTTTTGGCACAAACTCCAGAGTTAAATAAGTTGTTGGCACTCTTCCCTAGGTTAAATTACTACTACTGTTCCTCCTGCTTGCAAGTCAATGGATACAATACTTTTGGGAAAGCAAGTTCAAACATTTTGGTTCTTTTGGGATTCTGCACATTTCTGATTTCAAGCTAAGAAGTTCCTGCTGGCTTTCCAAGCAGACCTCTGTTGTTCTGTTTCAGCAAACAGCCCATGCAAACTAATGCAGGAATAACCAAGCAGGGGAGGAAGTGGGTGAGGGGGAAAGACACAACAAAAGACTGATGTAGAAAAAAATGCCTTTAGAAGGGTCCTTGCTTTCTTTCATGCCTGCAGCCATGGATGTTTCTTAGCACTGAGCTGTTGTAGAAGATTAGGTTTTCATCACAGCTTCATCGAGGGCAACCTACCCTTTTTATCAGGCCAGAAAGACAGCCACAGACACGGGGAGGGGAGTAGCGGTGTATCCCCACCTATCCTTGCCCAAAAGTGCAAAGCAGCCACTTTCTCCAGACCAAGGCCCACTTCCCATTCCTGCTATAGTCAATGGCAGTTGGGTTTGGCCTAGAGCCCAAGCACCTCACAGCAATACACCTCCCCAGTCCTGCTTGCCAGAGAACTTCCTATTTTCAATATATTAGCAGTTCCTTCTACTTTACTGTTTTATGCTCTTCCCTAGCACATCATAATTTTGTTTTCCTAGAGTGTTTTCAGTAAAGCTAGGGAGTCAGCCAGAGTCTGACCTCTGTTCATGACCTACATGAAGACTAAGACTCAAGATGCAGTCCAGTTCTTTGGGATAGCAAAGCGTAAATATCAGACACAAGAACTGGAAGTGCTTCAGACTCTGTTTCAATGTGGCCAGTGTTGAAATGCAGCAAGACTGTGGGGAAACTATACTACTTCATGAGTTGAGAAACGTGTCAGTCTAATGTTTTTCTAAGAAACTGGGGGTATACAGGAAAAATGTCTCAGGACAACCTGTGCTTTCCTTAAGACTAGCTGCTATTTAATCAATCATCAGATGTTTATAACAAACTGCATTTAGAGGTTTCCCTGTCTAACAATGTAATGATCTTACCATGGCTCATATCAGTGTTTAAAGAGATTGATAGAGAGTGAGCCTCTTGCACATCAATGGAAGCTGGAAATTAGGAGAAAGGAGTAAGCAGAAACAAAAGTAAGTGCACTTGAGTGACTCTCTGTCTCTGTGACTTCTTGTTTATCTCGTCAGTTGCTAAAACAAAAGATTCCTCTGCTGGTTGGAGCTGAAGAGAGCCAGGGTGAGCGTCTATTGTTCTATATATTTTATTGTTCCTGGGCTCTGATCTTGTCTGTTCTCATTAGCTTAACAGGTTGTGCTGTGTCACTCTGTGGATGGGAGACTTTGAAACATGATGAGAAATGACATGATGAGAAATAACACCAAGTGGTTCAGTCTGTAGCCCTGCCTCCACTGAATCAATGCTGAACCATTGACCCATCAGAGTTTGGGGTGGAGAAGGTCTGATTGCACCTGCTTTGTGAAATATTCTGGCTTTGGTGATGAGATATTACAGAAGGTCAGTTGGTGGCATATTATAATAGAAAAAAAAGTGATCTCATGAGGCAAATTCTGTTTGGGATGAGTTACATATGAACACCAGCACTATCATCTTAAATTTTTCTTGTTCTAGAGCAGCTAAAGGTTGCAGGTAGCTGTTGTGAGATGCCTTGGTAGCAGATTGCAGCGCTGCACTGAGACAGTTGGTTTTTTAAATATGTATACATATATGTGTGTGTGTGTGTGAACTGAGCGTATGTATAATTGTAATCCCATAAAGTACCAGGATGAAAAAAAACCCATGCTTTTGAACAGAGTTGAAATATTTGATGGAATATAGAACTGAAACGTAATACAGAACTGGATTTGGAGGGGTCGCTGAGCACAAGTTACATACTCTTCTCTCGGCTTAAATTTGTGTTCTGTAGATAGTGGGAGAAAACTAGCCATTACCACAGAAAATGGAGATAAATGCATTAGTGGGAAATGAGTGAATGCAAACATGCAATGCTTGCGTAATACACTTATGTCATTTTGATGGTGACAACATACAACTGGTGCTAGTTAAGAAGTCTGGTCTATGCATCCAGTCATCTGACTTTTAAGCTCTCTTTATAGTTCACAGGGAGTTGCAGTCTGCCCTTGTACTTTTTCTGAACAGTTGTAGACCAGGCAGAATACCCAGTCAAAAAGTCTTTGCTTAGTTGCAGAGTCTTCAGCACTCAAAAGTGAGTCTGCTTTTCTTTAGAGCAATTAGAAAATGGTGATACTATCCCGCCATTTCCAATAAAAGCATTATCTCCCGTTGTGTATGTGGCATTCCCAAGTGACATAAAGGGCACAAATGACTCTGTGGCGATTGAATCTGAGTGCCAGTGTTGTGAGGCTCCCTGCAGCTGTGCAATTACATTGGCCATCTTCAGCAATACCTAAAAATCTGCAAGGCAAGTGTGTTGTGCACAGTAAAGGCTTAAAGTATTTCCTAACAAAGTAGTTCAAGGTATGAAAGAATACACGTTCTACAAGTCGGTAATGTAGGAGATAGGTAAGGAAGCCATAGTCAGAAACCTCTCTGCACATGAGAGACTGTTCCTTTCCAAATTCCACATATGTTCCTGCAAACTCTATATTCAAAAACACCCAAATCCCCCAAAACAGGGAAGAAAAAAAAAAAAGATGGACAAAAGGCAAGTGTGGTTATCTCATAGCTGCTCACCAGGCACCTTCTGGCAAGATCAACTGAAGCTGAATTTGTCATTGTATGGCTTGTGTCACCCAGCTGGTCGGGTCAGAGAGCTTCTCTGACCTGAGTCTGCAAGTGATGGACAGGTCTGAAGAGGGCATTATCACAGCATAATCACATGGAATGAAAGGAAAACCGTGTGTGCCTTTCTTAACTTCCCCTCCCCCACTCTCTGAATCTTTAGGGTAATACATCTTTTCTTATTTTACTCTGAATCGGTTAATTCTCCTGTTATGTGATAAAGTTTTCACAGCAAAATATGGCCTGGAGAGTAGTAAATTGAGCTCTTCCAAGGATCCACAAAAAGATCTGCAAAGATACTGTTGCATTAATCATAGTCAGAAATATTTTTCCTCCTGGGTTTTAATGTGCTCTCTGGTTTCCTCTGTCCCTCAGGCACTAGTGGAAATTCCAGCTGACAAGAAAGTGGGGTTTTGGGGTGCTTTTTTTGCCTGTTTAAGTTAGCTATATCAGTTTTGGAATAGAACAGAGGGTCTGTAAGTTCTCAGTGGTATTACTGCTCTTGCCAAAATCAACAACAGCCAGGAAGAAATATGCTAGAAACGCAAAGACCCTGGTCAGGAGGAGACCACAGGAAGAATTCTGTTGGCCTGGGGACTTTGAAATTCCTTTTATCTTTTTGTACATCTGTATATCTGTGTGTTGCTGGGTTGGGGGGAGTGTGGGAGGAGACATGCATTTGGAGCAGGCAGTGTCATTTTGGTTGTTCACTGGATTTGCAGGTTTTATTTAGTTGCAGGATACTGTTCATGGCATGAAAGCTAGTTTTTAATACATGTAAAGCTTAAAGAACATAGAACAATGAAATGTTCTTGGTTTGTCCTGTACCAAGAGACTAGCTCTTGGGGACCCTGAACCAAAACTGTGGCAAAATAAAAGGAATAGAAAAAAATAGGGGTTTGTGTTGAACAGAGAAGTGTTGTTTGACCCTGTAGCATAACTTTGAAGTGAAAATAATAACCAAACCCAAACCCAAAATATTCTGCTTTAAAACTGTCAAAGTTAGAAGTTTCAACCCTTTTAAGTTATTCTTTCTTCCCTGCCTCTTTGGGATCAACAGTATTTACTGCATGTAACCCACATGTGGGAGCAGTCTTGTTCCTGCCACTCAGAATCACACTATAGCTAAATAATGGTGCCCTGCTTCTGTCAAAATACTTCTTTCAAAATAAAGCTCTGCTTGAATGTGGAGCAATTTAGATTTCATACAACTCTTGAATGACATTCCTCATTATCTTTGTGTCTGATTTTGACCTTTTGTCTTCTGGTGAAATAGAGCTGAAACTCACCAGAATTCTCCTTTAAGACCTTTTCTTTAGAGTACAAGTGATATACTAAGCTCTTAGCAAAATTTAGGTAGTGAGGTAAAATTTCCATGAAGGAATAGATGCAGTAATAACCCTGGATATTAATCCTGTTCATTTCATATTTCTAATGCAATTGTGATGCCTCAAAAAACATCATTTATAGGGGAGTGCAATGATATTCACCAATGTGCCTACTACTCCTTTTCTTCGTGCATATAGGAGCAATAAGAATGGATTGGAATCACCATGTGCTGTATAGTCTGAGCAAGAAAGAGACAATGTGTGCTCACTATTAGTGCTTAACCTTCCCCCCAGCCCCAGGTGCCAAAACCTTGTTATTTCAACTACTCCAAATAACTTCTGAGATTTGTCTCTAAATCCAGGAGTAGCATTAATACAGGGAAAGAGGTTTTGGTAGTGTGAAGGCCTCATCAGTGGAGCAGCTTGAGAATGAAGCAGCTTTTCTTACAGCTGATATATATGCACCAGTCCAGTAGTTCTGTACCAGTATAAGCTCTTGACTTTGCTCTATGTTCACCCATGTAGGCTCTATTTACATTGGCGCTGTAAGCATGTGTTAGAGTGACAGACATCCATAGCCCAGAGAGGCCTACAGCTCTCCCACTGCTGAGACCAAAGGTGAGAAAACTGAGAGTCATGTGTTTCACCATTCTTTGCTCAGTTTTGCATGACTCACACCTCAGTCACTTAGCTTTGTCTCTAGCCGTGATGTGCACTTCATGTTGGGCACCTAATATGATTGATGGCTTGGCTTCGCAAATGAAGATTTGGGAAGAGCATTACCCCCACTCACCAGCCTGGGGGAGAGCACTACAGGAGTGGGAGCTACCTGGGTGCTGGTGCTCAACATAACCCTCTGGCAGTTCACAGCAGCATCAGCTGGAAGTCCACAAGACTTGGTGTTTCTGTTCTCAGTTGAATATTGAGATGGCTGTAATTCCTGGCAAGTGAGTTATCACCCTCAAGGGCCTCACAACTCCCAAGGGCTTGCCCTGGATGAGAAGTCATGGTGTTTAACCAACTCAGCCGGCTGTAAGGTTAAGTTAGGACAGCTATTGTAAGCAGGTTGCTGGCTCACTCTGTGCCAGCCTCATGCATCTCCTCCCCATGTGGAACATGGGAACAGTCAGAATGGTGTTTGAGGGGAGGGTGGGATGGAATCCCAGCCTTTCTGGGATCTGTGCATGTGCATGCTAATGAGGACCAGAGTTGACGCCAGGCAGCTATCTCAGTGTCATTTGCACATGAGTGCACCAAGAATGCACCATCTATTCAAGGATAATAAGTTTTCATAAGCACACGTTTCTGACCATGTCAAATTTTGTACCCATTCAGCAGCTAAAATCCATGGAATCTGACACTGGGGAAACAATTGCATTTGAGAGGAACTCATACAAAAGGGAGTTCACATTACTTCCCAGCTAGAGCCTAAGAGTAGCTTTTCTAACACAATATCACACATTTATTCCTTAAGCAAGATTAAAACTTCAGAAGAAGAAAGATTAGTCAGAAAGATTAGACCAGAGAATGTTCTTAGACAGTTAAATTAATCATAAAGAACCATTTGCTTTCCACAACTGCAGAAGTAAAAAGTAATTTTTCTTCCACAGTTTTGAGTGGTAAAGTTCTATAAACACACAAGTCATAGAATCCCAGAATGGTTTGGGTTGGAAGGGACCTTAAAGCTCATCCCGTTCCAACCCCTCTGCCACGGGAAGCGACACCTTCCACTAGAGTAGGTTGCTTCAAGCCCGGTCCAACCTGGCCTTGAACACTGCCAGGGATGAGGAATGGTGTCTAGTCCATTTTCAGCTCAGAAGTCTCATTATTTTCTGTGATATTACTGATGTGGTTAGAGTAAAACTTGCTTAACGGTGTGAATAAGATAAGTGGACAGAAAAGAATCACGTTTCTAGAGACCTTGGTGTCCAAATACCCAGAAAACACCAGAAGATGCTGACGTGCCCAAGGGGTGCTCACACTGAAATCAGAGTAATATGGTAGTCTCTCCATTAGGAAAAAATACTGGCATCTAAATCATTCCTGCTATAGAAAATCACTGGTAAGAGTGACTCAGTAAGCACCGAGGAGGGACAATGGAAAGAAATGGGGCCTGGGAATGAAGAGAGAATAGGGGTCAGGATGATGCTAAAAAAGAAGAGAAAGCAGTAAGCAAAACTGCTCAGACTAGCATCCCACACAGGTGGGATGAACAGGCTGAGTCCATTTGGAGCTAGTAAAAATCAACATCGTTTCACTGACATCAGGAGGCTCACCCTCAACTACATCACCTCTTTCTACTTCTTAAGGGCATCTTAGAACTCACATTGCCTCTCAGTACTGTCCATTCCTTAGTTTAAACAAAAATGCCACTGGGGTTAAGTCAATCCCCAATTCTGGGGACACGATCATTGCACTAGCAGCAAGGCATCTTCCTTCTTAAAGATAATAAAGGTCTTAGACTGGCTCTTTCTTGTCCTTCCGTGTCTTGTCTTTCTGTTGCCTTCCTGAGTGGAGTACTGAAGTACGATGAGCACGCTGAACTCTCACTTCCCACACTGCTAGGCTGATACCAGTTTTCCACAATAACTGCTCTCTGGAAAAATAAACATTAGCTCAGAAGAAGGCAAACGACAAAATACAAAGATGAAATATTAAGGAAATTGTAAGCAGTCACTTGAGCTCATACAGTAGCACTTAACTTTCTTACCCCAGGGGCTCAAGTGAGGTGAGCAGAGTTACTAAGACTCATTAACCATGACTCCATTGTTCTTTTTAAGCTTTTTCTATGGGGTGATCGATACTTCAAAACTTGTGTGGGAACTGAAGGGAGATTAGGAACAAATAACAAAAGTGAAACCAGGTTACAGGCCTGATCCTTTCTTCACTGGGGTTTTGTGCAGTTTAATTCCTGAGCAGTGAGGAAAGAGGAGTGATTCAAGAGAAGGGGCCCTGCAGAGGACCAAGGAGCTTCTGCTTACAACCTGATTCCACCTCTGGCCCCCACTCATGCCATCTTTTGTCTCACTTTGGATTTGGTGCCAGAAGAGGCTGTTGAGGGTGAAATACAATTTTTAACTTGGTCATGAAAAGCTTTCTTTCTTTAACAACAGCTTTGTACTGTGCCTGCAGCAGTAAGGTGGAGTTTTCAGTAACCTGTGTTTTATATAGAATGATTTTTTGTGATGCAAACCACTGCTGTACCCTCCCCAAATATTACACTACCTACTGCTGTGGGACAGCACACGGTTTTCAGGCTGAGGATTTGGGTCAGCAGTATGTATATTACCAATTCAAGACAAAAATGCAGCAGGAAAATACCCATGCTTGAGCTCTACTCGCTGACCCATGGGAGACAAGAGCAGACACTTCCAGTGGCAGAAGGTGACAAAGTAATGGTTGTAGGTGATGGGCCACGAGACTAAAATGGACACGGAGGGCTTTTTGAAGTGTTGCACTTCAAAAAGGGCTTTAAAAGTAAGATTGCTGAGTGCATCTGTCAGGGGCACAGTGAACCCCAGGCTGGAAATCTGCTCTTGAAATTGTCCTGCGGGAAACCTGGAAAGAGACAGTGGAACATCAGTAGTACCCCTCCTGCTGTGCTCTGACGTAACTGAGGCAGAATTTGATTCTAGCTATTGAAGTGTGATGGATGAGCATTATTATCTGCCTGGAGAAACTAGGAGACTGGCAAAGTCATCCAAGGACAGCCCTTGGGAGATGGCCAACATCCCAAAGCTGCTCTATGGCCTCAAAAGACAGCATTTTTTGATCTGAGCTGCTTCTCTCCAAGCAGGAGGGGTAAATACCTCTTTCCTGTCTGATACACCTTTGCTTCGTGCTTCTTCTGTCTTTTCCAGGCCACGGCTGGACTTTGAGTTAGCTGGTATCACAGTATCACAGTATGCTAGAGATTGGAAGGGACCTCAAAAGATCATCTAGTCCAATGCCCCTGCCAGAGCAGGAATACCTAGATAAGGTTACACAGGAATGTGTCCAGGCGGGTTTTGAATGTCTCCAGAGAAGGAGACTCCACAACCTCCCTGGGCAGCCTGTTCCAGTGTCCCGTCACCCTCACTGAGAAGAAGTTTCTTCTCAAGTTTAAGTGGAACCTCTTGTGTTCCAGTTTATACCCATTACCCCTTGTCCTATCATTGTTTGCCACTGAGAAGAGCCTGGCTCCATCCTCGTGACACTCCCCCTTTATATATTTATATACACTAATAAGGTCACCCCGCAGTCTCCTCTTCTCCAAACCATGGTGATGGAAGAAAAGTGAGAGCTGTGCCTGAGCTATAACCTTTTTGTAAGATAGAGAGGCCAGACCTTGGGAAAAGGTCTGTCTCACTCTAGGATAGAATTTAAACTACCCTTCTCCCTCTTTGAGATAAAAGGAGCTGATTTGAGCTTATTTCGGTGTGTTGAGACTCCTTTTTCCCCAGGTGAAGACAATGACTGAGCCCTGAATGGGCAGATAGGAACTTGAGCAAAGAAAATCAGGCTGGAAACAGGGAAAATTATGGAGTACCTCTTTGGCTGGGCTGGTTTTGTTCACAGCCAGTGGAAGGACGTACACACAGGATCACGCTGTCTGGGGAAAGACAAAAAAAGAGGGAGGAATTGTGTAAATAAAGTAGAATCCATTGCTCCTGCAGAAATTATATATGAAGACCTTTTCCTTTGAGTTCTGAAGATATGATGCTGAGTAGCGATGTGTCCTTTTCCTTAGATCCTGGTTCAGTTTTGCCTCCTCCATCACTCCCATGAAAGCTACCTGATTGATCACATTCATCAGATATCATGCACATAGGATTAATTTCCAGAGGCCAGTGCTTTAGCTGATGTAAATCAATGCATTGATCCTACAGGAACAACACGAAGATCTCAGCTGGAAGGAGTAACGTGTGCCTGAGGTGCAAAACTAATTATTATATGCCTGTTGCTCTCTCATAAGGAAACACTCAGGAATTCAGGCAGGCAGCAGTGGGCATAAGGCACAGGCACAATGTTCAGCAACATTTTGAGAGAAAATAATTTTCCAGCTGCCTTTCAGACTAGGTCTTCTGGAAAATTCACTTGAAATAGTTGCAGTGGGATTTTCCTGCCTTGCCCTGCTTTTTGAGGAAGGATGCCAATGAGACCAGAGTAGGGTGCCCTGTTTTATTTGTTCTTAGAAAGCTGGCTTTTGGGATAGAAATTCAGCAGAAGGAAAGCAAGAGTAGCAGTGACACCATCTTGTAACAGAATTTCACGTGCTGCTTCAGCAGTTACATTCAGTCTCTGAACTGCCATTTCAAAGAGGGGGAGACAGGAAAAACATGCAGGGAAACTTAATAAATGCATCAGATCATTCAGCTGAGGGATTTCTTTTCCTACCCAAATAAAGAGCCACAAGGTTTTTGTTCAGAGAGTATTCCCTTTGAAAATGTCAGTTTGGCAAGGAACGCTTCTCATCATTATCCCAAGTGAGAAAGAAGAACTATCTGTTGGCTGACATTTGGCTTAAAGATCAGCCAGTTCCACGTTTACTTGTAAGATTTAAAGGGATCACAAAAGAACTTGATTAAGCAACATCATGGATACTTACAGCGTTGGGAAAATGGTTCCAAAATGGAAAGTTTCTTAGACTGCACTATGGATGGGATGTCTGCAATACAAAAAGCTTCTGTAATGAATGGCGTTAAATGAGAGTATTTTGTAAGATCCAGGGCTGAGATTCTGGTGTGTATAATGAAACCTGAAGATTAAGCTAAAGTTGGTGTTTGTGCTTTTCAACTCCTGCTGTTTAATGATCTTTTTATTCTTAAGGTTGAGGGTAGAAAACAATAGGTTATATGTTTCAACTCCATGCTCTTTTCTGCTGTATCTGTTCTGAATGCCTACATAATTTATAGGGACTCTTGGCCTCTTGCTTCTGCTTGCATCTAACAAAGCACAACCTGACAACATAAATCTCACATTTATGTATGCTTGTGTGTCTTAAGTCATTCCTCTCAGGGTTTATGTATATGTAAACTTGCAGGCTACTTAATAGAGTATTTCAAACCAGATTGTAATAACTGCTTGTGGTCTGCTCCATTAGCAGACAATGTTCCTCTGTGATTCTTTCTCTTCATTGTGAGGAGGTGAACAAGCATTGACAAGTATCAATGTTACCATTGATTGTATCTACCATACATCTTCGCCTGACACTTCAGACAAAAAGATAGAATTGCCAAATGTGTAAGCCTTCTCCCTGGGGTCTTTAAGTGCTGGAAGGGCACCTGATGGAGATGTGTAGAGAGCAGATAGTCAGGGATGAGGGTGAGCATGGGAGTGAAATGGCAGTTGCAGGATGTTCTTTAGCACTTCTTCTTTGTCCTTGAGCACTTGAGAAAGCTACTGAGTAAATATCATCTGGGAGAAGTACAATACAGGCTCCACAAAAGGTGTTTGTAACTCACAGTGCTCAGAGAATACAAGGGGGAGAATGAAGCCAGCAGGAACTTGTGCTTTCTGGTGGGAGAAGGAGGTGGTTTGCTGGGTGATTAAAATCACTGGAACTGGCAAGTTCTCTTTTGATTCTTTCTCTTAGTTTTATACCAACTTGGCTGACATTGAGTTTCTTACTGATTGCAAGCTACTAAGGCTGTAAAATGCTGCTGTGATGTTCTGAAATAGTCTTTGATCTAGTTTTAATGCCTTTTCCTATCACATTAGGTGATCTGGATGCATTTATTTCTTCCTTGTCAACCAGATAGTCACATTCTGATTTTATAAATGTGTTCTGTTTTCATAGTACTTTAAAATCTGCAAGGAATTATAAATACAGGTAGTATTTTGGTACCTAACTCCAAACTGGTACTTCCCACTTACATTTGGGGACCTGGGTGTTTATACTGCTCTGCACTGATTTGTTCTCTGTTCCTCCTGAATGCAAGAAACATTTCTGAGACTGTAAGAATACTACACTATCTCAAAAGGCAGCAGACACCTAATCATGTTTGGAGCATCTGGGCAAAAGCTGTTGTTTAAAACAACAGTGTCTAAACTAAAACAGTAGGTTTGCAGCTTTGCCAGTTTCTTAGTTTTTTATTGGGCCAGCTAAAAGCCACCTTTGAAGTTGTAATAAACCTGCAGGTTATCTGGCTGCATTTCAGGCTGCGTTATCAGCCCAACTGGCATTTGCCTTCCACTTCCAGAAATGCTATTAAGATGATGACGTGTGAAGGGGAAACAAAACAACTAGTGTTTCAGACCTGGCAAGCAGGCACTTGATCCAACATACCCTAACTCAAAGGGAGCAAATCTGACATGGGGACCATTCAGTGTAAATAGCAGCAACAAAGGAGCAGTATGCCTTTGTTTTCTGATCATGGTAAGTTAACAACTGCTTGTTAGTCCCAAGGTGTTCTCTTCATCCCCAAATCCGTTACTTTGGAAAAGGAATGTGTTTTGCCCTTATTGCTGACATTTAATTTATAAAAATATCAGTGCAGTGTCAAGCTGGGTGTATTTAGTACTATGACTGCATTAGTGCTAAGAAAGGTTTTGCTCTCAGAAGAGGAGAAAGAAGCATGATTTGCTTTCTGGAGCACCTTGCTCTAGGGATAACCAAAGCACGTAGCAAGAGACAGCCCTGATCACAAAGAGTGTATCACTTAACCCAAGGGGTGAAAGAGAAAAGCAGACACAGGAAGAAATGCTGTTTGGTTTGTAACAAAGCTCATTTGATACCAGTTCCATAGGGTTAGCCTCTAGATGATTCAGTTTCTTACAAAAGGTATGTATCTGCAGGGGTCTAGGCTAGACAAAGTTGCTGAAGGATTTCACAGCTGGACTGTTCTCTTGGTTTGCCAATATCAGACTTATTGCTAGTTTGAGGGCCAATAGAAACAGCTGTGATTGCTTTTAACATGATTTTAACTCTCAGAGTCTATCTGAGTTCTAGAAGTAATCTTCAAGAGTTAAATCCCCTATAGCCTGTGGACATGGAGGTGGCAATAGATATCTTCAATAGACTGATGGACCAGATAGCTGCTGCTGTGAAACATGTAAACTTCCACAGCCCAGGATGAGGAGTGTGTTCATGTGAGGAGAGAAGTGCACTTGCAGTCACATTCCAGTAAGCAGCTGAGGGACACTGATCAGTCACATACAGCTATCCTTGTACCAAAGTTACCCTTACTGCTACTTGGAGTGGAGGGAAAAGGAGACAATTTAAATAATTTTTGTTCATTAAAGTATGATAAAAGACCTCATTCTGCCCAGGCATAGAGCTCACAAAGCTGTTTAGGAGCAAAAAGAATCAATTGATGTGATCCAAAGGTAGCAGAACAAAAGCTCTCGGCCAGTGTAATTAGCTAAGTATTGCATGCTGTTCCTTCAGCCCCCACTTAGTTAATCAGTCAGGACAGTGAGTGATGATACATGTTTCAGGCTGAGTGAAAAATAGGTCTTCCTCTGATTCACCAAGACTCACCTTCCTGAGTGAATTTGTAAGGCCAAGGAAAGATAAGCAAAAGGGCAACTTGAAAGCTAAACACGGGACTAGGCCTTAGGAATGTCATTTCAGTTGGGTGTCAGTTGCAGGCTGTTTCGTGCAGCTGGCAAATCCCTCAACCTGCCCCCACTTTCTCCTGTGAAATGGGTAGCTTAGCACTCCATCCCTGTCTATGCTTTGCCTGTTACGTCCTGTTGTAACTGTCATTTTGGTCAGGATCTCTAGGATCCACTATTTTGCCAACAGTAATGGTCAAGAGGCCACTACCATCACTGTAGGCAGAAACTCCTTATTTTAGCTACCCATGGGATTAAGGCATTAAGCCTTGCCCCAGTAAGGGTGAAAATGCAGGAGAGATTTGAACTGCTGGGTTCAAACTGCTAAATTTGAACTGCTCTGTTCAAATCTGAGCGTCTGTCCTGGCAGCAAAAAGGAGATTCAACAAAAAGAGGGTCAGTTGGCTCTGATCCTAACTCAGCCTGAGGAACAGATGCTGAGATTTTTACTGTAACTGTTGCTCTGTGCAGCTTTCCAAAGGGCCAGCACTGTACATTTTTAGTTATTATGTTGGCAAGGGTGAGAGCAAACAGCATCAGTTCAATATCAGTGTTCACAAAAGTCTCTGCTGGGACAGCTGGGAAGTCAGACTGGCAGCCCTAAGTTTTGTTGTCCCATTTCCCTGTGGGTTTGCTCTTCTCCTGCCAGGCTGTTTGAATGTGATCTGGAGTCTTTAAAGCTCATCCAAGCTTTTCACATGTTGAACACAGTCTGATTCAATACAGACTAGACAGTGCCTGGTTTTAATTTACAAGATTAAAGACATTCCCTCTCAGAGAGAAGATGTCTTTAAAAATTACCCTTCTGTGAGATATCTATGGTGGTGCTTGGTGTGAAGAAAGCTGGGAAAGATCTTGTCCAAGATTTAGATCATCATTTAGGTTCTGCAGGTTTTTAACGCATAGGGTCAGTGCACAGCTGACAGTCTGGTGAATCACTGCTCGCTGCATCTTGGATTAAGCCAGGCCTAGCATGAACAGAAGTTGCTTTCTGAGGTAGTGGATCAGGCTGTTAATAGAGGGGAGACTGCAAACTTCAGGGTTCAAAGTGTAGGTTGGCTTTGGATTTGGTAGCTACTGACCATCTTTAGTCATGGCAGAATGAAATACCCATTCCAAACCCTCTGACAGTGGGAGGACTCTTTCTCTGAAAAATACTTCTCTATAGGATTCATTCAAACCCCGCTACAAGGGAAAGATGTATATTGAATTTAGCAATCCTTGGTCAAGTCCCCAGAAGAATATTAGTTCAACTAATTCCAAACAGCCTGAGCAGTGTCTGCTGCAATATTTGTGCCTTGAGGTTTTGAGTGTACTTTTTGTTCTTTCCTCTTGGAATTTTTACGCAATCTTAAAGTTTTCTGCAGCTTGTTTGACTCCAAGCTGTTGTTGCAAATTTGTTTGCCAGAAGGGACATTTCTGTCCTTCACAGGACCTATTTTTAAGATTCCTGAAGTGAGAATGATATCCCAGAGAACTGTACAGGATGCTGTGGCATCTGATCTCAGCTGATCTCAGGGATGCTGCAGAGTGACTTGCAGCCGAAACAATTGTCCATATTCATTGAAGCGGCAGGGAGGCCATAGGGAAAGAGAATATAGTTACTTTCATTGGAATTTGGCCAGCATCCCAGCTACCAGTAATGCCTCTGTTCTTACAGGAATGTCCTGGGATTTTCATTAATGTATGATTCAGCTTCTAAAAACTTGTGCCTGCTGTCTTAGCCCCTGGAGCTGTGGCAATTAAAGAAATGCTCTTTAGCCAATGCTTAATGACTGGCTTTAGCAGCATATTCCCTTCCTTTCTAGTTATTTCTGCTCCCCTCCCCTTCTTTTTCCTCCCATCCCCAGGATGCAAGCGTAAAGCTTCCAGTGCAGTGTGTAAACAGCACATGCAATGAGCCCCTGTGCCCCGTTCATGTAGCATTCTGAGTGTAGTCTTCATGTAGCTGCATGGACACAGAAATGTGCTCTGCAAAATCAGTCAGGTGGGTGTTGGAGGGAAACCACCTCTGAGAAGGCCTGATCCCGGCTGTCAGACTGACTTACCTTCCACCAGGGAACAATGGATGATCTTGACTGCACCAGGGTCAGGGCAGTCCCAAGCACAACTACAGGCTGGTGGAGAATGGCTTGAGAGCAGCCCTGAGGAGAAGGACTTGGGGGTATTGACTGAAGAGAAGCTCACCGTGACCCAGCAGTGTGCACTTGCAACCCAGAAACCACCTGGACTGCATCACCAGCAGGGTGTCCAGCGGGTCAAGGGAGGGGATTCCCCCTCTATACTCCGCTCTGGTGAGAACTCCCCTGCAGTCCTGTATCCAGCTCTGGGGCCCCCAGCACAAGAGGACATGGAGCTGGCGGAGTGAGTCCAGAGGAGGTCACAAAGATGCTACAAGTGCTGGAGCACCTCTGCTAGGGAGACAGGCTGAGAGAGCTGGGCTTTTACAGCCTGGAGACGAGAAGGCTCAAGGGAGACTTTAGGGCAGCTTGCAGTGCCTAAAGGGGTTGACAAGAAAACTGGAGAGGTGCTTTTGACCAAGGGTGTGTAGGGACAAGACAAAGGGGAATGATTTTAAACTGACAGGGAAGATTTAGATTAGACATTAGGAAGAAGTTCTTCCCTGTGAGGGTGGTGAGGCACTGGCACAGGTTGCCCAGAGAAGCTGTGACAGCCCCATCCCTGGCAGTGTTCAAGGCCAGGTTGGACAGAGCTTGGAGCAGCCTGCTCTAGTGGAAGGTGTCCCTGCTAGTGGCAGGGGGTTGGAACTGGATGAGCTTTAAGATCCTTTCCAACTCAAACCAGTCTGTGATTCTGTAATTGCTCCCATCATGCAGAAAGCAGGAATACGATTTTTCAGTCACCTCTGGGACCCAGCACTTCATGCAAGAAGAGATCAGCAAGTCAAATGATGTAGGAGTTAGGTCACTTTTTGTGTGCTGCCCCAGTTCAGGTATAGAACTGGAGTAAAGCCTAGCAGCACTCATGGAAAACATGCCTTTATAATCCAATTCTTTCCTGAGATCAAGGGCCTTTTGCTGCCCATAGCGAAACAGGTCATTTCACATTGCCCTTACTAGTGGGAATCTCATAGCTGTTTGTCCTGTCAGTTTATTTTCAATGACATTTTTGGAAACAGAAGAGCAGAAAAATAAATCCGAGAACTGTGAGAAACTAGGAAATGGTACCAAGTGGAGGAGAAGGCAGGAAGAGAATGCACATTTTCAGTTTGTATTTGAAATGCTTTTGGTGGGCTGTTCCCTGGCACGTGTAGCATAATATGATTTTGAAACCTTAATCTAGAAAAGCATTTACATGTCATATAATAGGAGTAAGTCCTGATTTTTGATGTAGAGTAAGGTGTAAATATAAGCTTCCACAAAGTTAGCAGCCTTTCTGACTGAATATTGAGGTTTGTCTTCACACAGAAAACAGTTTCAATAGACGAGCTTAAGAGCAGGAGCTCTCTGGTATGCAGAAAGGAAGAAGATAGTGGGCAATGTGCCTAATGCTTTTACAGGTATGCTCACCTCATCCATCTCCATGATGCTGGCAGCAGCACTGTTGCTGAAATCTTGGACCTACCTCAACCTGAACTGCAGCTAAATTCACTTATGTGTCCAATGCAGCTAAAAATAGTTTTGCCAAAAGTGTTTGGCTTGATAAATGGATAAGCTTGGAAATGCAGCTGTAAATCCCCTTCCCTAAGAGGGCTGATAAGACAGTTCCAAGGAAGATGTGGGTGGCTACTTCAGAGAATCCAAGCAAGGAGAGGAATGGGTGCTGTGCACATATCTTAATGAACTTCACTGCTGCTAGTACAGCTGGGACTGGCCAAAATAGAGAGGAGCCTTACTGCCTGGGCTGTTCGCTTGATTTTCTGGGGCATATTCTGGAACCTGAGCTCCATGCTCAGCTCTGCTGCTGGTGATCCTCATTCAGCTAAGGTTAAAGTCACCCCTGCACATCCGTATGAGCTACAGTGGTTTGGGAAGCTTGTGTCTGCTGAGAGAACTGTTGAGCTGGGGGAAAAACTGCTGCCCTCTTGAAAAAATAAAGGTTAGACCTTAGGAAAACAGACATTGTACTTTATAAGGACTAGGAGCTCTTCCCATCATCTGTCAGGATACCTGTAAAAGAAGCACAGAGCAGGCACTAGCATCTTTGCTCTTATTATTGTAACAGTGGCTTTAGTGACCTTCCTCTGTCACCCATATTTGAAGGAGTATTTTTAAGGTGGAAGAGAACAAATGTGCTTTCTTACATACCCTAGCAGTTTTTGCATTATTAGTGTCCACATTTACAGCATAAAATTCACAAGAAAATTCCTGGATTGATATGAAATGCCTTGCTAATCACTAGCTAAGCCTGCTCTTACTATCTTCCTTTCAAAACTGTGCCAGCATTTTCTTTAGCTGGCAAAACCCCCTCCATGTGCAGGTTGAAGACACTTAGGCTGACACAGGCCTCTTGGGCACTAGTTAAAGAATTGACATAAAGCACAAATAAAATGAATTCAGTGCTTATTAATATGAATGTTATCCAGTGTTTACTGCTTAAGGTGTCTTCAGGACAAACTGATGGGGAACATCCTCTGAACCACAAGATTAAGATACTATCTGCAAAGGTGTTAGAGAGTTGGAGAGCAAAGAGACCACAAAGATGGCCGGTAGAGTGGGAAGGACTGAAAGTTAGCAGCCAGCCAGGCTAAAGAGGTCAGGATCCCTTTTCTCTCATTTGGTAACTATCCAGAGTACCTGCAGCATTCCCTGGTGAGTCTGGCTGGGTTTTCAATATCTGTATTGAGAAATGCGGCTAATGCCTCTGTTTAACAGTTTATACTTGCTTTTCCACACCATAAAATTTATTCATGTATCTGCCTTTGAACATTTGAGACATTCACTCTGGCTCCAGTGCAGAAATTGCAACTGCTCTATTTTCACAACAACAGCAAACAGTGTGAACAGATTAATTTGCCACTCGTGCATAACTCATATTTCTGAAAACAGAACTACCCGTAGGTTTGAAGGGTGAAATTCTGATTTAGGATTGAGCTGCCAGGATTTCATTCCTCTTCTCATTAACACTCCACAAGCTGCTGTTTCAGGCCATCATTAGAAAAGCATCCCTCAATGTTGAGTGCCACAGCTACAAAGAAGATAGTACAGAGAAAAGTAGCTGTCCTTTGAATTTCGAACTGCCGCAGTGTGGCAGCAGGGGACAAGGAGAGTGACTGCAGGGCAAGGGATTGGAGCAGACCAGACCTGCAGTTCTCCCTCACAGAATTTATTGCTCCATCTCCATCCTGCTCCCAGTAAGATCAAGAAGTCCTGAAAGACATCCACAAGACCTGAGCAAGAACAGGCTTTTCTGTTCCATGTAGATAGCCTGGTAGGACCCTGTTTAGGAAAAAGCTTGTGCACATCTAAGACTGCACACTTGCATGAGGGTTTGTGATGAGCAGGTTCTCAAATGCTCAGCCAGCCTGTCCTGGCACAAAGCCAGGGGATCATGTGCAAGTAGTTGTGCACAGCGATATGTAGATGGTGGTTCGAGCTACATGGACACTTGGATCTTTAAGATATTAGTTCTTTCTCTATGAAATTGAAACTGATTGTTCCACTCCCTCCTGTGCTTTCAATAATTTTTGAGTATTTGATTATGGTTCTTTAGTATTTGGGGGTTATTTTGGTGTCACAAAAAATGTTGACAGGGAATTCTTCTCATAGGGATTGATTTGGAATGAGAGGACTCTTACAGATGGTGCCATGAAGTGATCTTCACATGGGCACTGGTCTTGCAGGTAGCCATGCCTTTGTATGGTGTGCTCCCACGCTCCAGTGCATGTGGGATCAGAAGCAATACATTCATGATGTACAAATGCCCATTTTTTAAAAATAGTGCTGCACTTGGACCTGTGGAGCAGAGAAATAGTCTTCCTTTTGTCTCCAAGAGACTAGTCCTTCAAGAAAGTACTAAAACACACTTGAGGTGCAGTGGCGACAAGGGGTCAGGGAAGAAGGGTGATCTGTTGGCAGGGAAAATGAATCTCCAATGCTGTGAGCCTGGCATCTTTCATGGGCACTAAATTTACTTGAAAAGACTTTTTAATAATTATAGGAGGCTAGGGGAATAAAGAAAGGGTTTGCCAAGTGTGATGTGGTGACAATGGCTTGGACCACAAAATTCCTCTTTTGTTCCAACACTGTTGACCTGAGCCTCGCGCTGCTGCCATTCCCTAGTTCGAGGGGAGTTCTCGCTGTGTTATTGTGGTGTGTGTGTGAGCATCGTGCTGCTGCGCCTTAATGAACCGGCCCTGCTGCTTCTGGAGAGCCTGTTACCATTTCCTTTTCCTTACCCAGCAGCGCAACTCCCTTGCCCTGAAGGAGATGTCTCTTGATGTTGAGCTGTGTTTTAATTGCTGCCAGCAGCTCTAAGCTTTCATCTTCAAAGACTCCCTAAAAATATTGATGTCTCATTCTCATTAAAATGAGCAAGAAGTGAATACCTAAATCCCTTAGGCAGCTGTTGAATGCCTGGCAAGAGCTCCAGTCAGTTCATCAAACATGGCTCTGCTGCATCGTCTGTTTTGTTTTCAGATATAGACTATTTAGTGGTTATTAGCTTGCATTAGTAGGAAGGAGGAGCATGATGAAGAAGTGAATATAGGGCAAAAGAAAGGATGGGAAATGATAGCATGAAGGAGAGGAAAACCACAGCAAGTAAGAATGAAAACTATGGAGGTAAATGGAGAACCAGAATTATAGATGGAAGAATGTCCAAGAGCAGTTCCTCTTGGTTGTAGGAAAGGGAAAATTGCCCTGAGAGAAAATGGCTCATGCTGGGGCCATGGTAGAAATATTAAAGAGAAGAGTCTCATTTGGCATCAGTACAGCGTGACCTGGCAGTCAGAGCAGAGAGGGCAACTGCAGCACTAATGTGTGATTCTTTCTGTGACCCTAGACAAGTTACATCAACTTTGCTTCTGGTTTTGCTTCTCTCTAATTTAAGAACAATACTTCCTGCTGTCTTCCCATGGTGTTGGAAGGGCAAATTAGCTAAGGGAAGAAAAGTTCTTGAGGATCACTAATACTATTATTATTGCTGTTTATTAGAGGTGTAATGGAATTATTAATATTGGGGAAGGGAAATAAGGGAAGGAGAAGTGACAAACATCAAAAGCAGTCACTGCCCATGCTGGGGCCAAGAATCTGTCTCCAGGAGAGATAAGTACTACCTGTCCTGATAGCCAGAAAATCCCAAAGGTTTGCCTAATTTACAGAATTACCTGATTGTAGGGCAGATTTTCTTGGCATTTCTGTTTGGAATTCATATCAGCAATATGCCAAGGTGGGAAGCTCACTGTCTAATCCAGTGAAAAAAATTCTCACCACTTTTAGAGCCTGCTGGTTGGCTACTTTCTTCTTTGAACCGATCACTGGTGTGTATATCTCAGCTGTTTTCTCAGAAATACTTTCCAGTTACCTCAAAAAGACACAGTCCAGAGAAAGTCTCATGGCAGCAGGTCACCCCATCCAGCTACAGCCTCCAGGGATTATGGCAATATAGGTGATAACAGCAAGTATAGAAAAACAATACAAAAGTCTGGGAAGATGTGTGAGGCATCTTGTAAAAAAGGGCACAAGGCAGTGCTATGCAACAAGGATTGAAAGGCAAGTTTCCAGTGTTGTCATTTGCTCCTTGTTTTTAGAACAGACAGGAGGGAGGTTAAAGAAATAACTACATTTCCTACTATGGCAGCTCCTGTGATGATAGGTTTGGCTTTCCCAAGGCTTGAAAAATTGTCCTTGGAAAATATAACTTTGTGGATGCATCTCCAACTGGTTTGTTTCCCTAGATGGCAAGGACAGGAGGAAGGAGGGTACATAAGGTCATGCTGTGAGAAGAGAGTATGCAAAGCAAAAGAAACTGCCAAGAGCAAAAGCATAATAACACGTTTCTATGCCTATTGGTTTGCACCCAGTGCAGAAGGTGACGTTCACTCAGGTGGGGCAGTCCTTGAACATTTTACATTCTGTTTTGTGAGCAGCTGTTAGTCCATGACATCCCCCAGTTTGGGGAATGCACTGCAACCATCAATAAAGGGCTTGCTGGAGATGGTAGAGGGGGTCTGTACAGATCCCTGTGGAAAGGATTAGGGAGCAGTTCATGTCATTAACTAAAAATCCTGGGGTTTTTAGGGTGCAGGTGGTCCCTTAACAGTATCTTACCTCAAGTTTAATAGTTGCAACCATTACCACAGACCCATCTCCAGCTTCTTTTGGAGCATGACACTGGGTGAGAAACATGAAGCGCTAGATTCAGTTCATCTCTGGAGGTAAAGCTGCAGTGGCTGCTGCTACAATGGTCACGATAGAGATAATGAGGATGATGAGTGGCACCCTGCACACCAGGAGCATGATAGGAATAGTGGCTTGCGAGGAGACCCGGGTTTGCCAGTGCTCCTCAGCTGCCATGCACTTCCAAATTTCACTGCTGTGATAGACTCGATAACCCTGCAGTAGCTTTGAGGCAAAGCTCTCTCATGTGTTGGGTAGCCACATATTTGGTAGCCCCCAGCCTAGGCTGTAATGGCGTACTGTCTAAATGTCATAGGAACTGGGTTTTTAATTATTGAAAACTTCTGAGAAATGTGAGAAAGGACTGTGAAGCTGGGGGCAGGATAGCAAAAGCAGGGTGAAAACAAGAAGCCCCGAGTGTGTAAACCTTGGGTGTGTTTAGGGCAGAGCAGAAGACCTTTCCAGCAGACTCTTTGGCAAACAGCTATTTTTGACTCTCACATTGCAAAGCAAATATTAATTCTCAGACATGTGCAGTCGCTGGCTTTGTGTGCTCTGGAGAGGGGCGAGCTATATCTGATACAACAGAGTAACACGACATGAGTTCTTGTAGCCCCTTGAGCTGAAACCACCATGATAATCACTGCAGTCCAAACAGGATCAAGTTAATGTGCTCCAGGCCCCAGTATTTGTATCACCTGGTAATATACCCTTTGTGGCATGCATGGAATGGATTGTTTGCAAAAACCAGTGAACAAAGAAGTAAAGCTCTCTGATTCCCACATGCATGGGGAGGGTGTGTTCTTCAGGCAAGACTCCACTGGGATAAAAGCTGGCCTTGTGCAGAAAACAGAGTAAGAGCAGGAGGAAGCCATCCCTCAGGTTTTACTCTGCACAGGGCTGAGCATCGCTCCACAGCTGCACAGGCATTGCTTTTCTGCAGTTGCCCTGGCTGTGACTCAGGTGCACATCAGTGCTTTTTTTCCTTGTCTTACCTTATTGCTGTGTGCTGTCAACAACAGGAGGGAAAGGTAGGAAGAAGCATTAATGATGTTTGAAATATTGGCTCCGCTGGCACAGAGCAGCAGGGAGCTGAGTGGTGGGAGAACTAGAGAAGAAGCCATCTCCTGTCCTCCCACCACCTTTTTCCTGTCTCCCTGCAGCATCAGGACTGCTGCCACTGTAAAGTCATTCTGCCATTGGTCCCTGGGCATGTCATAGCTGGCTGAAAAAAAGCTGATTTCCCTCCTGTCCTGCAGGTGCTTTTGCTTCTCCTTGGTTCTAGGTTCAGTCCATATGTTGCAAATGTCACCATAGCAGGCTTTGCTGCTGTCTTTCTGCTTGCTGTTGTCACAGCTTTTCCACATCTGTTTCCTGTCTTTCTGTCTGTCTAACCAGTTATCCTGGGTTCAGCTGTAGCCGGTATTTTTCTCCTTCTTAGTATTTGGTGCAGTGCTGTGTTTTTGACTTTAGCCTGAGAATAGTTTTGATAACACGTTGATATTTCTAGTTGTTGCCAAGTAGTGTTTACCCGATCAAGGACTTCTCAGTCTCATGCTCTGCCAACGAGGAGGACCACAAGAAGCCGTGAGGAAGCAGAGACATCTGATCCAAAGGAGCCAAAGAGGTATTCCACACCACAGCACCTCATGCCCAGTATATAAACTGGGGGCAGGTACCCAGAAGGCCCAGATCACTGCACGGGTTGGGCTGGGTATCGGTCGGCTGGTGGTGAGAGGTTGTATTCTCTTCCCTTGTTATTTCCCTTATCATTATTTTTATTGGTGGTAGCAGTAGTGGTTTTGTGTTATACCTTAGTTACTGAACTGTTCTTATCTCAACCCATGGGAGTTACATTCTTTCAATTCTCCTCCCCATCTCTCTGAGAGCAGCAGGTGGAAAAGGGAAGGAGTGAGTGGCTGCATGGTTCTGGATTACCAGTTGGGCTTAAACCACGACACCAGTCCATATACACTGTAAGGTTTGTGGCAGGAAGTGTCCGTGATGAAAATTGGATGAAATTTATTTTTAGTTTTGCCTCTTGTTACAGAAAAGATCCTGGAGACTTCTTGAAGGTCTGAATCAAGGTCGTAGCATAGGTCCATCTTTCTTTGTGCATTAATTGAAAGAAGGCTTGATTTTCCCTGGCCCTTATACTTCTAAATGTAAAAATCTCTGTGGGAGCCTTACAATTCTGTGCTTAAGAAGGTGGAAAATTATCTTAAGAGCTAAGCCTTATTTCCTCCACTGGCTTAGGAATTTAGAGTCACCAAGAGGAGTCAGATGCAAATTCACCCATGCATGTCTTCTTATCTCTTGTAGCTGAAGCCAGCAATCTGTTTTCTATTCGCTTCTTCCCACTTTTTGCTGAGGGGCTGACTGCTGAGATTAACCTTATTCCCAGGACAGGAAACAATCATGCAGGAAATGGAAAGGCGTGGAAGTGTTGGAGCCTTCGTGGGAGTCCTAGGAATGACCTTGAATCCTCCCCACTTGTCAGTAACTTGCATCCATCCTACATGGATCACAGTGGCATTTCTGCAGCTGAATTGCTGCTTTGATGCCCACAGCCACCTTGCTTTGGTGCTTGCCCTCGGTAAATTATACTGGAAAAGATCGTTGTCCTTTCCAGATCATCCACGTTTGGAGACTAGAGAAAAGCAGTTTGGTTACTCCTCTGCTGCTGCCTGGGTTTTCCTCTGAGGAGGAGACAGCCAAGTGTGCAGCTAGGCATAGGGTCAGGGATACTGCTGCTGTCCTGGGGTAGTGCAGGTGCAGGCAGGGAGAGAAAGGACTGTAGAGAAGGGGTGGTGCTCAGTCATCAAGGGAGAGCAGATTTCCATCTGGATCTATAGCACTTGGTGGGGAGCAGGCAATACCTTGCTGCTGCTGCATATGCTTCATTTTGGCTTTTGGGAATACCTATTAAAGGTGAGGTCCTGGTCCCCTTTGTATCAGAGGCTTTATACCATTTTCCCTCAGCATTCTGGACAGATTCCGGTTTGGGTAAATACAACTTGCTCACCTGAAATCCCTCCTCTGAAAAAAAGCCATGAGCAGTTCTGAAAATCAAGGCACCGTATTATGTATTTCCATAGAGCATGAGATGATGAATTCAGTGGAGGGGCAGGAGAGCTGACGTTGTCCTGACAGGTAGGAAATAAATCAATCTGTTTGTCTGCAGACACACACACTTCAAAAAAGGCTGTGAGCTATCTGGTACAGCCTGGAATAGCCTGAGTTCATGCATCTTCTCTGTACAGGCTCAAATGCTGCTGAGTTTCTCAGCCACAGCGTTAAAATCAGAGCTGGTCACTGCCAATGTGGTGACTAGATTTACAGTGGTGCTCCTCTGATGTAGTATCTGGAAAATAAGCCTGGGGATGCCAGAAGTTGTGAATGGTAGGGGCTGGAGTTCTTCCTAGGTTTCTTGCTCTAAGCTAAGTAAGTATGTTCATTAACTGTTTCAGGCTGAGTGTTGGAGAAAAATGTTATTTGGCCTGTGTTAGATAACAAATTATTTTTTTGGAAGTTCCAGAAGGATTTCCTAGCCCTGCTAACCCTTCAAACTGTGTAGTTTAACTAGTTCTTCTACTGAATGAAGTTCAGCCTCTCAAGGTGGATTCATTCCTTGTGAATCCTGTGTGACTGCCCAGCATAAATTAGTCTCTGCATCACTCTGCTTTGTAACTGGGAGCAGAAATGCTACTGTAGAACGATCCAGAGCACCATGAGAAAAAATCCCTTCCTTGCTTCCCCGCAGAATGAAACAATAATTTGGAAACACTTTCTTTTGCTTGGAGTAAATGTCAATAGCTGAATTCTTTGGAGATGCATGTCTGCATCAGGGATGGGGAAATCCAGCAGAGACATGGCTCCAGGGGGAGACCTTTGACTTAACTATTTTTTGATTGAATTATCTTAACTGGTCTGTCTCTCTGACAAAGGAATTGGGGACAATGGGGAGGAATTTCTGTCTGTTGCATGGGAAACACTCTCTGCTCCAGGTTGCAACACAGTTTTAACTCTGAATGAGGAGAGCAGCATATTCTCAAGTCATACAGCAGCTCTGCAACTTGAGCTTTAGGATTGAGAACCCTTGTTGAACTCCACAGGGTCTTAAAAATCTGCGTTTCCAACATGAAGCCTGAATCAAACAGCTACTCAATGAGTTTACTGAGCAAGTGTGTGCACTGCTCTTACTGGATGCTGCTGTGTGTGTGTGTTACACCTAATAGTGGACAGGTAAATTAAAGACCCCAGTCTTAACCTGTTTGGTGCTCCAGCCTGGGCACCGAGAAGTGGTTAAAACCTTGACTGATGAGTCTGTCACAGCTTTCCCATTTTTTCTCTCCGATGCACAGCTGGTTTAACCCTTTCCCCTAAGTTGTACCAGTGCTAATGGCCTCGTGAGGAAGAGATGAGCCACAGATTCCCTGGAAATGCATTGTTCCACTGGAAAGAATTAAAGTGATTCCAGTAAAATATGTGAAAACAAGAGGTCTAAAGCAGAGAACACCTTTCTGTAATGCTGCTTCTGGGCAAGTAATGGAAACCTCCTCTCTCAATTCTTTCATGAAGTAAAACTTCATCCTCTCTCACCCTGTCACTTCCTATAAAATCTTTTTTGGCAGCTCAGGAATTCTGGACAGCCATCTCCAGCAGTTCATTTGTGATGCTTCACTGCCCATCATTATAATATCTGACACGAAAAGGACAGTCATTTGCCACTGCAATTGCTGCTGTTTCTGAGAACACCCAGCTATGCGTGTTTTTTCCAGAGCACCTCCTGGTGTCCCTCAGGAGTTGCTGTGTGGTACAGCTTTCCCTTGTACAACTACATACAATGTGCATACATATTTGCTTGCTTGCTTTTTTTTATGAAGAATCTTCAGCAGGTTTACAGTTTAGGAATCACACCATTCACAACATGAAGGACACAAAGATGGAATAATCCATCTTAAAAGCTACAGAGAATTTGTTGTTACAAAAGCTCCTCAAAGAAAGGGAAAAAAGGAATAAATAAAGAAAACGTCTTTAAAATACTCAAGAAGGGGTCTCAGTTAGACAGCATTCTCTGAACCTACAGTAACCATAGCGAACCAAACAAAAGACAGTAGTAGTAAGTCTTATGTATCCTTGGTGATCTGCTTAAGCAACTTCTTGCTTTTACAGTAAGCCAAAAAAAAGGAGAACAGATGGGTTCAAAGTCTGCTGCAGGATCTATTGAATGACAAGAAGCCTCCTCTAATGCAAGAAAATGGACTGGAGTGTTAATGCAAAGTAGGACCAGGGGTGGCCTTTGGGATTTTCAAGAAAGTGCAGTGGGCATGGAAGGCTTTACTGCAGCAAAGACAACTGAAGGGACTTGAGTTTGTGTCAGCCTGAGGAGACTATTGAGGCATTCTGAAGTGGGTGTATTTCAGGAGAGGCCAGCTTGGCAGAGAAGATCTTGGTCTCTGCTTCCGAAAGAACCAGCTAAGTATGTTTGTGGAAAACAGAAGGAAAGTGGTGTGTATCGGGGAGACGCTGAAGTCTCATAAATTTTATGAGATTTCACAGGAAGTAGATGGTTTCACATCATGTAGATGGTTGGTGGGACACCATCTGGAAGGGGATACTTCCCTGTTGCATGGTTCTATGTGTCACGGACTCTCCCCAAGGTCAGGGCCTGTGAGACAGGAATTCGCAGAGGCAGCCCCTGGAATGAGAGCCAAGATGTGGATCATCATCACCCACAGAGAGCTCACACGTTAAATTGACGGGACAGAGAAAGGCTGTAAGGATAGTGTCCATTTTACAGGTGAGAAGCTGAGCCACAGAAACCAAGTATCTTTATGCTATGAGCAAACGTTCTGCTGTACAGATGCTCCTGCTGGTTTCAAGAAGAGGGGTTCTCCACATGTGGCAGTGTCTGGGCAGCTGCACTTAAGACCAGCCATTGAATCTGGCCCCCTAAGATTTAGCCCAGTGCATGAAGTCCAAAACCAGCCTAGTTTTTAGGTATTCCTCCAGCATAACTCCTTCATTACTCAACTTGACAGAGCAGTTGGCTCAGTCCAGTCCAAAAGAAAAAAACTTAAGTCATTGGCAGGCTCTAACTGACTCCTTTTACACCCACAAAGTTTGCTGGCTGCATATCACCTTGTTTTTCTCAGCTCAAATAAACCAAAGAGGTCTTACTGGCTGTTGATTAAATTTTTTATGCAAGTGACTGTTGAGGGTGGTTTTGACAATGCTGTGACTGCTTGAACTACTCCAGCACAACCTGCACACTTAAAACAATAGGCTGTTTTTCTGGCTCTGCCCTTGCTGCATGACAGCACTTAGAACCACTTGAGCTTCAGGGAAGATCTGAAAAGTTGCCTTCTCATTTCCTCTCACTCGGGACCTGGTCTGCAGCGTGAGATGGCTGCTCAGAGATGGTAACCACATGCAGAAGTGGCCTGCTCTTGTGTTATTTGTCTGTGTCCTGGTTTAGCAGTAGCAGTCATTTTTTCTACTTCTTAGTAGCTGGTGCAGCGCTGTGTTTTTGACTTTTGTCCTGGGAATAATACTGATAAAGCCGATGTTTTCAGTTGCTGGTCAGAATGTTTACCCTGACCAAGGACTTTGTGAGTCTCATGCTCTGCCAGGGAGGAGGAGAATCCGGGAGGAATCAGGGACAGGACACCTGACCCAAACTAGCCAAAGAGGTATTCCATACCACAGCACGTCATGCCCAGGAGGTAGAACTGAGAGTTGCCCGGAAGGATTGGAACGCTGCGGGGTGGAGGCGAGGTATCGGTTGGTGAGGTGTTGTGTTCTCTTCCCTTGTTATTTAATTTATCATTATTATTATTGGTGGTAGCAGTAGTGATTTGTGTTATACCTTAGTTATTAAACTGTTCTTATCTCAACCCGTGGGAGTTGCATTCTTTTGATTCTCCTCCCCGTCCCTCCAGGAGCGGAGGGAAGAAAGGTGGGGGGGGAAGTAGACTGCGTGGTTCTAATTTACGGCCTGGGTTTAAACCACGGCAGTCTGCTTTGCAGGATCTTCCATCCTTAACTGCTCCGTGCATCACAGAGCCAGCACAGTCCCATCCTTGGCTTTGTTCAGTCTTGCCCAGTGAAGCAGGTGTTCATGTAAATAGGTTCCATGTATGCTGAGGTTTGTTTACTTTGTTGGTAATTGTTGCACTGGGTAGAGATAGAGCTTTGTGTTTATAGTGCAGCTGGTTTTGTTTGAATCATTCAGTCCTTTTCTTGCAATGTCACCACTCCTTAAACACAAATATTTTTTGAGGCATTCAGAGAGAAGAAATGAATGTGGAGCATGTGAGATAGTGCCTTGTTTCTGGACTTTTGTTGGAAACCTGGGAGTCTTTGGACTCTGAATGGCAGTGCCAGGTCACAGGCCTCTTGTAAATGTTTTCCTCCAGGAACTTTAAGGAATTTGAATCCAGGGAACTCCAGCCAAATAGATGACACAACTGTACCAAAGTAATAGGCACATGAGAGGCTAACAGATTATTAACAGATGAGGTAACTGTGTAAAGAATGGAAGATCAATCCATATCTCCATTGATATTCTCTCTAGGTATGTAGGTAATATGGTTTCGATGCTGCCATCAAAAGAATCTAAGCACAAAGATGTGGGTCTTGGTTTAGGTCTCTGTGGATAGTTTAAGCACGCAGGAACAAAGCAGATCATTCTTGGCCTCTGGAATTACTTGCAGGTGACTCTGTACTCATGCTAGTAAACTCTCCTTAAAGACATTCTTTACTAGGGCTCTATGGCTGCTATGTGGCCCTGCAAGCTGCAGTTTAAGAGCCTTTGACACTGGCAGAATCTGAAACACCTCAGGATTTGAAGAAAGATTTCTTTCAGGGCTGCTTAGAATATTAACAACCTCATCAGAACTATTGTAGGGTTGAGTCTTGCCTAAAAGTCTTCAATTTCACATTACTTATAAAGATGATTATGGAAGAACCCAAATTTTCAGTAAAAGAGAGGAGAAAAAGAAATGTCTAGCTCATGTGATTGCAAAGAGAACCTTAAAGCAGTGAAGTGAAAAAAACTAGACTATAAATATAATAGAAACTAGAATATAAATACAATATGGATTACTAGAGGATAAAGCAGGATTTTGTTGATTTTTTAAGGTCAGGGTTCATCAAGACAGAAGTTAATACAAATGCTTCTGATGGGTGTCTCAGCCTTTGAAGTAGTTGCTATTTGTTACAGGAGATATTTTTCCAGGAATGCCTTTTCTCTATTGTATGTGATCTAACATAATGAAACAAAACCAAAAAAACCCTGCTATTGACAGTATCACAAGTTAATCTAACCCAAAGTGTCCTGCTCTATTGTATTCCATGGAAACAATACCAACCTCTTTTCCTCTACAGGAGCAACCACCTGGAGCAATACTGCATTTTCAGTTTGATATTTATTTATGATGCAGCAAGATCTAATGTTTCATCTCACCCTTCCTGGTAATTGTGATACAAGGCTCTTTATATGAAGCCTCATTCCTGTGGTTTTATTCATTCTTAAGAAGAAAAGAAAAAAATCATTCATCAGTGGAATGATTTCCTGGTAGCATGAGTGACAGAGATTTTTACCTGCCTTTGTGGGGGGACTCAGAGAATTTGTTAACTAATGTTTGTGAAAGTTAGATTTTGGGTTTTAGAAGGTGTGTGGGCTGGAATATTATTGTTCAGGAGAACATACTGGCTTTGCCTGTGAGGAATCACCATTCAACACTGAAACTAATGTTCAGGTAAACATCTACATCTGCTGAGTTGCATGTCTGGGTTACGGCTGAATTACACGTTGCCTGGCATGACTTCAAATAAAGTAACTTCCAGCAGTGTGTGTGCAATTTCACTGCTCAGGAAATGGTATCCCTGCAAAGAACAGCCCTTCCCCTGGCTGGCTCAGGGTCTTAATCCGATTCAGATACATTTCGGTGTCTCAATAAGATATCTGGGAAGGTGAAGGCCTGAAGGAAGAGATTATCCTTCTGAAGGAGCAAACAAAACTAAGTGCCCTAGGATTCTCCTTCTACCTTTGCCACTACATAGCTTTGAGCAGCCTGCTTACTTTGTCCTAAAATTAAAGTAATTTTCTACTTCCTTTAAATCCCTACAGAGGTGCTGCATGCCATAGACTACATATGCCTATGTGCATCTGCCTTGTAGCTGGCCACTAAGTAAGAAGCTGATGTTTGTTGATCAGCCAGCTATAGCATGAAAAGGGGCTTCAACAAAACCATCACATCCAAGCTCTTCTAATCTCAGCTTTGCCCTTGGGCTTGTGCCTGGGTGCTCTCATCAGGAAATGCTCCATGGTGGTTGTGCTGGCATTTACTGCTTCCAAATACCAAAGACTTTTCAGGCTTATTCAAATCAGTGCTTCTTGGCATGATTAATTTGGCTGCTGATCCCCTGCTTCCATCCATAAGAAACGTAGGAGAGGCAAGCATGGACCTTTGAAGAAGCTGGCTGGCAAAGGGAGACAATATTTCTTAGTCAGAGAGCTGAGTCTAGGGCTGATAGATCCATTTCCTTCAATAGAAATACAGACTCAGCTGTGCATGTGGTCGAACTGTGGCAGGCATGTCTCACCATTTCTTTCTCCTCACTTTCCTGTGCAGATCGAAGAGGGAGGTAAAGCAGACTCCCTGCCTTCCAAGCTGCAGGCTGGTGATGAAGTGGTGAACATCAATGAGGTGGAACTGAGCAGTTCCAGGAGAGAGGCCATCTCCCTGGTGAAAGGGTCCTACAGGAAACTGAAGCTAGTCGTCCGCAGGTAGGCAAGATCCACACTCCTTCCCGCCCTCTCTCCTGCCTTTGCAGGGTATCACAGTCATTCCCCTCACATCTCCAGCTGAAAGCCTCTGACTTGGCCTGGTCTTGGCAAAATCCTTGTTTTAAGCACACAGGCATGAGCCCAAGCAAATATTTGTTTGTCTCAGGCAACATATCTATGACTCCTTTGTCAGTGATACCTCCAAGCATGTGAAACACTTACCCAGCTTTCTTCCACTGCTCCCCTGCCACATGACAATCCAGGAATGCCTGTTCAGTGATTTACAAGCAGTCCCATCTTCCCTCAAAGTGCTGGGGGCTCCCTGTGAAAGGGTGGGAGTTCTGTACCTAGCTCTTGCCTCATTTGCTGCATGTTATCACTGTTGTTGCGACAGCAGAAGATTTTCACTGGCCTCTGCAAGATTCGGAGTTGTTTCATGCAGGTGAGTGACAGAGTGGCTGCACTGACTGAGAGTAGTCTGAACAATATTGTTCTCAGGATATGATCTAGGGGAAGAGCAGCTATTTCAGCTGCACCTTTTGAGCCACAGCCTTTGTGATATCACTGAATGAGTTGTATCTCACACCTCACATGTTCTGCATCAACATGAAAAATAACTGTGTTTTTTTGGGGGTCAGGACATAGAACCTGAATCTTGATATACATTTTGAATCAGAGATATCTGAATCTGGAACTGGGGACATTAAAGACTTTTATAGAGATGTTTCTTTTATGTTTTTTACTGTGTGCATGTCCCAACAGTTTTTGCTGTGTCAGTTATGTGATAGCTGGTATCACTTTATGGAGTGCTCTGTCCTGAATTTGCACACTTAGAAGGGAATTTGGGTCAAGATCAGCATTGCTGAGGAGCTGTCATTAGCCAAGCAGAAGGTGTCAGCTTGGGTTGCTAAGTTGGAACAAGAAACATGTGGGCAGTGTTGTCCAAATAGGGCAGGTACCAACAGCTCAGATACCCTGCTGCTCTCTGGAGTGTATATCGTGCTTTTGCTGGCTGTGTTCTATTATTTACCTAAAGTACTTTTAGGAGCTGACAATGAACTTAGGACAAATTCTGAATATTCATATACAGAACTGTTATATACTTTGTGTAGCCATTGGTAAATTTTTTTTATGTAAACCTATGTAGATTGTAGTACAACTCTATTGACTGAACAAAATGCTTAATTCAAACTAACTTAGCAAAATTGTGAAAATAGAATCCTTTTGCCACAGTTTAGTTTCCTTTTTACTGAAATGAACTAGTAAAATAACTGGTTCTGTTTAGTGTGAATTGAGAATTGTTTCTGGCATTTGATCTGCCCACTTGAAACGTAAAAAGAAAAGGAAAGAGAAAAGGATAGACAAACAAAGCCTGGAGTCCCGTTGCAGGCGTTTCACCCCAGACCTCCTCTCCATTTCACTTGGATATTTTCATTAGTGACATTCCTGTGGTGGAGACCAAACCCTGCCCGTGCTGCCTTTAGCAGCCTTCAAACTGAGAAAAGTACATTGGGAAGGTTGGTTCCTTATGTCTTAAACAAGACACCAGGATTCAATAAGCACTCTCTCTGCCTGGATATGTATGCACACACACATAAACATACGTGCACAGATGCACATATATGTATACATGTGTATATGCATAGATGTCTTTATACACAGGGGAATGATATACTCAAGCTCAGCAGTGTCATAGCCAGGCCAAAATTCAGCACTTCCTAATATTTCCTTGGGAGGTCCCTGAATAACAGAACCTTAGAAATCTTTGAGGCCTCTTTCTTCAAGCTGAAAGAGAACACAAGCAACATTTTACTTTCCTTGACTAGTTTTTCACATGCAGAAGGAACTGTGAGCGGCCGAGCAACCCCAGTGGGCATCCATCACATTGTTCTTGTTACGGTTGATGAGTTACTGAAAGAGGAGGTGATCCACCTCTGCAAAAATCAACAGACAGCAGTCTTTTATGTTCCAAAATTACACTTCATAGTGTAATGTAATAGTTTCTGTCTCCACTATTTTGAAGTTCCCAAGACCTTTTCACCTTTTCTTCTCCTTTTTAATGAGTATGCAAAAGTATTTGATGTTTTGCTCATTTGGAGTACTATAGTGAGTTTGAGGAAAATTTGGTTCAGAGCCTTTCATGATTTCATTTTATCACTACTAGAAAGATCAAACACCTTAACTTTAAGAAGTGTTACATTAGCATACTTGCTAAGGTACTTTAAGCCCTTTGTGCATGTTTAAAGCTCAGTGACAATCCATAAATTTTGAACTGGAAAATTGCAATTAGGAGCTAAAAGCCCAGCCTTCAGTTCAGGTAACTGGACACAGTCCCAGCTGACCCCGCAGTTCTGGCATGAAAGCAGCAAAAGAACAGAGAGGTGAGGTCCTGACTGCTTTGTGGGCAGTAGGTCTTAAGCTGCTCTGAATTCTCTCCATGCCGCCAAAGGTGGCCTCCAGACAAGGTAGAAGACAAAGATTTTTATCTCCAGTGCTAGAGGAAAAGTGGATGAGAAGGGATAAAAGAAGGATCCCAGAGAAGAATGGTGAGAAAGAGGAAAGCAGCGAGGGGAAAGTGAGCTTCTGCATTAAATAAAAGCTTCCAACAATATGAAATCAAACGAGGCAAGATGCAAAAGAAACAAATTAAGAGAAGCAGCTCAGTGAGAACCTGTCCACGTGGCACCTTCATCTCAGTTAGGGGGGTACTGCTGGGCAGGCAGCATACCTCTGTGATGAAATGCGAACAAACACAGGTTTGCAAACCAGGCTTGAGGTAAAGCTACAGGATGTGCAGATTATCTTTCCCCCAGACGTAATGAGTTTAACCATTAAGACTGGTAAAGGAAGCACTAGCATGCCTCACACTTCAGATTGGTTTTTGTTGTGCAGCCAAGAAGATGATGTTTTGCAGTACTATATCATCTGAAAAGAAATAATTTTTGGAGTGCTTGAGATGCTAATTTTTTGTAAATTGTCTGTAAAGTTTTAGTTGAAGTGGATTAGGGCTGCTTGCTGCAAATACCAGCAACTGAAAACTCCTGGACCAGTCATTTGTGACTTGAATTTTTAGTCTGTGATTTCAGTATCATGAGAGCTCTTGCTTAGGGAGTGACACAAACTCAGACTGACAGGGACTTTACCCCTTAAAAGTCATATGCAAACAATAGCAAAGTCTGCTTGGTGGATGTGGCTTGGCTCTTTCCAAAGCATATTCAAGGTCATCATGTTTTTGAAGGTTTGGTTGTTTGTTTTTCCAAATTAAAACCCAGGAGCTCTATGTAGCAATGTTATGTGTTACCAGACAAGACGACGGACAGAAAGCACAGATGGGTTTTATTCAGATGTATTGTAGCAAGACCATCAGAGGAGCAACAGAATACATTCAACCCACTCTGCACACTTGTGTAGCCCACGTAGCATACTCAGGTTACTACTTAATCTTGTTTTTTATTTCAGGACAAAGGTAAGCTTTTAGTACCAGTGGCAGCAGAGCGAGCCTCTACTTGTGTTACTAAGCAAAAATTGATGTTACAACACCTTGTTAGGTCTGTAGACAGGCTGATGCAATGATGTGTCATTTCTCTTGGAATGCCATTTGCAAAGCTGAATAACTGATGTGTTATTCATCAGCCTGCTGATCAGTTTAACAGAAGAAAAGGTAATAGTTTCAGTGAAGGGAATAGGAAGTGAAAATCAGAGGAAATTCAGTATAAGAGGAAACACTAAAATAAATAGATGAGAAAAATCACCTATTTGACAAAGATAATTAATATTAATGGATATTAATGGTTACAAATAAATAACCAGTATCAGAGAAGTTATTATAAGGACCACAGTCTGCCTTTCACTCCTGGGCAAACATCCTGCTGACATCAGGAAGGAACCTGCAGTAGGAGAGACATGTGAAGTTGTGAATTTTCTGCTTCCTTGCTCATGGATTTACAGTAGGGCAGAGGCAGAGGATGACTGAATGAACTGTAGTGATAAGTAAATGCTGTGCCTGTTCCCTCAGACAATCCTTGTTTGGGAGACAATTGTTAAAGGTAATTTTTCATTGATGCTCTCTACCTGCATTTTGTTTGTCTCCTCCTCAGCTCAGGGGCCCCCAATGGCAGTATTCAAACATTAACCTTAATCTGCTTCTTTAACAGGGCTGCTCATATCCCAGTTGTTTAAAAGGCTATTCCTAAAGCCAGTTCCTCTCTTTCTGGCCATTCCTTGCTACATCGCTGGGCCTGTTTTGCCTATTCATTTCCAGGACAACAGACCCAGACGTGTGTTCGTTCCTGTAGACCTCAGGTCTGCAACTGGTGTGTTATGAAGAAGCTTGTGGATACTTCACACTTCATTGTGCTGAAGCCAGAATAAGGCAGAATAAAAGCTTCTCTGCATTTCAGGGAACTGAAAATCTTACTGAGTGTACCTTAGGTACATCTTTCAGTCCCTGGTAAGCTGAGTTACTATTTCCTGCATTGCATACTTTGCTGGCCAAGGTGAATATAGTTTGGTGGTCTGTTCTAATCCTTTTTATAACATCTGGTTATTAAAACATTTAGAATTGTACAACAAAGTTACCTGTTTTCTCCTTCCTCACCTTTTCATATAGGGCTTTTCAGAACACTTTTCCCTGCTGGCTCAGAAAAAAGCACATTCTTTTCTTTCTGATACATTTCATAGCTGAGCAATCAGGCAAAGAGCGCACTGCTGCTCAAGTGTCCCGCTAGCCAGATCAAATTGCCACAATTAAACAGAATGATTGAGGGGAACAGCCTTTCAAATGATCACAAGAGAGACAAGATAGCAGTGGGCAACAGGGAAGGACAAGCAAGTATCACTCACTGGTGTTCAAGGCCAGGTTGGACAGGGCTTGGAGCAACCCGGTCTAGTGGAAGGTGTCCCTGCCCATGGCAGGGCATTGGAACTGGATGAGCTTTAAGGTCCCTTCCAACCCAAACCATTCTGTGATTCTCTGATTTAATTTTGTAGTAGGAAATTTGCCTACTGTCCTCAGCAAACTACCTTAGATAGTTGATCTTTAACCAGCTGGAGTGTTTGAAAGCTACAAGCCACAGAAATAGGCTTAGTTGTTAAATTGTGAAAGGCAGGTTATTTTTTCTAGTTTGTTTTTTTTCTGTCACTTCCTCTCCAACTTCAGTACCTAAGAAGAGTTCGGTGCAGTTAAAAAAAGACCGAGGCCTTTTCAGTGGTATCTCTTCAATATAACTGTGTTGTGCATGCTTGTATCAGCTGAGGATAAAGCTCAAAATGTGGGCATTGCCTGGTCTGCTTTACAGTGACCACAGTGGCCTCCAGCAGTTGCCAAAAAGTCTTTTCCACAGGTCAGTAAGCAGGAATGGCTGTCATACTGTCACACTGTTTACATAGTTTTACATTCAATATGTTGGTAACAGCAGCAATTAGGTCACTGAGGCATGGTGGCAAATGTAGCTGTTCTGCAAATATCATGCTTGAAGGGAACTACAGTCACGGGGACCACAACTCTCAGACCCCCTTTCTAACACAAGCGCTGCTTGAACTAAGGCCTCCTACAAACCATTACTTAGCGTTGCTGTGGCAGTTACCTTTGCCTAGTGCGGGGAAGGCAGACGTGAAAACACAAAGTCATTTGTGAGAAAACAGGTATTGTGAAGTGATCCCGACGTGCGCTTTAGTCCCTGTTCTTGAGGCTGTAAAGCAGCTCCACTGATTCAAATAGAGTTCAGATGAGTTACCTCAGGCCAGAATTTGGTCCTTTGATTCTTTAAACTCTTGGATCCAGCATCAGTCTTGGTTAATGAGTGCAAAGCACTATTAAAACTTGCTAGTGGAACAACAAGTAAAACTTTTCTGCAGAGAATTACCAATGTTTTAGACCCTTGCTTTGCACACACTGAAATGCAGGAGTCCTGTAGAGCTCTTCTGGGGTGTTATTCTTAGGGTTCAGGCCAGCACATAGTTTCTGACCTGGGATGTGAGGGGCTCTGATGGTGACACTTGCATTTACAGAGCCAGTGAGGTGGCATGAAGTATGTATCTCAAAGGAGCTGCTCTTTACCACAAATCTGTACACCTCCAAGACACACAACATGTATGAATCCTCTGCTCGTGCCCATCAGCAGCAGTTTGAATGGAGATCTGATGCTTTGGGCTTGGTGCCAGCCATCACCACGTTGCAGTGGGGTTGGACTAGATGACCTTTGATGGTCCCAAACCATTCTGTGATTCTTCGATAAGATAGATACTGCAATTAAACTATGTGGCTGACACTGCTCCTGATACTTACGAACTAAAGCTTTATTAATGCCTTTACATGTCGCAAGGGTGTCTGTTTGCCCAGTTCTCATAGTATGTTTTATGTAAAGTGAAGGGCATTTGACTGTATCATCTCTCTCTTTCAGGGACACCTCTGTAGTGAGGTGTAAGTAGAGATACATACATAACAAAGATTCAAAGTATTCAAAGCAGTTGATTTTCTGTTTTCAGTGTTAGTGGTTGGTGGGTTGTGTCTGCCTCAAGCTCAGCAGTTCCTTCAGTTCTTTTCATCTCAAAGAGACCTCAGCAAAAATACAAGTCAAATAAAGGAGGGTGGGGATAGAAAACATTATCCTCATTTTTCCTGTTGTGCTAAAAACTGTACAAAAAGAAAGGATTAAGTTTATCCTTGGCTATAACCATAATCTGTGTGTTCATTTTCATGCTTCCCTACAGATTCCCTGTGTCACTTGGGTTATTCATATATTGTTCTCTTGGCACATCCCTGTCCCTGGGCCCCCTTGCCTCAACAACGAGACCTGGGGGAGATGCTAGGAGCAGCATGCTGCAATCCTGAGACCAGGAGTGTCAGAGGGGAGCTGGCTAATTCAGGAGCTGAGCAGACTGTGGATTCACACAGGGATATCTATAACTGAGATTTTAGACCCTATCGAAGTGTTGAAGTGTGGGAGGAAGATGTCAGTACGACTGACAGCTGAGGCTCAGGGCCGAGTCAAGCCCATGGAAATTGGTGGAAAGATTCCCACAGACTCAGAAAAGCTTTGGCTTAGACCCTCACTGAGCCATGATTTCCCTCATTGACCAGGAGAAAATGGACTATTCCTAGAGAGAGGGGAGGCTGCTGGCATTTTTACAAAAAGCCAAGTGCCAACACAATTCTTCAAAGAACTCTGTAGACTAATCCTTTCCTCTTATGCCACTAATGTAATTTTGTGGTGAATTTGATGGCATGCCAAAAAATTGCATTGAATAAATCCAAGTTTTGTTAATGAAGTTAATTAGAATAGGCATTTGCTCCCACCCCACTCTGTAGCCATGTAGGAGCACAATTCCAAAAAGCTGTGCTGCAGTGTAGTTATTATTTGCTCAGGGGCGATGACTTGGGGAATGGGAGAAAGGACATGCACATGGAAGTTTTCAGATTGACAGCTGAAGAGGGCAAAGCTGGCCTTACCCTGGTACAGGGCTGGCAGGGTGGGCTTGTGCCTGGTGTTGTTGTATGTTCGGCTGTGAACTCCTCCACAGCTTTCCAGTGTGCCTTTAGTCATGTCACCTTATTTGTCAGATCCCCAGCTGCCAGGTATCACAGATCATAGAACCACAGACTGGTTTGGGTTGGAAGGAACCTTAAAGCTCATCCAGTTCCAACCCCCTTCCATGGGCAGGGACACCTTCCACTAGACCAGGTTGCTCCAAGACCCATCCAACCAAGCCTTGAATACTGCCAGGGACAGGGCAGCCACCACTTCTCTGGGCAGCCTGTGCCAGGGCCTCAGCACCCTCAAAGAGAAGAACTTCTGCCTGAGATCTCATCTCAAACTCCCCTGTTTCTGTTTGAACCCATTCCCCCTCGTCCTGTTACTCCATGCCCTTGCAAAAGGTCTCCCTTCAGATTTCTTGTTAACCCCATGAGGTACTGGAAGTTGCTCTAAGATCTCCCTGGAGTCTTCTCTTCTCCAGGCTGAACAAGCCCAGCTCTGTCTCCATAACAGAAGTGCTCCAGCCCTCAGAGCATCTTCATGGCCTCCTCTGTGTTCACTCCAATAGCTCCACATCCTTCTTGTGTTGGGGACCCCAGAGCTGGACACAGGACTGCAGGGAGGGTTCTCACCAGAGCGGAGCAAATAATCTCTGTTGTGTGAGATTTTGGGACTGGGAAAGGGTTTTTCAAAGTTCATCTTTTAACACTAGTAAAATCAGCCTTCAGTTGATGAGGAGACATTGCAGCTGATGCAAAAGTGTACGACCAGCCACAGCCCATCAGGTCCTAGCCCATTGTTTGTACAGTATTCCTGAGGTCTGAACAGCCTGTTCCCAGGTAGGTAAAGGCTTTAAAATGTCCTTGTTGGGTGAAGCTCGTAAGTCTAAACATCTCGAGCATCAGTATTTTCATTAGAGGAGTTTTTTGTGCAGTTCCTATTTCATTATGAAAGGTCAATGCTACACAAGGGGCAGACAGCTAAGAGGTGAACAGAATTTTATTTTGACATCAGTGGCAACAGCCTTACAGTCTGCGATTTAATTAGCTACAGCTTAGGACTGCCAGGCTTTTAGGGAATTTCCCACAGCAGATAGTAAATATGAAGAAGATCTAGATACAGTTTTGACAAAAAGATTCAGGCCACTGATGGGGAAAGTAAGAAAATGCCATGGAAAAACAAAAATGACAGCCTCTATACTGTATTATCCTATATGGGACATTAGAGACTGACCCCTCACCTGAAGCTGTGTTAGAAACACAGCAATTTCTGGCCACTGCCACTCTGCATTAGCTGCTGCTTTCACCAAGTGCATTTGGATTAGTTTGCCTTCTTCAGGCAATAATCAAGCTGGGGTTTGATTTGTCAGAAAGTGACACTGGGAAAGCTGGGAAATCTCTGACAGTGCTGTACAAAGTGCTTCTTAGGGTATGAACCTCCTGCTTTTGGAATTTCCGGAGGATTTAATTTGGAGCTGGAGCAGATCACGACAGTATGAAGCTTTGAACAAACAAGCATGTATTCTCTGACTGATCTGTGCCTCACTTCTCTACCTGTGATTGTCTCTAGGCTGATGTTTTGTCAATAGGGCAAATACCTGGACTTTTACAGGCTTTAAATTCAAAAGCTGATTATAAATATTGATTTATAAGACATTTGTTGTGTGGTAGCTGGGTTATATATGTATTTTGCTCAGCTACACTAGTTACCCAGGAATATAAGCCAATTTCTCAAAAGCCTTTTCATGCTTTTCTTGCTTGATCCAAAGTTTTCTCTGGGAGGGAGGTGGTGTCAGGAAAGGCTAATGAACTTTAATGTAATCCTACTGATATTACCTGGTCTAGTGGAAGGTGCCCCTGTCTGTTCCTTCTAATCCAAACCAGTCTGTGATTCCATGATATGAATTGAGTTTGCCTGGATTTCCTTCCATAGAACAGATGTTAGGGTGTAGTGGTCACTGTAACTACTTTCCATTTTTTCATGAATGGACTTGTGTGGGTCATACAGATCCCTTGGAACTGCTTCTCCCTTGTGGCTGGATAAATGGAATATTTCAGTCAAAAGAATAATGAAGAAGCAGAAACTGCACAGATGGCTTCAAACGGCCTTTAATATGCATAAATGTTCTTGGTTTAACAAAGGGCAGCCTAACTCCCTCACATAACTGCAGAGTGTTCACCTGCATGCACCTGATCAATGAACCCTGGCTATGCCAATAGCTGTGTAATATGGAATTATTTTCTTTTCCAGTACACATTTCTTCAGCATTCTGCCTGCTTTGACTTTGGTGTTGGAAGGAAGATAGGGTTGGTCTTCAGCATCTGCATGTAAAACATTTTAATATGGTTTATACCTACAGAAGTACACAATAACTTTTTTTTTCCTTCTAAAAAGTGCCTCTACTAATTAAAATCTGAACTATTGGTTTAAAAATACATCTTTCAAGAGGTGAAAAGAGACAGTTAGCTCAGAGCTACCTCTTAGTCTTCTGTGCTTGGCCTGGGGCACTGGCGTTGGCTCCTTCTGCTGATAGATGTTTTTATTTGGCATTACTCCTGGCCTGAAATGAAACAATTTGCTCCTCATAGAGAAAACATATTAATCTATGTAACATATATTTAATATATGTTTTCAGCATTCTCTTGGATGCCAAGACAGCTTGGCTGGGTAGAGAGTAACTGAACTTCCCTGGTTGCATCAGGCTGACATCCTCTGTATCAGGATGGGGTCAGTGTGTTGAGGGCCACCTACTTTTCTGTGCTGTTTCCATGGACTTCATAGACAGCCATGTGTCCTCAGCTCCTCCTCTGCTGGAGCTCAGGCTGGGTGCTTTGGCGCAGGAGAAGAGACAGTGTTACCCGCAGAGCTGATGGTTGGCAGAAGGTTTTTATCCCCCACCCTTACTTCCAATTACAATTTTCAAATTAAATTGGAGTGGTGAATTTTGAGACAAGTGCTGTATAATTCCTGGCTGGCGGAAAACAATGCTTTATTGAATATAGTTTCTTTTCCTCTCTCTCCCTCCAAAGCCCAGTGTTAATTGTAAGAGGAGGTCAACCCCCAGTCTACAGGGAGTCAGGGCAGAGCTGACTGGCACTTTCACTCAGCAAATTTCCCCTTTCCTCACGGTCTCTGCTCCTGTCTATCATGCCTGCTGACGACTGCTTGGTAGGAGGGCAGTAATCTGAGCTGCCTCTGCTGAGCAAACCTCCTGCTTTTTACTGTGGGATTAGTTCTGAGGTGCCTCTGTGTGCAGCACCTGTATCTGCAACTTGTTACCTCATTTGCTATGCTCCCGATTCTCCACTTCCCAAGGCAGTAGTGCCATTCCCTCCCCCGAGGACTGCACTCACTAAATGACAGGCTGCCTCCGTCCCAAGGATGGGAATACCTGAGCCTTGGCCTGGTGCCTCTGAAGGTAAGCGGCCTCTCAGCAGCTACAGCAAAGCAAGCCGGGCAGGGTTTTGTGCCTGCGGAGGCAGCAGGATCTCGTGGCAGGGAGAAAAATCTCTCCCTAGGAGAAGGAAGATAGGAGTCTGAAGGACCCTGTTGGTCCGGAGCATCATGAGCATCATAAACTTCAGAGCCAGTGAGTGTTCAGGCAGTGCCGTGGCTGGGGTTCCCCTGCTATTGGAAGCAAGCTCACAGCACACAGGGAGCCAGCCCTGAGCTGCTGCTTGGGCTCTGACACTGTGAAGCTGTTGAGTGGTGTAAGCAAGTCTCTTGGGCTTTAGACTGGAAGTTAAGTGCTGGAAGCTTACAGGAGTGGTGGACTTTAGCTGTACAGCATGTTTAAGGCCATTCCCTCCCTCAAAGGGTGCTAATAATGGACTTGGGACACTGAGTCTCATAAGCAGAGGGTCTGACTCAAAATACACACTGTGATGTGGCAAGTGATTTTTAGTTTTGTAGTCTGGAAGAGTCTCTGCTCAAGGCACTCTTTTTGGCCTTCACCCCTTATATGTTGAGAATTGTTAAAGTGAGTGTCAAACCAATCCAATGCTTTGTGTCAATGTTTAATAGAAAAGGGCTAGCCATACCATCTGGGGTATATTCTTGTTTGATTAATACAGTAACATTGCAGGTAGCAGAAAGAGAATGTGAAAGCGGCTGATTCTAGGAGATGGCAATCAGTATTGCTCCAGTATGGGCCTGTACAAATTTACATTCACCAAAGACCTGCTGTATATTCTGCACACCTATACACCCTTTTAGATTGGTTGTGACTCATAGAGTTAAGTTCATTGAACTTTGATTTTGATTATTTCCTGAGACATTAACTCCTTCAGTAAACCCATTAGATGATCTTTAAACTCATTACCTGCTTCATTGCTATTAGGAGATCTTTAACTTCAGGTTTGTTGGTTTGTTTGTTTGTTTGGGGTTTTTTTTTTGTGAATATCAGCCAAACCTTTAGCTGTGTGCTTGGGCCGAAACTCTGTTTTTTCTACAGTGTGGTTATCCAGTTGTTCAGTGAAAGTTGGCGGTGTGAGTGAAAGCATGTTGAAGTGGTGCTACTGGAATATGGGGGCCTGTGTCCCTCTGTCAAGTGGAGTAGGTTTTGGCTGTAGGTTATCTGCTGAAGAAAAGCAACTTGGAACAGCCTGTTCTGAAGTACAGATGCAGCCACAACGTGTGGGTGCGGCACATTGCCTTGCACAATATGCACTCATTCCAATATTTGAAGAGCAGGAAGATTCTGAAGGCTCTGGGAAGACCTTAAAGTAGCTTCCAGTGCCTAAAGGGCCAACAAAAAAGCTCGACGGGAGCTTTTGACCAAGGGCCTGTAGTGACAGGACAAGGCGGAATGGCTTTAAACTGACAGAGGGGAGACTGAGATGAGATCTTAAGAAGAAGTTCTTCCCTGTGAGGGTGGTGAGGCCCTGGCACAGGTTGCTCAGAGAAGCTGTGTCTGCCCCATCCCTGGCAGTGTTCAAGGTCAGGCTGGACGGGACTTGGAGCAACCTGGTCTAGTGGAAGGCGTCTCTGCCCATGGCAGGGGTTTGGAACTGGATGAGCTTTAAGGTCCCTTCCAACCCAAACCAGTCTGGGATTCTATGATTCTATTATTTTGACAATGCAACTAGAACTGTTTTCAGCGGCAATTCCCAGTCACTTTAAATGGCCCCTAAATTTACTCCTTTCGCCTTGCCTGACCCAGCTCTTTAAAACAAAATTCAAAGAAGCATTTGGCCAGGGAAAGACTGTTCATATACTCTTAGCTTCAGTCCTTGGAGCACCCCACTGGCTGCTCACAAGGCAGCTATCCCATCTGAAGGGGACCTGTGCGTGGTGAGGGTGTGCATTTTCCTGCCTTCTCTCAGGAGCCCGCTTTTCCTAAAGTACCTGCCATCAAGAGAGAAACTAGTCAGCATATGAGCAGCCCTGGAGATTCCTGAGGCAGTGAAGCTGACAGATCCACAGGACACGGGAAGACGCTGTTTTACAGAACAGATCCCATCACCCTGAGGCATGGCCTAAAGCCTGCATGGGTGGGCATGTTCCCAGGCTGCAGAGATGTACAGAAACTCTTGCCCTTCTCTGGAGGACCCTTGTACACACACATGAGGCTGCAGGGAGCTCTGCAAAGGATGTGCCTTTCTCATGACAGGGGGACTGCAGGCAGGCAGTATTGCAGCAAAGCATTCAGCTATAAATGTGGACAGTCAGTATAGTGTGAACAGTCATGTACAGACAAGGGATCAACTTAGGTCCTAGTCCGCTCCCTGCTTGAGTGATTTGACATCTCCTGTGGTCTTCATATCAGGTTGTATATGAGCCAGACATATATTTCTTCTCTGTTCCTGGGAACAATTTGAGCAGAGTGGTTCAGTGCTCTGTAGTATTCAATGTGAAGAAAGGCGAGGTATACAGTATCTGAAATTTGATGGGATGCCTGAATTAAAGAGATTTCGTGATTGCCTCCTTTGAGTGAACTGAAAAAAATCATCTAAGTGATGTTACTGTTTTCTCTGGTCTGTTTCATTATCTCTTGAAGACAAGTCTTTCTGAAGCCTTCAAAGGGTTAAAGGCAATACTTCATAGAAACCCAAGTGGCTGAAGAAATACCAGATATTAACATATATGTCGGTTGCCAAATCCTGGACATTTCTTTCTTATTTTTAGAAATGACAGCCTGCGGTGACCATTTAACAATAAATGGTAGCAACTTGGCTGTTATAGGGCAGCCCATGTCCACAGGCACTCCAGGGCTATGCCAGCATCTCCTTTGTTCAATAAAAGTAACAGCAGGAATTTGATTAAAGACTGATAGAAAAGTGGGGGGGGGGGGAGGGGGGAAGGGTGTTAGGGTTGTAAAAGAGAAACATAGGAAAGATTAAAGAAAGAAAGAGCCACCTGGAAACTTCATTCCTCCTTTAATTCTATCTTAAGCTCATAAATACCAAATCTAAACCATTGTGTGTGTGAGAGGGAGGAAAATTTCCTGCATGCCTGCACAGAAAAGACTGCACATGCAGGGGCAGAAACTGACTTTTAGCAGAAGTCACACTGTTTTTCTCAAACTTGATGCTTGCTCCTTCTCTGCATCAGAAGGAAAATGAACCAGAAAATAACTTTAGCTTTGGATGGACAACATTTAGGAGAGTCAGGCAAGTCAGAGCTGTAAAGGAGGGTGGTGAAAGATTTAGGTTGAACCTGCTGCGGAGCAGCAAGGCCATTTCCCAGGCTGTCTCGGAGCAGCCCTGCAGCTTGACTCCTTTTTTAACAATGACTCAAGAAACATTCATGTGCTCTGGGGAGATCCTTATTCAGATTTAATAAAGGGGTTTCTGGGAACCACTATTGCTTTGAATCAGATGTCTATTGCTGCAAGTCAATTAGATGCTTCTCAAACAACTCCTCCTACCAAACTTAGTGACTATTATGATCCTCAGGAAGATTGGAAATCCTTATCTATGATTTGCAAAGATTCAGGAATGCAGGTGGCCAGCTGCACACGTCCAGCACTGCTCCTCATCATCATTAGCCTGCAGCATCTGCTGCTTTGTCTCCATCCTTGTTGTAACCCCCCCCCAAAAAAAAAAAAGATGAACAAATCAGTGACTCCAGCAACCAAATGCAAATGAGCCCCAAAGAGCCCTCTTACGTGGGATCAGCAAGCAACAGGCAAATCATATTCAAATTCCTTCAGAATCTGAAGTAACACGTCTGTTGTTTGGATTTAGGAGACCAGAACTGTAGGATTGAAGTGTCAAAAGTGCATGCAGGAGTGATGGTGGGTTGACTTTTCTTTAGCCTGGCTGTGCCCAGGGAGCTGGGAAGCACTTTGCCTCTCAGGCAGGAATTTTCAGTGCACAGAGAAGAAGGCTGAGAGCATGAACTCCACAGCAATGGGCACTTCTCAGCAGGGGTTTGTATATGTGGGAGCTCTTCCAGGTAATTGTGTCCTATGCTAGACTAGCTGGAGCAGCAAGACAGAATGCTGTACCTGGAGCCTGCTGCTGCTGCTTCTGGTGTCTCTTTTCTATGCACCTGGATATCTCAGCTGCTTAAATCATGCTTTTCCCCAGCTGGTACTTCTCTTACTCCATCTTTATGTTGTTTTCCCTCTGCACACTTTTTCTCACACTTTTTAGCTGTTAATAATACTTGTTAGACAGTGAATCCTTTCTGGCAGTGACCTTGGCTCTGAGCTGTCCTCCCCTCAAATGGTTTGAATGTGACAATGTCCTCTGAAGCAAAGAGGATGGCTCTGCCTCAGGCCAGCCTTCCTCACCTCAAGCCATGATCCTGAAGGCTGCTACCTGCTCCATCCAGGGAGAAGGACAACGCTCAGCCCTGGTCTGGATCAGTCCTTAGGGGGCTGTTACAGGATGAGGTCTGTGGGGTGTTGAGGGGAACAGCCAGCCTGTGCTGAAGAGAGGGGCCTGAGGTATGTGGGGAATGCGAATGGTATGCTTGAGTGGACAGCTTCAGAGCCAGGCGCAGGGATGACTCTCCTGCCATCTGTTGTGAACGCCGCAGGCCCATAGCAACAGCGCTTCAGGAATGGGGCTGCTGCTTTTTTTTTTCTCCATAAAGAAATTCTTCCTTGTCCTCTTCCCTGCTTCTGCATACGCATACTCATGAATAAGTAGGAAAGGGGCTCAGATTCCTGCTGCAGAGCGATGCGCGCTAAAGGATAAAAGGGTCTTTTAGAGCTCAGCTTGCATTTGGTTTGGGGAGACATTTTCCTTTTGGAGCTGTGACATTCTAGGAACATAAGCTGAGGTGTGTAATGTATTGTGAATTGCTAACATGTAATTCTATTCAAATTAGTAGTGGATATGTATCTGCCATGAGGTACACTCAGTAAAGTCTACAGTGGATGTGCAGCCACCCCCTTGTCGTTCTTGGTAAAACAGAGACCATTTCTGCCTTATTATAACAGAAGCCGAGGTTAAAACTGCTGTAGATAACCCAAATGCATTAATTTGTTGTGCCTGCCACTTTCCTCAGGCCCCGGGCACTTCTCTTCTAGCTCAGGGGCTTTGCTGCATAGGGAAGTGGTGGGACCAGATTCTCGGCAGCTACAGACAGCCCAGCATCACTGGTGCAATGCAAACTTCAGTGCCAGTGAAGATTTTGCCACAGAAGAACTCTGTCTCCTAAAGACAGCAGTGTATAGCCAGTGTGCTGCTGGGAAGAGTTAGTGCTGAAAGAGCCTTTATTCAGGCAGCAGCGGTAGGACCTGGCTGGCTGTGTCTGTCTTTCCCCCGGAAATTCACTCCTGAAATGCAGATTTCTGTTCTTCCCACACCTTACCCTTTTTTCCTGCTGTCAAGTGACTGTGGCCTCATTCCTGCAACTTGCTCAACCTCTAGCTCTGACTCAGCAAAGTGGATTTTTTTAAGCAAGTGTTTTATTTCCTTTAATACAAGGAATTAGATGTTGTAATTTCATGTGCAAGTTTCAAGAGAATCAGAAGTTAAGTCTCTTTTTTTCCAAAGAGTACATTGATTTATTCAGTATTTCTATGCCTAACAGCCTGAGATAAATACAGAAATCTTCAGAGAAGCCCCCATAGAGAAGAAGGAGTTGGGGAGCTGCTGAACTGAAACAAATCCCTCAGATGTTTCATGCCCTTGGCAAAGAGATGTCTTGCAAGAGGAGAGAAGGAATGAAAAACAGCAGAGACATCCCCTCACTAGCACTAAGGGCTGTTTGAAGCTATGTGCACAGCTCTAGTGGCTTGATCACAGGAAGGAGGGTACAATTTCATTGAAAGCTGATAGGTACATGGGGGGATGAAACTTTCCCTATTTCAGGTATTTATTACCCTTTGACAGCTGTCAGTTTGCAGTAGGTGATTTGCCTTTCTGTCAGCTCTCTGAGAACTAGGTGTATTTGCCTAAGCTTGTAGAAAAAGGTAAAAATTCTGCTTTCAAGTGTAGGTATCATTTAACCCTGATAAGAGGGCAGGTAAAGCATCTCTTCTGCAGGGTGGCTGTGGAGAACAGGGGAGTAAAGTCTTTCTTGTCTTTTTGAGATGGGAAAAAACAAGTCATTAAAATCTGATACCTACCCGCTTTTAATGAGAGAAACATTGTTCAAAGAAATAATCTCAGCCCTATCACCACCAAACCATTTTCAGGAGCCATTAGCCTTTCACCTCCTGATATGTTTTTCTTTTACTTTTGATATCGTTCAGGGAAAATGGTAACAACAACAGATTTGGGCTTTAACTTTAATCAGGAGCTTACTCAGTCATAACCATGCTCTTACATCTTTCCCTTTCAGTAAACGACCTGCAGAAGAGCTAGGGGAGTAAGGTATAGAAAACAACACTTAAAATCAAGCACTTGGTGTCTTCAGTCATGCTTATTCCTTCAGTGAGTGGGTATTTTTATGGGTTCCACAATGCTGCCTCCATCTTTAGTTTCTTCTTCTTCTCCAGGAGCTCTTTTTCAGCAGCTGGGGACCATGGACTGTTATTTGCCAGCTTGAGCTACAGGCATGAGGTTGTCAGTACATCTGGCCTAGGTGGAAAAACCAAAGAACAAGAGCAAGCTATGAAGGATATTACGAGCTGCACTGAGTAGACACAACATCTTACTTAATTTAACTGTACCTTAGCATCAAGTTCTACCTTTCTTTGGTTTCTTTGGTTTGCTGTATTCTCTACTTGAAAGCAGTCATAATGTAGAATAAAGATCCCTCATCCATGCGTAGATGCTCCCACACTCACCCAAATGTAAGGAAAAGAAATGAGGTTAGGTTGGTTTATTTTTGGGCAGTGGAATCAGTAAAGGAAGGTTGTTGGTGACTGGGCACTATTAAGGTTCAATCTCATTTTCTCTTCAGTGTTTATTACAGGGTTTTGTGCTTTGCACCATTCTGAAAAACATTTTAAAATAAAACCAGAAATGCAGACTAGATTCTCTACTGAAGCAGGGTGCTCTTGCCATTTATGTGATGTACAGTTCTTCCTTCAAAGCTGCAGCTTCTGACCCAGGAGATTTGTAAAGCTATCTGCTTTTCAAGTTTCTACCTCTCATGGTTCAAAGCCTATAAGACAAAATTCTGCATGTACTTATTGTGACAAGTCAATGGCTTTTAGCCTGCTCATGTGATTTTGGGAGCCTGTTTATGCTTTCACACAGTTGGAGCATGATGCCTCAGCATAATGCAAGGGCAGAGGTTTTTCCTTCCTGTGAAGATCACTTGCTCCAGTGCCACGTTACCTGTAAAGATCTCTTGGTGCCATGTTACCCCTGAAAATCCAGCCCACAGGATCAAAAGAACACCCCTCCATCTCAGTTTTGGGAGAGGCTGCTCCAGCAGAAATCCATCTTTTCACAATAGTACAGCAACATGTATCATTGTGTTATAATACCTTCTTTGGGATGGGATGTATGTGTGTGCGTGTGGGAGAGAATGAAAATGCATAATTTCCTTTGGCATTGTGTCATTGCACTCTTCCACCCTGAAAAGCACTGAAGTTTTGAGACTGGAGAGGAGAAATGTCTGCAGAAGAGTAACTCTACTGAAGGCCCTCCTGAAGGGGGAGTTCTAATTCATTGTCAGCTTGTCTTTCTTCACACCACAAGGAGCTGGCCACAAAAGTTGTTAAATCTTGAGAAAATTGAAAGTCTCTGATCTGCTTACTTCTAGGAACAGCTGCTGAGTGGTTCAAGGAAGAGGCTGTGGAAGTTGCCTGTTCCTTGCATCTGATCTCTCTAGAAATGTTTCCCAATTCCTGGCTTCATAAGGTATCATGTAATACTGAACTATCCTACTGATTCATCAGTTGGAGTTTTTGCTTCAGCCAGTGGCTGGAAGAGGAGGTTCAGAAAACAGCGCCTTTAACACACCTAGCTGGACAAACCCCTTGTGATAGGAAAGGTCATGGTGATTCCATGTGAAGGCTGGCCAGAACTTCCAAGTCTTTCCTAGCTGATCCAGCTGGAGATGCTGGGGACAATGACGATCACCAGGTCTGCGTTAGTCTTCTTCTAGCAGCCTGGTTCCATCCAAGAGTTCAGCCGCTATCTATAGTTAAACACAGACACTGTGCCTCAAGCTCAGGATGAGAAGATGATCTGTCTGTATCCTCTGTCTATATTTCTGCCCGGGAGTCCATTTCCCTCTATAAAATTCATCTACTGTTGTTGCTGTACCTACACCACAGCAGGTTTCTAGAATCCTTAATGATACTGAATATTTTCTGCCTCAGTCTCAACATGGAGCATGAAATGGTCTTTGATGCTGATTTGTTTTCCCCTGCATGTGTTTAATTCTGACTGTGATCAGTTTTAATTCCAATCCAGTTTTATTTCAAAGGTTATCCATGAGCAGTACATGAGGAAAGTTTCTTTGCTACAGACAAGCGAGTGAAAAAGAATGTGAATCATAAATGAGATAAAATACATAGGCATTTATTTCAGTGCTGCTTGTCCATATTTTATTTTTTTCTTCCTTTTATCTCTTGATATCCAAAAGCAAAAAAAATGCTGAGAATGTCACATCCCATTGAAGTTATACTGGCAGAATATTCAGAGCAATCTACAGCAACAGCTGTATTGCCCATAGATCTTCAAGCAGAAAATTGTACATCATCTCAGACAATGACGGCATTACAGACCGACACAAAGTTCACGGTGGGAATCATCGCTCGAGTCCCTTCGTTTGTGTGCACAAGAACCATGCTTATAATATTGCTGTGACATAGCACTTTGCATCTAATTTAAGCAATACTGGGGCTTTTGTTTGTCTTACAAGGTCTAATCTAAAGACAAAGAACGTAGTCCAGCCTGAAGTTTATGAGACGTTACCAGACATTTATGTTCACACATACACACTCCGTCAGAGGAATTTATGGCCATTACGATGTTCTCTAATGAGTACAAAATGAGACCATTACATATTCACTGAATTAGTTTGACAGATTTTCATTTAAATATAAAAAGACTTCTAGTCTTTAGAGAACAAAAGAAGGGCTTTGTTTCCAGTGCAATTTTTGAATCTGCTTTGATGGAGCAGGATGTTGGGGGTGACAACTGGAGGGAGATGATTTAGTGTGAATAATTCTCATCTTTTGATTTCATGTTGCCATTTCTTTGCTGCTTTTCCAGTTCCTCTGGAGCGCCTTGGGGAGAGCTGCATGATGTTGCACTTTCAGTTGCAGCCAGGGAAGTCCAAGTGAGAACTTGGCTCTTCCAAAGTGTGAAGGATGATTTGAGACTTGAGGGGATTGAGGGAATTCCAAGAATATTAGATTGCTACTGTGAGCCGGAGTGAGCTTTAGTCTCCAAACCTATTAGCTCACTCTGTCTCACTGTTGGTCTAGTTCTTTGGCCTAGCACTTTTAATAATTGCTTACAGATTTATGATGCCATTTTAACAGCTCCATGCATTAGAAAGGCTTCCAGAGTAGAACATGGGCCTTGAAACACAGCAGACAAGTAATGCTGGGGCTTTATCTTGATGCTGGGACTCTACTTGATGTGTGAGCCTATTCATTTGTGCTCTTTAGATGAAAATGTTTTCTCAAATGCCTGCTTTTGAAGATTGCCTGTGATTCCCTGTCTCATAGGATGAAGTGTGAGAGAGCACCATACTCTTTAGCATCCTGCAGAAAGCAGTGTGTTGGTGAGGGTCCTGGAGCTCATAAAGTCTTTTCTCATGTTCGTAGCTGTCCCCTGAGAGCATCAAAACCCATGTGAAGTTCTGTGGGCTCAGACCCATCACTATAACATATGATAGCCTGGATTCTTCTTGAGCGTTTCTGAAAGAACTAACACAAATACAGCTATGTTTGTAGCTGTACAGCTCACCTGCCATAAACTTAGTGGTGTGGAGTGATTTTTATCCATGGATGAAGTGTGGATATTCATGAATATTATGTGCAGTATCTTTACCTGTGCATATAGACAACTCCTCAGCAGTATCAGACAACATGTTGATGAATAAATGCCGTTGTCTGAACGTGGGTTAGTGACCCACACTTGGAGTCACCCACATGCCATAGGAGAAGGAAACATTAGAGAGAATGTGCTGCAAAAGCAGCTGCTATCCATGTGGAGAAAGACTGGCATTTCAGCAGGAATCGCGTTTTGAACCTGTTTTGGAAAGGTGTATTTTGTTCATCAGCACTCTGAGCACTCAGCAGCCATGGGTCTCTGCCTTTTTTTTTTCTGCTCTGGACTTAGCAAAGAAAGTGTCTCTTCCTTATGTTGTGGACTTACAGATTTCCCCTTTGTCTCTCACTTACGCACAGGCATGATACCATGAAAAGAGGCAGATAGCTACCCACCCCCTCCCCAGCTTTCTAACTTTTATGGTATTTCCTTGATAGGACAGTTTTGGCAGTCCAATTTTTTCAAAGTGGGGGAAAGCCCTTTCCATCATTTGACTCTGCAGATTTCTGCAGGCTGAGTGGGCAGTTCTGGCTGGCAAAACCTGCTCATGGAAATGTCTGTTCACATTTCAGGGACACAGGAGTTGCGCAGTAGCATCTTTCAGCCTTCTCCTTAGCATGATTTCATTCTTTATGATATTTTTCTACAAGCATCAATAGAATCCTGTGAGGAAGAAGCACTACGGGTTCTACCCTAAGAGTTGTCTCCTGCAAAGGAGACGCATTTGGGCTAGAGGGAAAATAACATGGTGCATATATGCAAATATGAGTGAGAGCGACTTGGAAAAGAGAGCAAGCCACAAGGTAGGTAGTTCACAAAACTGCATCTCCGGAAATCCCATCTCATTTGAGGATGATGTAGGCTAAGAGTAAATCTTCTCTTTTTATTATGCCACATTCCAGATTTGTTCATGGAATTATTTCATTAAAGAGGTGAGCCTAGCCTCAGGAAATGGCACAGTTCCTTGTCTGTTACTAGTGAATACATAAAGCGTGGTCCTAGGTACCATCTCTTCTTTGTCTGGAGGGGAGCTGAAGGAATGTGTCCTTGCTCCTCAAGCTGTCAGTCTATGTCAGATACTGCAATGGCTGTTGATGGCAATACAATGTCATTGGTTAGAGATCTTTTTCACCTTAACAACTTTAACCACATGGAACAAGACAAACTTTGCTATACGGTCAGCTCTCCAGAGCAGCAGCCACATAACACTTGTCACAGGCCCCCCTGTGTGCTCACCCCAGGTAGTGGCACCTTAAGGCATGCTCTCCATTTGCACCTATCTCCATAGAAGAGCCCAGGTGGTGAATAGCAGGTTTTGTGATAGCTTGGATGTTATCATGGGACGCCTTCAGATAACAGTACCTTGTTTCCCAAGTCCCTTACTGGCTTTGTTTCTTCCCAACACAGCAACTAGTTAATCTTAAACAACCTCGGGCTGGGCCTGGCCCTGAAAAATGTCTTCACTGAAACTGCATAACAGAGACCATCTAAAATACAAAACATTTTGAAGGTTAATAGTATTTTAGCAACATATGAATGACCCTTTCTTAAAAAAAAAGTGTTCCTTTTAACTTAGTGCTTTGTCTCTAGTGTCATTAACAAAGGGATCTTCAGAGTACATAGAACTGGCTCTTTTCAGTTATGTACCTGGCCAAGAGTACACCCTGGAGACTGATTCTTCTTTCAGTCTTGCATTTTGGGGGATTTTTTCGTAATATCATCTTGCATCAGCAAGTTCTGTTTCTCAGAAACTTGGCCATCAGAGAAAAAGAGGTGGGTTTCTTTTCATTTTAGTTGTAGGATTTCTCTTTGGAAAGGTTAACAATAGCCATACCAGCCTGCTCTGTACCTTTTCTTGTGCCTTTTCCACATCTCTTCTATCTGCAGTCTTTTGTCCTTCAGTTTATCCATCTTTTTGTACTGTGTATGCTCTATTGGCATCACTTCAGCTGTGTTTTTTGTTTCTGAATCGGTTGGGAGATGCAGCTTTTCCAGTGATTCTTAAAGGAATACTTGCTTAATTTTGTTTCTGTTTTCTAGAGGCTACATGTTGGCCTGGTCATCTCTTTATGATAAGCACTAAGCATAACAATTTCCAAGGACATTTCTGTACTTCTTAAAAGTCAACTTCAGGTGTCCCCCAAAGACCCATGTGTGCATCCAGCATATCCAAACCAAAACTCCTTGGATTATGGTAGATTTGGATTGCTTTAGGCTTCGATTACACACCTCAGGTATGCCATCTAGTACCACAGGTTAGTGCCCTCAAAATGTCTAAAGCATCTAGCTGATTCATAACAAGCCATTTGTCCCCTTTGCTTTGTCCTTCCTGGAGATTGCCTGGGTGGTTGCTAAAGTCAGGTAAGAACTGACCTTGACCTTGCTGTGCTGCAAGCACAGCACTTCTTATGTTCCATTAGGGATCCAAATGCTTTCATTCCGTGTTGTTTAACTCTTATCTTCCTTTCCTGGCACAGGCCTTTTTAAAATGATCTAACAAAAAGGTGTTTGGGCTTAATGATGAATTAGTGCTATTGGAATTTGAATTTCAAATTATTCCTGTCAGACAGGCCGTACTTCTGGAAGGGGATCAGAGGCTGCTACTTCTAGTAAAGCAGACAAAGCAGGAAATGATCAGCCAGCCCTTAACAAAATCATAACTAAACATTTATTTTGAGCCACAGTGGAAGAGACCCAGACTCATAAATCAACCTATTAAGCCTTCAGACATGAGTTTTTGGAACCTCCTAGGCATTTCTTTTTTCTGATGCTGATAAGAAGTCTTTTAAGGGTGCAAGCTCTGTGGTATCATTAAGGACAAGAGTGAGTGATGTTGCTCCAGACCTTGAATGAAGGCAGTGATTAACCTTACCCCTCCATACCAGCAAACTCAGCTCTGAATATTTATTACACATAAGCACAAACTGAAGTGAGGTAGCAGTTCATCAGGAAGCAGATGTAGTTATGTGTAGAATAAGTACCATTCCCTGAACTGTTTTAAGGAGGTACAGTTGAAAAAAGCAAACCCTGCCAGAGCCAAATAAATTATTTCAGAGCAAACAAATGCACTCAGTGAATGTATCCCTTGCCCCCATTCTTTAACAACATGGAAGCAGATGCTGATACTTCCTAAAATTATATATTTTTAAAGAGATCTTGATGGATACTCTGGACTAACCTTTTCCAGACCATAACTGTTTTTCAGGAACAGCTGGCAGAGCATATACAGCCAGAAGTGTTGGCTGTGGTGCGTGTCCCAGGAACTCAGCTTTGGCTGTGAAGTAGGACACACCCTCTTAGATCTTTGTGTGCCACTGCTTCAGCTTCTTGGAGAGACATGGGGACCATGACTTTGTCCTATTTTGCTTCCTGGATTACTAGTTAGGTGTGTAAGAAGATGTCAGGAAGTGTCCTTGCAGAGAGCAATCCCTTTGAAAAAGGTTTTCAAGGGCTGGGTCTCTGTCTAGCACTGCTCGTGTGGATAGGACCTCCATACTGCCTTTTAATGATTTTGAAGGTTAAGCATAGACCAAGTGAGTGGGGAAAGCATCTATTGTCTTTTTGCAGTTCTGTTCTGCACTATGGAGGACAAGAGGCCTTTTGGTGTGTCTGAAATTGAGCCCTTCCATAAGACCTCTGTGCAGTCTTAGTACATGGGCTTATCTTGTGCTCTGCAGAGACAGCAAGCCTTCAGGTGAAGGTTTATGGGCAAAGAAAAATACAAATTGTCTGCACTTAACATCATTTAAATTTAGGAGTCAGGCAGCTAGTGTTATTTTTCACTGTTTTCCCAGCTCTAATTCCCTTGGAAGCTTAAGGAAGGAATAATTAACCATCTTTTGGTTATATACCAAAACAATATATACCTCTTTCCTCGTATAGAACATTCAAATAAGGGCCTGTATTTATGTTGTATAAAGTCTGATTAGTAGGTGTACAATTTCAGACTCCTTTTGAGTTGCTATAATGATGGGTAACTGGTTCTTCTTGCGCAATTTTGTGCAACTTGGTGTTTTGCTTTGTGCAGGTGCTGGCTAGAGGCAAAAAGACAATGCACAGGCAGCTTAGCAATGCAAAGGTATGCCACTGGGCCCATTTGGACCCATTTGGGATGAGCACTACAAACCTGGCTTGCACTTCGCCATCTCTGAAATTATGAGTAACAGAGCACCTCACGTACCTGTAGCTCTCCATAAGTGTTATAAGCTATAGGATTTACCAAGTGAAGCCTACACTGTCTACAGTCTGCTCCTTGCCATCCCAGTAGACTTTCGGCCTACTGGGATGGCAGGGATAGTGGCTGAAAGTCTTGCACCATAACCCAGGATCTCTGCTGAAAATCACTTTTACACTTATAATTCTGGTATTTCCCGACCCCTGAGGATTCTGCATCTATGAATCTATGATTCTGTCATTCTGCAGTGCTTCAGCTTTCTCTGGGATTCACCAGAAATTAAGAACACACCACAAGGCATAGGAGGTAAAGCAGTTCTGCCACAGGGAAGAAGCTAGGGAAATGCAGCTTTGTACCTTCCCTTATGTCTACCTTTGTTTGTTTGAAGTTGAAGATAAATCATAAGCCACAGGGCTGGAAGCCATTTTACAGCTCATGGTGTAGGAATGGGTGGGTGTGGGTACATGCATTGCTTCAGAGTAAACCAGAAGTAAGCAGGTTTATTTTGCACGCTTGTTTAAGAGAACTATGCTGGGAAAGGAGATGTGAGGAACAGCACAGAGTTTGGTTTTGCTCTGCAAGTTGTCCATGAGTCTTTTGGGGTATTTTGTTTATTACGTGGTTTACACAGATAAAGCAAAGCTAGTTGCTAAAACAGGTTGCAGGTAAGACTTGTCTATTGATGGAAGTAGTGAAGCAAGGGCCTCTTCTCCCACACATACTGTTTAAGGAGGCAGCAGTAAGTGCTGGAGTGACCCTGTGAGTTGCTGTGAACAGGACAGAACAGCCTGAGCAGCTAATGGATGTGTAACACTGAGTTGGAACAGCTCTTGTAAACAGGTTTTCCTCTAATACACTTGTTTCTCCCAGCCTCTCCTAAGGGTGTTTCTTTGTCTTTTCATCCCCCATGATGCAACGCCAAACAAGGACATTCTTACACAGCTCATCCAGCCTGCAATGTGTGGGGGCCACCAGGAAACCACCAATAGTTCTTCCCAAGGGCTTTTGCTTCACTGAGAAGGACAAATAACTAGAGGAAAAGAAAGCTAAACCAAAGGGATGGACTGGCAAATGTGGAAAAGTCACAATGGACGAAGAGGCTGTGAAAATACCAGCATGTCTGTCTCGGCAGTTGCCAGTGCTAAGGCCTCTTCTCCTCCTGCAGGTTTACATTGGCTGCCCTATGACTGCAGTGGGACGAATCAGACAGTAAGGATTACTCATGTGAGTAAAAGCTTGCAGGCCTGAAGTGCCAAGTGTTGCTCACACTCACCCTTGTTTTTCCCAGCACTGACTACGCTCTGGGAGATGTGCACATGAGTATTTTCCAGGGCCCTGAGCTTTTTAACAGCAGTTGCAAGGTTAATTTGAGCTCTCTTGCGACCTTCTGACCCACAATATGCTATGGGGTGAAAGGTGCTTTGTTCTCCTTCCAGTTTTGTCTGAGCCTCTGAGGAATGGACAGCCTGGGGAGGTAATGTGCTGTCCAGGCAATGAAGAAGAGTCCAGCAATGTCAGCTTTGCTTGACATTCATGCCTGATCCTGAATTTCTATTTTAGCAGATGGTCAGGTGAAGCAACTCCTTTGAGATGTCCTATATCTTTGTTTTATAAATGGCTTAGTCAACTTCAAGACTGGTTCCTAGCCAGTGGATACTTTGGATCAGGTCTAGCCCTGCAATGCTTTGTTGAAAAGAAGAGTCTGAAATGAGTTGATTAAGACAAAACACTTTTCAAATAACCAAACATGCATGTGAGCTGCGGGCAGTGAGATGTGCTGGATACAGCATTGGCCTTTGACTCAGGATACTAGTTTCTAATCATTCCTAGTTGTTATCTACATGGTTGTACCTGATAGGAGCTCTGCTTCTGGATTAGGAACCAACAGTGCTTGCTGCCATAAAAGCAGAGTAAAAGGCAGAGTCAGGCCCTCAGGCAGCAGAAATCTACCCATACACCTTGTAGTATCAGGTGCTCCCTGTGGTATCAGGTTCTCCTCATACCATTGCAGCTCTGCAGCCTTCAGGGCTGACCCAGCAGGCCACATTCATATGGGACAGAAATGTATTGCCTGTGAAGTTACAGCCTGGAGTTAGTTGGCTCAACTGTATTTATTTTATTAGGTACATTTGGTGCGAAGTGTTTGTGTTTGAGAAGCACCAAGTGGCTGCGCTGAGAGCTGCTTTGGAAGAGGCCACTACAGTCTGGAACTGCCCAAGAGACTTGTGAAACAGATGAGCTTAACAAGTGCTTTCCATCCACCTGTAAAACTCTTCTTGTTTCTGTTTCACGATAAGAAACAAATGTGATGTTTGACTGGTTTTGTGATGATTGTACTTTCCATGTCATTTCCAAAGAACTAATTCACAGACATATGAAGAGATGCTCTCAGCTTTGCTACTCATCTCCAGGGTGGCACTGGGTTTGTGCTTTACCTTTTCTTAAAGAAAAGACTTAAGCATTTTTTGATACTTAAGGTGTACATAAAGAAAATCTTAATTTCATTTCAAAGCCATTAAAATATTTTCTGTCATAGAACTTAATGAGCAGACATCTTTCATCTGACTTACCCCTCTGTGTGGGGGGAATTAGGAGAGTTTGTAACAAATGGCTTCTTTAAAGAATGAATAAGGGTTCATAGTTACAATAAGCTGCCTAAGAACTCTGAATGATCTTATCTTTTTAATGAAAATGACTCTAGTGTGAGTATTATGCCAGCTCTGAGTTCACGCTGTCACATTTCAGATTCCTTACTCACATTTGCTGTTAGAGCTAGTGTTCAAAGATGGATTCACCAAGGATAAAATTTACTTTGTGAGAAGATTTTTATTTTTCAGTTCGCTGCCATTTCAGCTTCCCTCTTGGGAAATGATGAGTGCAGTATAATAGCTGCTGGGATTGCTTGCTGGCTGAACAAAGCCCTCTTCATTCATGCTGGAGGGAAGTGCTTCATGGCTGTGCTTCTGTAAGACATGGGTAAAGTTTGTAAGAGTAATCCAGGAGAAGCATTCACTGATTGCCTTCAGGAAAATTTCACTGTGATGGTGTGCAGATGTGGAGCCCTTCCCTGTTCCTGAGTTCTGCCACTGGTTCTAGTGATTTCTCCTTCTCCTTAAGCAGATATCAAACATCTTGCTACTCCCTTCTTCTGGAGCAATAGAGAGGGATGGGGTAGAGGCTGGAAAGAGGATCCTTGGGAATTGTCCACACATCTTATGCCCATGCCTCAAAAAAAACCCCTAAAAGGCAATTACTTGATAGCTAGCCTGTGCGTTTCAAGGTTAAGCCAAGCAGAATTCCTGATGTCTCAGGGCCTAATCTCTAAGAGACATCCTATGGATGCCTTTATCACCAGGCACATTGGTAGGTCCAGGGGATATTAGTGATGTCTGTTCCCTAAGAGAGAGGGCAGGATTTGTTCCTGAGGTTGGGGACCAGCTTGTCTCTTTGCCAGATTGGAAGCACAACCTTTCCAACCAGTTTGTCAGCTCAATTATTTAGCAACCTGTTTGGTTTATGCTATAAAACCGGACTCCTGCATTGAATGTAGATTGCCAAAGGGCACAGGAACAACGGAATGAGCTGCTTTAAATCTTCTACATAAACTACAGCAGGCCTCAGAGATGTAAAAAGGAGGTTTCTCTCTAGCTGATAGATTTATTCTCAGCCACATTCCTGTGACCACAGTGGAGGAAACAGGCTGAGTAAATGGGGCAGAATACAGCCCATGAAATGTGGTTAGAATAGTGAGAGCTCAGAGCAAAGGGCAAAACACGTTCTGCATGGCTGGGGGATTAAAGTCAGACTGGCAAGCAACAGGGGATTTAACTGCCTGCAGATCTTTCACCTGACAGTGTTTTTAAACCTGTTTGGACTCTAACAAAAATGAAGGTGAATTAGAGGGAGATTTTCCTTGAAACCTGGGCTAAAGAGACTTGAAGATGTTAATACTCACCTTGGGCTCAGACCCCCTAATTTTAGTGAGCTGCTCAAGGCCTGGAGACCATCAGGTTTTCCTTACTCAGTTTACTCACAAGTATGCAGTTAAAGGCAAGCCCAAAATGCATGATTTACACTTCAGTTTGGCTCTAATCTGTCCCAGAGTTTGGAGATTGCTCCGCTCATCATTTCATTGCCTTTGTCACTTACAGGGGATGTTCACTGGGTTGCTCAAGCAAAAGGGCAGGCCGCCTGCAATTGGGAGTCTAGAGTGCAATGCAAAGTGTAGGCAAACCACTCCAGCAATGCGTTTCACAGACAGTGCTGCCATGAATGTGATCAGCAGATAGGAAGGCTTACCAAAATAAGCGATTCCCAAGTGACTCAGTCCTGTGCACTGCCAAATATTCTGGTTTGATCCAGTAAAGCTTGAGAATGTGAGTAGGTGCACTGCAATGATGTGGATTACCCCTGTGCTCATGCAGGGACAGCACTCGCAGCCTCACAGAACCAAGCCTTGGTTTGAGGGACCATGTACTGGAGGAAGAGAGAGAGTGGCACTCCTGTCCACAGAGCAGCATCCTGGAATTTAGGGCAGAAGCACATGGGGCTTTTTAGTTTAATGCCAATATTCCTCATGTCCTCAAACTCTGCAAGCCAACATCAACAAAGGAGGCTAAAACCTCTAACAGCAGTTTCTCTTATTTGCTGGCAGCAATGTCAGGCACAAACCCAAATTCTTTCTGGGTGTCAGGTAAGTCAAAGACTGTAGAGTGCCCCAGAAGGGGATTCTTGGGGATTTATGTTCCATCAACAAGATGAGTGATAATTAAAGCCTGAATATTTCTGCTAAGCTGGGAAACAAGAAAGGATCATCTTAATTCCTTAAATTCCTCATGCCAGGCTGTAAAATATATTCCATTCATGCCTGTGTCTTGCTGCTTGTTCTCTCTGTGTCTCTTTCTTCAGCATTCAGCCACCTGTTTGTAACCAGTGTCCTGCAGGTTCTCAGGGCAGCTTTCTTCTCAGCTCTCTCTGCCCTTGGCGTTGTTGCTTTGACACTGAAGCCTTGTTGTCTGCCAGAGACGGTACATTAGAGCTCCCTGCCTTGCCCAGCTCCCATAACTTCATTCCTGGAAAGTTTCTGAGTTTCCTGGGTGATAAAACATGAGCAACATTTGCTCTGACCTAGATAATTTCTGAAGGCATTCAGCCCTGTTTTGTTATGAAGGTTACTCAGGGTGGGTGGTGGGGCATGAGAATTCCCAGGGATGGCAATTCCTGTGAAGTGTCAGGAAGTCGCTGCCTGCACCTTTTACTCTGTGGGATTGTGTTGATCAGGTTTTGAGTGGATGCTGAAAAATACATCTGAAAAGCTGGAGGATAAGAGACACGCACAGAACAAATTAGCATGTTCCAAGATTGCCTGTGGCTGCCTTCCCCCAGCCCTCACCAAAAAGGGGGGAAAAAGGAGGAGAGTTAAAAAATTCCAAGCCCCAGCTCTGTATGTGTGGCAGCTGTCAAACTATCACAGATCCCTGCTATTATAGCTTGGGTTAGAATAATATAATAGTGAAGTGTTTGCTAGGCTTGTAAAAACCTCCAGTTATCCACTGGAGACCAAGCTAATGAATCAAGCAGGACTGTGTTTAAAACTGTTAAAAAAGCCTATAAAATGACCCCAAAATACCCACCCAGTAAATAACTCTGGAAAGTTGTGGGTTGATTGCATGGAATGTTTTTTTGGTGTTTGTTTGTTTGTTTGTTTTTCTCTGCATTATTTATCCCCTTAAAATTAATACTGTATGCATGATGGGTAGCTTGTCAGAGGTGGCTGTACAGAGACTTATAGGGCAAGTTCACTAACAGTTCTCAAACAATTACTTTGGAGTCTGATTCTGTTCTCTTTGATTCTGGAGTAAATGAGAAATAACTGTGGGCACTGCATATCTGTTTGCCTAGGGATAATACGGCCTTGAATGTCTCATCTTTGTGTCACTCCAGATACTCTCAGTCATTTTATATTCTTTTTACTACCTTTCTTGTGCAGAAGGATCTTCTGCTGGCATTGATGTATTGGCTTCAGTGGTGACAGGCTGCACATCTGCTCCCATCCCCTGCTCATGGGAGCAGCATCACTTCCAGTACAAATTAAAAAGCTTCAGTTTTGAACTTTGGAAATGTTCAGTCTCAGGTCCCATCTTTAAAGAAAATAATAATAATTAAAAAGACCTCCTTAATGGCTTAAATAAAATACTGGAACTGAACCAAAGCCCTAGTTCTGACAACCCTCAGACTTGGAGGAGGCTCTGAAACTTGCATTTTCACTTTTTTATTCTTGTAAATATTATCTATCTATAACCAACAGTCTATCAGTGGTAACCATGGGTGGGCCTGGCAGTCCCGAACCCACCAGACAAACCAGACACAGCGGCTGGATCTCTTGTGACAGAGATCTGGCCACTCAACCCTTTTGGAAGTGGGGGAAAAACACATGGAAATTTGGAGACTAAAAGCCAAAATACTTCCATCCTAGGTGGCTTGCTCTTTTAGTCTCTTTAGTAGAAGCCTGGGTTTCATGATGAGATGCTATGTCACACATTTCATCACAGTTATCTGCCCAGAGAGAAGAGGTAGGCCAGCATGAGAAATGTTTCCAAACCAAACCTGGTAACTAAATAGCAGTCTTCACAGGACGGTGTGGTGTCATTTTCCAGTCCCACCTAGTCGGATGGCACTGGCTTTCTTCATGAGAATAATCACCATATTTGCTCAAAACAAAGCATTTACTTTTTGTTTGTAACGTCATTTTCTCTCAGAAACACATGAAAACTTTGTAACAGGTTCATTTAGAGCCAAATCCCATCATGCGCATTGACTTGTGCCTTCCATGAACCTTTCCAGCACATTGGCAGCTCCTGCCAGCACGGCTGAAGGTCATTCTGCAGCATCTCTGCCATCAGGAAACAGGAAGGTTCAAGCTAATATTATGCCAAATTAACAGACAGAGTTTTAATGCAACATCAGTTATGTATGAGTACTTGCAAAAGGAATCCTGGTCCTGCTTCAAGGAAAGCTCTTGGGCATGCACTTGAGGCTAATGTAAGTACAAGTGCTTTCCTGTGTTGTGTCTTGGAAGTGATGAATGCCAAGTTGCTTTCATTTTTCCCCAAACCTGCTTTAAACATAAAAAAAAAAAATACAATTGGCTGTAACAGGTAAATTCTCCTGCATAAATTTTGTCATAGTGGCAGTAAGGCAGACTGAAGACAGCCATCAAAGAAATCACCCAAGTAGATAGCTCTGCAGGAGAAGGATTTATGTGAGGTCTGGTGACTAAAGGCAACTCTGGTTCTGATCTTTGGAAGTAACAAGTTCTTTGCTACTGAGATGCCCTCCTTGAGAAATCATTTTGCCTCCAAAGAAACAGGATTTTTCTGTGCTACTGATGGAAGGAGGTAGAATGTTAGATGGGAATCTTTGTGCCCTCTCAGCAAACACTTGATTTTCTTTTAGAAGCAAAAATACCATTTTCCATTTGATTACGGTTTGTGAGTCTGCAAACCCAGTTTGCTGAGCAGATCCCTGTACAAAGCAAGGTGGGTCACTGTCCTTTTCGGACAGACACCTCAGCCACCTGCATTGAGGAGACCATGTAAGCCTGTGTGTAAGTCTTATTATAGTGGACTTCACATCATGCTGCAGATGAAGCATGTGCACAGGATGTAGGGATGTGCTCCATGGCCAGTGCCAGCTTCAAGCACCTTCCCCAGTCAGGGTTCAAAAGCAGAAGCTGATAGTTCTTTCCATGTTCAGGATGACGGAGGTTCATAAGAAAAGATCATGCTCCTCTTCTGTGCTGCATCAAAATTAGAAATGGGACTTCCCTACACAAGGGTCCTGAGTGCTGGTCAAGATGGGTAACTGCATGAAGAGTTGTGTTAAGTAACAGAAAGGTTTCAGCTGAGTGTAAAATACTGACAAAGGTGCTCACTGACATGTTTGCCTAAGTAGAATGCACTTCTGAAAGAGATGACACAGCATTTATAAGAGATCATGGTCTCTTTCTCTTACCATGAGAAGTGTCTGAATCAAAGCCTGACCTTGTGTTCTACAGGCAGAATAATTTGGATTAAGAAGCTAAATGCAGCTTTTATTTTGCAATAAAAGGATGTTTACACTGCCTTGAGATGTTCTGCCTCTTTCTCCGTGGTTCTCTGTGGTTGGAGGGCCTTTACTTCCATCATTGTTAACTAGCTTTAGTTAATTCTTTGAAGTCATACAATGCCTTTTCTGGTCATGTCTTGTGTATCAAGATCCACACTGTATTTTCAGGATCATGGTTAGCTTAGCCACTGCTTCTTAGATGTGCCATTCCTAGAGACATTCAAGACCAGGTTGGATGTGGTGCTGAACAACCTGATCTAGTTGAAGATGTCCCTGCTTATTGCAGGAGGATTGGACTAAATGACCTTTAAAGGTCCCTTCCAACCCAAACTATTCTATGATTCTTACTTGACATCATAAGGGCTTCTTGACTATTTCAGAAATGTTGCTCGATGAACTTTAAATAACAGCATGTGCTCAGAGATGTCCAATATTAGCATCACCCTGCCCATCTACCTGAATTGAAGCCAGTGGCAGAGACAGATCTTGCTTTTCCTCCCACATTTTATGAAAGCTTGCAAATTCTGACCACAGAGCACGAGTTAGAGGACATTTCATTTCCCTTTCAGGAGTGCTGTTCACAAGGGTTTACATTTGAGATAAGAGATGTGAATCAATACCCTTCCATTTCTGCCCTGTCATGTCTTGTTGTTTAATTGCAACATTACACAAAGCCCCTGTGTGTGTGTGGACAGATGATGTTAATACAATCAAGACAAATTCTAAGGCAAAATCTAATGCCTACAGTGTTTGAGGAGAGCTCACCCAGCAAACTAGCTTGTTGTGAAGTAGTAGCAAGGCTGTAGTTGGCATCCATGGTCATTGTTAATCCAGGGTGTAGCTGCTTTTAGCATTAACAGGTTCAGAGGTGTATATGATGAGGAGGGAGGGCCCACACTTGGTAATTTGACAGAGCAATTGTCTGCCTGGCAGTCTAGTGAACAAATGTAATTAAAAACATTCCTGTCTCCAGCACAAGGCTTGTGAATCTGTCTTGGCTGTCTGTAATTAGTGATGCTGAGTGGATATATTGGTTTTGGAATAAGACTATGGGTACTTCCCTTGCTTATGGTCCTACTGTTTTCATAGAATCACAGACTGATTTTGATTCGAAGGGACCTTACAGCTCATCCAGTTCCAGCTCCCTGCCATGGGCAGGAGCACCTTCCATGAGAGCAGGTTTCTCCAAGCCCTGCCCAACCTGGCCTTGAACACTGCCAGGAATGGGGCAGCCACAGCTTCTCTGGGCAACCTGTGCGAGAGCCTCACCACCCTCACAGGGAAGAGCTTCTGCCTAAGAGCTCGTCTCAATCTCCCCTCTGTCAGGTTAAAACCATTCCCCGTTGTCCTGTCCTTACAGGACTTTGTAAAAAGCCCCTCTCTAGCTTTCTCGTTGGCCCCTTTAGGCACTGGAAGCTGCTCTGATGTCTCCCTGGAGCCTTCTCTTCTCCAGGCTGAACAAGCCCAGCTCTCTCAGCCTGTCTCCATAGCAGAGGTGCTCCAGCCGTCACAGCATCTTCATGGCTTTATGGTGGCATGTTCTTTGGGATGTCCGGAGGAGTTCAGTATCAAAAGTGATCAGGGAAGGAGCAGAGCAGGAAGCAATGTAAGCAGGTTTAAGATCAGAGGAAAGCACTGTCCTGCTGCTTGTGTACTCTTTAAAGAAAACACTATCAACTTTGGCACCTCTTTAATGAAGGTCAAGGTAGACTGATCTCCTGTTACTGATATAATGAGAAGACATAGGCCACTTGCATGAGGAGGGGGAAAGAACCATAAATTTAGCAAATACACACTGTCCCAGGACAGCAAGAGGGCAGGGCAAAGCTCACTGCCCAGAGAGCCCTGTTAACCATCCTAACCCTCACCTACAGGACAAGCTTTCAAATCAGAAGGGATTGTTATCTTTTTCGTCTTTTCCACAACCGTGTGAATGGCTGTGCAGGACTCTTTGAAGTAAGCAGTGGCTGCAAACTGTGCTTTTGAAAAGCACTGCTCTGTGCTTTTGAAACTCAGGCCATGAATTTAGGCACCTCTTTGTAAAGATCTTTATCTATAAATTAGCAGTGCTTCAGCTTCCCTATCTGTATGACAGGTCAAATGATTCCTTCTTTCTGCAGGGTCTCAAACAGGGGGAGTGGAGTAGAAATGCCCTTATCTTGTAGGAAAACCTTGTTTAACTTCATGTGGATGGGTACATGATGGACCTAACTGAGCCTCTCTTTTTCAGAATGTAATAAGGAATGTAATCCTTTTCATAAATGTTTTATAATACCCTCTATGAGAAAACTAATGATTTGATAAACTGGCATAAAATATGCATAGAAAGGTTATCATGTGTGATTCAGCAAGGTGACTTTTTCTCATAACAATTCCCATGTCTGCCTTTCTCTGGGTTTCTTCTTCTCTCTGGTTTCTCTGTCATTTCTGTTGGGGCTCCTTTATTCATTTCATCGAATTCTGCCTGGCTTTTTTATCTCTCTCTTCCTCTCAGGGGCGGGTGAGAAGCAGCAGCAGGGGAGGAGGAGAGGGACCTGTGTGACAGTAGCTTTTTCCCAGTCATCAACCCTGCAATATCACTCCATCCAGGGAAGCAAAGGACTTTCCCAGGACTGGTTCTCATGACTAGAGGAGGAAAGGCACTATCTGAAGAGGCAGTATCTAAGCCAGGAAAGACCAGGCTATTACCCAACCACACGGCCTTTAGTTCCCAATGTAAGGGCTGGGCGGAGAGCACCTGTAGGTGTGGTTGTGAAACTGGCAGTAAAATGTGTTTCCAATCTCTCTTCATGAGTAGTAGAGATCACACACAGGGTAACTGATCAAAACCAGAGATGTGAGAACTGCTGGTATTTCCTCTGTTTCTTTGTATTACCATTTCCAAAGGAGCTGTGGCATCAAGGAGAAACTGAAATAGGAGCTTTCATGGTTATTTGAGAGAACGTTTAAGGCTTTGAAGGAAGTATCAGTATAAGGCTGGAATATATCATCACTCCTTTGTGCAAGTCTGTGAGGCAGCACTGATCTGTTTAAACTCTGACAGCTCAGGATCACTGAAACACAGGGCCTGCCATTAGCTTCATAGCAGATGACTGTGCTTTTCTAAGATGTAACAAACAAGCCAGCTTTTCCATCTTGCATTCCTTCTGCTTTTCCTTCACTGTTTTAGTCACATTGCTCTCCCTTACTCTCATCTCATCAGCTCAGTGCCTGCAGCCCTGAGTTACTGCAATGTGAACATCTAACAAGCTGTGGCTGTCTGACCGCTGGCAAGTGGAGCTCTGTCATTATTACTGCCTGCCTGTTAAAAGGGTGAGCAAGGCTGGCTTATTCTCTTTCCCTGCCCCTGACCTGCCATCACATCCTTCAGTACTGATGGTGAAGGTACTTCACACTCCTCGCAGAGAACAGCCTCCTGGCAGAACACACGATGCAAACAAATCTGCATGCCCTTAAGAAGATCCTGGCCTTCTGGACTGCATCACAACGGTGCGTACCCCAGCTCCATGGCTTTGCTGCTCCTGTGCAATTTTTACAGTCAGTTTGGCATTTTACTCCCCACTTGGGCACACCAGGTCTTTTGTGAATCATTCTCTGGCAGGCCTTTTGCTGCGGCTTCCTCATCTGTCATGAAAACTTTTGCTCCCTTTAGTGACAGTTGAAGGCAATTCACTGCATCTTGTTTTGTCTGTCTTGTTCTGTGAGGGATTGGACACTCTCAGACCTGGTGAGCTGGGATGCTACATTTTGCTGCTACCTCTCATTTCTGATTCTTCTTCTTCTTCTAAGCATGAACCTGTATAGGTCAACACAGTTGAATCTGTTGTGCTGATACAACCAGCTGTGCACAGCAGTCCCAGCCTACTACAAGCCCTCTAGCAGCAGCCGCCTGTGAATGGTGCTGTCAATGGGATGCTTTGTTTTATTCCTTTGCCTCATGCTCAGTCCCTGCAAAGACTGTACAGTCCATATTGTGACAAGGTGTGTTTCTGTCATTGAATGTCTTGTTATAGATGATAAGTTGATCAGAATACCATCATATCACACTAGGAGCTTAATTACAGGAGAGCAAGTCGTGTGCTCATATGGGTTGCATGTTTGATCAGCAATAATATGAAGTACATGATATTTGCTTCTTTTCTGTTGGTCTGTTTATTCAGGTGCTGTGTATGCAACTGAACCATAGAATCACAGGATGGTTTGGGTTGGAAGTGACCTTAAAGCTCATCTAGGTCCACCACCCCACCATGGTCAGGGACACTTTCCAGTAGACAAGGTTGCTCAAAGCCTCATCTAACCTGGACTAGTAGTTGAAGTACTAGAAACTTCAGAGAGATCTATTTTCCAAACTCCACACTGAATTTTCAAACTTCCAGGTGCAATTCCAAAAAACAATCAGCTTTGCCTTTGCAGAGACACAGAAACAACTGTGGTGGAGTGATGTATTTTCACCCAACAGGAGTCAGGACCTAATGATACCAGGTATGGAGCAGCCTTGCTTCATAAGAACAGCAGTTTATAATTTAATCTTGACTTTATGGAATTACAGGGCACCTTCTTTTTCTGCCAGGGCACTCTGTCTGCTGGTGTCACCATGCTTGATACACATTGCTCTGAGGTATTTCAGAGGGTGGCCTCTCTCTTCTTGAGAGTGGATTGAGGGCATGGGCTTGTTTTCAGTGGTGCTGAACAAGTATTAAAATGGTCACTCTTTCAGAGCTCTGTTGTCATGTAGTCTTGAATTACTCTGTGATTCCTGAAGACATCACCATTCAAGTGATTACTTTTCTTGGGGCCCAAGTGATTGGGAATTAAAATAAAACTGCAAGGTATTTAATATCTATGACAATCCCAAGGAAATCATTGTGAGCTGTAGCTTAGACATACTTGAGCCTAGGTATTTTTATTTAGATGTCTAAGATTTTATGTGTTTTACTAATAAGTCGTTACCTACCAGTTAGAGACTCAGGTGTTTCTTATTTACTTGAAGTGTTAAGTGTGACTTCCTCTACTTGGCCTCTTCCAATGTAAATAAACCACAATTTCTTTCAGTGATGGAAGCTAACAAGAGTTTAATTGCATGACAGCACAGAGTGACTGCCATCATGCTATCATGGCACCAAAGTTGCAATGCTGATGCAGTTCCTTAGAGACTGATGCTAAAGGAAACAGTTTCTTTCCACTGTACTGAGCTTTGGCCTTGTTTTACAAGGAGTCAGCCACATCCTTATTGTTTTGCTTTCCCATTCTTGAGCTCACACCTCCCACCTGCAGATGAGCAGCCCAGGAATGGTAATTGTTCAGTGGCAAGCATGTAATGCTGAACACCTCTGTGGTGCCCAGAGCATGGGGCCAGCTCTTCCATGTGATGCCTGGGAAGAAGAGGAGGATTTGTTCCCAGCCATGCCTTATTGTACTGCGTGGGACAGTATTGGTGGGAAGAAAGCCTTCAAGCCAGGCTTCACCAAGTAATGCTGACCTAATTGGGAGCAGAAAGAAACCCTTGACACTTGGCACTTGCCAAATTCTCCGTCCCTAAGTTTGGAGAAGTAGCTGAGCAAATTCTATTCTCCCTAATTTCATCAATAACACTCAACCAAATGATTTGTACCTGGCATTGTTTTTGTAAGCAGAGTGGAAGGTTTATTTAGACTGATGACTGGCAGATGGTGACTTGATCTATATAGGGGAAGCAGAACTTTATCTGACTGTAAAAGGAAATGGAGGCACTTCAGAATTTTAGTCTGGAGGTTTTGAAAGTTAAAAAAGTAAAGGTTAATTTAAGTGTGTCTGTGCACATATGGTAAGTGTAGTTCTCATTTCAGGAAGTAATTGGTAAGATGTCTCATAAAGGACTAATAACAGGTCAGAGCAGATGGAGTCATCGTTCTGTGAAGAAGCTCCGTGTCTCAGAGTGGGTATGAACAGTAACTCCCAGCAGTGCATGACACAGACTTTACCACAGGCTTGTTCCTGTTTATTCCAAATTGGCAACCCAGAGGATTCTAGTTCTTGAGAGAGACTTATATGAGCTCAGGCTGTGCTGAGACAGAGTGAGAGGACTGTCCTAAGGGATCACACAGGACAGCAAATCAGTTCATGCCATCAGCATCTTGAAAATATCTTAGACCAAGTTCATTGCTGGAGAGCAGACTGATGTAATGTGTTTCAGTGGTTACATGCCACTGGTCAGTGGCAAGGCTCTTATAACAACATACTTGACCTACAAACCTGGTAATGATAATTTGTGGATCTGAATCCACCTTTACTAGCTGAGAGTTTTCCACTTCTGTGGCTTGTAGCTACAGTGCGCTCCCATTGCTAAATCGTTCACAGTCAAGGTTCCCTTTTTGTTCTTATTGGTTTGCATAGTGGTTACTTGTGAAACAGCATGTGAAAGAAATTAAATTATTCTTCTTACCAAGACTTTGAGGGATCCCAAGTGTATTTTGGCATTCAGACCTTTTAAATTCAGCAAGCCTCAGGCACTTGTCTTTCCCTATTTATTAAATAATATTATACCTTTCAGGAAACAAATTAGAGTTGACTTGAGCTCTTGTGACAGAGGTAGGGTCCATGCATGCATGGGGCAACTGAGATCACAGCTCTTACCTTTTGCCAGAATTAGATCTGAATCAGAACCCTCACACTCCTGATACCTTTCCAAGCATTTTTCTTTGTTTTCTCTCACACCATTCAAAATTTTTCTCTCTGTTTCTGGGTGATGTCATGGTGACCCTGGTGGTCAGGGTGCTGGGATCCTGCCAAAAGCTACTTATGGTGTGGTGACATCATTGTCATGAGCTTACATCAGGGTTGTTCAAGCTGTATTTAATTACTAGCTGATAAGAGTCAGCGCTCCTAACTCGCTGTTACGTTAGATTACAGACCTCTCAGGGAGTTCGATGGAGAGGGTGAAAGAGGTGGCAGCAGCAAAAACATACTTCTGAAGTAGAACAGCAATTAGGCAGAGCAAACCAAAAGGAAATGTTACATGTGGAACGTGACATAGTGCGTATAATAAACATGAAACTAAGCCCACAGAGGTTATGATGCAGTTGAGAAGGTGGCCATATTAGATAGACTAAAGTTTCAGAAGTTTTCACCAGCAGGACACAGGCTGTGGACTCTCAGAGGGTTTATAGGAGGCAGCTTTGCCTGGGAGCAGCTCCCTCAGTGGCTGTCCCAAACAAGTGGCTGTGTCTTAGAACTGTTGGAGGCTGCGTACTGTGTTTGATGAGGCTGTTTGCAGACCTGTATCTTTTCTTTTGCCCTATGAATCAAGGGCAAATGCATAAGGATGGGACATATTTTCTGTGCTTGAGTGATTTTTGTCTTTCTCTGCTAGTTTCCCTGAGCTTTGCCAGCAATTCAATGTAAATCATCCCTCACTGAAACAGGGAGAAACAACTGAAAGCCACCTCTCATTAAATGTTAGGCTACTGACTTGCACATAGCAATGCAAGCAAAAACTCCATTTGTTTCTTAAACCTTTACAAACCCACTAAAGCAGGAGTGATCAGTGACCTAGAAATACAGCAGCTGCATCTCTGGCAATCACTAAAGTAGCTTCTCAGTGACCTAATTTCTCTGAGCAGTGGGCATCACGCTGCACAAGCATGAATCCTTCCTAGTAAACTAATCAACTTCTCACTGAGGATTTGGGGAGGTTGCAAATGAAGTGGTACACTGGGAGGAACTGTGAGGTTTATAACTTCCGATTCATCTGACTAAGTCCCAGTTTTCAGACTCAGGCCAAATTAACCAGAACACATTAAAACTGCAGACACCTGAGCTGCTGGATGTTTTGGGAAATGCGACCTAGTATCTGTTGTTGAATCCCAAAGCTATTGTGCAGTTTGCTTTTCCAATCACACAAATATCCCAAAGGAGTGTGCACTGTAGGCTTTCAAGGTGCAAAATCCACGTAAAAGCCTACCCTGATTTTCAGACTTTGGGGCAGTTTCTCGGTGTTTCCTCCCACTTAGCCTGCAGTTTGCAGAAATGATGGAGTGTGGAGCAGAGCAGAAGTTGCTATGCAAGCCCTGTCATCTGTACACTGATGTCTCTGATTTCCATTCTGCATCTCTGTTAGCCTTGGTAATAGCCTGCCTTTTTTACACATAGCTATTAGCCTGACCTTATCTCTGTACTTAACAGTATGATATGTTAGACACGCACTTAGGAAGACTCTGAAGAAGCTGTTCATCCCAACTGGCACACCCGAGGGTAGACACTATTACAGTAAACCCTTGGCAACTCTCTCCCAGAAGCTCATTTTGTTTTAATTACCTTTTATTCTTTCCCATTTTGTTTTATGTAGAGCAACACTGACATCCATTGGCTTATTAAGCTAATCATAAGTGCTGTACACACAACAGATATTTACTCAAGGTGGAGGGCTTTACAGGAGGCCTCCAGCTTCTCATTTAAGTAGGAGATGCTTGCTTTCCAAAACACCAGCCTTATTCCTCCTGTAGCAACCTGTTTGAACCCTCACTTCAGATACTGACCCTTGTGGAAAAACCCAGCAGTGAATGAAAGACTTAAAGTCTCAAACAGCTTGACTAAAACCAAATCAAACCAAATTATTTTTCTGAGTGGGAGATGTGGAGGATTCTGATTGCATTCCAAAGAACCCAAAACAATTCAATATATTTTTAACCTTGTCAGTGAATCAGTAGACGTTTCCTGCAGATGTTCCATTGAGCAGAACTAGTGTCTGTAGTAAATTTTTGACCAGCTGAAATCCCATTTCAAGGTCAAAGAACATGGCTTTGAGGAGGATTGAACTCACAAGCCTGTGGGCCCGTTTTTGTTGCTCCAAGGCACAGTGCAGCTATTGCTGTTTGTATCTGCAAGGAGGTGCAGCTTCTCCCTCGTGACTGAGACAACCTGAACTTTAACCAGCAAGGTCAGCACAGGGTTTTCCCTTCCAGCATCACCAGAGATAGAGGGGAAAAGAAGTTATGCTGATTCATGTTGTCTGATTTGGAGTCTAGTTCATAGCTCTTAATTAGAAGGGAAAGTGTAAGTGCTATGCATCCTTCTTTGGAGCAATAATAAGTGAGGAGGGGAGCTAGAAGTGCTCAGCCTAAGGTCTTCTGTTCAATTCAGTAATCTTGAATCAGGCATCATGTCCACAGCACCTGAGAAGAGAGATTTTTCCTTTGTTTAGATCATCTCCCGCAAGAGAGCCCAAGTGATTCTCAGTGTATCAGAGAATTGCAGACTGCACTTTGTGGATAAGTGGACAGTGAGCAAGAGTGAAACTCATGGAGAATCTTTGCCTCCTGTCATAGAATCTTAGAATCACTCCAAACTGTCACATGCTGGAAAATGCTTTTGTCTATCTGATGTGATTTTAGCCCTCAAAGTATGTCTCCTTTGCTTGCCTGTCTCTTGCATTGCTGCTTTGTATGGTCTCACAGCTTGCAAATCTTTCTGCTGGAGATTTTAGATATGCATCTTAAACAGCTCAATCCAGAGAGTCTGTTCCCCTTCTGATACTCTGTCTTCTCTCCCTGCTGGACTTTGGGGACTTCTTTGCAGAGATATCTGAATGGTTTCGTTGCTTACCCACTTCTCTCTGAAGTGCTTTTATGCCTCTCCATGGATGCATGTCTGTAGCAAATGCCAGTACATTGTTGCTGTGCTTTCAGGGACTGAAAGAAGAGCACATAATTTCTTTTTTTTCAGGTCTCTCTCTTCTCTGGCTGATTTCCCTTTCTGTTACAGAGTTGCTTTGCAAGTCAGCCACATACAGCATTTGGGTTTGCAGGGCCTGATCTTTCTGAGCCATTACTGAACACTGGAATTTCCCTGGGTGTTGACTTTCTGATGCCTGTTGAGTTCCTTTTGTCATTCCTGCAGTGTGTGGTTTCACAAGGAGTGGCTGGCTCTTGGCTCAAGTTTCTCTGACTATACTTCGTATACATTTTCTATGATCAGGGAAGAAGACCAAGCAGTGGACAAAATCCTGCTGTTTGCAGATAACAAGGGATAACATTGTTGTGCTAACATACATTTGCATAAGAGATAGCAAAACAGCCCCATTCATACCCTTCCATGACAGTGCTGGGTCTTACAACTGCTTTGAAATTTGAGGTGGGTTGTTGCTCAATTACATAAAGCAACCAGGATTGCCAGAGCTCTTTGCAGGCTGCAGGTGCGCTGCACTTCCTTGTCCCAGATCAGCCTGCAGCAGGGGGAGGATGAGGACGGCATTCCTGCCACTGCTGCAAAGCTCCTGGAGTCCTGCAGGAAACTACAGCCTGCTTCTACTGTCTGGGGCACAGGTTTCAGAGGATGGAAAGGAGCACCTCTGCTATGGAGACAGGCTGAGAGAGCTGGGCTTGCTCAGCCTGGAGAAGTCTCCGGGGAGACCTTACAGCAGCTTCCAGTGCCTAAAGGGGCTACAAGAAACCTGGAGAGGGGCTTTGGACAAGGGCCTGTAGGGACAGAACAAGGGGGAATGGCTTTAAACTGACACAGGGGAGATTTAGATGAGATCTGAGGAAGAAGTTCTTCCCTGTGAGGATGCTGAGGCACTGGCACAGGTTGCCCAGAGAAGCTGTGTCTGCCCCATCCCTGGCAGTGTTCAAGGCCAGGTTGGTTGGGGCTTGGAGCAACCTGCTCTAGTGGAAGGTGTCCCTGCCTGTGGCAGGGGGTTGGAACTGGGTGAGTTTTAAGGTTCCTTCCAATTCTAACCATTCTAGGATTCCGTAATTCTATGAAAATACTGTATTTGTACTCCTGAGTAGGCTTAGCCCCATTCTTACCCATAAAATAAGGATGACTTAGCAACAAATAAAAATCAAATTGCTTTTTGGTAACGAATAAGCCAAAAGGTGGTCTTTCTAGAGAAAATATTGTCATTTCACTGAAAAACAGTACCACTGGATATACAGCACTGTACATGGCAAAGACTGCACCAACCAGTTTTTACACCTGGGAGATCTGCATTTATTCAGTCTTTCTGGTGAAGACAACAGGGTTATCCTTCTTGAGTGTGCTTGTGGACCGTAATGAAAGGAAGGCTTTCATTCACAGTACTAAGAGGACTCACAGCTGATTCTTTCCTGTCACATAGGGACCTTGTTCTGCCTGTTTGTCCCTAATTAATAACATCCTGTGCTGATTACCTGTGACACACAGCAGCTTCCCACTCAGGTACTTATTTTCCTTGTGCTGCTACACCAGACTGGGGAAATGCAGTAGATTTAAGGCAGTAAGGAAGCTGCCTCTTAGAAAATGATCTCTTCTATGCGATTCTGCTAAGAGCTACTTTAGGACTTGTGTGGTGTCTAAGGTGGCATGATGAAGCGCATTTCTCTGCCACGCCCGGGATACCCCCATGGTTATGGAGTCCCTGCCGTGGGCTTTCATGACTCTGCTGTAGTGAAGGGCAACTGGATGATTTCTTTTGCTGAGCTCCCACTGTTTCCCTGCTCTCACACACATGAGCTGTTTGCATGTTTTCAGCAAATAATTCTTTATTGCTATCTTGGTGAAAGGAGGAAGACAAAATGAAAAAGAAAAGACAGAGAGAGAACATCTTGTGAACCTGCAGTTCTCAGATCTCTCCGATAAGGACAGTTCCGAGTGCATGAGAAGTTTCCTGCTCTGAGATTTATTTACTTTGGAAAGAAAAGCCACCTTCATCTCATTATTTTATGTTCAATACAGGTTTTAATTTGGTGAGAAAATATCTTCCACATAAAGAACCTATTCTGCCTCATTAACTTCTATAAAAAGCACCACCCCTAAGCTTGAAACGTTAAAAGAAGCATAAATTAAGGCGAAGTTTGTTGTTTGCCGCTTTAATCAGCAAACAACCTTAAAAGGGACCCACAAAGGATTCTGTAAACTAAATTTATTACTGAGCAGGAAGACAGGCCTTCAGCTGCAGCCTCCTCCTCTTCCCAGCCCCCCGCATTTGGGCATGGGGGGATTGCAGTGACTGGTTTTGTGTGCAGTGTCTTAGGCAGATTGTTGTGGGCCCATGGATCTCTGTCAGACTTCTGTGATGCAGCTGAACTGAAGTGACTTGGGACAGAGTCTGTAAATTAGGTCTTCAAAGCCTCCTCCTTTTTCTTCTTCTCTGTACAAATGTCCTTTTTAACTCTTCTTTTCCCTAAATCTGCTTGTCAGTAGCTCAGAAGGAAAAAGGAGGTTTTCACAGCAAGAAGGAGCTGCCATTTTGTCTGCCTTCCTTTCACCTCTCCAGGATGCTAGAGGAAAAATAGATCCACATTTGTTTTCTGCCACTTTCCTCCCCTTAGTGTGTTTAAGAATCCTTCCTCTATTTCCTCTCCATGCTGTCACCATGATCATCATTTATATCTTAGGGATATGTCCACTCACAGAGTGGTGCTCACAGTGACTGCGGTTCCAAGAGCCAGGGAAAAGCTTAAGGACATAATCTAGAAAGTTTCTGTGCAGAGGATGGGATATTTGGCTAAAAACATTAAGAATTCCCTTTCCTGAGCTGGCACATGTGAATATGTAATTTCTTTCCGATTTGTTCTTGACATAGAGTGAACTTCCTTACAAACGTCTTACATTCAAATTCATTTCAGTCTTGAACTGATTTTACTTGGGAGAAGCATCCATGAGAAAATTCAATAATGGACTATGCTCATGACTGCAGGGTTCCTCACTTAAATCTTTTCACAGCTATCTTAAGTCTGAGATACGCAGTGTAAGAGAGATCCAAGAAAAGTCACTTTTATTCACTGGAAAAATGGCAAAGATCCATCAGGGAGCAGTTCGTGATATTTCTCTGCACACCTCCTCACCTTCCAGGAGTCAATTTGAATTGGAGATGACCCAAGATGTGGAGTTTCTCTAAATTTCTCCCAGGTTTATGGGCTTGAATTCAAACCATCCTGGCTCTGAACAGCTCGTGGCTCACATTTGCAAGATTGAAAGGCAACTGGGCACGTTTTGCAAAACCTGAACCTCCCTTGGTGGAGTTTTGCTCTGCTCTGATTGATGGCCCTGGCTCCAGCCTCTCCTCGCTCTCCTTCTTCATGGTCTGTGGGTAGGTCAGCGCTGCAAACAACTCCTCAAAGGAAATCATCCTCTTTCAATGCATCCCATGCCTTATTTCAGAATCTAATTTCCTCTGCCCATCCCATGCCTCCCCTTCTTCCACCAGCAAACGTGACACAGGTCTCATGTTTCACACCAGCTGCCTGAGAAAATGCACAAACGTCCAAATTTACTGTAGCCTGGCATTTGCATTAGCCAGCAAGCCAGTGGCATAAATCACAGGCACAAGACAGGTTCTTTTTGGAGCATTTGACATTGTGCTTTCATCCTCCAATAAGATCTTTTTGCCATTGCTGTGAACCAGCTGTAGCTTGGCTCTGTGTCCAGCAGCTTGTCTTGTGAGAAACAAGAGACATGGAGCTGTTGGAGCAAGTCCAGAGGAGGGCCATGAGGATGATCAGGAGGGTGGAGCATGTCCCGTATGAAGACAGGCTGAGAAAGTTGGGGTTGTTCAGCCTGGAGAAGAGAAGGGTATGTGGAAAGCTCATCTGGAGGGGGCCTACAAGGATGCTGGAGAGGGACTCTTCATCAGGGACTGTAGCAATAGGACAAGGGGTAATAGTTCTGACTAAAACAGAGGAAGTTTAGGTTAGATATAAGGAGGCAGGTCTTTACCGTGAGGGTAGTGAGGCACTGGAAAGGCAGTTGTGAATGCCTCATCCCTGGCAGTGTTCAAAGCCAGGTGGGACACAGCCTTGGGTGACATGGTTTAGTGTGAGGTGTCCCTATGCATGGCAGAGGGGTTGGAACTGGATGCTCTTCAGGTCCTTTCCAACCCAAACCATTCTATGATTCTATGATAAGAGGTCAGGAGGCATGGGATGAGGGGGAGCACAGGAATCTGGGGCTATGTGCTTTTCCAGTGCCACCACCAGGGCACGCGGGCACGCAGTGCTCCCCTGCTTCTCAGGAGACATCCCAGCTCTATTTGAACAGGAAGAAGGAAGTTTTCTCAGTTATCCAGTGCCCCAGGAGCATGCTGTTCATTGAGCAGGGCAGTACCTGGCATCCAGGGAGCCTGGGGACAGGGAGGTGGAGAACAGGAGCACTGGCTGCTGTTGGCTTGGGCAGCTTAAACAATGCAGGGCCTGGGTGCATGGGGGTGAATACAGCCTCTGAAAAATGTATTTGGCATTCACGTTCTCTGTAATACCTAGGCTTTCTTATTCTGCCAGTTAGCCCATAGATTTCCTTAATTTGCTGTTGGTCCACTGGGTCACATAGTATTTATCTCCCTTGGAATTTTTTTGCTGTTTATTTAGGGGTTTCGGGGTTTGTTTTGTGTCAACTAGAAAAAAGCAAAAGAGAAAAATCTTCCGGTTGAATGTCCAAGTCCTTTGTTTCTCCACAGCACAGTTATTCCTGTCATTTCTTGTGGAATACATGGGGAAGGGAGGTATGTGGAGGGAGCTATTCATCAAATTGAAAAATGTGCTTGAGTGCTTTGCAGGTCTGGGGTGCTTATACCCACTTACCACCTGTACACGTCAGTCCTGCTGATACGCAGCGACCTCGGCTCAAAGAAATTTGCTGGGTTTATTCTCATCTCCATTACCAAATCCATCAGTGACATGAACTGAAGGAGGTAATAGCCTGAAAGCCTCTGTGTCTCTTAGTAATGCCCCTAGACCGGATTTGACAGGATGTGCAGCACCTGTTGTGTGGTACACTGACCAGAATTACAGATTTTATTTCCAAGTGGCCACTGACATTGAACAAATAGATGGCACACAAAGTGAGCTGCTGTAACCTGACCCTCAAATCATCACAACCATGGATTGACTCTCCCCTTACCATCCAAAGCTATTGTGATGACTCCTGCAACCAATTCCCAACAGTTACTTGCAAGAATGGTGCAAACACAGCCCTAGGGCGTCTTCATCTACTCCCAAGGGCAAACACAGCCAATGCATGTCAAGGTGGTGTGTACACAAGTTCTTCTTAGGCTCTCTCCCTGCTCCAGCTCAGCTGTTGGCTGTGACGTGGGAACAGAAATGAAATTGCCTTCCTGCTTTAAGTTTGATTTCCAGCATTGCCAGGTTGGAAGGGGCAGTGAGATGGGCAAGGCCTTCACCGCACACATTGAACACATACTCGTATCCATCTCTGCCATGTTTCACTTGGCTTCTAATGCAACTTGCCACAGTTGAGAGAAACATGTCAGAAAGCCATGTAGGCATGGGAGAGTCCAGCTTCAGATTCTTCAGTTTTTCTTTTAAGTCGAAGGACATAGGTTTTCAAAGTGAGAACACCAGCAGCTCTAAGAAAACCCAGTATATCCATGACTGTAGTTTGTTGAGGGAGACTGTAGGAACTCTACCGTTATGTTTAAATAGGATTAAACTGCCATTGGAAACAATCAGCAAGCAAGAAAACAAAATCCTGCCAAAAAATGTTCAAAACTGCCCTCTGAGTCCTCCCCCTCATCCTTACTCCTTGCAGGATGTATCATTTGATCCTGGTGTCACCAGAGTCACCTGCTGGTGAAATCATGCTTTGTTATATATATTCTTTCATTTCTTTGTATGGAAGGGCTTTTCTTCCCAGAATAAGCACTGAGGGGCTTGGCACTTGGCCTGGTCCATGCTGGTAAAAAGCCTACGGAGGTAGTTCAGTGGGAGCTGAGCTGTGCTGGAGCAGTGGCCCTCTTCTGCGTGTGTGACATAGCAGCCACTTAAGCCCGCAGAGGACAGTGTGACTGCTCCAACCAACCAGTGAAAAACCCCTTATCTGTTGAAGCAGGATCAGGAGAGAATTGTACCATGGCCAGAGAGCAATTTTCCAAGCTGGTGCTTGGTGGAAGGACTGGAGATCACCTGGCAAGAGGTGAACATGGCTTTGGATGTGAGCAGAATGTGTTCAGCTGTGTAAGGTGGTGAGGACACTGCCACCACCACTCAGCAGGACACTGATTCGATGATGGTACCTAGGGTCAGCTCATTACCCTTCAGCCTGGTTGTATCCTGCAGGAGAATTAGATATTGCAGTCTAATCCAAAATAGATATCGTGTCACTGATGCAGGAGAGACACAAGGTCAGCTGTGAACACTGAGCTCCTCCTAGATGTAGCTGTCCATCAGCAGCACCTCAGCTCTCCAGCATGGGTGTTGGCCTGACTCACTGTTACCTGTTCACTTTAGAAGACAAGCCGTGGTCACATCGCAGGGCGGCATGGCTGGAAGTTATGTTGCAATTTTCCTTTTGTCAGCAGAATGTGTTTGTTACGATCTCTCACAGTTCATTCCCGCTTGGGCTAGCTGCCTGCCATCTGTCTTAGGGTGCTACCTGTGCTATCACAAGTACATAATACCTAAATAAATACTCCAAGGTTATGGGAAGTCTCAGGTTTATGCTACGGGTGGTAATTTTCCTCTTATTGTTTTTATCACAGAAGGACAAATGTTCATGAGCTTTTACGATTACATGCCGAAAAAGGACTTTGTTTCATTGCCTGGTAACTGCTGGGAAGCTGTTTACGACTCGGTATCTTTGAGTTGCTGGCCAAGATGCAAAGTACACTTCAAGTGTTTAAAATCTAAATAAACCCATCTGGAATAATTTCATGAAGCATTGGAAGCTGATGGTTAGGAGTTAGCAGGTAGGGGAAGAGCGGTCATCATGAAAAGTAGAGCTGCTTGAGCATAATCTACCCTGGCATAAATGGACCATGCAGTAGGCTGGGAGTAGGATCCTTTCCCACTTGAATTAAGGGCATATCCCTTTTCCTCCATCAGATAATTTTTCCTTCTGTAAAATAGAGATGCTTTTGGATGGCCATTCCTGGATAAAAAATTCCTTATAGTCCAGCTATGCATGTTGCGAAGATCAGCTTTTCCAGCACCTCCTTCAGTCACCTCTTTGGGGTCAAAAGGTATTTTCTTTCCTTCGGCAAATATGCATCATGCTCCCTCATGGACTTGCCAGTCTCCCTTGTGCTCAGTTCTCTGGTGCTCCCAGCAGCCCCAGAAGTACAAGGCATTACAGGTACAGATCCCTGCCTTAAACTTCAGCTCCTTACCAGTGCATAACACAAATCATTCCACGTCTTGAAAGGGTTTTTTTTAGTTATTCACAGAAAATATGAGAAATTACAGGGATTTATCTTGTCTCTGCCTGTCATCTCCCTTTGTGAGATACAGCAGTACAGCTTCACCTAGCTTTTCAGTTAATTTAATATAGCTCATTTGATGATTAAATGTCCAGTTCTTCCCTGTGAGGGTGGTGGGGCCCTGGTACAGGTTGCCCAGAGAAGCTGTGTCTGCCCCATCCCTGGCAGTGTTCAAGGCCAGGTTGGAGGGGACTTGGAGCAACCTGGTCTGGTGGAAGGTGTCCCTGCCTGTGGCAGGGGGTTTGGTACTGGGTGAGTTTTAAGGTCCACTTCTAGGCCAACTCATTCCACGATCCTGTGACTCCTACCGGGACACACCAGACAAAGTCCAGCCGTGCTTTGGAGGGCGCCCTCTCCTCCTTTGGCTGGGAGACCCGCGCCGCGAGCTCACAGGGGCTGCAAGGCGCAGCCCTCCCTAAGGCCGCTGCTGCCTGCGGGGCGGTGCTGGGGGCGGTGCCCGCGGCGGCACCTGCCGGGACCCACCACCGCCGGGCTCCGGCGCCCTCCCTCGGCGCGGCTCTGAGCGCGGGAGCTGCCGGCGCCGCGAGGCACGGTGAGAGCCGGCGGACTACCGGGAGCAGTGGGGGGCACCGGGGATGTGTGGCTGCCGCGGGGCGTGGGAAGTGGGCTGCGGGAGGAAGAGGGGTGCCGGTGGCGGCGTGGGGGACGGAGACTGGCGTGCGGGGGACCGGTCTGCCGGGGACGGGCTAACAAAGGCGGCGGCCACGGATCCCGGCTCACGGTCCCTTGGGAAGAGCGCCTGGGGGCCGCCACCCCTTCCCGTTCCAGGTGCTGTTGCCTTGTTCGTTGTTTTGGAGCTTCTCGGTGCGGGGAGGGAGCCGTCGGTGAGGTAGGGGGTGTAGGGTCAGCTTTCCTCTCTCCACATGTGAGTACTCAGACTGATCCTCCAGGTACGATTTAAAACCCATCTTTGCTCCGGTTGCACGCGCATCACCTAACCGTCCTGTCTGTCTGTTCGAGGGCTGCTGTGTTTGAAGGGTTTGTTGGCAGCCCTTTCTCTAGAGGAAATTGCCAGGCAGCTGGCACAGGTCCTGTGTTTGCACCCAGGATGGCAATTGCATGTTTTTGAGTGAGCTGTATAGTGTTCGTGGAGGTAGTTCAGCTGGCAGGCACCTTGCAATGAGATACTGGGGCTGAAGCTGAGAAACGTTATCGCCTGATTGGAATGACACACAGGCTCCTTAAAAATGGCTTAGAACAGAATTATATTCAAATGTAGCATTGTCAGCCAGAAATGTTCTTTGTAGATTTAGGAGGAATGTGACCCACAGACCTCATTTGCCCATTTGACTTCACTCCAGGTTTTTCCTTAGTGTCTTCCGCCTGAAAGGTCCTGAGCCTTTTTTTTCTTGTCCCTTGCTATAATGCCTTTTAAAGGTTGATCTCTGCATGTTCTTCTGCCTATATCCAACCTTAAATCTCTGATCCATTCAGTGCTCCCTGCCCTTTAGGTGACACCAGCTGCACCCATTGAAACATGTGGATTTTTCACCCCAAACCAAGCTGTGTTTTGCCCTGTTTTGCCCAGTGAGCAGTGGAGTAACCCTCAGCATCTCAGTGTATTTTCTCAGCAGTGGAGTAGAGATTTTCTTTGACTCCAGCAGGAGCAATGTTAGGGAAAAATCAATGCCCTAAACCTCCTTTTACTAGAAGAGGTGAAGTCCAGGCCAGCTTGGAAGAGAGAAGGGTGCTTCTGCAGGTCCGTATTATGGGACTTTAGAGGATTGAGAGCTTGTCAGCCTATACTGAATGGTGCTTGGCACCTGTGGTTCTTGAATCGAAGTTTCAGTTCACTTTGACTGAAATAAGAATTACTGTAGTTTCTGTAAGAAAGTTCAGGCTGTCATTTAATAATCGCAGGGGCTTTTCTTACAGAGGTCAGCAGGTACAAAACATTGCTGAGAAGCCAATGACTACATATACAATCAGCTCCAGCCTCCTTGACACTGTCCTGCAAAGAGGTGTGAGTCCTGCCTCTGGGAGACGGGCAAGCTGCGTTTCTGCAGGAGCCAGGAGCCTTGGCCAATGCACCCATGTTCAGCAGATGGCAGACAAGAAGACCCTGGATATTTTTATGAGAAGCGGTGGGATATAAAGTCCTTCTCCCTAGCTCTGGGCAGCAGCAGGAGAAAAGCTGAGCTCCTTGTAGAAGGATGCTGTTGGAGTCAGTGAGCAGATGGACTTGAAAAGGGTGCTGGTGGGGAAAACATCCTTCCTGTGTTTGTTTAGTTAGGGTGGACCCTACTTTAATGTTAGGCACTCTCACTGACCAGTTGTTATTCACCATGGTGTTTGCAGAGCACCTGGCACAGTGGGGCCTCATCTATTCCTGGGCTTCTTCACCTTAGTGGAGGTATAAGTAGATAAATAAGCAGCATAAGACATCAAATAGGTTATTTTATATGGCTTTAAACTGACAGAGGGTAGATTTACATTAGACATTAGAAAGGAGTTCTTCCCTGTGAGTGTGGTGAGGCCCTGGCACAGGTTGCCCAGAGAAGCTGTGGCTGCCCCATCCCTGGCAGTGTTCAAGGCCAGGTTGGACACGGCTTGGAGCAACCCAGTCTAGTGGAAGGTGTCCCTGCCTGTGGCAGGGGGTTGAAACTGGATGAGCTTTAAGGTTCATTCCAACCCAAACCGCTCTATGATTTCATAATGCCACTCTTCCCTAGCCCTGTGTGATCCTCACCATAATTTCTAGCTTGGCTAATGCTTGTTTAGGCAAAGAGTTCTCATGGCCAGCCCTGGGTATTTGGTAACCATGGCTGGCCTTTGGACATCCAGGTGAACACAGCAGTACCTCTGCTTCTAGAATGGTGTTACAATTGTAGGAGAAGGGGTGAAGGCTGAACCCCTCTTCTGAGGGCTCCAGTTCAACAAAACTTGATTTTAAACATGGGGTAGACTGACTTGCCCCTTGGCATGGATTTCAGCAGAACTACCCTGATGAATTCTTGGTGCTTGCAGTGGCAAGCTGACTTTAATGGATGTGGGAGTAGAGATCAGCTTATGGGCAGCAGCATCAGGCTCACTGTAGCCATACTACCCAATGTATCATATGCTCGAGTCACTGGTAAGGAAAAACCTGTTGTCAACGTGGAAATGGAATGAAGCTGGTTTTTGCTATCTGCAGACCTAGCCCCAAATCTGTGACAGGTCAGACAGCTGAAATTATGTACTAATTGCCCTTTACAAACACTTATTCATGAATATCCCCAAGTGGAAGCTTATTTATGCTCTGGATTCTTGCAAGAGTAGACCTGGTAGTCTTGAGTCTCGCCACACAAGAACTATCTTTATATCTCCGGGCTTAGGGGCAAGTTGCAGAGTCAGGATAAAGCCTATTGCCCTGAATGAGGGCCTGGCTTAACTCCTGTAAACCAAGGCAGAGACAATGACAGTGTTTCCCTAATTCTTGTACCAGTTTTAGACACTCCAAAAGCAGGATTTCACAGCTTCCCACTGCCCAACAGCTGCTGGGATGACACCATGCCTCATCTTGACAGTGGCAATCAAGCAGAGAGTGGGTCATCCTTCTCCTGTCACTCGGCTATCTCTCTCTTGTGATGCACAGGGATGTTCCCAAGGGTCATCCTTGCTATGGAGGAGACCAAGAAGGATGCGAACTGTCCATTTGCACGCTCACCTTCACAAGCATTTCCTTTTTCTTGGCAAGTGTAGTGTTGAAAATAGATGATTCACTCCTTTGTGATACCCAAGTGGAAAGAAGAGTCACATAAGAAAAGGCCCTGCATGTGTTTGAAAGTGATGTTTTAAGGGGGTTTTTATTAAGTTTAACTTGGCTGAAGAGCTTGGCTATTCATGATGTGATGCATGCTTGCCTGTATTCAGATGAAAGTCACTTCCCTAGTCCTTTATATTCTAGTTGTACCAGTGCTTGAGTTAGTGGCACTGTCCTTTGGGTTTGAAGAAACAGGGAGAATTTCAATCTGAGTTGTTCTTGATGGAAGAGGGTTGGGTATTTTTGATGTAGCAGTGACTGCTGTATTGGCTTAGTTCTGGTGGTAAGGAGAAGAATCAGAAGGGTAAATCTGTACCTTTGAAAGAGGAATCTGATGAAAATGAAACCAGCTCACTTCACCCTGGTTAGATTTCATCATGTTGGGACTTCAGAATGCCTTCAGCATCCTGGCAACAAGGGCAAAGATTTGAGAATTGTACAAATGTTAAAAGGACACAGTTCCAATGGATTATCAATGTATCTGCCTTGTAAAAAAAAATGTCATCTTTACTATTCTTTCAGCAACTTAAAACAGCCTTCAAGAAAAGTATTCAGACAGACAATAAAAATAGCCAGGCCAAGTGCTTTCCAGCAGTGACCTGATCCTGTCTCGTGTGTTGCAGAGGGCACAGATTCCTTTGCAGTTACAAAGAGGCTCCAGGCTGGAGACAGTCTCTATTTCAGACTAATTTAAGTAAAGTACGTGATGATAACTGATGGCCAGTGCACAGTACAGCTACAGTGGGGACTGGGCCCCCCATGCAAGATGGCTGTGTTCTCCTCATGCCACAGCAGCTGGAGTTTCCCTGGGTAGATGGGAGCAAAGCAAGGCGTAGCTCTAAAAATTAAGCTACAGCCCTGGTGGAAAGATCAAGCCTGAAGTGTACTTGTCTTAATATTACGTTTTCCCATCTAGGCAGGGAGAAGGAAACCATCTTGTTGCACAGCTCACAAGTACTTTTTAAGTGGATTTCCCAACAATTTGTTTTTTAAGGTTATGTATTAGTCCTGACTGTTCCAGGCAGATTGTTCGATCCCAAGTGCAGAGGATAAGGAATAGGGTAGCAAGCATTAAAGAGAAATAAGAAAATGCAGGGCTAAGATGAGGTCTAGCACCAGCATATAAACAAACCCCAAATTTTGCCTGTATCTCAAGAGAGGGCAAATGTAAATGCAAATATCCTCACTGAGCTTCATCAGTCAGAAGACCTGGCACCATAACTGTTTCACCCAATGTGAACTTTTTGTGACGAGATGCAGCGGAATGCTGAGTCTGTCTCCAGGCTTTGGCACAGATACCTTCAGCAGTGTCATCTGGCACACGTTAAACGGGGCTGGTTCCCATCCTCGGTTTGAGTGCAGCTGCACACTCCAGGAGGCAGCGTATACCTCTACTTAAGGGTGAAAATGATCTGTAAGGAAAGGAGAAACTGTGATATTTGAAGTGGCTGTTGCAGCCAAGGAGTTTGCCTTGTGAAACTATCATTTTATTTATTTGACATCTTCTGCCGGGGAGCTCTCTTCCTCTGTGCTAATTTCAAGTGCTTGCTGTGCTGCAGTCCAGACCCTAGGACAATGCTGCTCTGTACTGGGGAAGAGAGCCCTTAAGCCAGCGAAGCCCCTCCAGACCAGAGAGGTTTGTGTTGAGAGGCAGATTGAAAGGAGAAGATTTTGTGGGGCCTTTTAGCTTTATTTGAAGGATGCCAGATCTTTAGGCTGGAAACTGTTGGTTATCACTGTGTGAAGCAAAAACGGAGCTTAGTTTCTAAGTGGCTAATGACTTTACTACCTTGTTTCTGTCAAGAGTTTCGCTGGGGTGATGCTGATTAATGTCATGTCCTTTCCCCAAGGCTATCCCCATCCTCTTCCATCTTGTCAGGCTCAGCCTGACACCATTGATTAGGCTACTTGTCCCTGATCTGTGAAGAATAAATATTGACATTGATGGCTATTTAATAGGATTTGGGTTTGCTGTTTGTGCTGTGAAAGAGTTTGGCACTTCTAACTCAAATGACAATTTGTGTTTAGGGCTGGCTCCACAAAGACTCCTTAAGACATCTTAAGCGACCTGTGAGGAAAGTCCCATTAAAAGCTGATAGGCATTTAGGCTAAGTGGGGTTTTCTGGGTTTCCCAAGTGCTATGAAAGGTTCTTTATATATACAGAGTAGCATCTTCATGTTCTGGGAACCCAATAGGAATTGGGCATTTCCCTGGAAATCAAAGCCAAATGCTGATCTGTGGTGTAATTTCTCTTCAGTGTTCCTGGAGGTGCATTGGTACTCAAGGGCAGCATCACTGGCCTTGACCTGACCTCCTCCAGGTGAGTATGTAAGTTTCCCCAGGCTCCACAGGTGCTAACCCAGCCCTGCAGCACATTTGAACATCCCAAGTCTCAACTTCGGATCTTGCTTTGAACCCAAAGAATGATTTGGGTGTAGGCTCAGGATAGTCAGACCAAAGCACAGTAGACAAGGTGATGGGAAAGAGTTATCCTGTTGGCAGGGCACATAAAAGAGCTCCCACACAGGGCTGTGTACAGGAAAGATGCTTGTAGTATCTTCTGAGCAGGAGAAAGGCAGAGAGCGGCCTGAAATTTTTGCATTCCCCAGTCCTATGATTGAAAGAAAAATGTTCATGACTTCTTTACTCTTAGAGGTTGTTCACGATTTGGTGATGATGTTGCCAATCCCATTTCTAAGGCTGCATGAGACTTCATCATGTAGAGACAGATGAGTTAAATCTTTACTAAGCTGTGCTGTGCAAAGGCAGACAATGTCTGAGAGACAGCAGAGACCCAGCTGCTGGCCACTGGGAAGGGTTTTGTGGCTCCAGTGTAAGTTTCTCATTCGTCTCCTTTCAGTGCTAACTATGAGACTGGAGCCTACTTGTCTTTTCCACCTTCACACTGAAGCATAGCACCAGGTGAGAGGGACCTATCCCTCATCTGATGGGTCTTGACATGGCTGTGGTCTTCATCCTGTTCCAAATTGTTGGATAGTTCTCATCTCTGCCAGACTGGCAGATGATAAAATTTGTATGAGTGACCGACAGATATTGATTTATTAGCTTAGCAGCCAGCATTTCTGTACCTTGCCTTGGGCACAAAGAGTCACAAAGTGCTCAGAGGGCAGAGCCTTTGCTTGCGACACTTGTAACTCAGATGGCTCCAGGTCCATGGCCTTCACTGCCCAAACTGATTTGTAGCTGCATTTATGGTTGGAGTTATAAAACTCTGTGATATCACTGCTGCAGGGGGACAATAACCGCAGCAAACTCATTGTACTCCTTAAAAATACATATGCCAGGAGGTGATCAGCAGGATTGCAAAGCTATAGTAACCTCATTTTCTTCCTTGTTTTAATATGCTACAGTCCCTGAGAGCTACAGGTCTCTGAACTCTGTACAAAATTATGCTGCATGTGCTGCAGAGATTGTGTTTTCTAAAGCAGCTGACCAACTCCTTATCTCCTTACTCTGCCTGTACTCATTTCTAACTTCAGCAACTCTGAAGTCCTGAGGAAGTAAATGGATGCTGTGTTGAGTAAGGGATTCAGGAATTTGTCCAGGAAGAGGTGGGTGAGTGGGATGGAGAAGCAGCTCCCAGGAAGCAGCTCATCTTTTGGGGATTAGGCATTGCTACACCCGTGAAGGAGATACAGGTCTGAACACTCCACCCCTTATGTTACTGCAGTTCAAGTCTGACATACCAGGAAATACTGCGAAATAAACAGGTAAGAGAGCAGAGACACAGCTCAGCTGCAGACTTGATGGTGAATGTCCCCCACGCCTTTGGCAAATATGAACATGAGGCTTTCTTCTGCCCTTCCTGAGTAGAAGCTCAGATTTTCACTCAGTACCCACCATCTGGGTGAGTATTTCAGCTAACAGCTGAGCTGCCCTTCCAGCACGTCAGTAATGTCCATATTTTCAAAGGAGAGCTACTAGGGTAATATTTCAGGACACAATTTCTTAAAGTACGTGAGCAAGCCAGGAAGAGAGACCCAGTTGTGCTGGCGGAAATGATTAATGCCCTTGCTTGCTCATGAGTGCCAGAGATCTCATCCATCTGCCACTGGAAAACAGTTCGTGTAAGCACTCCCTTAATTTTTAGCTTTAAACCATTTAAATTGTGGATCTGAACTAACTTAGTTTGATTTATCTTTAACATATTAGAAAATGCTCAGGCAAAACAGTGTACTAGCAGATCAAGTCTGGCCCCAGCTCCTGCTTGCTGCTGGGAAAGGTTCCTGATGAGGGCTTGTCTTGCCTTTCAGTCTGCACCCCCTGGCCAGGTCCCAGGTGAGATGTGCCTTGCCTGACAGTCAGACCTCTCCCTAGGATGGCGCTTTTCTATCTGGATAATGTCACTGTTGGGAAGGGTGAGTGTAAAAAGAATAATTCTGGGAAAAAATACCTTCTACTTATTGGATATCTCTCTCTAAAAGCATCACTATTTTTTCAGCATGGAGGGCTTGTAGTCTTTTCCCATGGAATCATTTGAATTCTCTAATCCTAAGATGGAAACCAGTCCTTATTTTATATGAATATGACTTTCGCTTCCTTCTTACGGCTGCCTTTCTTTGTAAAAGCTACAGTTATTTTGGGTTTTATTTACGCTTGTCTTTAGAGCCGGCTTGTGCTTTGTTTTGTACATAAATGCTGCAATTTATACAGAATAACTTTTGATCAGCACTGGTATACCCCGGAACCTGTAAAGATAAAGTGATTGTTTTACCTGTGTGTGGTAGACATGGTCCTTAAAGGCACAGATGTGTTAATGATCGTTCTGCTTGCATGAGCGCTGCAGTACATTGTCTTCAATTTGGGTACCTCTGACTAACAGATCTGAGCATTTCTGCACCTCAGAGAGAGTCTATCCCCATCTTTTATAGTCAGGTCTGAAGGACTGTTCCTCATGGCCTCCCAGTCCTGCGCAGTCCATGAACAGGTGTGACGCTCTGATTCCCCAAGCAAATCCCACAGCATCTGATGTGACTTGATATCTCTGAAAAAAATTAAAGAGATTTTCAGTAACAGTACAGAGCAAGTCTATAGATAGTCCTGTTAGTTGTGGGGTGGAATAGAATGAAAATTGCATTTCTCTGTGGTTTTACGTTTGTTTTGAATTAAAATGGTTCCATGGAAAATGACTACAAGCCCTCCATGCTGAAGAAATAGTGGGTTTTAGAGAGAGAGAGACAATAAGCAGAAGGTATTTTTCCCAGAATTATTCTGTTTTCTAAGGGGAGTAAACTCCGTGACTACAAGGTGCAGGAAAGCATTTCACTTACAAGTAGAGCTGGGGTGTAGGGATTGCACTCCACTATTGTGCAGTGGTACAAACCAAGACAATTGGAACTTCTCGGTTCCCACCTCCTGAGAAGGTGAGATCTCTCCTGAGCAGGCAGAGGGCTCAGGAATTACCTTTTGTTATTTATCAGTGTGTACACCCAAGGAATGGTGGGCTCCAGTGCCTGAACAGGCTCTGTTGGTGGTACCGTGGCACAAACAATAAGCTATAATTGAGTATAACTGTAAACTTCTATTGCGAAAAGCCAGGAATTAAGTAGGGATAAAAGCTAATTTCTCAGCCCTACAGGTTCTTCTTTCCAGCTAGGGTTCAGGTCTTTTTGGCAGGGAACCATACACTCTGACCACCGGCTTGGCAGCACAAGAAAAGACTCTGGGCTTCAGGGCTGCGTGCCCAGCTGCTGGCCTGCACACTGAATTCACACACCGAACTACTCATGCAAAGCAGGGGAAGGCCCACAGTTTAGGGTGTCTTTAAAAGGGTGGCAGTCTCTGGGGTTGAGGTCTGGGTGCACTGGAATGCCTATTGTCATACCTAAAGACCAAAGTGAACACTCCCTATTGTGGACCCAAGTGCAGCTGGCACAAACCAAAAATGTGCATGTGAGGGCCTTTCTAAGTGCCCAGTAATCCTTCAGGGCAAAACGAGGATTAGGTCTCTCTCAAAAACAAAGAGGGAGTTCATTTTCTCAAAGGTCCCTTGGCCAATACCAAATGAAGTGAGGAACCCAAATGAATGCGAATAGTCCTTTCAGACCTCTGCTTGCAAACAGGTACAGCGCTGAAGCAGCTTGCGTGTGTGAGTCTGTGCAAACACGGCGCAGCCAGATTGAGGGATTGAGGTCAGGTCAAATAAAAACCCATCCAATTGCAGAGAAAATGGAGAGCCAGAAAAACTACTATCAGATAGGACTAGACAGTATAGCACTGTCAAAATGCAGTCTCCAGACTTTTTCTGGGTGGACTTGGAGGTCAGTGCTCATTGTTTAAGTCAGAGTTGAATTAAGTGAAGGGCCCTTCTCAAAGCAAAGCTGTGTCTCAATTATTTCCAAGTGACTTCTCAGCCTCTCTATTTCTTTGCTCTGATATACCATGTGCTCGACATGACCATGTGGGAGCCATAAGCCTGAAAGAGATGGGTGCTTGAAGGTGAGATGTATCCATCTAAAATGGGACATCCCAAGAGAGCTCTGTCATTTCTTAGCCTTTAATTTGTCTTCAAGCAATGAGGAAGCAGCAGGTTTGGGTTGTGTGTTTTTTATCTCTGAGCATTACTGACCCATCTTAATCCAATATGTGGATATTATTGTTTCTACTTGGGACTTGGATCTCACGGCAGAATTCTGTGAAGAATACCTAATTCCATCCCAGGATTCATGTGCTCAACAAGCCTTATTGAGATTTCAAAACCTGTCTTGCTCCGCGTTAGGATGAAATAGTCCTTCCAGGGGTTTTCACAGGTGGAGCCTGTTGTGCTTTGAGTTGTTCCTGGAGCAGCCTTGAATTCCTTATCCAGCTTATTAGACTGTGGGCTTGAACCTGGCTCTTGCCCGGGTGAGTGTCTTAAGTGGCAGGCTACAGATTCTACCCAGGAACTGAGAGACTTTTACCAGCAAACTCTTTAATCCAAACTCTGCAGGGAGAAGTTTCAGTTCAATTTAGAGGAATTCTTCTGATGAAAAAATTCCTTTGTCCACATATTTCCAGCTGGTCCTGGCTCTCTGTGTGGCTTGGGTGGCCCCATGAGCCGTCAGCTAAGACCCACATGTGCTCTGTCCAGGAGAGGACCTGGCCCTCTGCTCTGACGCACTGGGCACTTCCACTTCAGCTAAAGGAGCTTCTGAGAGCCTGACAGCTATGTGGATTATGGGCTATTTCTGGACCAGCCACAGGAGGTAACAAAATAAGCAATGCGTAAGCAATCCAGTCTTTTCACTTGAGGTGGAGCAGGAGGACCTGCAAAGCAGCGTGCCCACTGGTGAGAGCAAGGTGGGTGCCTGGGGTGAGCGTAGTCAATCTCCTCTTCTGCAACCCTTCCCAGGGGAGCCCTCTCCTTAACAGCACCAAGGATGCAGGAAGAGAAGGCTTGCTGTTTGCCAAGAGATGGGTGACTGTAGTGAAGGCAGAGTTTTCATTCACAAGGAGAATCCATTCCTGCTTATCAGCTGCTGAGAGCTTGCCTGGAGCCTGCAGGATGAGGATAGCCAGAGGTGAAGCTACCCAGCTCCCTTATGTCACTTGGGTGCCCTGTGACATTATGTAATGTGGGTGCTCTGAGGATAAACTGGCAGCCCTAACTCCTTCAGCTCTCTCCTCACAGGGCTGTCCGAGTAGAGTTCTGCTTTGTTGCTACTTCTCCTTTTTTCTGTGTCTGTGCTGTTGGCTGTTTCTGTAGTTGAGGAGGGTTGCCTCTTGTGTTCTGATTTAAGACGAAGGAAAAAGTATCAGGAGTTGCCTACTGTAAAACTCGGAAGAGTTGCTCCTTGTTTTAACCTCAATTTCAGAAGTATCAGTGTGTGAGCAGTTATTTTTGGAGGAAAGCTTTTAATTCTGGTAGTGTTTATAAACCCTTCTGTCACTCCTGAATGATTTAAAAATCAGAAGTTAAGCTCCATCCTCTCTTCTAGGAGTAACACTGATCTTAGAGGTAAGGAGACATTAAAAATTACTAAAACTATTAACGTTTGGAGGGTTGATCCTCTGGGTCTTAGGTCTCCTATTACTGTGGCAGCAAAACCTGATGTTAGCTTAAAACAAGTAATCACGAATCCAAGAGTTGGAACCATAGAAAAGCACCCATTTTGAAAAATTTAAAGACAAAAACCTTAACTAGTTTTAAATATAGTTCCAGGTGCTGTGTAGGGATGAGTGCGACTGTGTCCTAGTCTCATACCTGGCACTGCAGACTAAGCAGAAAGGCTGAGTACAGGATGGTAGTGCAGACAGAAGTGTAAGGTTGATGTGCTGGAACACAAATGCTCTCAGTAGTCAAAACTTCAGAAGTTTAATTTTGTACAGCTTCCCTGTGTAAAAGATCTTTCCTCTTTGAGTATTACAGCCAGGCAGCTCAACAAACACTACAGCCATTCCTCAAAGAAAGCAATGATTTCTGTTACTGCCATTGCTCAGGGAACTATTTTTTATGAAACATGGAATTTAATAATTATAATTTAAGAATATTCCTTGAGAATAATATCTCCGTAGATCCTGGTTGAAATTGGACAGCCAGTTCAGGCATAATTGTTGGGGGATCTGCTAGGCAGAGGCAGGCACCCCCACTTAATGTCTGGGCTGGATTTAGGAAACCAATCTGTACTGGAATGTGTATAAATAAGGATAAGGCAAGTGAGAAGGAAGAGCCGAAAGGTGAAGATAAATGGCATGAAATGTTTCAAGTATGCAGGTAACCAGAGGTCAGCACAGGAGGAAGATAAGGCAGCCAGAGGAAGTTAGTCATATGTGGTCAGAAGCAAAGGATGTCCCTAAAACAGTGGATGAGTTCTGCTGGGATTGTGGCAGCTCAAGAAGGGCATAAGACATGGGATGGCAGCAACAGGCAAACCAGTCCTATCAGGCCATATTTTCAGATATAGGAAAAACTGAGCAGAGCGTCTTTGCACAGCTACTCATTAACATGTGTGGCATTCAATACCAAAGGCACCATGGAAGCAGCAAGTATAAATAACAATTCATAATTAAACACGAACTTTGCAGAAAAGGAAAGATTTCAGAGGCGGCTGCCAGCCTCAGGTGGGAGGTAAAGGCGTTTTAAATAGACTGTGCTAGGTTTCCTGTCTCCCACTTGAGAGCTCTAGAAACAACATGATAACAAAAAGAACAACTGCAGGCCACTCCTTGCTGGAACTACATTTTAGCTATGCAATTGTGAAGCACTTTGCAATATCCAGAAATAAAATGCAGCCCTGAATTTAAGGAGCATCCTGGCAGGCTGGGTGTTGGTGCAGTGAGCCATCATGCCATGCCATCCCAGGGACAGCCCGAGCTTGATGAGAACAGTCACCCTGAGGAGAACGTGTGAGTGGTGGCAGTCAAGATGCAAGGTAGGACCTCAAGGATGGTCTTTGCACAAGGGTAGCTAGTTCCGTGTTACGAGTGAAGAATTGGAACAGGCTCCCCAGAGAATTGGTGTAATCGCCACCCCTGGAAGTGTTCCAAAACCATGAAGGTGAGGCCCCTAGTTTAGTGGTGGACTTGACAGTCCTGGGGGTAACAGTTGGACTTGATGATCTTAAAGGTCTTTCCCAACCTGGTTGATTCCATGATTCTATAAGAACTATCTTTATAGACATAGGCTGCTGCTGAAAAGCTGCTGGGCTCCATCCCAGAGGCATGCATGCTTCACTGGTGGAAGGATCCTCATCTCTGTGTTCCCCACTAGGCTTGATTAATGGTGTTATTTATAGACTGGCTGATTAGTTTTCAATGTCTTATTGAGCCTGCTGCTCCACACAGAGCTCAGTCATTATAGATTTTTAAGAGGCTCAGGAAAAACTCCATCACATTTCCTTCTTATCCCTGAACAACAACCCTCGAGCCCATGCAGACACTAATTAAGGTTTCTTTGTCTCTGAGAGGTAAACCCCAAAGTTATGCATGCCGGCAAGCACGGGTTTCTCCCTGGGTGAGGGGAACACCCAAGCTGCTTGACCTCCCACTGCTGATAGTGAGGGTCGGATCCGTGTTCATCCATATGGGAACACTTGGAAGTGACTTATGCACAAAGCTCTGCTTGCAGCAGAGTGTAGGTCTGCGTTGTCTCTTGCTTTCTTTAGGTGGTTTGAGAGCTGTTTTGATTTGGTTTATGATTTTTTTAAACAAATAGACTCCTATGGAGACAGGCTGAGAGAGCTGGGCTTGTTCAGCCTGGAGAAGAGAAGGCTCCAGGGAGACCCTAGAGCAGCTTCCAGTGCCTAAAGGGGCCAATAAGAAAGCTGGAGAGTGACTTTTTACAAAGGCCTGTAGGGACAGAACAGAGGGAATGGCTTTAACCTGACAGAGGGGAGATTTAGATTAGATGTTAGGAAGAAGTTCTTCCTTGTGAAGGTGGTGAGGCCCTGGCACAGGTTGCCCGGAGAAGCTGTGTCTGCCCCATCCCTGGCAGTGTTCAAGGCCAGGTTGGCCAGGGCTTGGAGCAACCTGGTCTGGTGGAAAGTGTCCCTGCCTGTGGCAGGGAGTTGGAACTGGATGAGCTTTAAGGTCCCTTCCAACCCAAACCGTTCTGATTCTGATTCTGTGACCGTAAGTGCTGAGAGATCATTTGGCTGTGGTGACTGGGAAGCTATAGGCTCTTACTCCTCTACATCAGTTTCTCAGGCTACTGATGACTCTTTTCAATGTACTTGTGCAAGGGCTATTTCCCAGTTCTAAGTATTGTAACTGGCTACTTCAGGGGCAGCTGACTGGAGAAAAGGCATGAGCAGCTTTACACACTGGAGGAGTACAGCTGTTGTGTAGCCTGGGAGAGCCAAAGTCTGCTTTTTAGGAACCGAATAAGGAAGTTAAGACTGAGCGCTGCCAGAGGTGCATTAGGAAAGCTCACTGCTGATACAAGGCATCTGCTATGGACATAGCAAAGATCTCCATTTACCTGTGTCAGTATCTGCTTTTAAACAGGTTGAAACAGCAGTCTGAGAATTACCTGGAAGAAATCACCTTGACTCTGGAAGTGTTTTGGTGTTGTGATGATCTCTCTCCTGAGAGATGTGCTGTTGGGTCTCTGCGCTGAGAATCTTTCCCCTTGAATTGGAAATAACACAACACTGCCAGCGAGACATTAGTCTTCAGCAGGATATGCAGCAGCCTCACCACAAATTTGAGCTGTGCTTACATTCTCTCAGGGCTCTGGAGAGAAATTTGTCATGGGAATCTCTCCAGGGCAGCGTTGTAGAAGCGGAAATGCAGCTCTTTGCGGCTGGGACCATCTCTCCAGTGTTGCCATACAAAGACTAGAACAGAGGACTTTGTCCTTTAAACACTACAGCTGTAAATATATTTTGCTTGCAAAATTGTATACATATTTGTTGATATAAATTACGTACAGTTTTTTAACTTCTCATTTGTAGCAGGCCTTCTGTCCTTTCTCTATCTTACAGTGAAATCTCCTCTAAAAACCGGTAATTTCTCATGGTAAACTCAGTAAGCAAAGAGGACTGAAGCAGATAATGATATTGGCACTTTGCAGGACTGCAGAGAAGGAAATCATGCTCCTGGTATACAGCAAGGCTGGTACAGGAGCAGGGAGGGGAATCTCTCCAGTTTGATGAGAGGCTTGAGATCATCTCAGAGTAGAGACAAAGCAGAACAGGATTTGGCACACAGAAAGAAAAAGCAGCAAAAGCAGGATTCGGGGGAAAAACGTAGATTAAGCTAAGCAGTGCAAGCAAAAAGGCTGTTCCGATCTAGGTGAAAGTGCTGCTGCACTTCCCTGGTATATCTCATCCGCAATGTGAGGCTTAACATTCCTGCCTGGCACGTGGGGGCTTGGGGAGGGAGCGGGGAAGGGAGAACCGAGCTGAACACAAAGACGGCTGGTCTCTCACCGGAATGGCATTCAAGCCATCTCAGCTATCCAAAGCCCCAGCTGCTGGCATGTGTGCTCAGCCTGCAGCCCAAGCACACAAGAGGCAATTACAGCTCACCTCGGGCCCAGGCCTGTTGTGGGTGAGGGATCCTTTTAGGCCTGTTTTTATTCAGTGTGGGGGTTCCTTTAGGAAGCAGAAAGTTCCAATCTCTCCCACATTTTGGTGCTAAAAATGGGAGCAAGTGGGAATACTGGTTCGTTTCAGGCTGTCCTGTGCCTGGGGGAAGGAAGGAGATGAAGTGATGGTACACCACGTTTTTGTGACTTTTGCATGCTTGGGATGAAGCAGGGTTAACTAAAATATCAGTAGAGAGGAGGTAGGCTTCTATTCCTTGCTCTCACTGTCTTGACCTTTCTCTTAGCTTTTGTCTTGTGTGTTGAGATCATTCCCTGAGCTCTCATAAGGTGTTTACATGTGGAAAGGGCATATTTCACAGAGGAACTTCTGAGTTCCACACGTGGCGATTTAGAATCCTAAAATGCAAATGGAGAATAATGAGGTTTGCACAGTGTATGCTGCAGCTGGTTGAACTCTTGTGTGCTGGAAAGCAGCATTGTGGTACTGTGGAGCTTCTCCACAATGACTGTGAGGGACACTCACAGGGGATGATCACTTCCTAGGTATAAAGGAGAGCAAAATCTCACTCTTGCAGCCTGCCTGGGCAACAACATCGAGAAGGTATACATGTGGCTTTGATGTTTTCTTTGCTCTTGTTAAAAGCTATGCCCCCTGGGTCTGTGTATTGCATTCTTCCCTAAAATCCTCATCAAATGTAGGATACAAGGGCTGAGGTTTTTGTGTGTTGATATTTACATGGCCTTGGTTTCTTCTGACAGGGACACGAATGCAGCAAAGGGATGCACTGACCTGTCTCCCAGCCCACTTAGTCCAGATTGTGTGACCACTGAGTTTCAGCCCAGCAAAACCACATGGTCGGGAGGAGTTAAGTTACAGCTGAAGACCAGGTGAGAATGTGTCTATCTGTGTCCGTATCTGCTGTGTTTTGTGGCCGCTGCTCTTGGAGAACAGCTGGCAAACTCCACTCCCCTCTCATGGAAGTGAAGGCAGCACTACTGCTGGAATGGAGCACTGTGAAACCCCAGCGTCTGCTGCGTTAGGTGGTGGAAGAAGTCCAGGACAGTTTCTTAACCTCATGCCCACATTTTTCCATGGCTTCCTTGCCTTCAGCATGGTGCCAGGGAAATAAATTCACCTTTTGGGCCTTGAGTCAAACATCAACTGGATGTCTGTATCGGCTAGTGTTGTGACAGAGCCCGCCTTCCTTCGTTTGTCCATATAGCTTAGGACCAAATCCTCCAGCATTTACTCAGCTTTTGCTGGAATCAGAAGAGCCTCTTGCGTCACTCAGGTGGTAATGTGGATGACCTCATAGATTTTTGTGTCTCAGTCTTCTGAGATTTGCACCATGAATTCAAAGCAGTGACTTTTATTGGCAACACTGAATTCAGGCCAGACTTATTTGAAGTCATCAAGAAGCTGCACTGATTTCCTATAGCTGGAGGAAATGTGGCCTGGCACCTGTTAGTGAGCAGCTGAGAAGGGAATGACACATGGGAAGTCACATTCTGATTTTATCACCATAAAGAAAGGATGCACTTTTGGAGTAAACTCACTTACCTCAGTGGTGTTGCTCCAGGTTTTAGCCACTGCAGACAGTTACGGATGCTAACCCTGCATGGCCTAGGTGGCTGCAAAAAGAGGAGAAAAGGCGCACCTCTTCCCGCTGTGTTCATGTGTGTAACCTCACTAAATATGTATTGCTTACCTCCATCTCTTGGATGGAGCAGATTTTGCAGGCAGAAATCTCCCCTCAAGGTAGTTTTATCAGGAGGGATTCATCTCTGAGTGGAGAGTGAGACTCGAGTTCCTGAGGTATGTGACCCACAGCAACTTTGGGAAAAGAGCTTCCATACGTCTACCACCTTCCTATAGCAATGAGTTATTCAGCATATGCTGTCTGTAAATCCCAGTTGCCTGTCCATCTAATAGCAGATCCTCTCAGAGGCTCCAGAGTTTAGTGTTGGATTAATTTGGCTGCTTGTTTTACTTTACTTTTCCGGCAGTCAGAGGCTGTGCCTGCATATCTCAGCTTAACTCAGGCTGAAGCTTTGGTTACCAACAGGAAGTTGCTTTAATGTATAAGAATTTGAGTGTGAGAGGGTGTTTCAGACTCAGCAGCCTTTGCTTTGGCCACAGGACTGGGTGCAATTCCTTCGTCTGTTTACTTTCTGCAGACTCACCGCAGGCGATGAAAGCTCCAGGCTGTCAGCAGTCCGATCAATTTCTGGAATTTGAGGTGATGAATGAATGTCCTCCATTGGAGGTGAAATCCAGAGCTCAGGTTCCTCAGGTGTTATTGAGCATCTGTGGAAAAGAGCAGCACAGCATCAGTCTGCAGCTCACCCTCCCGAGTGTGCATTCAGCGATTGCTCACTGAAGCTTTGCCTAGTTTCCTCCACTATGCAAAATAAACAAGGCCAGGGTGTATTGCCAACCAGTGCACCCATGTTACTACAGCTCTACCCATTGGTAAAGAGCAATCTGAAGTGAGACGGAGGGAAGAATTAAGTCTAGAAATCTACATGCAGGGGTGTTTTTCAACAAAACATGTTTGTTACCAAACTGATTGAAAGTTTCCCTGAAGCAGAGGACAGATTTGTTAGCTGCTCAGTGGCTTGAGTTGTGTTAGATCACTGCAGGTTTGCTATTCTGCTCACCCCACTGGTGTAAGCCCCAGTGATATACTCAAGGACGGCCACCTGCTCCCTGCAGGAGCAGTGGGAAGGTGGGAATTCCCAGCTAGGAGTAAATCACAATTTACTCTGGCTAGTTTACCTGACTAGCTAGAAGTTTTAACTCCCCTTGGTACCGTTTGCTCTTTTTTAACTTGCAGTACCTCAGCAAGCAGTCTGTGAGCATATCCCCTCCCCATATGTGTATATATAGGTATATGCATTCAACACATGCACCTAAATGACTTTCCTCTTCTCTCCCATTTGTCATTTCTACATGAGCACTTTTGTGTGGAGTTTATTAGTGTTGTCTGTGATTTGTAGCCCTGTAACTCAGAGAAGAAGGCAGCTATGGCCTGAAAGCTGCCCTGAAAATCCCCTTGGTTACCTGCCATGACTCATTGTCCGTGTTCTGTTGGGATAATTGGGCTCACAGGGCAGTGTTCCTGCTGCCAGCCACCAAGTTCCTCCTAAGCACTGAACAAAACAAGGAAACCACATTCCTTCTATTGTTTCAAAGTCTCTCCTATTGCAAGTTGCTGTGTGTTTGATATCAGGGTGAGAAAGAATCCAAGCTATGCTTGGTTTTGTGTCTTTTTAACAAATTTACTGGCTGGAGAAGAATGAGGAAAAATTATTTGAATTAAGCCTGTTGGGCCAATTCATCAATCCGGGTAAATCGATGCAGCTCCGTGGCTTCTGCAAAGTCATGGGCAGAGGAAACCACTGTAGGATTTGGCTGCCTATGCTCTGAGAGATGATGTGAATGCCTAGAGCAGACAAGAAATAATGAAGTCCTCTCTCAAAGACTCTTAAGTCAGTCAGCTGACTCTTCCACATCTGCTCTTTCCTTTCCAGCAAAGGAAACAGAGTAAAATTGTAGCAGGAAGTGGAAAGCTGCAGAGACTCTCTAATCCAGTGCTCACCAGCTCCTCATTCTAGCCTACACGTGCTCTAAGTACCAGGCAGGAGCCTGTCTTGGCTCCCACGTGTCTAAGCCACAGCCTGGTGTGAACAGCACAGATGGACGATCCTGGCAGCAAGTACTTTCTCAAAATAGACCTCTGAAATACTCTTTCTTTTGCAATTTAAATCATACTTTGAGTGTTTTCTTTCAAAAAGAAAGCTGTCAGAAGATCCTGGCAGGACAATGTCTGTGAATCCAGTAATCAACAAGACTGAAGCTTGTATACATCGTCTCTCACACTAATAACCAACGCCCCACTGTTCCTATTCAAGCCAGTTGTCTGGTTAGTGTCAGGGAATGTCACTGGGACCCTTTCTGTGTGCAGGGCAAAGTTCTCAATCTAAATATTGACTGTCAAACATATGCTTAGGTGAGAGAAAATGAAGCTGCAGCGCCCGGCCTGGCTCCTACACTGCACTCTGCGGTAGGCCTGTGATTTGGGGTGATTTTATGTAAGTCACTTCACCTGTCGAGGCCTTTGTTTCCTTTCCTGGAAAAAGGATAAATGCCCCTTTTCTTGGATAAGACAATCAAAGAAATGTGATAACCCGAAAGTGTGACATACAAGACCAATAACCATTAATTACAATGTTTGACTGTTCCTAAGTTCAACTAAGGAGCGATCATTCTCATAGCTGCCATCACCTCTGAGTGATCCCAGCATTTCTTTCTGCAGCCTGAGGTGGAGAGCATTTCTTTCAAAAAAAGCCAATTTGTTTTTTCTGCAAAATCTGGCAAATTTTTCTGCAGCACTTGTGCTTTCATGCGCCCTCAGCCATCCACACCTTGTCCCATACCAGAGGCAGCATGATGAATGCTGCTGTGGCCTTAGTCACTCCCATCCACAAAATAATCTTTCCGCACCATTTCTCTCTGCCTGCTTTTGGTGAAAGCAGGGAGAGGAAGATGAGAAATAGGCTGTTTCCTGCATGTGGAGTTGAGAAAAATGGTAGGAAAAAATATGTACATCCAGACATGTGGCTGTCATCTCTGCTTTCTCACAGCACTTTTCTTTCCAGGAGTATGGTGGGAAGTTTCTCTCAAAGACTTGGCAATGGTGGTAGGAAATCTGAGCAGAAACCTCTGAGTCTTTGCTTCCTCACCACAGAGGGACTTCAAGGAACCCGGTACCTGTCTCCCAGCTCTGATGTGGCACTCAAGGCCTGATGGAACACAGATGTCCAAGTGATGCTTCTCAAAGGGAAAAATAAATAGCATCTGACAGATCAGCTGGAAGCAACATGCAGGCACGACATCTGCCTCTGCCACTGGGAAAGGGGCTGGAGAGAGAAATGAGGCCAGACGGGCCTTGGGTAGAGCCCTGAGCTCGGCTGGGGTATTTTTATCAAGTTTCTATCTTTTTTTAATTAGTTTAAGACTGAGACTGCTAAAATCTGTGAGACACTCTGAAGGGATTTCCTGGGTGGGCAGTCATCCTTTAGAAGTTGCAGAGATTAACACACTGTGGAAAACAAAGTTGTTTCTTGGTATGAGGACATTCACGCATTTTACCTAAATCTTAGGAAGTGAGGGGGGTTTAGTCTGAGCATAAAGAGGGTTTTGGGGGAGGAGACTCCCTGTCCTATATGGATGAGAAGACACTCATGCCCAAGATGTATAACATGAAATACCATTTCATATAGTTCAGGAGTTTTTTCTAAAGAGTCCTTTTTTTTAGTCAAAATTATGAAGGGACAGAGCTCACTCCAGGTGTCTCCTGCCCCAGGACTTACCAGAAGGGCTTAGTTGAGCCTAAAAAAAAAGATCCAGTGAAAGACACACCAAGCTGAAGCCATTAGGGTTCAACTTCTTTCAAATTGGCCTCATCTGTTATGCTTATTTTTAGAACCATGACTGAATGTTAATTAAGAGCGACACTGCTTTGAGTAGATTGTGGCCTTGCTCTGTAGAAATCCTAATAGGCTTCTGAGTGCTTTAGTTTTCCCTTCATCTCCTGCTTAATAGCCAGGCCCAGGGACTGCAGCAACACATTAGGATGCCTATAGAACATACCCCTGTTATGCTAGTGCTCATTTAGATGTGTCCATCTTGGAGACAGGTGAAAATCCAGACTGTTATTTCTGTTTTGTGTTGATGCAGGTACACCATCACCCTGGGAGCTTACACATGAATTGCTATGATCAGGATCTCTGTATAGAAAGAACCTACTCCGCCATGCGGCAGGGTACAGCTCAGGCCCTGCTACCTCTGCCACATTGTTATTAGTGTAACTGCTTAGTTACTTATTAGTAACGTTTTAGTTTAAAAATATCACCAGCTTGAAATCTTTGCCACCATGAGGATGATGCGATAGGGATGGGCAGCTGCCTTTTTGACTTGCTTTCTTGTTACTGAATGCCTGGGATCAGATCCAAAATGCACAAGCGTTGCACTTGCATCCAAGTATTTCTCCTCTTCTATAGGAGGAGGGTGTCTGCTGCAGGATGCCCTTCCTTCCAACCTCCCAGATGAATGGACCAGGCCATCACTTCCAGCCCCACCTATCTCCCACATAGTCTCCTAGGCCACACAGCTGCTGGGAGGGGGAAGCATATTCACAGGGATACGCTGCACATTTGTCTGCGATGGCACAGTGACCCTCTTGGCCTTAGTTCTCTAAGTTTTCCCATCTTTCTTTGTCATGTTAACAGCAGCAGCTAGTCAAATTCATCCCTGCAGGTCATGGAGAATATGTCCCAGTGACCACTGCTTCTGCCTGGATCCACAAGTAGATTCTGCTCCTTGGGGAGAAATGCTTTTCTTGAAAGGCTTTATCTTCAGTGTTCCCTATCTTTGCTGAGGAGGTTTTTGAAGCTTGCTGGAACAGAGGAAAAAATGAGCACCCGGTCAGTGGCAGAAGAAATGGTCTCAAGAAATGGTTCACAACTGATCTCTATTCAGCCATGTCAAATGACGTGTTTGACAGACATGAGACTGATGAAAACTCAACTCTCCACAAGCTCTGTGGGTGTGTTGCAGTAGAAATAGGTCTTCTTACAGGGGCATTGATGACTCTGTGTTGCTAATTGATCAGCCACAACATCCCCTCCCTGACTTGCGCTGATTAGCCTTCTAAAAGGCTGAGTTACATCCTGTTATTATCTGTGAGGATAAAATTCAGTCTGTGTTTCCTAAGGGAAGGTGCTTTCCTTGTGAAACCCTTCTCTTCTACCTTCAGCATCTTCCTTGGATACTCTTATGCTATGTCTACTCTACAGAGCACGTATGGCTTTGGATGGTTTTAGTTTGTAACCTTGAGAAAAAGATAAATCAGTCTTTCAGTTACACTGTGAAGAAAGCTTTGGATGGCTGTCCTGTAGATGCTGATTCTTTTGTAGAGTTAGTAACAAAGTATCTTTATGAAGTTCCATCACTGTTTTGCATACGGAGTATTAAAATAATCTAGGGATTACAGGGAAGAACACGCTCAGCTCTTTGCAATAAGCACTAGCTACAGAGCTATTAATGGTAAAGGGCCTCAGGAATGTCAGTATGGTCCTTGCAGCCCAGACGGCATCAAGCCTCTGCCAGACTGCATTAGAGGAGATTGCTAATGTGCTGGTCACGTTTCTGTCTAAAAATGCTGTGGCTTGCATAGCAACAAGGAGCATCCAGATAACAGCAGCTGGACAAGATTAAAGACTATTCTTTTCCCTTTTTTCCAGTTTACGTGGTGAATTCGGCAATATCTGGTGGGTAATCAGTGTTACAGCTGCCATGGAGCCTATTTAGATGCCAGCACTGCACCAAGGTCTTCCGCCTTCTCTGGGTATCTTTGCTCCAAGGCATTTGTTGTGATGCCCAGGTTATCTGATCACTGGAGGTGTCCATGAGGAAACAGGGGTCTCTTTTCCAGCTTTGGCATTTACAACAGAGGGATCACTTTCTCCTTTATCTGAAGTGGAGAATTTTTTTGGTACTAAGATTGTCCAGACATTTTTACAAATATGGTGCAGGTGCAGCCCTTGAGGAACTAGTGTGAAGGATAGCGGGATGAGGTAGTTTTGTTATTTTTGTTGTTATTATTATTATCACTATTGTTATTATTACTGCAGTTCTGCATTATGAAATCCGACAACTGCCTGGAACAAAGTGTGAGCTGTTGCTCCTGGTTTTGTTGAAGGCAGCTGAGCCATGCCAAATTTATACCACTGAAAGATCTAGTGATTTATTTGTCTTCACTCAAGTCAGGAATTTGCAAGCTTTATCACTCAGCCAGTTTGTCTGGGATAAATCAGGATCTCATGTTGTGGGCTTTACAAAAATGGTTCTGCCCCACTTGATTAAACTCTTTTGAGTTTAATCTTGCTCTGGTTTTTATTGCTTCCGAAGCTGGGCTCTGCAGTAAACCAAGTGTAACCAAAAGCCATTGCAGAATTGGCGGATTAATCATGTTCAATTCCCCTTCCATCTGTAATAAGAGATGGCTCTTCTTTAGAGAACACTGGAGTGAGCACCGTGGTGCTCACTGTCTTATTGCACATGAGTTCCAGTACTATCCCCTAATTAGGCAATAATAATTATAAAGAAAGAGGGGAGATTTAGATTAGACATGAGGAAGAAGTTCTTCCCTGTGAGGGTGGTGAGGTGCTAGCACAGGTTGCCCAGAGAAGTTGTACCTGCCCCATCCCTGACAGTTTTCAAGGCCAGGTTGGAAGGGGCTTGGAGCAACCTGGTCTAGTGGAAGGTGTCCCTGCCTGTGGAACTGGATAAACTTTAAGGTCCTTTCCAACCCAAACCAGTCTGATTCTACGATTCTGTGCTAAACTTAAGGAGGTAGGGTGAAGCAAGGTGCTATTTTCAGGTGCTACAGAAGGCTGAAGCTATGAACATCTTGGCATTCCATGAACATCCCCCCACAGGCACTGGCAGCATCAGCTGTGCCTTGCTTTTATACCCTCAGAGCTACAAGGAGAGTCTTTCAGTTGATTCACTGGAAACAGGATCAGACCCAGTGTTCTCTGCCTTTCAGTGCACATATTTGCACAAACACCCCCCATACTTCCATCCTGGAGATGCCCTGCGTGAGTCTGCAACATGAGCTGGAGATCATGTGTACTGCAGTGCTTCTTCTCTTGGCTTAAGCTTGGCTAAGATTCGGTTACCCTTAATCCATGTTTCCAGGATCAGGTAGGTGTGGAAACAAGGCAAGGTTATCCCACCCAGAGCTGGCATGGCAGGTCTTCTAACTGAAATTCACAGCTTTGCTGTCAATATGTTGTATTATTAAAAGGATATTGACCAAAAGGGTTTAAAATACCTGTGGCTCAGAAGACTTGCTACACAGCTCCCTGCAGCTTTTTGCTGATCAAATCAAAGGATAAGATGCTTTGCTGTGATCATTCAGTTTGCTTTCACAAGCAAAATTAATGCTGGGGGCTCGTTCTACTTTAAAGTACAGAAAGTCCTTAAATCTCTGCAACGGAAAAGGCAAGAATGTGGCTTATTCTTAACAGTTTGTCAACTTCCCATCCGGCAGTGTTCAGCTTCCTCATTTCTCTGGGCAAGGAACTTAACAAAAGAGCTCTGTCTTAAACAACACCTACACATGTAATGGTAAAGCGGTGCTCAGTTCAGCTTGCCCTATGTATGCCTCCATTGCAGCTTTCCTTAAGACAGACCTGTCACAACAAATGTTAAAAGGAAAAGAATGTCACTTTTTCTTTCCTCTTTTAGCTGCTGCTAAGAGAGTGACCTGTGCTTCTGAAATCTGTATGGAAAAAATACTGGTGAAATGGTTCTGCCTCTCACTTTTTGCCAGTGCTTTTCCATGTCATAGAACATCAGCCAGTGCTGGCATTTACTTGTAGAAGACCTGACCCTAACAATCATTTTTCACTTTGTGCATTTTCCTGTACCATTTTTTTTTAGGAGTCTTAGGCAGTACTGAATAGTCCTCTTTTGGCACCTGGTATCCATCTGCAGAGGGTATTTTAATCTGTTTACTGACTTATTCAGCACATGCTTTACTGTGACATTTTCAGTGAGACAGAGGCTTTAAAGATGTGTCATATCCTCTTTTTGCATTTATGCTTTCTAAGTAGTCAAGGTTGTCCTGCAGGCTGTCACATTTGGGACTTCAGTGATACACAGGTCCAGTGCTGCCCCTTGTTCTCACAGGGAGAATTAGGAGCTGTGGAGATGAGTGCTAGAGCAGGGGGAGAGATCGCCCCTGGAAAGCAGTGAGAAGATTAAGGACAAGCCCAAAGGCTGGGGGGAAGCAGAGTCTGCAGCATGTTCACGGTACTTGATTGCTAATCCCCTGCTTTGACTTTCCATTGCACCATTATTGCTTTAAATAAGGTTGTTGGTACTTTTTTTTCTTGCTAAGAGCTGATGGAGGCTGGCCTGAGCCTTGGTGATTTGGTGACAGCACATGCTGCAGGCAGACAGCTGGAGGACGCATATTGTGGCACTTGGTAGTCACGTCCCTTCCTGCATTTTTATCAGCACTGAGGAGAGATCAAAACAGCACTGTGTAGGCTCCACCCCCGCATGGTATTGGATCCTTTAGATGACTTTGCCAGCTGCCACTTGAAAATTAAGAGAACCTTTTGAGAAAAGCACTCCTTCAGCATCCATCACAGTCACGTGTGGGAGTCCACATGTAGCCCAGCCGGTAAACTCATCCCTGTGGATGGGCTCTCAGGCTCGTCCCAAGCGAGGAGGCTTCTGGCTGAGAGGTAGAGGGGAAGACCCTCTGCATTTGGCAATAACTCCTTTGTCTGCCTTGTGTGCCCATGCCTCTTTGTCTTGCAAATATTGGGGGAGTGTGTTGTGTGAATGTCAGGAATGGTGTGTGATCACTGCTTGATTCGCTGAAAGAGGTGAGAATATAGCAGTGAAACAGAAGTGAGCATGAGCAATTTTAAATGTGGCTGTTGGTGTTACTTTACATTTCATTTACATCTTCCATGGAAGAGCTGGCCTGTTGCTGATGTGCAAAATCCTTCTGCTTTCACCTAGGAGGAGTGAAACTCCGGGCCGGCCTCATTCCTGGCATTCAAGCAAACTTGCAGAGAACCAGCCCGATCCCAGCATGATGCAAATATCTCAGGGTACGCTTGGCATCCCTTGGCATCAGTCCTACCACTCCAGGTAAGCACTACATGGCTGTGATCCTGTGCTTCTTGGGCAGAGAGGTAAAGCAGAATCACATCATAGAATCATAGGAAGGTTTGGGTTGGAAGGGACCTTAAAGCTCATCCAGTTCCAACCCCCTGCCATGGGTAAGGACATCTTCCACTAGACCAGGTTGCTCAAAGTGCCGTCTGACCTGAGCTGATAGGTTTACAAACAGCCAGGTAGTTAGGATTAGAGTTAGGAAGGCTTTGGTTCCTGTTTGGTTACCCAGATAAAGTAAATGGCTGTGTTTTCCTCCTTTAAGTGCTCTATGAGGTGATTAACAGCTAGGAAATTAATTACTTTTAAAATGCCCCTTCCCACCAAGATGGGAACCCACTGTCAGGATGTTAATGCATCCTTCTATAGAACCGGTTGCAAGAGCTAGAGTCTTGCTCTGCATCCGATAGGCTGTCCCTGTGTAGAAACACAGCACGATATTTTCCCCAGCAAAGGAAAAGAAATCCAAAGTAAAAGTTAGCCTATAAAAAAGAAAAAAAAAAAAGAAGGAAAGGGTGTAGGTACAGGGCATCTGTGCCTGTCAGCATAACCGAGCCACTCTCAGGAGCAGCCAACTAGTGCAGCACCAACAATATTCCCTGGGTGAGAAGTTCAGCAAGGGATTTCTTGGTTTTGGGTATCACTTTCTGCAGGGGTCAGCTCTATCATAGCTGTATGTCCATGGCTGCTTCTCTAAGAAGTTAGCACAGGGGTTTGTCAGGGTTCAGTCCCTGAAAGACTAAACTAGTAACCTTAGTGCTGTTAAAAGAAGGTGGTACAAGGCCACTCTGGTTTTGGCCATGGGAGATTGGAAGCAGTGATAGGGCTGTTTCTGTGAGGCCATGTAGTGTGATGAGTATGGGGAGGAGACAGACCCCTCAGCTACCATCAGCAGTCCCAAAATGTATTGGGGGTAAACCCTGGGGCAGCTTGAGGGGGTTCAAGTTTAAATTCTGCCCTTGGAGGATTTTCCCTGGAAAGGCAGAAGGGTTTCAGGTATGGGAAACTCTCCTTATAGCCGCTGTATTAACACATTTCTTTTACAGGCAAGACTGAGCCTTGGCAGAGGGAATAAAAAAGAAAATAGCATTTAAAAAAAAGTGAGGAGATGATTGCAGAAGAATGTATGTTCATCTCTGGCCTTCAGCACAGATCATGCTGTAGCAGCCCCATTTCCCACCCAGGGGCTTTGCTTCCCAGTCGCAGCTCCTGGCAGAGCCTTTGGCAGTACAGCTCAGTTTCCGAAGAGGAGCACGGGGAACACCTAGTGGCCAGCTGGCCAGGGCTGTGCTGAGCACTGCAAAGGAGATACTTAACGTGAAACTGAAATAGAGCGGTGCATTTAAACGAGTAGGCCAGCTTTTCCCTGAGAGTTGCCTTATCTCTTTCTGCCTGTGCTCCTTTGTGTCCCTCTGCAGAGCTGCTGCTTCTTTCCCTTGCAGGCAGGATTCCTCCTGCCTTTCCCCTCCCTTAGCAGCTTTCCCCTCTCTATCTGTCATTTGGGCTTGCAGGTATTAATCCAGCTACAGGTGGAGGTGGCTGGTTGGGATACAACTGGAGAAAGCTTTAGGCTTTTCAGCAGATGCTTGATGGGTGGGGTTTTACCTGCTGTCTCCTTGATTTCCACGCTGCTGTGCATCCCCAGCTCCCCCGCTACACGGAGCAGGGTTAGGTTTGTTATTCCAGTGGAGCAAAGCAGGTAGAAATGGAGCTTGCCTTTCCAGCTTGCATTCTGGCAAACCCAGGCTCCTCTTCATTCCTGCTTCCAGCTCCAAGCCTTGCTCTGCCACCCTTTGCATGGGAGTCTTTCCTTTCATGGTGCTTTCCTGTGGCTCTGCTAGCACAGCGCACGTAGTTGCACAGGGAACTAGGGAAAAACAATATCTAAGGGAGTGGAGCAGGGAACAGAGGGAAGAAGAGTGAAATCCTCAGGCTACAATCCCAAATCCTCAATGCATTTGCTTGAATCTGGGAGAAAAGAGATTATCCAGGGGATATTGGCTCCCCTGTAAGGAGGGACTGTGGCTGGCACAAGATGCTCCCTTCTCACTGATGGAAAGATTTCTGAATATCCTTCTTTTTGAAGGCAGTGAGCCCTCTTCTGACACATATGTACCTCAGAGCAGGTGCCAAGATGTCCTGTATGTCCTTCTATGTGAGGAGGTGGCTGTGAAGACTTCCTGGGGCATTCTCAAACCCCTTCTACTGTTGCACCTCCCACTTGCCTCCAAGCACCACCACATGCATCTTTTCTCTGTCTTGTCAGTTTAGTTTTCTCACAGCAAACAAACTATCCTTCGGACAGCTGAATTTCCAGGAAGCCTGCCAGGACATAGCCTCCCTCTCCATAAAAAGAAATGAAATGGGGAAAAAAAGGAAGAGATTAGATTCTCCCCAGAACGCCTCTCGTGCTCCTCTTCTCCTCCTCGGTTGCGTCGGGGCTTATTCAGCTTTCCAAGTGCCTTGGATAGGTTTGATGGGTGGGGTTGATCCTCCCTGGCTCCAGTGATATACCATCTTTCTGTCTGTATTTCCCTCCCACCCTTCTGTGGTAAATAAGGGCCATGTGTTGCAATGTCAAGCAGTTCCTCTTCGTGAACTGGGATGACTGCAAACAGGGGATTGAGTAAGGCCCAAATATGGGTTTTCAGCTCAAAACTAAACATCTTGCTTCTGAGCTCACTTATAAGTTGTTGTGCCTCTCCTCTGCTGGCAGTACGTTTTTACTCTCCTCTTGCTCTTCCCCAGCTCCTCCACCAGTGATCTCTCTGGCTATGAGCATGGCTATCTGAGGAGAAGTCCTGACCAATACAGCTCCCGGGGCAGCATGGAGAGCTTGGACCACTCCTCCCCTGGCTACCACCCTTGTCACCTGTCCCCAGCCAAGTCCACCAACAGCACTGACCAGCTCTCCCACCTCCACAACAAGAGAGACTCTGCCTACAGCTCCTTCTCCACCAACTCCAGCATCCCCGAGTACCCCGCTCCTCCATTCAGCAAGGAGTACTCCTGCTCCACAGACAGCATGCAGCTCCAAGGCGGCCCGCACGAGAGGATGAAACAAGCTGACATCAGGTATGTCAAGACAGTCTACGATGCCCAGCAGGGGATCTCCAAGGAATATGAGGTGAAGTCCTCTGCCTTGCTTCCAACCTGTGAGGCCCAGGCTTCAGTGGACGGTTGCGGCCACAGCAGGCTTTTCAGCCGGCACAACACAGCTCCCTCCTGGGCTAAGCCAAGCCAGGGCTCCTTGGACAGCGAAAACCAACCCCCCAAGGGACCTCCCTTGCCTCCCACCCGCAGCGACAGCTATGCAGCAATCAGACAGCACGAGAGGTCCAGCTCATGCACTGGCCTTGATCTGAACAAGCCTGGTCGAACCCAGCCAAAAGGGACCTGGCCTCCGCTTCTCAGCACCCTGTCTCAGGGGCCAGTGCTGAAAACCCCCTTTGGAGAAGGACATCTGCACACCGTGGTGGAGAAGAGCCCAGAGAGCAGCCCCACCATGAAGCCCAAGCAGAGCTACTCCCAGCCGGGGCAGCCCCTGCTGCCTACTGGTGTCTACCCAGTACCCTCCCCAGAGCCGCACTATGCCCAGGTGCCCCAGGCTTCTGTAAGCAGTAATGGGATGCTTTATCCAGCTCTGGCCAAAGAAAGTGGGTACTCTCCACCAATTCCAGCCTCCTATGCCAAGGCCATAGCCAGCAGCACCCAGGGCCTTGATGAGAATGAAAGCCAAAGCACTACAAACAGATCGACTGTCTTCTACCAGCCCCTAGCAGCTGAGACAAAGCACGATGCTGCAGCAAAACTTCTTCAGCAAAAAGCTCCTAGCATGGCAGGCACAGAAGTCTGCCTGACCACCTCAAGAAGGGAGGAGTTGTTACCTCCTTACAAAGGAGTACACAGCAACCGAGAGACCTGCACAAGTACTGCACAGGCCTCCAAACACAGTTTTCAAGCTCCACAGCCCCAGCTGAGGGATACTGGTGAGAGAAGAGCCCATTACCAGCCCAAAGAGGACTGGACAGCTGAATCCCAGGAGGACAAAAATCGCAGTGCACAGATAAATGAGAGAAACGCTGCTGTTCATCACCAGTGGTATCACAGCAAGGCCCAACAGTATGGCTTCTCCTCCCTGCAGAACATCCCAGAGAGCTCCAGGAGGCAAAGCAACTCTGAGGTCAGAGATGTGCAACCCGGTGAGAGTTATTCCAACACCAAACTGTCCTTCTTGAGCAGCAGCAGCAAAGAGAAGGATCACAGGGGACAGGGGTACAAACAGTGGAGTGATGTGGATCCACAGACCTTTGTGAGGCAGGAGGAGGGAGGCAGGAGTGTCACTCCATTCCATGCTGCTGAGCCAAAGTGTGAGGACCCCCCTTCTCCACAGCACCCAAAGACCTCTGATTTCAGGAGAAGCCAGCTCAGCTCTAGCAGCACCCAAAGCTTTCCCTGTGGCAAACCAGATGCTGGCAAGTCCCGCTGCTCAGTGCTGGAGAAGGTCAGCAAGTTTGAGCAGCAAGAGCAAAACACTAACCAGCCTCAGAGTGCTGGTATTCCCAGCTTTGGCCAGCACTACGGGCCGAGCAGGAACAGCCAGCCCTCCAGCGTGAGGTGCTCTCTGTACAGCCTGGAGGACATGCGGAGCAAGTTCCGTGAGTCCAGCCAGCTGCCCTTCGAGCCAGGCAGGGTCTCCAGCCCCTCCATCAGGAATGGGAAGCTGGAGGAGGCTGACTGGCGCCCTGTAGAGCTGCAAATGGTGACTTCAGTGAAGCAGGCAAGACCCAGCGAATACTACAGCCTGTGTCCTGAGAATGAAGCACAAATAAGGGTGGCTCAGCTCCCAAGGAGTAAAAGCACATTCCAGCTGGGAGCTGAGCCTGAGAAGGAAGTCCTCTGGAAGGATAACATCCACGATGCCCATGGATCGCAGCTGGACACACCATTTAACAGAGCTTACAGGAACAGCATTAAAGATGCTCAGTCCAGGGTCCTGAGGGCAACTTCCTTCCGTCGCATCAGCCCTCCATTTGGGAGCACACCCAAGAGGACGACAGAGAGGCCTGCTTCAGCCCATGTGGGCATGAGGAGCATGGTGCCATCTCCACACACCCCGAAGGAGAGGCACAGTATCACCCCAACAGAAGGCAGCCTGTCTGCCCTGGACTACGCCAAGACACAGCGCATCTTGCGCATTGGGGGCAGAAAGCGGCTGACAGCAGAGCAAAAGAAGCGGTCTTACTCGGAGCCAGAGAAGATGAACGAGGTGGGCATCTCTGATGGGGAGCCATCGCCTTTCTCCTTGCAGAAGAAAAGCATACATTTTGTCTTCCCAGAGAATACGGTGGCTGATCGGCGTAAGATCTTTGAAGGGGATGGCAAAGCTTCTTCCACAGCCAGCCTCTCCAAGCCAGAGCTCAAGCAGCTCCAGCAGAATGCCCTTGCTGACTACATTGAGCGCAAAACAGGGAGACGTCCATCCTCACAAGATGTGGGGCTGCTGAGGGAGCACTCCCACAGCTCCTATCTACAGCCATGTGGCCCAGACAGCCAGAGTCTTTCCTCTGCCTCCAGCATGAACTCTCTCCAGGACCAGAACCTTTACCGCCAGAGAGAGTCCATAGAGCGGATATCCAGGACAAGGCAGATATCTTCTACTCTTCCTCCTGGTCTGATGGGCTGCTTTGACATGAGTGGAGATGAGAAGAAGACAGGGTGCCAGGATAGCTCGGTCACAAGCCGACTGAAAACAGAGAGGTGCTGGGATTACAGAGCCAAAACAGAGCTCATCAAAGGCACGCAGACAGACCCTTTGGGCATGCAGGGCCAGCCTCACTACAGAAAGCAGGAGCAGGTCTTTGAAATACCCTCTGCTGCCAGGAAATCTGGGAAATCAGTGTCTGTGGAAGACTTGCTTGATAGGTACGACAATCAGACGTTCCCTGTGCATATACGTTCCAGGTCATCTCCCACAGCAGATAAGAAACACCAGGTATGTGGAAATGGGATCATGCGTGCAGACAAGAAGGGCTCTGAACCAGGGAATGTCAGGATGTGGGATTAACAGGCTGATGTTCAGTCATGGCTGTTACTCCATTCGTTAGAGAGAGGTTAAATACATGCTGAGATAGGGACACTTTATTGTGTTTAAATTACCAGGGTGCTGTTTTAACTGCTCACTGGTGAGGTTCTGCTTCTATTCAGTTTTCTTAGTGCTGGGGCTATTTCAGGGATTTCAGAGATGCTGAGATGCACTTCTTGCTGCTCTGGATGTCCCATCCCGTCCTGTTTTCACCTGTTGGTAAAAACATTACGGAATCATCAAGGTAAAAAGCATCACGGAAGAAGCACTCAGCACTTTCTGGTGGGCTGTACCATTAAGGTGGTGATAGGCTGCTGCTGCTCTTCTGCCTTATCCAGATTCACTGGTGCAAAGTAGAGAGGACTAAAGACTGCTTGAAATCTCCCTTGCTCACACTGTGCCCAACAGTGCTGGGAAATGTGCAGCAAAGGCTCTGCCAATAACCATTATGTTTTGCCTCCAGCCCTGGAGGGAAACATTGCAGAGAAAACTTAGTGGAGACCCTGGCCGCTCATCCCGTGTGCCCTGCTTGGCAGTTGGAGACATTGCACTGATGTCACAAACAGGGAATTTGACTGACTCTGATGATGGTAAATACTAGAAACAGGCTAACCTCTTAAAGAACTGCTCAGGCCAGCTCTTCAACTGCCTGAAATCTCTTTAGACCTATTTAGGTAGCTGCATCTGGTCAAGCCACACAGATTTACAACAGTGTAGGTCTGCTGCCCCATTCCTGTTTCCACACCAGGCTGGTTCATCATGGAGGGAAGGAGGAAACAACCAAAGGAGCCGTCCTCCCAAACTCACTGTGTGCTTCATTCTAAATGTCCTCCTTCAACAGACCTCAGATCCCACGCTACATTTTTAAATAGAGAGAATTCAAAAAGCAGCTTGTGGATATCAAGTGACCCGAATGCATTTCCACAACCACTCCTGTCTTATCCCATTGTCAGTGTTTTTCCGCACCTGCCAGGCATCAGTCTCATCTGTGCCATTTTGTCACACTTGCCAATCATGAAGTCTTGTTCAGTAAGAGGACAGACCTTAAGAAAGGGTTTGGATGAAGGCCAAGCTATGACTCTTTCTCTGCCTTCTCAAGCAGCCTGAGCAGCTCAAAACCAGCCATCCAGAAAGGGAAATATCACTAAAACATACTTTTCAGTGACAGGTTGAATGACAGGCAGTCCTAGTTTGTCTTCACCCAGCCCACTCTCTCAGGCAGGGGACATACAGGGTAGTTCTGGAGATCTTTATTTCCCCATTGTTGGCTCATTTTTAACCTTGCAGCCAAACCAGAGATTCTGCCTGTTGGAAGGTGACTTGAGGAAGATGATGAACAGCCCTGCAGACCCCCTTACAGGAGGAGAGTGGAGGAGGGGAGAGCCCTTATTGCTGTTTGACAGTGATGTAGCTGTATCCTCTTCTGAAATGAGAATTTAGTCTCATAGGCAGCAAGGCACTTGGGAAAATCCTGTTCTTAAATCCTAATTCGTGAAAGCATATTTGACTTCCAATATACACACCAATCCATAAGTGTCTGTTTGAGCGGGAAGTATATGTTTAAGTGCTCATTTCATTAGGTTTGCTTCTGATCTGTCTCCAATACAAAACCACAGCTATGAAAGTGGCGGACAAAGCCAAAGAAACAGGGTGATTTTTTATTTGTTATTATTATTTTTTTTTTGAAGTCTTTTCAGATTTTTTGGTGGGAAATGCTTATTTCCAGTGTAGCAGGAGATTCCTCTGCCTTGCTGTATATTTTTCAGTATACAATGTCTAACATTCCTTTCAGTCTGCATATAAATCACATTGCAATGTCATTGTAGGAATTTGTTTAAAGATATAAAGAAATTGATAGTCATGTGGGATTATTAGCTCTCAGTCTTCAGAACACATTCTCAGCCTTCCTTCCTCTCTGCTTTTTTAGTTTGTCTCAGCCTGTACATCTCCCAGCTCCCAGACTCCTAAATCAAGATCTGCACTTACCCTCCCTCTGCAGCAACACTAACCAAAAAAAGCAATTACTGAGGGTGCAGGGAAGGAGACACTGAAATGCTCTCTGCTGGAAAGATTGTATGGGAGAAAATACCAACCCCTTCCAAGGCAGGCTTAGCATTTGCTTTCATGTCTCATAATAGCCTGATGTCCTTTGGTGACAGCTCTAGGGCAGAGAGAGTCAGATTCACAAAGGTATTTCAGCTGCAACATTTATCTGGTTTTAGAAGGTACAAATGCCTAAAGAGGAGGTAGTTCCTGTGCTTTGGTTTTCCAAAGAACCAAGTGCTGAACATTGTGGAGTTTTTCAGCACCTCTGCATGTGGCTGGAGTTTCCAGCCTTTGTGTCATTCGGTATCTCTACAGAGTTTCTGTTCTGTTTTGGCACTGGGCTTGGGCGCAGATTGTTCGCTGTTTACCTTCCAGTTAAGGCTGCTTCAGTGATGTCTCAGCTTCTTGACTGCATGTAGAACAAAGTTGAGTACCCAGGTTCCACTGATACCCTTGAGCATGTTTTTAGAAGAGGCAAGGACTTGCTGAGGGGTTTTAAAAAGACATGTCTCTGAATAAGTCTGCCTGTTGGTCCACAGTCCATTCAGAAAAAGGCAGGCAGGTCCTCTAAGCAGGAGTAGAGTTCTCTTACTATGAAATACCAGTGTTTTCATATTTTGTTTCACCTTCTGCTTACTGCTAATATTGTCTTTGCACTCCAGGACCTGCTGAGAAGGGAAAGCAGTGAATTTGGGCCCATGGTGAAAGATCCATTCTACGTGGTCAGCGCAGGAGCCAGGTAGGTACATGCTGATGTCCCCTTTGTCACTCAGTGCAGAATAAGCTCCTGCCATCCTGCTGCCAGCAGCAGTTGTCACATGTTGTCTATGTAAATGGATGCGTCATAACAAACTAGAGAAAACATCTGCAAAGGCACAGTTCTGGGTCTGTGTATCCAGCAGAGTTAGGAGGAGTAAGTTGCCGAGAGCCTTTGTTTTTCCACTACAGACATTAATTCACTATCATGGCCTCCTCATGTCATTTTGGAACATGTTTGTACAACGAATTTCCAGTTGTGTAACTTCCAAAATGTGTTTGATCTGCTGTTAGAACTCGCATTCAGATTCTGTCGTAACTGACGGATTCTAAAGGAAAAAATATCCCAATATCCCAGTCTGTCTCGTTTTCTCCAGTCCAGGATGATGCCTCCCCAGAAGCAGTGAACACTTGCGTGGACTAAAATCAGTAGAATTCATTTATCTTACTGAATTGGGAGCTTGTGTTTAGGCTGCTTCCTTTTATGCAGGCATGATATTTTGCTCAGCTAGAGGGGAAAGAGAAATGTTTTTAAAAATAGAAAAGTGTAATCATAAAACTCATAATATGATGACTTTACATAACTATCCACTTAGCAGTGGATTGTTTTGAAGTTAACTAGAACTGAAGTTGATCTTGCTGTATTTACATTTAAATAATAAATAGATGTTTGCCCTAAGCTCTGAGTGCTCAAATAGCTAACTCATATTACAGTAAAAACCATCAAGAGGGACTCAAAGAATTATTCACAAAGGAGCTCTGTTGCTCATAAGCTCTCAGTAAATGTCAGCCCACTGGGCTGTCACAGGGGGAGTTAACACTGTTGTCTCCAAAGGTTTCACCACACAAGAAGTAGAGAAAGGCTCCTAGTCTAGCTGCATCTTACTGCTGACTGGCTGGCTGTTTTTACCGCTAAGAAGACATAAATGTTGTTCTAGAGGGACTCAATCTGCCTTCAGGCTCATCCTTTTATGATTATTTAAAACACATCCATTTACTTTCATTTGGAATAACTTTTTCCTTTTTTTTTTTTTTCCTAAGAGAACAATACCGCTGCTTTAGTTCATCCTGCCTCCCAGTTTCTTCTAGGGATGGCATTTCATCATGCTTCTCAATAACTACTTGTGGCTTCTTTCCATCCACCAACCTATTTTCCAAGTAACAGGATTGAACACCCAAACTGAAAATAAGTTTAATGGGGCACAAAACATAGGTTTCTCCTTTTCATGCTTCACTGTGCAGAGATTATTTGTATTAACAGTTTTATGATGTTTCTGCTGCGTAGGCATCCTGCTTGCTCTGCAAACCCATTTCCTCTGGGAGACGGGAGGTTGCTTTCCCTTCCTAATCAGTATTGGATTTCCCAAAAGATAGGTTGAGAGGACGGGAGAAGACAGGAAAAAGCCCTGGCTCTGAGGACCCAGGGTCCCACTATACAAGCTGCAAATAACTCCCTGCGAGCCTTGGCTGCTGAGTGACTTTTCTTATGTTACTGCTACTGAAATGACCTGAAAGAGAATGAGTGGGAGTTTTGGAAGCCAGAGGGCTCTGATCACGCACTGCTGAAGCTGGTAGAAGTTTTACTCTTAAATCTCAATGAGAACAAGACCTGAATCCTCTGCAGACTGAAAGGGGCAGGTAAACAAAGACCTTACCCATGTGTCACAGAAGGAGTTCAACTATTAGGATGCTGTTGAATGTTCCCCTGCCCCAGTGTGAGTATTTCACAGTCTAGTTCCTAGGGGATTATTGTAGCATCTTCAATCCATCCCTTACAAGATGCAGTCTTTGTCTGTCCTGTGGTTGTCAGCCCCAAACTGCTGTTTTCTATCTGGCCTTCTCACATCTAACCATCATCATCCTGTTGCTGTCTGCAGCTACTCCATGCATGGGCTCTTCAGGGAAGACAATAGCAGGCAGTAGAAATTATGCTCTTAGGGTTCCTTGGGACACAGCTGCTTCATGTGCTGGAGAAGAGGTGGGACCAGCCCTACCACCTCTCTTGCTCAAGGAGGAAAACTGTCATGTGGTAAAGTTAGGGAAACCCTGGTCAGCCATCACTTGCTCCGGTCACACATGCTCTGTGACTTACACTCTGTGCTCCTCTCCATGTGTCATACAATAACTATCTCATAAGCACTGTTGGGAACAGTTGTTGTTCCACCAGTTTTAGAATCCACAATTGCTTCCACAGTAGGAGAGATCTTTCAATTAGAGAATTACCATCTGGCGTTTCTGACAAACACTGAGCATCCGAAAAGAATACACATTGCTACTGTCCAGGAACCACAAACAATACCAAGAGCAGTCTGTCTGGGAAGTTTCCCCACCCTCAGGCAAAAGCAGCCAAATTCTATTCTCAGTTACACAGGAATAAAGCCGGAACAACCCATGTCTTTGGCAGTTATTCTTAATTTGTACCAGTACATCTGAGAGCACATTTGGGGCCCAAGCCTCAAACATCACAGACTGGTAGTGTTGAATTATGTGAACAATGCATCTCAAGAACAGAAAATAGACTGGCAGTAGAGCTTTATTTTATTTTATCGGTTTATGATATGGCCTCATGTTTTTAGCCCATCTACGCTTGCATCTGCTAGCGCTGTTATTATTGGTTCTTTTGTTTCTAAATAGGCACACGGGCAAGTAGGTTTGGCTATGGATTCTGAGCAGGATCCTCACTTCAAAGGCCAGACACTGTTTCTCAGACTCACATGAAAACATTTTAAAAGACCTGGAAGGAATAATTTACTCTGCTGGCTTTGCAGCCTCAACATCCATTTGCAGTTGAAGTGCATTGGCTTTGGGTTCTGTACACCTGCCTGAGTAGAGCTCTTTTTCCTAACAGGATTACAAGGTTTTGAGAGTTGGGAGCTTTTTTATTTTTCTCTGCAGTCAAAATAGTGCATTTTTCAGCCTCACTTTGTTCTCGGAGACAGTCAAATCATTTTGATGGCATCTTTCCAAAAGGAGCAGATAATGTTACAGAAATTCTCACAGAATCACAGACTGGTTTGGGTTGGAAGGGACCTTTAAAGTTCATCCAGTTCCAGCCTCCTGCCTTGGGCATGGACACCTTCCACTAGACTAGGTTGCTCCAAGCCCCGTCCAACCTGGCCTTGAACACTGCCAGAGCCCATAAAGCTGAAATTCTTTAAGTTACCAGCAATTGAGACCAGAGCTTGATGGTAGATCATGTCAAGCAGTCTATCTTACAGCTTACAGTTATCTATCTTACAGTTACTAATAGCCCCATCTGTAACGAACAAAATTCAAAGCAAGGCTGCAAAGGAAGCCAGGCATTTAGGTTTCCCTAGTTTTCTTTCCATTAAATTATTGCTGTGATGCTTGCTACATGTATGCACACGTGTGTGATCTGGCATACACTGAAAATAAAGATGGAGAGTGGGACTGGATCCAGCTCTGTGTCCCTAGCATTAGTAGACCGGATTCTACTAGCAGTTTCAAAGCCTAACTGTATTTCACCTAGATCAGCAGGCATTGGCCTAGACCTCTTATATGGTTGCATAATTTACTTATTAAGGAGATGCACAATAGCTTTTCTTGCTCATTGATAAATTATTAATCTTATCATGGTATATCTCTTGGCATTTAGGTCTTTCAGCAAGAAAGAAAGATGCCACTCAGAAAAAATGGCGTTCACCAGTTATTATCCCCATCCTCACCACAGCAGTGAGGTGGTCACCGGGTCCACCACACTGAATGAGAACCACAAGCTCTCAGAACTGTCCAGGCCAGATAGCAGGACTTCTGCATTTGTCTCATCCCCAACAGAGGCAAGGAGTCACTATCCTGAGCAAAAGCAAGGCTTTAAATCCTTGTTCCTTAACCTTACTCATGGATTTGGCCAGTCCTCCCCCAGTACACCCACCGCGACTCCCTCAGAGTTCCAAAGTGCAGGTGATGGCCAGGCTCTGAGACAGCACCATACCAAACGAGATGCTGTTCCCCCTGAAGGCAACGGTAATATTCAGGCACAGTCTTTGGATGCTGTCGAGGATAGATCCTCCAAGACTCCCACAGAAGAAATGATGTGGAGAAGGAAGGCTGGGCTGCTCCACAGATCTGTTCCACCCAAAACGGTATGGGCTCATTCAGTCAAAGACAACAGCTACCTGAGGGCTATGGTGTCTCCTCCAGCAGCTGGGCCACAGTTCCCCCAGAGGTGGCAGTCCCTGCCGACACAGAGCAGCACTTCTTCTGACCCAGAGACTCCTTCTCCCCAGGGGACAACCCATCTCCGGATCTCAGAGTCAGGGCTGCAGCTCACACCCCCACCGCTGCTGCAGGATGATGAGGACGATGAGGTGTTTGTCATGCCTTCCCAGCCCAGGGCCATTGCGCCATCCTTCTCACCCACCTCACTGCCATCCCATCCTCTTCCTGAGCTGAGCTCTTACACTTCGGCCAACAGCAGAGAGGAATTCCCACCTCCTCCCCCTCCTGTGGCCCTTGAGGGGAATGGGGCATCTGGCGACAAATCCACCAGTCTCACAGAGGACGTCAAAGTGAGGTAGGGGCAGGGGGGGCTGGAACGCACCATCTTGGGCATTGTAGGGCCATATACAGCATGATATGCGGGGCTCCAGACAAATGGGACTGAGATCTGTGTACCACAATGAACCATCCACAGCTGCTAGCTGAGCAGGCACCTTCATGCTTCTTACTCCAGCATGAAGAGTTAAAATGACTGCTGACTCCTTCTAGTTACTGGGTTTTGAGAGAGAACTGTGAAAATCCATGATGGCTTTTCCAAGCAGTTAGAGTTTCCCAGAATACATTTGAGACCTGGCACAAAGTAATGATGTTATGAAACAGTGACCATCTGCCAAGAAGCAGCAACACAAATACGTCACAGTCGCACTGAATAGTGATTTTATCCTGAAGGATAGGACTTGGGGCTTAGTGCCCAGCTGGTTTAAATCGGCACAGCTTCCTTCACTCCCAAGGAGCTGCTCTGATTTCCATCTGGGAAGAATCTGACTAGGGGTGTGATAGTGCTTGGCTTTTCCAACACGAAAAGGATAAAAGAGTATAGACAGCTCAGGGTAGTACCTCCAGCTGGGGAAATGGAATGTCCCCAATCTGTGAGCAGAAAACAAACTTGTCATAGAATCCCAGACTGGTTTGGGCTGGAAGGAACCTTAAAGCTCACCCAGTTCCAACCCCCTGCCATGGGCAGGAACATCTTCCACTAGACCAGGTTGCTCCAAGCCTCATCCAGCCTGGTCTTGAGCACTGCCAGGGATGGGGCAGCCACAGCTTCTCTGGGCAACCTGTGCCAGCACCTCACCACCCTCATAGGGAAGAACTCCTTCCTAAGATCTCATCTCAATCTCCCCTCTCTCTGTTTAAAGCCATTACCCCTTGTCCTGTCCCTACATGCCCTTGTCAAAAGCCCTTCTCATTCACTAGTTCTTTCTGTGTTGTAATGACAAAACAGCAGTGTCCAGGTTGAAGGGACAATATGCTTATGCTGCCAGTAGTTTCATACTGTGGGCTTTTGTGTTGAAATGAGGAGTAAGACACAAAAATAAATGAGAGAGAAGGAAAACTTACTTGTCTTAGGCCTTCACCATGTGTTCACAATGGTCCTGTGTGGTATGTTTATGTTCATCTCACAGAATTTTTCTGTCCATAGCAGCTTCAAAAGCTTTCCCAAAGCCCTGGCTGAGTGGGAGATAACAGGATGGGGCACCAGTGTCCATGAAAATAACTGTCCCGTCTCTCCATCTGCATCAAAGAGGACTAGCTCTCCATCTGCTGTGGATAAACAGCACCAGTTACCTGCTGCTTCTGAAGCACCTCAAAGTACTGATAGGCAGCCCATAACTCAACCTGAAGGAAACCACAGTGAGCCAGCAGTCACCACCAGAGAACTGGAAAAAGGCAGCCTGGATTCTGGGATACACAGTGCAGCATCTCCAGTGAAGACAAAAACCCCAGAGGATATTAAGTCAGAAGCTCTAGCAAAAGAAATTGTCCATAAAGACAAGTCTCTGGCTGATATCCTGGATCCAGATTCCAAAATGAAAACAACCATGGACTTAATGGAAGGGCTTTTCCCCAGTGGAACCAGCTTGCTGAAGGAGAACAACATGAAGAGGAAGATGACGCAGAAGAAAGCTAACAGGACAGTGGTTGAAGATGACACGTAAGCACTGCTTCTTTGCCTGGTGGGCTAACACTGCTGCAGAACTCACTAACTGCTTTTAAGGACAACCCAGTGCTGAATTTTTCAGGTGCATGCTGGTGGAGAGAGAGCTTTTCTGTTCCCAGGTGTGAAGACTGAAAGCCCTTTCTCAGGAGCTTGGCTCTACGTGTGGCCTTTGAGCTCACCTCTCTGAGCTCTTTGGAAAACCATGCTGAGCTTGGTAACAGGGCTTGTTATTTGTGTTACTTGATTTTGCTCTCTTAACCTTTGTAATCTGAAGCAATTCAGTCCAAAGCACAGTAACGGATATGAGAGTAAAATCAGTACTAAAACAGTGGTAAGCAGAAAGATAACGAGTGGCCAAATTTTGAAAGGAGGGATGGAGGCACCTGCTTATTACAGGGAGATGCAAAGTTCAGCCCAAGTTCTCCAGTGTGGATTTTGTAAGATAGAGACTCCCAAGTGACACCTGGAGAACCATATAGAAATAAGTTGTAATGCACCACGCTAGGTGAGATAGTCAGTGCAGCCATCACCAGCTGAGGTGTTCTGATTTACCTTCAGCAAGGATCTGGTCCTGTATAGAGTTGTTAACCAAGTCTACCTTTAAGGAGAGGATAGGCATGAAAGCAGCTGACATGCACCCTCTGATGGCAAGAATCGGTCATTTCCTTTGTGGATAATAATACCGGGAAGGTACCAAAGAGGAAAGGCTGGAAAACCATTTATCTAGGCATGGGAAAAAGTCAGGCTCTGACTGAACTTCTCCTTTTTCTTCACTGTGGTGTAGGAGAGAAGAAAAGGAAGCTCCTGTAACCCTGGTCACCTGTCCTGCCTATTACAGTGTTTCAGCACCCAAAGCAGAACTGCTGAATAAAATCAAGGACTTGCCAGAAGAAGTAGGTGAGGAAGAGGAGCTGCTGGACATAAATGAGAAGAAGGTAAATTCAGCACAGCACCACCATTTGCTAGTAACTTCCTGAGACAATAACAAGCCCTGAAGTAAAATGCATTTCTATTTGAGCTCAGGTTTTGGCAGTCCCAAATTACATGAGGGCTGGGTGTGTTTAGGCCCCCTGTGAAGCTTTGTTACAGTGACCCAAATTGAACAAAGAGAGATAATCGGAGTACTCATAGTAAATTTGAGTACAAATCTTGCACAACCCTGAGGTAGGTCTGTACTGTACCAAATGCTGAGTGCAGATTGTAAAAGGCAGTCCCTGTCCCATAGCAAGGAAGGAAAAGGGAGAGGTGAAATGACTTTAGCACATACAGCTCAGGTTAGAAACAGGAACAGATTCCAGCTAGTGACTGCGCTGTGTGCATGATGTTTGCCCTAGGATTTTCTTCTTTGGTGAAGCCAATTTACCCATTTTAGCTGCTATCTGCACTCACTGCTTCCAAAGAAACATTGGCTACTCCTTTTCCCCCATGCTTTATTGTTTCACTGACCTGCTGAAAGTGATGTGCACCTCAGCAGCTCAGTCAGCACAACCTAAATATGATGGGTGGGAGGACAGCAGGGCAGGGGAGGAGAAAATCTTTTCCTCTGATTGTGCTCCATTTCACTGAGGAATTGCCCCTGCAGTTCTTGCTGCAGACTTGGGTGCTCTGTCTTCCAGGGCTTTTGCAGGGCCTTCTAATTTGCACCTGTGGTTGTCTCACATTGGTTACCTGGTAATTACAGATGTGTTGTGAAGCCCACAAGTCCCAAAGAGCCACAGGCAGGTACTTACCTGTCTATGCCTCCTCCTTTCACATGCCTACATGTCAAAAGCAGCTGTGCCTGTAAATTTAAAACATCCTACATTGCACCAGACAGAGTGGCGCAGCCCATAGTCTAGCCAATATTTGTACAGCAGCAAGTTTAAACATACTAAAGGATACATATATCTGTGCAAGTCCCATATGCTGTGATTGTCCCTGCACTGAAATCAGGCATGGATTTAAAGAAAGTCTCTCAAACCCAGCCTCTCTGGCATAGTGTAGAGAATTCACATCTCTAGCACAGCTCCACATTTTCTCTCCAGGTCCTCATCCCCATGCCACATGTAAAAATGCAGAGAGAAGATGTGATGCTCTGTAGCCCTGACCTGGGGAGCTTAGTCTCTTTTCCATATTGCCTTACTGTTTCTGTTCTCAGCTTTTATCTGCTAAGCACAATCTGCTCCCTACCAGGCTTTCATACAGTGACAGCTAGAATGCGACCTCCATCAAAGTGCTAACATGAATAAGAAGTGCTAAGAGAGGAGACTTTTCCTATTTTGTGAAGCATTTGAGGTGCAGTCAAGTCTTCAGGAGCTGTCATACCATGCCACTGGAACGGATTAGGGGCACTCATCGTGCCTGCCATCTCTTACTTCTGTGGTCCTACATAGATTCTGTGTGGCAAGTCTACACAGACAGATCATGCACGTGTTGCTGATTAATGCTGCTTTAATTATCTGGCCCTAGCCATCGGTTGTAGAGCACCCAGCTTCAAAGGTAATCAGCCTGATCGTCTCTTAGAGTGCTTCAAAACCAGCTGGCTCCTTAAACCAGCGTGAAAGGTGGGGAGTGGTGGAACAGGAGGTGCTACTCCATGGAGTCAGTGGACATGCTGCAAGTATCTGACAGGCTTGCAAGTAGATGTGAGCCTGCCGTGGAGGATGAGTCCCAGGGCTCAAAGGTTACATTTGCATGGAGAAACAGAAATAGATGGGAGTGATTAGGCCAGACAGCAAGATCTGCCTAGTATGTTTGTTCGTGGTCTGTGTGAAAGAACATTTGCATAGGCATTTTCTGAGAAGGCAGATACTCTCAGAGGTCATTTGGATAAACCAAGCTCATTTCCATTGTAAGTATGCAAAGGAGCTATATTGGTTGGCATTTGGGATCGAAGGAGAGTCACTGATTAATGAACACAAAGCAAGTGTGTCACAGCCCTGTACAGCTCCCATGCCTTTAGAACAAAGGTATGTCACTCCCAGCGGTCCTAAAGCCTCCTGCTATGGCTGGAGGGCAGATTTGAACCTTCAGCAAAGCTCCTGGAGCAGGGAGGAATGACTTATCATCTGAGCAGCTCCATCCTCCTGAAAACCTGTTGAGGTTAATGATGGACTCTGTTCAGCCCATACAGTCCTGCTATGGAGTTTTCCCTCCTGATATAGTAATCATTGAAAATGGATCACTTCTTTTGCTCTAGCAATCAACTGGTGAGTATCTTGGATCTCTCTTTTGAAGGTGGCATTAGGATCAAAGGCACAGGGAAGGACAAGTGTTGGTCGCAACCTGTCCTACTGAAGGGAGAATGCAAGGAAAGGTTTTGTTTTCCCTTATCCTAGCAGGTGGAATTTAGTACCACCTTTGTTATTCTCTTCCCCAAACTACCTTTGAACTAATAGTGTGACTTAGCAGTCATTCCAGCATAAGTTTGGTCGCTGATGTTTATTTTAAGAGAATAATATGGTTTATTCAGCTTTTCATCTATGTGGAAGCTGGCAGTAGACTGCACTGCAGCCGCAAAACCATGCACTCAGAGGATGCACGCCAAGTGTTCCATCTAGTGGTGTCTGGCTAAGCACTGCTGCTGATGTCCCTGCTGCAAAATCAGCCTGTTAAAACCTGCTTTGACAGGCCATCCCGGGGATCAGGGCCAATCCAGACTAACCCCGGCCTGACCTGGGTTTGAAGATCCTTTCTCCTTTGGAGTAGACTGCCTTCTTACATGGAATGACCGTCAGTTTTGATGGAAAGAAGACTTCGAGAGTATTTTCAGGCAACCCTGTGATTTATTTCTTTTTCATCCTGCAGTGTTTATATGCAAAGCAAATTAAGATACGTGTAATGGTGTCTCAGCAGTGCATAAACTGAAGAGACTGAAAATACCCAAGCCTCGCACAAAGAGCTTTTCCTGCTCTCTGTGCTCTCGGTTCTGAGTTAAATGGAAGCAAGAATTGCAAGCCCCAGGCCATACACTTCTGCTTTTGCATATGTCTTTCCCCTAAATCCTGACAGAAATTAGGATCTCCAGCATATGTGCAGCACCCTGCTTCTGAAGTAACTGAACTCTGGGGGCCTCCTTTTCTTTGGCAGTGAAACAGTTGCCAGCATTTTCACAAAATGGGTGTCTGCTCTCCATGTCTTTGCTCAGTCACTAAGTAAATTCAGAGCATCTTTGGTGTAAATGCTTGCTTGATTCCTCTTTCTGTGAGGCAGTGCCTGCACAAGCAGGAAGCTTTGGTCATAGCTGAATTTGAGGCTCACACCTCAACACTAAGGCAGCTGAGTAAGGAACAGTGAGTAGTTTCAGGAGGAGGAAATATGTAGCAGTTCCTTTTTTCTTACTAAGCCATATGTAAGTGTCAGCTCAGCCTCCTGTCATGCCATTAATGCAACTTAAATTCATTTTTTTGCCGGTTGTTTTGCACAGTTCTGGGTCATATAAAATACAACATCCAAATAAGACATTTCAGGCTGGGGTAGGGAGTGGGGAATACACAGGAGATGTGGCTGTAGCTCTTTTCACTTGGAGACTTCAAAGAACCGACATCTTTCACATATAGGAAACTGGGTATCAGAATAGGGTGCATCAAAGCAGATGTCTCTCTCAATGGCAGAACAAATATATCTTCATGCAATCTGATCGGGTATTCAAGTTATCAACTAGATGTGGAATTTCAGAGTTTTCTCTGTTTCCTCCTTAATGTCTTCTTTGTCAGCTGTTGCTGACTTGACCCTGCTCCTCAGGAACTGTAGCCATATCCTTTCGTTGTCGCCATCCATAGATCCAGGGAGATCATGGTAATTATGAATGTGGCAATGCGTTTCCCTTCTGACAGGCTGAGCTCATTGGGAGCTTAACCCACAAGCTGAAAATCCTGAAGGAAGCCAAGGAGGGCCTGCTTGCAGACATCAAGATGAATAATGCTCTTGGAGAGGAGGTGGAGCTGTTGATCAGCGAGCTATGCAAACCTAACGAGTTTGACAAGTACAAGATGTTCATTGGCGATTTGGAGAAGGTGGTGAACCTCTTGCTCTCCCTCTCTGGACGCCTGGCCCGTGTAGAGAATGTTCTGAGCAGTCTGGGGGAAGATACCAACAGTGAAGAGCGGGTATGTATCTGCACAGCCATCTTGGCCTTGTATGTATCTTGGCCTTTTTCAAGGTTCAGGACAGCAGCAGTCACAAGAACATGCTTGTATAAGTGAGGACCTCCAAAGACTCACAGGTGTCTTAGTGCTTATGTAGATACAGTAGCAAATGCAGGTCTGCCCCTGGGAATCTTGGTCCCAGTTTGTATCAATGTCTCAGATCCTGTGGCTTTTGTCTCAAAACAGAATGGCCATGGCTGGGACAGCATGTCTGTGACAATGGCTGGAGGAAAGGGTGTATGGTGTTGTGCATTGTGGAACAACCCACTGCCTTCTGCCTCAGTTCAAGCTATGTTTTAACATTCTTTGGGTGGTTGAGAGACAAAGCCAGGTTTTCCTGGTAGTTGTTGCTTTCAAGCAAGTTTTATTGACTTTCTTGGAGTACTTTCTGTCCTAGTTTGACTAGAACATTGTCCTGATTCAGTGGGATTCAGGTTTAATCTGTAATGAGGAAATCATCCTCCTCCCCCAGGCTTTTGACTGAGTGTCTGGGAGCTTAGCAGCCATCTCACCTCCCCAGAGGTGGCAAATATGGTGTTGGGAGGAAGGAGACGGGAGATCAGTGATTTTGGTGCTGCTGATACTGAAGTGCTTTCTTTGGCATGTGCAGAGCTCGCTGAATGAGAAGAGGAAGCTGCTGGCTGGCCAGCATGAAGATGCCCGGGAACTGAAGGAAAACCTTGACCGTCGAGAACGGGTGGTCTTGGAGATCCTGGGCAACTATCTCACTGAGGAACAGCTCCAGGATTACCAGCACTTTGTAAAGATGAAGTCTGCACTCCTCATAGAGCAGCGAGAGCTAGACGATAAAATCAAACTGGGTCAGGAACAGCTCAAGTGCCTGATGGAGAGCCTCCCCACAGACTTCACGCCCAGGGATGCAAAGGCAGCAGCTGCCCTAGCTGCAGCACTTGCTACCTCTGCTGGGGTCAGTGGTAAAACACCTCCAGCGGTCTCCTCCTCATTCTGACCTTTCCCCGGTGGACCTGGGATACACTCCTCCTGCTCAAGTCTATTTAATCCAAGTACTTGGCAGATGGTTCTCTACAAGGACAATGAACAGAGACAGGTTTAGAACAAGATTTTAACGAAGGAAAAAAATAGCAGTAATAAAGGTTTTATTTTCCTTTTCTTCCACCTCTGCTTTCTCGAAACGTAAAACAGTGTGGAGGGAATTCTCCTCCTGCCAGCGATGGGGAAGAGTCTCATGAGAATTGAAGACATACATTAATGAAAAACATGACCTCCTCTCTTCCTTTCCTGCCTACCTGGCACCTCATTAAACAATGAAGGATCTAAAAGAATGAAGCCTTAAAAATAACACCCAACCCATTCTACTGAACATTATTGATATTTATATTTTTAAAAAAACAAGACAGAATGTGTAAGTTTTTGTACATACTCTAATCAGTTACTTGATTCTACTTTGCTCTGTATGTAGAAAAGACATTTAATTTTGTATTTTGTGAAAACCTTAACAAAAAGAGGGAACCCCAAAGACAGTCATGCATTAGCTTGGAACATCTCTTTGTGGTTTTGTTGCTGTTGTTGTTTTTTAATGTAATAAAGAGCTACCAGAAGAAGCTTCAACCTGTTTCAACACATGCTAAATTAAGTGGCCTTGTGAAGGAGCTTTTGACCAGGAGAACACAATCTTTTTATTAACATGAAATCTGATGTTCCCTTCCTACCCACAGAAGCCATGCACATGTAATGATAATGTTGTGCCCCTGGTTAGATAGGCAAGAGCCTGCTGTAAGGATAATTGGATTATTTCCTAGTTAGGGCAGTCTAGAGTAACCAAATTTGCCTGACTGAACTTCATCACAGCTAGAGGACTGCTGCCTGTTTGCAGTCAGTAAAGTAGACTGGGGCAGGCCCTCTTTTTGTGCTTTCCTCTCTAACAAGCTACATCATCATTTAAACAAAATGCCTAGAAGCTGCATGAACGGATTATTGCCATGGCTCATGAGCCAGATTATGTATCACCTCGCTCCAAACCTTGCAGAGACTTTGAAGCGATTCAGGCTTCTCCTTTCTCCAGGGTGTTGAATTTTTCATCCTATTCTATCTTGCCACCAGGACCACTGCAGAGATTTTAATTATGTAGTTTTTAGGTCCAGTCACTGTGAATGTCAACTTTAGGATGTTACTGAAAATTACAACATTCATTGCTTTCAGTGCTGGTTTTAAAGCCCCTCTATTTTTTTTAATAGCTCATATCATAGTTCTTCCACAGACAGCTTGGCAAACTGAAGAAAATGCCAAATTAAAGAAAGTGCCCTTCTGTCATATCAAGCATCAGCTCTCCAATACCCAAAAGAAATTTTACCTGGGTTTGTAATGCTTTGAGAAGCAGCAATTACCTGTGATGACATACCCTTTTCATTACTTCTGAGACTGAATGCTGTTTGAGCTCATACAGCATCTCATGAGAATGCAGGAGAAGTGATTCTTAGGCCTCAACAGCTGAATCAAAAACAAAATTAGAGGGAAAATCAAAAAAAATTATTTGTTTGGGTGGAGATTCATGAAAACAGTGGGGGGAGCTGTTTCAAGCCAATCAAAATATTTCATTTGTCCTAAAAAAGAAATCCTACATAGTACTTTAGTTTATTAGATTTAAAAGTTGCTTTAATTTAGATTTTTGTTTTGCAGCCACCTTTCCATCCTACCCTTACCAAAACAGGCCTCATTTTTATAATTGAAATGTGTGTGGGATATTGGAATGGCATACCCAACCTCCCACCCTGCCACAGGGACAGCAGCAGTGGCTGTTTGCTGGCCAGCCTGTGTAGCCTACTTCCTTCTGTAGGTGACAGTGGATGAGATTCTTCCCCAAGTCAGTTCAAAGAAACTGAATCAAATACCTTCTCTTGAGCAGTCTCCATAGAAGTCCATTGGCTGTTGAAGGATCCTGTGACAGCTGCCTGGCCCGTTCAGCCAGCTACAGTCCAGTGCTAGCACAGGGTGAAGTGTGCAGTCTCACTTCACTGGCTTGAGGAAAACTCCTAGTAGGAACAAAGTAGTTACACTTTTGACATGCATTGCCAGTTCAAAGTAAAAGCTAGTTGTACAAAAGCAAGGGGGTTCCTTATTGCCTGTTACAATACCTTGTGTTTGCACGTGTATTAGGAGCACAGCATTTTTCCTGAGTCGGCATTCTTTAGACAATTATCTTCGATTTCCAGCCGGTGTCTGAGGGAACTCTCAGGAAAAAGGCAGCTATAACTCATCATTCCAAAGCCTCCCACTAAAGCACCAGAGGGCTGGGGTGCACTTTTCCTGGCCTTTGAAAGTAATCAAACTATATTGTTGTGATAGCACCCACACCTAGCACAGGGGAACAGAAAAAGATGAAAGCATGCACTTGCACCATGATGGTATTGCACAAGATCTTGAAGCAGGTCTTTTATATCTAGCTCTCAGTAAGTCCTCACATGCTTTTAGCAACATGCTGCGCCTACAGTCTGCTCTGCCACGCCATGTGATACAAGCGCTGTGAAAATCTAGTGATACAACTTACTATTTGGGGTTTTATATTGGAGCCCTTGGGCAGTTGATGGTAACAAGGAATTCACATCAGATTCTTTCCTCAAGACTAAATCTAGTAAAGAGTGTTTACATGCTAGGGCCTGCTGCTCGTAGGCTTATACACAACATCTATTGTGAAGGTTAACTATAAAATCAATTAAACATAGAGCACCGAAACAGTTTATGCGTCAGGCTTGATCCATCATCTCTACAACTCAGCTGCTGTCATAATTATTTAGGCTGGTAATTAAGAGAAGCAAGCAAACCAAGCTAGATAGCGTTTCTTAGTCACTGCACACAAATCCTGAATATTAACATCAGCAGTGATTTGTCATTTGCAGAATGGGAAACAAACTGAGCTCTCCTTAGGAGAGCCTATGCTTTAAATCCATGTGAGCAAACCAGGGGCATATCTAGAGACCCAGTCTCTATGGTTTCTCCATGCGTTATTCAACCATCCACCAAGGGAGTGTTTACATCTGGGTTTGATTCACATTAAGAGCTGTTTCTTCCTTATATCCCTTCCAGAGGGGATGTATGCTAACTGTGGCATGGCATTATGGTTTGGCTGTGTTCCTGCAGGACTTTTGCTCATGCTTCTGCACATAAACTGTTGTAAACCTCTTGTATACTATAGGGGTTTTCTAACCATATGTTACTGAACAAACATTGTTTGTGTCATGCAACTGGATGTGTTTATGTGGCCAGAGTGGTCTCACTCTCGGAGATGGTCCTCTCCTGCCTGGTTTAGCCAGACTCTGCTGACCCTTTTCAATATAAACTGTGGAAAAAGCTGAACTCAGGGTGTTAATTACTCCAGAGAGTGCTTGCCAGACACTTATACGCACATTGCTCATACTGTTGCTTGTGTGTGTACAGTAACACAACCCTTCCAGCTGCAGCTCTGGCTTTTGTGCAGCTTGCTGCATGTTGGTGCTGAAAGTCTTTGCAAAAAACTTGCTTTCTCCTTGCCTGTTGTAAAATGGAAGGGAGCTGGTCTTGAAGGGGGGTGTCAGCATGGCTCTGCCCAGGTTGGGATTTGGGATTAGGAAAAAGGATTTGTTTTCTGATACACCTTGAAGAAAATATGGTACATGTGAGCCAGGGAGGTTTTTCCTCTGTGATTTGCAGTTCGAGACCATGGCTTTCTGCTAGGGTTGCTCTGTGAGAGGATAGCCTTCAAATGAAACCAGAAAAGCCAGCAGCATTTTAATTAATTTTCATTTTAGCACTAAATGAAGTTTTAGGACTGAAATGCAAAAAAAAAACCCCAAAAAACCAACCAACCAATTGCCACATAATTCAGATGGGGAGACTAAGGGCTGGAGAAAGCCTGATCAAATACTGAGGACAGGACTTAGGGACCTGCTTTTGCACAGTTTGTCATGTCGCAGGTGTTTTATTGAGCTGAAATAAAATTGCAATTAAAAATTAGATGAGTTTCCATAGCTAGCATAGCATAATCAGGGCTAATGAGGGACAGCAGGGCTGAGGGCAGCTGGCCACAAGCCCCCACACAAGACACTGCAGTAGGATGCATGCCTCAGTCTCAAGCCTGCTAAGAAAAGGTGAGTACATATATTTTTTACATATATTTACGCATTTTTTTCCTCCTGTGGAAGGCTTTGCAGCCTGTGTGTGCCTGTTTGCACTCACTGCAGAGCAGGGGCTGGGACTAAGGGGAAAAATATCTCAGTTTGTTGGAAAGTAGGTGCATTGGAGAGTTAGTTTCCACAGGGGTGTCCTCAGAAGGAAAGCCTCAGCATGTGGGGAGGTGATAGTGCACACATCCAGGGGATCTCAGCATGGCCTGTGGGATCCCTTGGCTCCTATCCCCATAGCATCGTCTGTGCGTATCTCACCCCAAGGGCCTGGTAGCCCTCACCAGCAGCATCCAGCCTTGTGCTCAGACCTCCATCACACTATGGGAAAGGGGAATTGCATGGTTAATGTTTCCTGTGTTCTACACCAGAACAAGGGCCAGGTATGAGGTAGTGCAGCTTAAGGTTTGAGGATGACTTCCTGAAATTAAGTGACAGAAGTTCTCTGGTTTGTAACAGTTTGAACTAGGACCAAGGGAGCAGGAGGAGAGTCAAAGAAAGAACATGACTGTGAGCACACTGAATGCTCCTGCAAAGCTGGCCAGTGGTCACCTTTTCATTTTGTACAAGAGATGTCAGTTCATTTCTCATGTTTATTGCTTGGAAGAAATTTTCTAGCTTGGAAATTCTAGTGGGAAGTGACCCAGCTGACTTCCCCTATCTCACTACAACCTGGAGTGCCCATAAGCTTCCCTAGTACATACTTATACCATGCACAGTTTCTGGGTGCACCATGTCCTGCGACTGCTTTTTGAGGCCACGGTGAAGTGTCACATGTATGCTTGTGTAGACAGAGTCACTTGGATGGCCTATTTCTGTCAAATGAAGTTAACCTCTCCCTGAGCACTTCACATTACTTTTTAAGAAGACAAAGCTGCTGGTCTATCTTAGCGATCACTGGTTTTTTAAGTCTTGCATGAGATTTTATTCCTGTCACATCTGTTTCCAATCTAACCTCTACTCCCACTAGGTATTTGTTATCCTCTTCCTAGACATGAGGTGGTATCATATATCACTTGGATTCCTAGAATTATTTAGGTTGGAGAAGATCCTTAAGATAGAGTCCAACAGTTAACCTAATCCTGCCAAGTCCACCACTAAACTATGTCCCACCTACACATCTTTCCAGTACTTTCAGGGACAGTGACTCCACCATTTTCCTGGGCAGCCTGTTCCAGTGTTTGACAACCCTGAAGACCCAATTCCTAATACCCAATCTAAATCTTCATGTTATAACCCTCACAGCCATTTCGCAGGGTTTTCAAGGTCCAGTTTTCCATTGCCATTATAGTCTAAGGAAATAAAGCACGTCAGCTTTGATTCCCAGTGAATAGCCAGGGATGGAGGCCAAGTACAAGCTTGCGTGATTCAAAGGCAACTCTCTTAACAGGGATCAGTGTTGTTTCCTCACATCCCAGTCTCAGTGTTCAGGCAACCAAGCGACAGATTGTTCCTGTAGGCTCCTGTTGGGATGTATTGCTGGACCGCAAGTCTGCTACACACTGCAGGTTTTAAGTTAAAACACAAAAAAAGAACCCCACCACCCTGAGGCCATGCTGTGGTGCTTCTGCTGTTCCCCAAAGCAAGCAAGGCTCAGGTTCTCCCAGAGATCTTAACAAGCTCAGTTTACCCTGCTCTTCAAGGAGAGTGCACTTGGCTGGAACAAGCCCCAGGTTTACATTTACTGCAGCTCCCTACCTGCAGCAGGGCACAGCATTCTTGCTTTCCTGGGGCTGTAGCAGTGAAGTCTTGTCCTTACCCTAGGAGCCAGCCAGGGCACTCTGCACATACTCTGCCTATTCAGCAGTGTCACTTATAGGAACAGGATTGTTTACAGCACTGGAACATGGGAGAACAAACCTCAACAGGCAGGAAGTGCTGGCGAAGGCATGCTTCCTTCCTATCCTTTCTCCTGTTTTGTGGTCTCCTTAGTGGCTGCTGCCAGTGATAGAAAGCAGGATAAGCCTAATTAACCCTTGTGTGAAGTACAAGATGGGGCAGCCCCAGATGAAGGCACGATTCACATCCTGAGCATAGCATTCAGGAATACTTGTAGCTAACCTACCTAGCAACCAGGGCCACCAGCTTAACAGGCAAATAATGAGATCAGCTTTACTCTTGTCAGTGCCAAAAGACACATAGACCTCATCTAATCAGGGCAGCTAGGAACAGAGACCCAGCTGTAAGCTCTCCCTGTGCCTCTGCAACATAAGGGCCTTCACTTTTTAAATGCTTGTACAATTATTTAGCTTACCTTCAGTTACCCACAGAGCCTCCTGCTTATTTGCACAAAGTCCCTTGCTCTCCGTAGCTGCATCAGCTCTGGCAAGCAAAGAGGAAAAGCCCTGTCTATGCACAGTCACCATGTCTGTACCCACAGGGTGACTGGCAAGACACAGCTACAACTCAGGCCCTTCTGGCAGAGCTGCAAGAAGGCCTCCATAACAAGGGTTATCAGGCAGAAGAGATAAGACATCAGTACATCAGCAGGCAATCCACCCTCCAAAGCCATTTCCCCCCACCCCAATACTCTGGGGCAGCTGCTGTAGCACAGATCAGGGCAGTGCTGCTGCCAGGCAGCAGTTGTGCTGACAATCAGGCAACAGGCCTGTCAGCCTCTCCATAAAAAGCCTTCACATGGCTGAAATACTCTACAGATTGGTACTGCCCCCACAAAGCCAGCCAGCCAGCCCTGCCACTCAGCTGTTCAAAGGAGCAGCAAATGCAGCCCTGCAGACAGACTAGCAATCAGGAGTCAAATTCCACCTCTTCAGCAATGGAATATCTCACCAGCAGTCAGTGACCAGCCAGGCTGCACTAGGGCAGCACCCACAAAGCTGCAGCGGTCAGGGAGCCAGCCCCAGAGCTGGGCAGCCTGCCCAGGCTCCCAGCACTCCACAGTTTACCTTTCATCAGGTCCTCAAATGCTGACACAGTCCCAACTCCAGCCCTGGGTACACAGCTAGCAGGCAGCTGGGCAATAGCAGCAGCAGACACACTCCAAGGCATTGCATGAACACAGCAAAGAGGTCTTGAGCACAAAACAGTCAACTAAGTTTTTTAATTTGTCTGCCTAACTGCAACTAGTTGTGCTTGGTGCACTCAGGATTTAGTGTCTCTAGTAAACTGCACCTAGAGCTTAGCAGCCAAGTGCTACAGACACCGTCCCACAGGCTCCTGACATGGTCTAAGCCAATGACTTCATGGGAAAACACAATACTGGGTCTCTGACAGTGTCAAGACCTCACTTGATGAGGCAGCACAGACAGCCTGGATCCTCTAAAGACCTTAATCCTAAACTGTCTGTGAGGCCTCACCTTCCACTTCTCGTCTTCCCACTGGCAAGCGCAGTTAGCTTGACTTGCCTGCTCTTCTCCACTCCTTAAGTACACTAGTGCCATCCTGCTAGGCATGCTCTTGGAAAGCAAAGCTGTTAGCAAGAGCACAAGCCCTGTTCCCTGTGACTCCCCCAACCCCAGCAAGGGGATGTGAGCAGCACTCCTTGGTCACACATGGCACAATGCATGTCCAACATGCACTTGTTCAAGCTTTCCCACCCCTGTTTGGGACTAGTCAGAGTTTAGAAACCAAACAGCCAGGGACCCATCACTGCATCAAACAGGGTCAAGGGAGCAACTACTAGTAAGGTAGCTTTAGTCACACTAAATCATGCTTTGACTGGCATGTGGTCTACCTCAGCACCAGCTGCAAGGCCACAGCATAAGTAGGCACATGGATGGATACATACCCCTTCCCACTGCCCACCCCTGTAGCGCACACAGGAGCAAGCAGATTAGAGCAGAAACAGCAGAGGAAGAAGCCATTGCAAGTTTGGGTTTATTTCACTTTGCACGGGGGAGAAAAAAAAAAACCAAACCAACCAAGCTATAGCTGATCGCTGAACTTAATGGCTTTGACTTTAAAGTCTCCCTCTACAGCCAGGTATTCGATTTTCTCCATGCCCAGCCGATTAGGAAACTGGAACTCAGCATCAGGCAGCTTCACTGTTGCCTCCGTTTCGTTGAAGGAGATGCAAATCTGTAGAGAGCCACAAGAATGAAGGTTAATACAACACCAGTCACAAGCATCATTCCCCACTACCTGCAGTCCAAGTGCAGGACAAGATGTGGCTGCTGGTGTCAAGGCCATGCCCACTAGCTCAGCTTCCAGCCTGCCCATCATAGGCTTATTTGCTCTGCCCCAAGGTCAGCTCCAAGCTTCTACAACAAAGGGATGAGACAGACCCACTCTGAATCTCAGGTCTGTGTCTTAATAGCTCTTACTTGTGTGGCTTGCAAAGGAAGGCCAGAGTGGAGCACTACATACATCCAAGCTGTTGGGCATTGACTTGACAAGAGCAGGTCTAGACAGTTGGTTTTACTGAGAGACTCTTCCCCTGTTGCTTATTCCCTTTTCCATGCCTGCTCCTTCCCCACCACAGAGGTACAAAGCAGCACTGGAAAACTGTGCCCTTAGCCCTTTAATGCTGTGGGCCAGGGCCCTGCACACACCCCTGGGGCCTCACCTCAGTCTTGTCCCCATGCTGGAAGGGAAAGTCAGCCTTCCTGTCCTCCTCACCCCACGTGCCATCCTGCTTCGAATTGCACACAATGGTGTTGACATCCCCGTGACAGTCAAAGCGAGGGTTGAAATGCAGCAGGAGGGTGCTGCTGTCCTTGCCCACATTCACAGCGAACCTGGGGAAACAGAGAGGTAGTGCACAGCTACACAGTGCTGATGAGCTGAACACTGCAGGAGCTCAGGCTTCCCTCAGTGCCATATCAGTCCATTCACCATCTCACTCACCCTCTGGCATCAGACAGGATCTTCCCTTTGACTTTGATGCACTCTCCAGGCTGGATGTCCAGCTGAGTAACCACCAGTCCCTGCAGGGCCAAAGCTCAGGCATTACTGTGTCCTAAGGCAGGCCCACCAGCCCTGCTCAGGCCATGGCACCAACCAGCTCTGGCAGACCCAGACATACTTGTGGTTTCACGCGAATAGAGGGGCCGATTCAGGTCAGCTGCCCCTCTCAGCCCTCTGCCAAGGAGCCCCAGTTCACAGCCACCGCCCCACTGGGATCTCCTACCCCATTAGGCAACCCAAGCTGACAAGGAGGTGATTCAAGCCAGTGTAACAGGAGTAAGGTACAGGCACTGATTTACCAGCTGCTACAGAATATATCCTTGCAAGCAAGCTTGCACTTTCAAGACAGCAGGGGCCAGAGTCTTTAGCACAGGATTAAAGTTAGTTACGAAGCTTTTTTAACCCTAGATATCTCCCTTCCCTAGGAACAGGAGCCACCAGAAAAGCTTCTTGCTGTGACCTAGAGCAGCCTACACACAGAAAGAGAGGTCAGTGGAGCCCACTTCTGGCTGCAGCCCAGTAAATTAAAACAGCCTCCCAGGAATCTCCGAATTGCAGAGAAACTTGCCTCAGAACCAGATTAGTCACTCCCCCAGCCACATATCCCCTCTTCTCCCTCAAAAAACTACTTTACATCGCCAGCCTCCCACACCTAATGGGGGATGCTGTCTGGGGAGGTCAGATGCAACTCAAATCATGCTTTGCTGCCTGCGCTCTTGGCCCTAGTGCCACAATGTTCAGCTCTACTCAACTGCATACCAGATGAGGCAGGGAAACTAATTTCAAGTGAATTATGTTGTTGTTCTTGCCTGACTTGCGCAGGCCCATGCCCTGTGTCCTTGTGCCTCCTCCCTGCTCTACACACACACAAGACTGCTAGGGTCAGAATCCCTCCACTCACTAAACCTCTTACCATTGCAGCACCAACACTGCCTTCTGGCTCTATTTCTAGCACAGCACTGGAGCACAGCCTGAAACACAGCCTCAGTGTGCAGGGGCACAGCAAAAGGCAAGTTAGGGAGGCAGGGGTAGGTTAGAATACACTGTTTTCTTCTGCTGTTGCATTGAGGTAGCTTCATCCTTTACCCAAAAGCCACTTTTCCAGAAATAAAAAGAAAGTTCAAGGGGGAAAAAAAAAAAAAAAAAAGGCATTCAAACTGTAGAGTTGCAAGTGGCCCCAAACATTTAGAGTACTCAAGGATATAAACACGCACTAGAACAGCTTCCCCACTTTGATAACACACTAGAGAACAGGAGGAGAGTAAAACTCAGCTAATCAGCCCTACCTATACCTCCCACAGCCATGTACCAGTCTAGCGTTTCCTCTCAGCTAACCCTTCTCTCCTCCTACCTCTGGCACCAAGCCCGAACCCCCAGGCAGCCAAACCCTAGCCCTGCTCAGCACACGAGTCCGGCATGAAGAGGGCACTCACTTGCTCCATGCCGCAGACACCAGCCCCACAAAGTAGGACGCCCCCGCTCCACAAACGGAGTGACTCAGCGTTGAGCTCCCGCGGCTTAAATCACTGGGGCAGGACCATCACATGATGGAGGGGGGGCGACGAAGGAGATCAATCGCAGCTGTGGGGGGCTGGAGCTTTCCCAGCCGGCTCCCAGCGCCGGGACATCTCTTGATATTGCTCTCTGCAAGCAGTATGTGTGTCATTTTAAGAGCTAGGGATTGTTTGCTTCTGCGTGATCCTAGAAATCCTCACTGTAAGCTCTTCTAGCCGCTGCGCAGCGTATGCTGGCCGTTATCCCGGGAGCGCGAGTGTGGCTCCACGCCTGCGGGGAGGTGGCTGCTCTTTGTTAAGCGATCCCTGCCTAAAATCGGGGTTGGAGTCCTCGTGTTACTGCTGCAAAGTGACTGCCTCTGAGAATTCATGTGAAACACACCCTTCCAACCCAGCCTCGTGCCTGTGAGGAGCTTGGATCGACCGGAGCCCCTGGGTACAAGTCATCACTACTGGCAGTTAAATGAAGCCCAAGGGTTTGCTATCTTCTATGCCAGCGTTTAAAGAGTGCCTGTAAGTTAAGGGTGCTCGTGTGGGGCACTGCTAGGCGTGAGAATTCAGGCGGCAGCTTTTGAAAAGCAGCGTGATCACTCGTTCTATTCCAGCTGCAAAACACTCCGAGGAGAAAAGAGAAATGCTTTGTTAGCGGAGGAAGCGCCGGGCAGGGCTGAGCGCAGCCAGCAAGAAAGGAGGCTGCTTTCCCCTTTTACTATGCTCCTTAAAAGCACACAGCATGACTGCCCTGAGGGTCTTTGCAGGGAAGAGACCTGCAAAGAGGGTGGGAGCAGCTGCTTTGTGGATTTGAGTGGCTGAATCAGCTGGATGCCACTTGTAGCTTAGGGTCAGCTTTAGCAGTGTCCTCAGGCCTCCGTGTCTCGGTTTCCCTCATACGTGAAGTTACATTAATAACGTGCAACTTCAAAATCCCACTTGTAAAACTTCAGCCAGAGCTGCTATATAGATGCTACTCGAGGTTAAGCCAGTCCTAGCCTGGGAGGTACCCATCTGCAGACAGCTTCTGGAAGGGCTGCACAGGGCAGCTTGCAAAACAGTGCAGGAATTTATGGCTAGGTAGCAGAAGACACACTGCTGGAACTTCGCTAGAGTGTGTTTGTTCTTACACCAACAGCATCCTGACTCCTGACACCATCCCTTGCTCCAGATAATCCCCCACACCCATTACTGAACATTCATGGGGCATTTCAGCATCCCATATGACTCTGGGTGAGCCAAAGCCAGTCTGTGTTTGAACTAGAAAGTCACAAGCCTGAACTGGATCCCTCTGACTAGGCTGTATAAAAGAAGGCAAAATGCTGACTGAAAGTACAGTAGAGGAAATCCCACGTATCTCTTGCCGCCAACTAACTCCTTGGCCATCCAGCACGCACACAAGGTCCACACTGAAGTTGGGAGTTAACTGCAGAGTTGGTGCAAGTAGCAAACGCCACTGAGAGCAGGCCCTCTCCGCGGATAGTTTGGAGAAAGCCCACATAATTCCACCTTAAGCTTGCTCCAGTCTCTAGCACGATGTTAGCTGGGATCACGAGTTAGGCAGGCTTTGGGCGCTTGCTTTCTATGCAGTTGTTCCCTGTTCACTGCCACGTGTGAGGGGTTGAGCAAATTCTGTTTGGTCGGTTGGGTTTTGTGTTTGTTTTCCATTGAGCTCTGTGAAATCCCTGCAGACTCCTCTCGGCCTTTCGGTGCTGTGGTGTTTCTGGTGGAAGAGCTGCTGGTGAGGGCAGTTGTGCTGCTGGAGCGTGCAGTGCCACAGTGTTGGCCACTCTGACTCCCCTTCTGAAATGAACTTTTCTTGTGAGCTGCTTTTCTGGCCTGAAGTCTCATCCTCTGACCCTTTCCTTCAGACAGGGAAATGCCTTTCTAGTAATATGTGGAGGCTGCACTGTTTTCCTTGAGTGCTCTGCACTGGCAGCCTGGTTGGTTTAGCAACAAAGCCTTTGGCCTTGCCTTTGATTTAAAGCACTCCTGGTGTTAAGCCCTGTGAAATCAGTAAAGTGTTTGCTCTCAAACTGCAATGCTGAGATGCCCAATTCCCTCCATTTTCCTTTGGGATTATACCAATTTTGGAAAAGCAGAATAAAGATCTTCCCTTTTTCAGCCTCCAGTGGGAGAAAATAAGTCTCCTGGAGGGAGAGACCTTATAACAGTCTTTCAATACCTAAAGGGGGCCAACAAGAAATCTGGGGAGGGACTTTTGACAAGGGCCTGTAGGGACAGGACAAGGGGGAATGGATCTAACTGACAGAGGGGAGATTTAGATTAGACATTAGGAAGAAGTTCTTCCCTGTGAGGGTGCTGAGGCCCTGGCACAGGTTGCCCAGAGAAGCTGTGGCTGCCCCATCCCTGGCAGTGTTCAAGGCCAGGTTGGACGGGACTTGGAGCAACCTGGTCCGGTGGAAGGTGTCCCTGCCTGTGGCAGGGGGTTGGAAGTGGATGAGCTTTAAGGTTCCTTCCAACCCAAACCAGTCTGTGGTTCTATGATCCTAAAATTCCCTAGAGGGTCTCCTTCCCTTTCAGAGGGTGTGTAAAGGGAGATGGGCCACAAAGTGAGGCAATGCTGCCCATCCCCACCCCATCAAGGGTGGCCCCAGCCCCTCTGTGTGACACAAAGGAGAGGACATCCTGCACTGCCCACAGGAAAGGGTCTCAGCCCTGCCCCACTCTGCTTCCTGAGATGGGAGTTTTGTGCCTAAGGAATAATGTAAAGCTCACAGCAGGCAGGCAGAGGATTAGTGTGTGCTTCAAAGGTGGGGAAGAGAGAGAGGTGCTGCCCTATGCGAGCTGCTCTTGCACCCCAGGACCAGCAGGTGATGTTCTGAGAAGAAATCTAGGGCAGAAAACAGAATGCAGAGAAGAGCCCAAGTTTCACCTGGACTATAGTGAGGACTGCAATATGTACAGGCCCTGAGAGAGACTAGATGGATGCACACAGTGTATGTGTTCTCATTTCCAGGAGTTATGGCTCTCACACACTTTTGGGGAGAAGCGTTGCGCCCACCAGACAGCTCTGGCAGAACCAGGAAGAGATCTCCCACTCATCCAGAGGGTGATGCCCAGAGGAATTCACCCCTGTGGGGAAAATTAGGAGTGCCCTGCCAGCACCTGCTGGCCTTGCAGGCTTGCTTGAGGGCATGGGGACCTGGTACTGGGCAGGCCCCAGCAGCCCAAACTCTTATTTCATGTCTTGATTTGCACAGAGAACCAGCCAGTCTGATTTTATTGTAACTCTCTCAAAATGCCCCAAATTTGCTTTAGAAAAATGTGAATACCGAAAGGATGCAGCATGCTGATTGTTGCTCTTTTTAGTCTGTGAATAAAAATACACCCTAGCCCTTGGCAAATCATATCCCTGACTAGTCACTCCTGTCATTAGAAATGCCTTAGCCCTGGTTTTGGAAGGTCTAAGAACACACCTCTGCTAATTCAAGGACTATGGTGTATTCTGTAGCCTGTGTGACACGGGGTGCAGGGGCCAGTGCTGCTGGCTTGTCAATATCTGCACCTGGTTTGTCTTGCACCAAACCCACACAGACTGCTAGTTGTTGGTGCTGCATATCCTACATTAGTCGTTGCTGTAGCTCAGAAAGAGGCCTTACCTCTGGCTGAAAGAGTGGATAGCAACTTTCTCCTCCTTCGGAGGTGGCATCTGGCCCCAGCTCCAGCACAGCGGTGCTGCACATGTGCCTCCCTGTGAGGGCACCACTGCACCTCAGTCTCTTTGACGAGGGAAGGAGAAAAACTTCTCCAATTCATTTACACTCATGCAAGAGCCAGACTGGTAAAATAATTACAAGGAAAACTCCTCACTCTTTTTTTGTGAGAGCTAAAGCTTGCAGTTTGATGTAAGTTCAGGGATTTTTGCACTTTCTTTAGGAAAGGTTTGGGCTTGTCTCTCTAAGTCCATTCTCGGTTCATCAAGCCAAGACAGCATCTTTCTCTTGCACTGTCTTTAGGGAATACTTGTGTCAGCACTGTCTGGATGGGATCCTGGTCTCAGCATCAGGCTACTCTTGCAACCTAAACATTATGCTGTTATAGCATAAGAGATATACACACTATATACACACACAAAACTGTTTTCTACCTCTTAGACTATCTGGGGACTTTAACTTATACAATATTCTGCTATCACTGTTGAAGTGTCTGATTCTTCCTGTTTCATGTGCAGCATGTTAGTTTGTTTCATCTGGCAAGCTTCTGCCTTTTGGATTGAGCAGTCATAGCCCCTTGAAGGTTTCTGTTGCACAGTTTCCTTGGACCTCTCTGCAGAGGTCCCTTCTAAAACAATGCTTTTACCACCATGGCATCTTCCAGCCCTATCTACAGGGCAAACTTTAGAATTGGTCTGGTCTATATGGGAATAGATCCAGATTCCCTGCACTTGAAAGACAAAGGCTGGCTGGGGAGCCACAGTCCAATGTGGCAGGAGGCTGAGGCCCTCCCACAGCCTACAGGCACTGTGCCTCCCAGAGCACTGCTTTGGAGGGAGGTTTGTGCCAGGAAGAAGGGCTGACAGTCCAGTCCACCCCGGATGCCAGCTGGGGTTGCGTGGCCACATGTTACCACAGCATTTTTATCCCAGAGGGTTTCCCAATTTCAACTCTCCCTTACATTAAAAGGGAAGCACCTTTATTCCAGGTTAATTATCAATTAAGTTAATTATAAAGAACTTCTTGCACTATCTCAGAGTGATGAAAGGAGTTTGCTGATGCCCTCAGTGGAATTTAAAGTATGTCTCATCATTTTATTTCCCTCGTTAACACTGACCCAAGCTGCCAATCCCTGTGTTTCTCTCATCTCTCAGTGGATTACGTTTAACTAGAGCAAATTGTTAGCTACCCAGGAGAACTAGGGCTTTGTTATTTTGGACTCATTTCACTTTGGCACACACAGCCCCATACCTTTTAATTTTACAGGTGGCAAACACCTCTCCTTTGAGTTTATTGCTTCATCTCAAAGGAGTTGTTCACATTTGTTCCTCACTGGAGGTCCCCACTTCTCTAAACTTAGGTACATGTTTTCCTTGTTTCCTCCTCTGTGCAGCTCATCAGACAGCAGGAACGTTTATCTTTCATCCAAAGTCACCGTGCTTGCAAGAGTGCAGTAAAAAGCAGTGTGAGGCCCCTCTGCTCTAGACTGCCAGGCCACTCCTTTCCCCATATCTTACCATAGTATGAGACCCGTGTCACCTGGGACAGACCTACCCCTGTTCTCCTGTGAGACCATGCCCCAAACAGCAAGGTCCGGAGCTGGAACCTGTAGCAACTACTACAGTATGAGTCCATAGCAGAGATCACAGGTTACTGACCCTTCAAGTGCATGTTTTCCAGAGGTCTATCAGTTCTGGCAATTCTAAGTATTTATTTTTCTTAACAACATTGTTTCTTTCACATCTATGACCACATTGCAAACTTACAGGATAACAGCACTTTCCGAGCCTTTTATATTCCTGTGGTTTATCTCCAGACAAGCTGGGTTTGATTTGTAACGTACGATCAGCTGGATGGGGACTTGTGGGAGTTGAAGTTCTTTGCATGGTAAAACATGAGGAAAGCTCAAAGAGAATGCATCTGCATTACCCTTCCCAAGGTACTCAGGCAGTGGAGCTGGTTAGCTGGATCTGGACCCTACGGTGAGTGGAGCAAGAAGAGAGAGATGGCAAGTAACAGAGCCTGTTCTGGTTCAAGATAAAGGAGTGGTGTCTACAGAGAAAGAGCATTACCAGAGCATGCCTTTGGGTAGTTTTTGTCTTGAACTATGGTGACAACACACAGGTCAGGGGTCTAGCCTTTGTTTCATGCCATAGTCACAAATCAGCTTTCATCATTTAGTGCCATCCATAAAGGTAAAGCTCCTAGGTTTTACCAAGAAAGCCAGAATGCTCTTCTGAAAGATGTGCCCCTTTCTGGGCCAAGGGCCTGGATCCATACTGTCACAGTAGACACATCAGGAAGCATGACTTCCTCCACTGTTGTCTGACACAGGAGTGGCAGGGCTGGAAGGCAAAGGCAGCACTGTGCTGCCCAGGGTGACATGCCTTACTTAGTCCTGATAAAGTCAGGAGAAGGCACTGGCTGTGGATTCGTACCCCCCCAGCAGCTGACAAAAATAAGATCTGTTCCTCCTTTTATGCTTTCTCTTTGTGACTTTTTAAGGCCTGATTTTACTTACATCGCTGCACAAAACCTGCAAGGTAGAGGTCTCCCTTAGACTGAAGGACTGTAGTTTCCTGTTTTGGATCTTTACTCAAATCAGTGGGAGAAAACACCTCACAATCACTTTGAATAGGGTGGGACCAAGCCTTCTGCATCAGCCCGGAGTCCACAAAAACATTCCAGCAACCTTAAGCTGGACTGATTTAGCAGAGCTCACTTCTCACCTGACATATAGCACATATAACATGCCATGATGGTTTAGAGACTCAAGCTGTCTGGAGATCTTTCCCACAGGAACATATGTGTGCCAGAATTTGTCTCCTTTGGGCCACCCACAGTGAGAAGGGATTGTATTAAAGCTGGCTCAGATTTCCCAAATTCAATTTTAGGCAAAAGAAAATTGTCAGCAAATATTTGAGAAATGCCTTGGAAAGAACTAGCCAATTGGAATATGTAACAACTAGCTCTGAATAAACATCGACACTGTACATTCTGAGGCCCAAGATACGGAAGGGCCTTCAAAATGATGCTTCTAAGGGTGAAGTTCCTTCCCCTTCCTGCCACCTTCTCTCTGTGTCTTACCAGCCAGATTTAGGGTTTACCTGAAATAGTTTAGGAGGGCTTACCTTGCTTCAGGAACAACGCTGTGATCCTATCTGGCTGCTAAAGTGCAACAAAATAAAATGCACTCAGGTTTAACACTAACATTACTGGATCCTTTCAATACAGCAGCTGTAAAATAGTGTCAAATCCAGGCGCACCATTTGATTGTCTCCCATTCAATCAACAGGCAGTTTCTCACGTGGCTGGAAGGTGACAACTCAGCTGACAGATAAAATAAGAAGAGCCAGTTAGAAGTACACATATAGATACCGAGAAATACACTTACAAGTGGCAGGTAGTAAATTCCGCTTGGAAGCAAGAGCATCATTATGCAGCACTGTGGGCAGAGCAGAAACCCTGCTCCTAAATCCCCGGAGGCTGTGGTGCTCTTGCTTGCAGCTCTGGGGTGGGTCCATGAAAAGATTGGAGCACAGCATGAAGAAATGAGGCAGCACTGGGGAGCCCTGGGCACTGCAGGATGAAGGGAGAAGGAAGCCGATAGGATTTCTCATACTGACAAGCAGCCGGAAACTGGGAGAGCTGTGACTTATGCTAAGGGCCTCAGCCGTGACTCATGACATGGGCTCCAGCACGCCCTGAAGTCCCATGGGAAAGCGCCAATGCAACTGGCTACCTTAACACAGCTGCCACCACATCAGACAGCCAAAGGTGGCAGACTCCACTGAGGCATCCTCTGAGGCATTGCCTTCCCATGGCAAATGAGAGTCTACAGTGAGGTGTGCTCAGCACCAGAGAGGAAAAAGACAGCTGCCTCTCAGAGCTTGACTGCGCATAACCCCCAACACCTTTGGGCATCTCAGCCCAAGGACTGTCAAGCAGCACACCTGCCAGAGTCCACAAGGATCAATATCCAAGGGAAGCACCACTTAAATGCCCTCCCCTTCAACCACAGGCAGGAAGAACAGGATTTTGCAGATGCTCTGTCTGTCTGCATGGACATGCAGATCCATGGCTGACTGCTGTCATCTCTAGCACACACCATCCAGCACACACCACACAGCCATCCAACACAAAATCAGTAGGCAAGCACTATGAGGAACAGCAGCCTTGGGCTTGTTATGAGGCAGCAATGGGAAACCATGGATGTTTGTTTACATCATTTATTCGGTATTTATCAAGCAAAGAGACAAAAAAATCCAAATCAGATGCAAATAACTCCTGAACTCAAAGATCTGCATCTCCCTTGAGCACACCAGTCAGCGGATGACTAAACCAGTTTTATTGTTTATGCAAAGGAAAATGTGCAGCTTCCCTTGAGTATGCCCATCTGTGTGTCTTAACCTGGAGGCAAGACTGCCAGGCTTACTGATCTCCTGGAGCTGGTATTTATTAAAGCCGCTTCCCTGGTCACTGCCCTGCCGTGGCAAGAGATTTTCACTGCTTTCTTTTCCAACTCTAAAGCACTTAATCCATATCTAGTCAATGAGATGCTCAGCTTTGTACAGTGCCCATCTTTTTGCTCATCTTTTTATGGGAACAGATGTGTTTTGATATATACATCCTATGTGTCATGAAACAACATTGTGTCCCCCCCATCTCCAGAAAAAGAGGCTTTACATATAGGGATTTCTGATGGGGTTTGTCAGCTTCTTGTGCTTGCAGTGGACTACAGTCTCCTAATGCTGTGGTACTTCCCTTGCCTTTGCCTTGGGCTGTGGTGACCAGTACTCATGTGGGGAGAACAAATTCCAGTTAACAGGCTTGTGGCTTATAAACCTCCAGCACAAAATATGCTAAAGCAAGATTCAGGCTTTACTTTTTTTGTCACTGATGCCATGACTCACAAGCAAAGCTGGAAATTCAGCTGATGAAGTGTTTTCATACAAGCAGCAATCTGGGAAGGAAAAGAGCAAGATTATTTGTTAATGGATTTGGACGGTTTTATACATGTTTTCTCATATATGAGTTAATCCCCTCACGGTATTTGTATTTTAAAGTCTTCAGTAATATTCAGCATGCTCATAGCAGAGGTCTTCCAGCCTTTGGGGTGATTTGGTGCCACAGGCACTGGGTAAGGGACACAGCCTCAACCAGAGGATGTAGCGCAATTTGGGATGTCAAGTCAGGGTCACAGCACAGGGTCCCATCTTGGTTGCCCAGCCTATGTACATGGATGTATGGGCTAAACCAGAGGTGCCAGCATAGCCAGACAGGTGAATGAAGCAATCCACAGAAACAGACAGGCTTTCCCTTGGGTAAAGTCACAGGGAGACCGAAGTTGCACAGGTCAGGAACCAGTGATGGTTCGGAGAGGCACTGTTGCTGCCCCCAAGTTCTGCAGAGCCTATACCAAATCTCTGTGGGCTGCAAGTGAGCAGGAGCACTTGCTTTTCCACTGGGCTTTTGGTCTGGAGCCCTGCTGCCTTCCCTAGGCACTTGCAAACTGCCTATCTCCAGTGACAATCCCTGCTCTTGTCCTTAGGAACTCCCCATTTTGTTCTAGGGCTCAGAGAAGAAACAAAGCACAGTGCTAAATGCTGGCTCCTGGCAGCCAAGGCTAGGGTGCCAAAACAGCAAGGGTGCTGTCAGCCCTTTAGACAATGGCTGAAGCCCCATGCGCTCATTTACCTTTGACAACAGGCCAAATCCTCATACTTAAGATACCATCACCATGCAGTTCAAGTAACACTAGGGAGATAAGGAGGGGGAAACGCTTGTTATTGGAGAGACCAGAGCTCTGTATCCCTGTAGCAATAACACTCCCCATCAAGGCCTTGCAGTATTTCTTGTCATATGTTAGTGAGGCTCAAAATCTTCCCTTTTCCCTAAGCAGTCTCTTCTGTTTACCAGTGGCATGCAATTCCCGCTTGGACTTTGGACAACCTGTGATAACACTAGCTCTGTGCTTGGCTGTGCATAGTTGTTCGTTCCCTCCCGAGTTACTAAAGTACAACAAGCCTGAGACACACACTCGTGCAAATTCTTTCGATTCCCACTTTGACTGGAGTATTCTCAGCTACACTGAAGACCTCTTCTGGTATCAGATTCATCAGAACATTCCTCACGTCTACAGCTGCGTCACAGGAAAGCTGAAAGAAAGTGTTTAAACCAGTAACTATTCTGACGGAGGCCTAGCAGCCAGGAGTAAGCTGCTGTGACACATCTGGAAGGGTTTTGGTCATTGCTTCCCATGGCAGCATTAGAAATGCAAACTGAGACCAGTCCCCATAGCCTGACGTGCTCTCATGGAGAAACTTGTGAATAGTTTTGATGGGTGTTTCCTTCCCCACAGAAACTGGCTTCTTAAAAAATTCGTTTTAAGTAGCCTGTGGCTTTTAAACAGATAGAACAGCTCTGCCTGGGAAACACTATCACATAGAGACACATCAGAAAATCTTAGACCAATCTGCCATAAGCAGTTTTGTGCTTTCCTTCAGTGCCATCAGAGCTAAGAAAACGAATAGCAGGGTGAAAGTATATTCCAGAGTTTGATTTGTTTAGGTTTTGTTAACAGGCTGTACAGTAGGGAAGTCCTGATAGACCTTAGGAGCTTAAGTGTTTTGACTTTGCCAAAGTACAATACAGATTTGAAACACTATGAGCCATAGACTCACTTAAACCATGCAGAGAGAAGTTTGCTCTACTAGGTCAAATTAACTGCTCCAGTTAAAGAAACAACACATGCAAGGTCACACCTCTGTGCCTTTACAGACAAGCTCTTGCACTGGAAGGTGCTGTGCTTGATTAGGTATTTCACACAGCCATGCCTCAGCACCAGGCCTCTTACCCATGGTACTTAGTGCACCAAGTGACTAACCTGTGTAAGGCTGTGACACTTCTCCCAGCGCCAGCCAAAATCACCCCATAGGTTACATATGGAACTATACCAATTTCTCTCCATGTCATAAGAAAAACTTAGGGTTTATCCATCTGGGGTTTTTTCAGTCCTTTATAATACCTTCCTTGGCTCGTTCTCCTTCTGGCTTCTGAATTCTTCCTCTTCTTTCCACTATTTTATTGCATAAAGTCAGCAATTAAATGCTTTGTCCTAAAAGTTCTCTACCCTCACATTTAAGCTTTAAGCTTTCCTTATGAGTAAGATAAAAATCTGTCAGCTTTTTCTTTTCTTTCCTTCAAAATTAGCAGAACTGAAACACCGTGCATCTGCTCACCCACAAAACAAAACCCCAAAATCACCTCCGTTTTTGTACTTGTTATTTTGCCATCCTGCTGCTTTCAAAGGAAACACCAACAAGACTCTACCATCAGAAGAGACCCACTACATGTGGTAACTATAAAGCCTCTGCCAGGCTCCTTTTAAGCAGGTTTTGCCCAGTGCTGAGGCTATATAAGGGGATGGGTACTGTTATTTTTTTTCAGGTTTGGGGGTTATATCTGTTTGGAGATGTGAAGATAAGGAAAAATGTTCTTAGGTGCTCTTAGAAATCTTTGAGATGCAACTATTACAGTTTCTTTTAATAAATTATTTTGATTGGTTTCTTTTTCAAAGCAGATAATTTAATATTTAAATTTTTTTTACGTGTTGGGGAAAAATGGTTTAGTAGCTTGCTTAGATATATTATCGTTAAATGAATTTGCTAGAATAGCTTTAAGTTCATGTCTCTTTTTCACTGTTTTATTAATAGTAAAACAAGTTTCATCTGTTTAAATAGCCTCGTGTTGGGGATTAGGGATGTTCATTTACGTAAACCAAGAATCCAACTTTTAGTGCTTTCCAGTGTGACACAGTTCCCAAAGACTATGTTTTTCCCCTGAAGGACTAGCAATTCTCATTTTAATGGGGAAACCTGGGCTGGAGAAAATTGTACAGTAAATTGGAGTTTGTTCTTGTAAAATGCACCCTGCTAACCTGCCATCTAGTACTACTGGGTGAAGATGTAGTCATGAGAAATTCCAGCTTTAACAGGTGTTAGTAGTAATTGAGATTGTCTCAGTACTTCTTAAGTGTGCAAGACATTCTTCTCACTATGGAGTTGTATATAAACCGTTTAAACCAAATGGCGTCTGTCACTGTAGAAAAAGTTAATTTTGTGTGATGGACTTTGATGTGTTCTTTTAATTCTACAAGTTCTTGTTCTTGCTGCTTCAGAAAGTGCTGTGATCTAAAGGGTGTCCTGGCCATTAGCTTATGTTAGTAATGCTCTTCTGTATTGCTCAACTGCTTTGCCCAAGAGCACTGTTTCAATTGCATGAAAACCCCTTGGGTGGTTTAAGCTGGAATCCCACTGTTGCTCTAGCACCTGGTCCTTGCCCAGAGGCTTGTAAAAACCCAAACTGAGGCATGGCCATTTGTTACCACCTTGGTGCTGTCTGACTGGGATACTTAGCGTACATCTGGTGTGTTTGTATATGGGAAGCTCCTCTCAGATGGAAAGCTTTGATTTGCTGAGTGGGAGGAGCTTCATGTCCTCAAACTATAGCTCTGTCAGAAAATGGGACTACCCCTTCTGTGCTGGGTTTACCTTATTCAGCACAAATGATTGCTGGTTTTAGCACTAGGTCTTGCAAACTCTTTTGGTTTAAGAAGTCATTTGATTTGGCTTAAGTGAAAAGGACCCTATAGTCAAAGGACAGCTGGTGACTAATAAGAGACTTGGTAAACAGCTAAGGAATCACCACAGGTGCCAGACCAACTTCTGTTAGTAAAAGCTGTCGCTTGAGTCTAATGAGAGACACAATTTGGGAATGTAATCAAGACCTTAACGAAGCTGCATGAATCTGAATCAACATTCAGCTCTGCTGTGCTGTCGGCTTTTAGCAATCTAATGAGTAGGTAGGAAAGGATGTGCTCCGGAAGCAGGGAGGTGGTGAGAAGGACTGTGCTCCCAGGATCAGCTTTACCACAGCTTTGTAAGGCCCAGAGGTCATAAGCTTGACATTATGAGATGGGCAAAGGCTACTGCATAAATAAATACCCACCCCCTTTGGAGAATGTGTCTCAGAGCACAAAGCAGTTGGTTAGAGATAAGCATTGGAGAGCAGGGGATGGACTTTTGTCATCAGCAGCCATCAGGTGGGAGGTGTGTTTTCACAAGCAATGACAGGAGAGGCCAGAGTCCTGCTGTGCGTTAATCCAAGGCACGTCCTGTGTTTCAGGGTGGTGCTAAATCAGATGCCTGGACTGGGTGTGAGGCGAGGAGCCACGTTCACCTGCAATCAGGAAACAGCAGCATGCACGGGTGTGGATGGGGACAGGCAGGCTGATGAGTAAGTAGTAAGGAAGTAGAGAGTGCTTTGAACAGAGATGCTCAGGCTGCATGTGTGTGTATCCAGGGGTGGATTATTCCTGGGGGACTGGACCTACAATGCCTGCATTGCTCTGCCTGCCTGATGCTCCAGGACAGCAGGGTGATTCCTCCAGGCATGGCTGACGAAGGATCTGGCCCTGCCTTCCACCATGGCTGGGAGATGGGTTTCACCCTGCCCGTTGCTTATTTCAGCAGAAAACTTGGAGAGAGAGGGTTTCCGTGGCTTAAAAGGGTGGTTATGCCCACAAGCAGTGACTGGCTGCTTTTAAAAAGAGTGGTGTAGGAGCTGTGTAGTATTACCAAGCAGTGCAAGAACTCCTAAGTCATCCTAGGGTGATAAACCAGAGTGAATGCATGCTGGATCCAGTAGGGAAAGGTCTTTTTGTAGTTCCAAACTTCTTAAGAGCTGCTTTATAATTTAAAAATTGGAGAAAGCAGCTTGTCCGTGTCATCCCAACAGGTGAGCACAGGGTGGTAACAAAATCTTTTCACACCTTGTTGTTAGACTGCTGAATTGAAGACTACAAGGGAGAGAAAACTGCTCTGAAAAGATGACAGACAAGGTCTGCAACAGCATGCAAGGGGAGGGAAAAAAGCACTACTTAGATTTGCGTCACGGAGAAAGGTCATGGAAAGGCTGTAAAATGAGAATCCCACAAGGTAGCACCGTCCTTCTCAGTCTTTGTCTTAACAACGCTAGAGATAGGAAGGGAAAAACCTGACAGCTGTAGACAGCTCTGGAGCAAAGGCATGTTCCCCATCAGACAGCTTTAGTCAGCTCACACACTTCTTTCATTGGGGGTCCCTTCCCTGAAGCTTACTGTTCGCAAAGGCTCTGGTGGCATCCCTAACACCCGTAATCTGGTTGCTTTTAAGAGCTCCGAGCCGAGGCTCAAGGAAGGCTGTAGTGAGCTCTTCCCCAAAGGAGCCTGGTGCATGATGTGAATTGTGGCAACAGCTCTGAATGTGGTGGAAAAAACTTTGGCATTTTACCAGGCAACAGCTGCTTTGCACGTTGGTGCTGATCTAGGCTATAACCTGTCACTGGGTCTAAGAGGGAGGGAGATACATAGAATTGATTTCTCCTGCTGTGAGGGAATCCTGGAGGGCTCCCCAGGTGCCCATGACAATGGCTCAGAGGTTACATAGGAGTTGAATTTCTCATGAGTTCAAGCTTGTGCTGTCCTCTCAGATCATTCATAGGACACTGCCCTGGTTTACCAAGCTCTTTCCTCTGTGAAAGCAGAGAACCAGGCTGGGAAAAGGTTGTGGCCACAGAGTCAGGCACAGTAGTTTCCCCTCTGCAGGAAAGACTTCCTCCCTCAGACAAACCCCAGCCAAAGCAGAGACCTCAATTAGTGCCTGATCAAAGACTCGAGGCATTCCCCAGCAGTATGTTATGCAAGGGTCAGGTTCTGCTGCCCTGATTCCCGTTCCTCCCCGAAACTGCAGGCATTCAGGCACATGCCTCAAATACATGAGCAGTCCCACCTACCACACTGGTGTGCCCCAGAGCATCCCGCTGGAGCAGAGCCAGCAGCTCCAGTTTAACAGGCACTGGCACCCACTGGTCCTATGGCTGGGGTCACGCAGCAGCAGAAGCGTCACCCAGGCAGTGATGCATCCCTGCCTCATGTACTTAGCTCTCTTCCTGCCTCTATAAAGGGTCTATTGGAGAGCAAGATTAGGTGCAAGATTAACCTGTGGTATTTGTTTTACTGTTTAAAAGCTCATTTATGCTAATTCAGAAGGCAGAGTACATTACAGAATCCACGCAATCCAGTGAGATTCCTAAAGCCAGCTTGTTATTTGTAAACTCTCAGGAATGACTGCACTGGACATCTCTTCCCTGCACCTGGATTCCAATCCCACCCACTCCCATCACATAAGCACCTAACAGGCAATTAAGGGCTGGGGTCTCCGGGGAAACGCAGCTCTGGTTATGAAACTGCCTTCTCCCTACAAGCCTGGGACCTGTACCAGAGCACAGCTCCTTTTCCGCCCAACACAGATTCCTCCAGCAACACTTTCCATCCCCAGGCGTGGGAATAGGCTCTAGCCACTAGACAGGTACCACTTCCTAGGCCTGCAGTGGGAGGAAGAGGACTGGAGGTGCAGGTATCGGTGCTGCCGGGCAGTCATGGGGAGCAGCAGGGCTGTGGTGGTGCCCTGCATTCCTTTCTGCAAGGGCTGGTGGGTATAGTGGGCTGAGAAACGGGGTGGGAGTGCTGCACCCTCCTCTGCTCAGGGCTCCCCAACTGCCACCCTCTGCCATGGCCAGGTGCTCTCTGAGGATTCTTGCTGGAGGCTGGACCTCAATCAGCTGCATTTTTAAAAGCGGGCTTATCCTTAACCTGCTAGGATTAAAAAGTGATGCAGCCACAGCCAGTGCCCAGAGTCTAGGCAGTGTAAATAAGCGTTTTGCAAACCCAGGACCAAAACCAATTTGGTGCTGTAAGCAAAAGTGAGAACTCCAGCCTGGTCGGGGCCAGGCTGTGAGCTTCACACCAGAGTCTGACACCCCAAACCCATGGTCCTGCTAGCACTGGGGATTGTGGCTGCCCCCAGCAGCTGGTGCCTGCCCTGGGAGGCACATAGGACTTGCCTACCCATGGTCCTGTGTGCTTCCAAAAGAGTTGTTTGCATCCTCCCACTGGTAGAAAAGCAAGAAATGGGGGGAAGGGCAGAGAGGCTCAGACAGCGGTTCATTGGAATAATTTAAAGTACATTCTCCAATAGGTTCAGTCTGTTTCACAGCATTTTGTCTGCATGGCTTCCCCTCGCAAGGTGGCCGGCAAGGCCCCATCTCCACTGGCAGGGATCCCGGGGAGCCGTCTCTCAGTCCCTCTCGCTGCCGGTGCGGTGGGATGCTGCCCCGCGGCCGTGCTGTGGCCTGAGGCAGGCAGGCAGTGCTGCCCTGCCAGCGGGCAGCGAGACCTTGCTGACAGAGGACACGCTGCGGGCCAGGGGTTGAGTGGGGAACATAATCGTGCCACGGGGAGCCTCCAGGAGCTGCCAGATCTCCCCCGAGGTGGCGCTGCCCAGGTATTCCCAGGGCCTGCGCCCGCTGCTGTCCCGCACCTGTACCTGGCAGCCCAGCTGCAGCACCAGCACCTTGATGACGAGCTGATGGCCGTGTATGGCAGCCAGGTGTAGCGGCGTGTACCCGCAGCCCGAGCGCGCGTCCACGTCCAGGGCCAGCCCAGCCTGCCGTGCCGCCGCTGCCAGCTCCTGCAGGCCCGGCCCGTCGCCGTGCTTGGCCAGCCAGTGAAGGATGGTGAAGCCCGACATGAAGTCCCGCTGCAGGGCCAGCTCCGGCTCCTCCAGGAAAAGCCCCCGCACCCGCGCCCAGCACCCCGCTGACACCGCCACTAGCCAGGCGTGCTCCCGCTGCCCCAGCGGCACCAACAGCCCCCGGCCTGGGACGTGCCGAGGGGAGCTCTTGGAGGGCAGGGTGCGGGGCTGCCGCCCGCAGTCATCTGGCAGTGACAGAGGGCTGCCCTGCACCTCCAACAAAGCAAGCTGGCACCTGATGCTCCTGAAGACAGGCGGCGGTGCTGGGGGGTTGCTCTCTGAGGCTTGGGGCCCTGCGGGGCCCTTTGCTTTCATTAAGGACTGGGACAGGGGTGGCCTGGCAGGGGGTGGCTGGGTGGAGCACTGTGGTGGGGACTGGGATGGGGGTGGCCTAGTGGGGGGCAGCGCCCCAGGACGTGATGGCAGTGGCAGGGTTTGACGTGGGTGCAGCAGCAGAGCTTGAGGTTGGGTTGGTTCATTGGGGGCCAGCACCCTGGATGACCTCAGTGGGGCTGGACTGGTGAGGAGATGTTGCATGGACCGAGACTGTGCTGAGGGCAGCCTGGTGGAGGATAGCACGTTTGGGCCTGATGGATGCTGTGGAGATGAGGAGGTGCTGACAGGGAGAGCCTGCAGGGACCGGGACAGGGGAAGCACCCCTGGGGCGGACAGCAATGGCAGGGACCGGGATGGGGGTGCCTCGGCGAGGGGGAGCTGTGGGGAGCTGGGAAGGGCCAGCTCGGTGGTGGACAGCGCCCTAGGGCCCGATGGCACCAGGGGGGACTGGGACGGTCCGCTGCGGGGCTGCCGCCCCGGGCTTGATGAGGGTGGCGGAACCTTCAGTAGGGGCATCCCGGTGGGGGGCTGCGGGGGAGGCTGGGGCTGAGGCTGCCTGTCAGGGGTCAGCGGCCTGTCAGGAGCCAGCACCCCGTGGCCCGGCGGCAGTGGCAGGGCTCGGCTTGGGGGAGACCCTCCAGGGCGTTGTGGTGGCAGGGACGCGGCTGGGGTTGACCCAGAGTGAGGCAGGCCCCGAGACAACGGCGGGGACCGGCATCGGGACGGTCTGGCAGAGGGAGGCTGTGGGGTCTGGTATGGGGACAGCCCGGCGGGGGTCAGCGCCCCAGGACCCGCCGGCAGTGCCGGGGGCCGGCAGCGCGGGGCCCCGTCGGGGTGAAGCGTCCAGGGGCCCGAGGACAGGGGCCGGGTCCGATAGGGGGGCGGCTGTGCTGGGGGAGGAGGGGAACGGGAGCGGGGCGGCCCGGCGGGGGGTGGCAGCCCGGGGCGCGTCGGGGCAGCGGCGGCGGCAGCGCGACGCGCTCGGCGGCACTCGCAGCAGAGTCCGCCGCGGCCCCGGGCAGAGCAGCCCCCCGCGACGGCGGCCCTCTGGGGCTGCCCCTCACCCAGGTGCCTCTTCTCCACCGCCTCCCCTGGGGGGCAGCGCCTCCCGTCGGGGTCGCGTCGGGGCGGTGGCGCCTCCTTCTTCTCCTCCTGCTGTTCCTCTGGCGGCGGCAGCTCCTCATCGAGGAGGTCGCGGTACCTGCGGCGGAGGACGATGTCCTTGGAGGCGCCGGGGGCGGCGCCGGGGTGGACGGTGGCCAGGGAATTGACGAGGCTCTTGAAGTATTCGCGGCGCTCCCGCTGCTGCGGCTCCGTCAGGGCTGGGTCGCGAAGGAAGCGTTGGAAGTGGCGAAGCAGCGCCCTGTTGGGGGCTCGGCCCCCGGCCTCCCAGAGGAAGTCCAGCACAGCCTCCTGGCTCAGCTCCCGCGCCATGCTTCGGCCCTTCCACCTCTCGGTACTCCTCCTCGGTGCTGCACGTCGGTGCTCGGCGCTGCGCCCAGGTGCGCAGCGCTGCCGCGGCGGGGAACCCGCCTCCTGCCGCTCCGGGGCTCTGCGCCTCCTCCTCCTCCTCCGCCTTCGCAGCCGGGCCGCCACCCCCCCGGGTGCCTTTGCCCGGGGTGGCGGCCCGTGGGGCAGCGCGGCTGAGGTGACAGCGGTGCGAAGCAGCAGCGGGAAGGGAGGGAGGCGGGGCTGGAGGAGCTCTGGGAAGTGCGAGGATAACTGCTGGCGTACGGTGAGGAGAACGAGCACTCCATTAGTCATTGTGCCAGTAAACAGACAGGAAGCGATGGGCACAAATTGAAATGCAAAAAATGACGTTTGTGCATGAGGAAAAACTCTTTTACAGTGAGTGTTGTCAGGTACTGGAGCAGGTTGCCTGGAGAGGTTGTGGTCCCCATCCTCAGGGGCATTCAGAGCTCCACTGGATGCAAACCTGCTATGTGTGACCCTCTCTGAGCAGGGGCTGGACCGGAGCATTTCCAGAGGTGCCTTTCACCCTGACCCACCTTGAGAGTCCGTAACTTACCACAGCTGGTAATAAAGATATGTGAATGTTACGTGATTCAGGGTAGCTGTTATTGCAAGTGTGGGGGATTGTACCTGTGTACGACAACCACACACAAATATCAAGAGTGCCTGAAATCAAATTATACCTCATATCATCTCTGTTTTCACTGTGTGGCTGGGACAGGTTGGACACATACTGTACTGGGACACGTTGGACACATATTGTACTGGAGTGAGTATCTAATGTTGTTCTGTCTTGGTAATGCTACTACCATGAGCGTGTGTGTTACAACTAAGGAAGGAAAGATCAATACCCCAAAGTGCCCGCAACCTTCACAAACCGCAGGCAGATAGGTGGTTGGTATAGGCTTGTGATTTCTGTTTTGGTAACACAAATCCTTAGGGTAAGTTTAAAGGTTCAGACCCTGCAAACACATGCAGGATGGATGTGTGCAGCAATGTTGCTCTCAAGTAAGCCAGCTACATGGGCCTGTGCTTTTGGGTTGCTGACTCTGAACCCTCAGCTCAAAGGAGCATGAATTGCACTGTGGTGCTGCAGGACGGCTAAACTGTAACCTCTGGAAGCAGCCCTGAAGGAAACTTTAAAGTTTCTATGTTAGAAGTTACAGTTTAGGCAATACATCAGAGAAGCCTTCCCATGTGCCAGGCTTTGGGATGCTTGGGTGGCACAGCAGGAGAAACTGCGCTGCATGCTCTGCCGCGTATCCCTCTTGGTTTTCCTTGGGGTGTATATTGTAGGAGAGTATGGCTGCTTCCCATCAGGGGTGTTCATCTGAGCAAAGTGCTGGGAACAGTTAATGTTTATGGTCATGGTAATATTTCATCACTTTGCACATGCTTTTGGTACAGTTTGTTAAGGTATAAATACCTTTCTCCTTTGTCTGATGATGAGCCCCGAATTACAGTCACTACTGTGTTTGGCAGCAGCACTCTCTCAGGAGAAGTGGTTGAGATGAGATGAATGGAGCATAATGATATAATTGTAATCACAAATAAGGGAGGAGGGTAGATTGTGAAGATAAAAAACCAAGTAACAGTGGCAAATGACAACACTACTATCAAAGTGGTGTTTGGCTAAGGTGTCAGCATGAGGCTTTCCATGGTGTTGTATTTTCATTTAAACATCCTTGGAGGTATTACCATGCTTACTTTGACTAAAAAAATTAGAGGTTTTTCTACTGAGAAATGTCAGTTCTCACCCTGCAAACTTTTCCTTGCAGTTAAACATGCTCAGGTAACATTAAGTGACTATTGAAGTACCTGCAGGACTGAAACTGGTGCCTTTGCCTTGGAAAGGCCTCACTGAGCTTGTTGAAGTGAAATGGGTTCACCTAACATGTCTCACTTGAGAGATACTACTGATTGGATAGCTCAGATGCTGGGCAGTAGTACAGCAGTCGGTTGTAACCCGTTTGGTTATGACTGTCATAGAATCATAGAATGGTTTGGGTTGGAAAGGACCTTAAAATCATCTAGTTCCAACCCCTCTGCCATCCTTTGCCCTCTGAGGGCAGGGATGCCTCCCACTAAACCATGTCACCCAAGGCTCTGTCCAACCTGGCCTTGAACACTGCCAGGGATGGAGCATTCACAACTTCCCTGGGCAACCCATTCCAGTGCCTCACCACCCTCACAGTAAAGAACTTCTTCCTTGTATGTAACCTAAAATCTCTCCTGTTTAAGTTTGAATCCATTGCCCATTGTTCTATCACTAGTCCCTAAAGAAGAGTTCCTCTCCAGCATCCCTGTAGGCCCCCTTCAGATACTGGAAGGCTGCTATGAGGTCTCCACGCAGCCTTCTCTTCTCCAGGCTGAACAGCCCCAACTTTCTCATCTTGTCTTCGTATGGGAGGTGCTCCATCCCCTGATCATCCTCATGGCCTCCTCGGGACTTGCTCCAATAGCTCCATGTCTCTTTACCCTTTTGTAGGCAAGTTGTGAGCAGTGCTGACCACAAAATGGAGGCAGGATCAGCATTACTGCAACATTAAACACAAAAAAATCAGTCCACCACTTAGTCCTGTTGTTATGAAGGAAGCTGTTGCCTTTAGGGAGCTACATAGCTGTGTTTGTTTCTAAGTAGCTAACAGTTACTTGGAGGTTCTCTCAGCTTTTAGCCTTTTTGGCTTTTTTGCTCTGTAAGTTAACCAAAGTTCTGTGTTTACTTGTGGATTTTCTCATCCTGTGTAATGTTACAAATGGTCCTGCAGCTGACACAAAAGGTTATTAAAGCATCAATGTACCCTATCTGCACAGTGATGCAAAACAGCTTTGGAAAAATTGATACAGCTCCTACAGGGGCTCTAGAGTGAGATACTGGGAATTTCCTTTGCTCAGGTACCAATTTCTTGGCAGCAGCTATGAAAATTTCAGGAGCAAGGGGTCTGCTTCTTCCTGCTGAACACAAAGAATGCAGGAAACTACGATAGCTGTGATCTGGAAGGGCAGCAGAACATTTCTTTGTCTTGATATTTGGTTTTCCCCTCTCTTTCAGCATGAATAGCCATACCCAGGAAGGTCTGTATGCGTGAATATCATGGAGAAAACTCAGCCACAGCACTCCCAGCTTCAGGCTAAGGAAGGGTGAGTCACATTAGGATTTTGCATATACAGAAGATCTTTATGTTAGTTAAGTTACACTGATGCAGGAGTATCCTGCATGCCTCTAATTCACCAAGGGGAAGCTGTCTGCCTCACCCAGGAGGTGCAATAAGGGCAGCTTTTTAAATAGGATCATCAGGTTTCCACTAGAGGCTGCACTGGTCTGAGCACCTTTCCCAGTACAGGCACACTCAGCACCTCCTCACCTGGAGCCATGCATGCAGGAGGAATTTGCTACAAGAGCAATAACATGAGTTTAATATAGCAGCCTCCCTGGGATATGAGCAGTAGCGCCTAACACATTAATGTAATAAAAGCACCACATCGACCACCCTTGCAAAATCTTACCGGCAGAAACACTACTGGTGTTTTTTTTGTGAAGCAGCTTTGGTGATGATGGCTGCAACTACACCCAGATATGGGCTGCTGCCCGAGGTGCAGACCCTGAGCCCCAAGCGCAGAACAGTGCCAGGTAGTGCTCATGGGCTTCCTTAGGTTTCTGTTCACAAGCGGGCTGCAGGAGCAGGCATGGGTCACCACGCTCAAATGCCAGCTCCTGAGTCCTTCAAAGCATGGTGAGAAGAGCGGCAAGAAAGAAATGCCTGGACTTTGTAGTTCTCCACCAACCACGTGTTTCTTCATGGTGCTACAAAAATGGCTTTTGGAGTGAAAAGGTAAGAGCTTCAGGTTGAATGGTGTACAAATAGTGAAGTGTTTTGCTGAGGTCTACTTATTTACTGGCCTGGGTTGTTTCCTTGTAGGAGGTGCTCTCAGCTTCTAGCCTTTTGGCTTTATTATTTTGGTTCTGTGGATGTTCACATGTGGGGGTAGCTCTGATACATCTGTAATTCAGCATGTCTTTCATGAATGTGGCAAATAGGGTCTCTGTCTTTTGTAGCCTTTTGGGGCTTTATGCCTTGCAGGGCCATTCACTCCTGCCTTGGTTGATGACTTGAGCAGATGTGTTGAATTTAGGTCTAAGACTCCCACCTTTGCAGGTAAAGAGGTATGTTACCATGCTTAACATCAAGATATTAAGGATTTATATATATTTATGAAGAATGCCAGTTGGAGCAGCATGGAGCTGGCTATGCCTCACCCCTGGAAAGGAGCTTCACCCCTGGAAATCACTTACCGGAGGGGGAGAGCACCTGGCTGCTGCGAGTACAGTTTGATGTACCCAGTTTGTTTAAAAACAAAGCATGGGTGTGTTTGGCAGCAGGAGAGAGCTCAGAGAAATGAGAGGAATGAGGTGCCTGGTTTTGCCTTCTGTGTTGTTATAAGAGGGCTTTAGGGGTTCCTGTTGGCAAACAGCCCCAGCTGGTGTATCTCCTGTCTGAGCCCCTGTTATAAATACGCCTTCACTGAATCCCTATCCTCCTTTTTAACTAAACTGGTAGGAGCAGGACCTCCTGGCCATCCCTGTGGTAGGGTTCCTGGAGCAGATGCTCTCTGTTTTCAGCTGTACCCCCATTGCTGTGGGGCTGACGGTGTTGGACAGTGTGACACTTTTGGGTGGAGGGGACGGTACCAGCTGCCGGGCTGGGGCGCAGCGGGCGGAGGGGGGCAGAGTTTCCACCCGCAGGCCAGCCGGGCTGGGGGCGAGCAGCGCGGCCAAGAGAGGGATTCATTGCCATTGCTGCCGCGGATCGAGGGCACCCTTGGCGCGGCCCTCGGGGGCTCCAAACGGCTTTTCGGGGCCGCCGGGCAGCCGCGGGGCCGCAGCCGACCGGGGCGGTGCCGGCGTCTTCAGTGGAGGGCCGGGGGGATCCCGCCTCGCCGCCCGGCCCCTTTGCATTGCGCATGGGCCCTCCCCGCCGGGTGGCCATGTTGCAGTCCTAACAGTCAGCGCAGAGCGGCGGCGGGCCGGGGAGCGCAGCGCACTGCACTGCACCGCGATGGCCGTGGCCGTGGGGAGACCGGCGGTGGGTGCTGCGGTGGGCAGCGGGAGGACGGGCGGCGCGGTGCGGTGCGGTGCGAGGCTGGCGGGGCATTGCCCCGGCGCGGCGGCGTGCAGCGCCGGGGATGGCAGGGTGCGGTGCCCGGGGTGCAGTGCGGAGGGTCGCGGGGTGCGAGGCCGGAGGTGCCGCCGCCTGTGCCCCTTTCACAGGGCCCGGGGGAGGTCGCGCAAAACTTTTTCGCCCCGGTTTGGGGCCGCGGGTCTTTGTTGCGGCGGGGCCGGGCTCGGCGGAGGGCAGCTCCTCCCGAAGCCATCCGCTTGAAGCGGCGGGGAGGCACCGCGGTGGTCCCCGGACTGCTCCCGTCGGGGCTGGGGCCGCATTCGGTGGCTGGCCGCGGGTGTTTCTGCTCTGCTGACTCCCATGAAGGGAAAGCTGGGGAGTGGGGAGGGCTGTGTCTCGTACTCGGTGAGCAGCAGCCCCCGGGAAGAGGGTTCAGACGCTCTGCTGCGGCGGGAACAGTGGTGCAAATCCCGGCGTGGGAGTCTTCGGAGGCACACGCGTGCTCCGCATCTTCTAGCGCGACCGCGTTTCTGGGGATGTGGTGGCCGGGAGGTTTTTACATCCATGTTGAGAAAGACAGAAGATTTCCTCTATAAAGGAAAGGGGGGTGGAAAACCCAACCCCAAACCCGCCAAATCCACAAGAACTAACGGATGCTATTCCCGGGAAGGGGAAAAAAAAAAAATAAAAAATCTGCCTTGCATCCAGCTTGCAGAAACGTGAATGAAACTCCGCCGTGACCAGACTGAATGCACTTTTGTGCATCTTCGGCCGGGGAAGGGAGAGAAACTTGACCGGTTTCCCAGTAACTTTTTCAGTGCTTGTGAGCGAAACAGATGTTGCCCGTGAGCAGGCGACTTGAATGTGGCTCCTTCTTGTAATAAGCACATGGTCTGTGTTCAAGATGTGACCAGGGTGAGAGAGTTTCTCTCAGCTTTTATTATACACTCATGGATCTGTGGGGTTGTGTGGATCTTCTGATGTGGCAAAGCAAATGTATGAAGATGGGGTTCGTGGTGTTACTGGAGGTGGGAAGTAATGCTACTAAGCGAAAAAAGAGCTGATGTTTGTTAACAAAATACCTATGAAGTATTCCAGCTGTTTGTGAAGCTTCTTTTGAAACGATTCCTTGATCTTAAAGTCTGAATCATGCTTGGAAATAGAAGTTTGTCTTTCAGTATAAGAAGATGCATTGAAACCATTACTTGAGCTGGTTTTTAAGGCAAGCTGAAAGGTATTGCCAAGCAGAGCCGTTTTGCTTTGTGTGGAGCAGCAGCCTTGCAACATGAATAGGCTTAGGAACATGCCTTACTGCAAAACACGGTTGGTGTTTTTCTTGAGTATGTCTTTTGCGTTATTTTTCTGTCATTATATTAAACTCAGCTTCTCACAGTTTTGGTTAATTGAAGTTCGCTAGCAATCTCCAAACAGCATCTGCAGAGGGTTTCACACTGGTTAAACTGAATTGGTATTTGAGTGCCACTGAGCCCAGTCCAGTGGGACTCACTGCAGAATAGAGCATCCTCTGGTGTGAGAGCCACATGTGTGTGGGAGAAGGAAGGATGAGGGCACCCAGCTTCCGCCCAAGAAGCTGGTGGGCAGGCGTTCATCCTCCAGAATCAAATTGCTGCTTTTGGAGAAGAGAGTTGTCTTGTCTTGAAGTGATAAGAGAAGAAAGGACAGTAGGCTGGTGCTTGGTAGATGTTGGGGGTGTTTTGTCTTGGACAGCTTCTTATCTAATCCTCTCTGCTGCTACTTTGCATGATGCTGTTGTTGCTGGGGGGTGGTAGGGAGTTTGAAGAAATAGTTAATTATACGTTAAAGCAAGATTGATGGATGTTGGACTTTCAACATAATAATCATATTTTTATAAGGGCCCTTAGTGGTATGTGTCTTGTTGGAGGGTAGAATTAAAGGAAGGGGGAAAGAAAAGAGAAGGAATGAAACAAAAAGCAAGTCAGTTTGACTAAAATCGATGATCACATTCCTGAGTCACAACCTCTTATGTCCTGGCAGGATATGACATTATGTTAATTGTAAAAGCATGCATAAAAAACAACTTGAGTGAACTGCTCTGAAGTGCCTGTGTTTAATTGCAGGCAAGCAGGGCGTGTTTTGGTGGGATGGGTGGCTTTCATTTGAGGGCCCTGATCTCACAGATGTGAAAGCACATGTGTACTGCACTGCCTGTAATTTCGTTTGACTTAATGGAAATGGATCTCGGTATGCAAATGTAATGGCATGCATAAGCAGAGTTTTGGCATGATTGGTGCTGGGAGCTGCCATGGGACCTCTCAGCTGATAAAAGCCATGCATATGCTTAAACATACGTCAGGGTGGAAGGATGCATATGGGCTCAGTGTGAGATAAGCCACTTGCACTCTGCAAAATGGTGAGATGTGCTGGGCAGTAAACTCCCATCCTTCTCCTGGGTTAATTCCCAGCATCTTCACCAGTGCTGGATGGTTTCTCAGTAGTGTGAAGCATGGAAGAGGGCTCTGTCCTCCTACCATTCTCTTCATTTGTTTATCCTAAGTGCTTACAGAATCATAGCTTGGCCTAGCTAAAGGAGCAAAACTAATGTTTACTCATATGTATATACTAATTTGTTCTCCCCTCCAAGTCAAACAAAAATTGATGGAGAATGAAGCTGGAATACAAATTTTACATGGGGAACACAGAAAATGGTATCTGAGAAATTAAAACAGCACAGTGTATTCTTCCATCTGTTTTAAAAACACTTGATAATGAGAAACTGTCAGTTTCCATGGAGTGGAGGGAATGAAAGAGGGAGGCGAGAAGGTAGAGCAGGGCTCATGGAGCTGAAGGCTTCACGTGCATTGTCTTTCTCTGAGTGGCAGAGACCACTCAGAGGTCAGCAGGAGCTGTGAGGCAGAGCCTTTGGAACACAGCTGCCGTGGCCGCTGGGTTTAAGCAATGGGATGAGCACTAAGAAAGGGGTAACTCCTTGTCTCTGTCTGCTGACGGGTCAGCAGTGCCTTGGCTACTCTTCAGCTTGTCCGTTTCAAAGTTAACTGCAAGGCTGAGCTGTCCCTGCTGCCTGGTATCCTCCAGGGAGCATTGTGCGGCTGCGGACTCTCCTCCCAATGGATGTGGTGATTCTGCGGGCTTGTGTGGCACTGCTGGGGCTGCTGAGATGGCCAGGGGCATGGGGTTTGGCTTCCTTGCCTGCTTTCACCTGCCAACTGTGGCTTTTAGGACCTGGTCTGGCTCAGCTACCTGCACCAGGGAAGCAGACTTGGATGGTGCACACAGGACTTTTAGTCTGTGACCTCGTAATTTCCTTTGTTCACCTCAGTGCCTTGTTTGCAGTAGGAAATTCTTTCAGGCAATTCTTGTTGCTCCTGTTGATGTTAACAATGGTGGGAACCTGCCTTCTCCTTGCCTTGCTTTCAGCACACCCTCGGTTGTGGGGCAGGTTATGTGTCCAGTCCACCACAATCTTGGAGCCTCTAGCTTTTCCAGCATGAAGTGAGCTGAGCTGGAGTCAGGATATGATGGCGATACTTGGAAAATCCTTATTTTGTGTGGATGGGATCATGGGGGATTAATTTCAGTGTCTGCATAGGGCCTCTGAAACAATGGTGGGGATTGATTAAGCAAGCAGCATGAATCTGAGGAGTAAAATATTTATTCAGAGCTGAGGCATGTTTAATATGTCCCCCTCCCACCCCTGCAGCCCCTGAGAGAGATGGCTTTGCTTGCTGGCTGGCTGCCTGCCTGCTCTGGAGCCATTTGAGGGTGGTCGCTTCTGTTGTGCCCTTGGTGAGCCTGCCTCTCTCTCGGTATTGGTGGGAGCATGGGCACGATGCTGCTCCATAGCTTATGCCTTGCTTTGCAGGAGAGGTGCCAAGGGGACAGGGTCTTCTGTTGGCTTGGCAAGTGCTTCTGCCTTGTCCATCCTCTTTGTTGGCTTGGTTTAGCTCCAGGCTTCAGTCCCGTAAGCTACAGTGGCTCTTACTGGAAAAGCTACTGGAGCTGTTTCAGCTTAGAACAGTTAGGTGCAGCCAGGTGATGTGAAAAGAAACAAAAAAGCCCCACAGTAGTGCTTCAAGCTTTTTTTAGGTACGCTATCTAGCTGCCTTCACTTCCAGCTCTGTGAGCAGCTCTCCAGCCTACTGTAATAAGTGATGCGTAATAATGGTTCAGACAAACACCACGGGGCTGTTGGCATTGGGCATTAGCACTGGTGGAGAATGCTTGAGACTGGAGACAGAAAACCAAGTTGAGCATCTTGCTGTCTTAGCTAAGAGCAGCAGTAACAAAAATTTACCCAAAATGTTCTTCTTTTTCCCTATAAGTGCTAGTTTGTGTGCCACCATGTGATGCTTTCAGTAAGGTGGGAATAAGAGATGATCTTTCTTTGCTACTTCATTACATGTGGATGTCTTTTCCTCTCCGCTACACCATGGTGCTGCTTTAGATGCCAGATCTGTTCTCATCTGCAGCTTGAGCAGGTATGGTGACTGTGGGTGTAGGCAAGGCCTGCTTGGCCTTGATGAGGCAGAAAAGGAAGAGCCATGGGAAGGAGGAAGAGCTCCCTGTGTTTTTGCATTAGCAATGCTCAGCCCTTCTGCAAGCTTTTTCCCTGTTGCTGCACTCTCTGCTTGTCCAGCATAAGTGATACCCACTGTTGGATGAAATGCGGTCCAAAGGATATTATTGGCATTTCACTAATAGTACAATTATCTTGCTGAGCTCTGCAATTCATGTATCTTGAGCTATCTTTAGGACTCCTTATTTTAAAATCCAGACTGTGCCAGTGTTTAGGAAAGTGGCCTTAGGATCTGAATTTGTAATTAGAGCCTTTGAAGTTGCTGAAAATACGGAGGAACTGAATCTTTTTCTTGCAGGCTTAGGCTTTTTGTTTTCTTTGGTAGCATCCCACATAAGGTGATGGCAAAGAGCAGACTACTGCTGGTTTTGGGGGTGGTTCTTGTTTGTGTTGGGGATTTTGTTGTTGTTTTTCATCTCAGCTTACAGCTTCTTTAGATCTTTCTATTATCTAATTGGATTTTCTGTTACCGTTTCTGCATCCCAGATTTATTTTCAGATGGGATCTAGCTGCTGGAAATACGTTATTGAAGAGCAACTGTAGTTCTGGTTTATTTCTTTACCAGATCTGGTCATGAATACTTGACAGAAGCTAATGGAGGAAGACTTGTTTTAGAAACATTCTAGGTTTGCCACATACGTTGCCTGCTTTGCAAGTGGCTCCTGAGAACTGATTGCTGTGCACAGCAGTAGTTCTAATATGAATTGTTTCTGCAAATCTGCATGCATCTCTTGTCTAATTCAGAAATTATACTAACCTCTCTCACATGATGGGAGTGGAAGGGGAGAAACAGTGTTCTGAATCCCGAAGGGGATATTTGTACATGATTTGCAGGACTTCTGGGGCTGTTTGTGGGTCTGAAGGTGTTGAGCAAAGTCTGTTTCACCGGGGGAATAACTGGGTGCTAAGTACAGCATGCTGTATGAGGCCCAACAGAATCTATTGGTGGGATGTGTTGTAAGCACCAAGTGTGCAAAGTGCTTTGCTTAAGCACATTAACATGGCTTGAGTTAAGTTTCTGACGGTCTGGTGGTGGCAGCCGCTGTTTTTGTCTGTAAAGAAAATGAAGGTGGGAAGAGGAGCGAGTTTGGTAGACGGCTTGCTTGGAGACAGCATGAGCTTGTCTTTCCCTCTTCCACAGGGCAGCACAGTGACTGACTCGCAGGGAAGCACGAGAGCGCAAACTGCAGTAGAGGTGAAATTAGAAGCCTGCACTTATTCTTTCAGAGAGAGGTTCCTGCTTGTAACCACAGCCAAATCTTTGCCTTTTAAAGCACACAAATCTTCTCCTTTCAGTCCCTTTGAAAACCCACCTCCTCCAGCCTGAGTCAGCCTAGGAGCTCTTGGCAGCTTCCAGATGAATGAAGGATAGCAGGCTGATGGTCCTGGCTCTGTTTTTCCGGGACAAAATTTGGCAGGCAACAGCCAAGCTTGGAAAAAAGAAATTCGCAACCTGGAAAGGGGAAGGTGTCTGGTTATCATTGACACTCGTTCTTGCCATCTCTCTGCAATAACATGGATTACCCTACATCCTCCAGATGTGCATAGGAAGTGTACAGGGTTGCCAGTAAAGAGGCTGTGCATAAGTATAGTTGGATTTTCCTTTGTTTGCTTCTTCATATGATGAAAAATTTTGCTTTTTTTCTTTTATCTCCTTCTGCTTTAATTGGTAAAATGAAGTTTCTTAGATATCTGCAGAACGAAGTTAGAAGCAGCTGTACTTCAATAGTCTCTGGTTTTGTTCCTAGTTTGAGATGTCAAGACTGATATTTTGAGAAGCTTCAGAATTAACTGGAAACAGTTCTCATTTATTCTCAGTTTTCACAGCTAAAAGATTAGGTTGTCATACTGTGAGCAGGTATATTTCTAGCTGCAAATGCTTGCAGTGATTATAAGGTTTAACACAGCCATCTGGGGCTGAACATATGCACTCGCCAAATCTTTGTGTCAGGACCCCAGTAGGAGCAGGGATTTTACTAAATAGTCTGGTGACTCGCTCTGGTGGTAAATCACACCACTTCACCATCGCATCCTTGGCTGCTGCTTTTGGTCACCCGAATCTGTTTAATGGCTAGGTTGAGCTATGGGAGGTCTCATTGTGCCTCTTGTGTCTTGGTCAGTCACAGTTCTGTGCTCTGAAATTTTCTGGCTGCATGTAAGTGTGAGGGTGTATGCACTGGGGGGCGGGGAAAGGTCATTTTTCAAATCCTATGTCAGCAGTTTTATCTGAGCGGCTTTCCCTAGTTGTGGCCAGGTATCTCACCTTGCTGCTGTTTTTAACAGAAGAAACAACGAATCATGCTTTTGTTAGTGTATATATGTGTATGTTAGTGTATATATGATTATGCTTTTGTTAGTGTATAGAATCAGAAGATCAACATTTTTAATTACATTTAAAAATGGTTTTGTTCATTTTCTGTGTATTGCATGTAAGTTCCAAGCCAGGAAAAATCCTTTATTCTTCTAAATGAATGCTGTGCTGTCACAAAGTATCTTTTATCATAGAAAGCACCACCCTAGTCTCATTCTGTTTCATCTGCCTCATTAATACTGGATATGTGGCCCTTTAGTATGGCAGCAAAGCAAAGCAGGGAATTTCAGCTAGTATCTGGCAACAGCAAGCTGAGATTAAATGACATCCAAGTGAAATCTGCTATATATAAATTAACTGGCATTTTCCAGGAGCATTTGGCCTAATTTAAGTTGTTTTTTTTCCTTGGGGGTTCAGTGGTTGCAGCACAAGTCCCTGGTGTCCCATGGAGGTAGAAACTGGCACCAGATCTGGGAGCTGCTTATCACTGGGGAGTAAGTGTCACTGTGTGTGTCTGCTTCCAGCCTGGGGCATCTCGTCAGTGAGGCAATGGTATCCCCTCTGAACTACGAAGAAGCTGGGCTGAAAGCTGAAACTAAACAAGTTATTTTGAAGTGCCTTACCTTCTGGGATGCACCGTTGATGGTCACTGAGCAATTGGAACCATTTAGTTTGGCATCTGATGTATAACTGCCAGAAAGTAGTACTGTCAGGGGACCTTGGCTTTTGTTTCCAGGTAGCTGCATACGCATCTTGCTGGAAATCACTTTTGCCATTCAGCACTTGGAGTTATGCAATTATTAATTATTAGAGCATTAATTACAAGAGCCACTTGGGATTAGGGCTTGTGTGGCTGGCATGCTACAAGTGTTTCGGCTCCTGATTTGCTGGGTGATCTTGGGCAAATGCTTTTGTTTCCTCCGCATCCACATGTAAAGCAGGTGATAGTTCCCTTCCTTCTGTAAGGTGCAGATCTGTGATCAGTGAATTAGTAGCACGGCAACAGTCACCTTTACAAACCTACCACTATTGCACCAAATCCAGTGGGATCTTGTGGCACAGAAACATTACCAGGCTAATGCTTTTAATTAAAAACACTGTCATGAAAATAATTATTCAAATAGGGTAATATGTGAGTTATTTTTTTCAGGAAGGATTAAACAGTAACTTCAATAAGGAAGAAGGGTTTAAAAGTGAGCAGTGGGAATAACTTCGCTGACCTTGTTTCTCTGGGTTTACGTAAATGCAATTGAGAGCAACTTTTCACACAGAGCATTCTTCAGAGATGGTGAGTTTCCCTGTTGTAGGCCAGAACCATTTAAACATGAAAGCCAGAGGGTGCGTTGGCTTTGCTGTTTAAACAAAAACATGATTTGAAGTTGTGGTCTGGTGCGTGACTACTGTAGCACAGCTACCTCCCCCCCAGGTTTGGCCTCACCAGGAATGGAGCTCAGAAGAGCATTTTTCCATGGGACGTGCATTACTTGGTTTTGATGTAACCTTAAGGAAAGCACTATTTTTTAATAGCCTAACCGAGGAACCTAATGATCTCTTCCAGTGGGATGAGCCAGGAAGCTGGAGGGATAAATCCAGGCAGGCTAGCTGTGATACAGCTTACATGCAGGGAAGGGAAGGATAAAGTTCACAGTGGCTAAAAAATTGGTTGATATTTCTGATGTGAAATAGGTGGTTGGTCCCTGTGTAAAATATACAGTAGGGAGTCCCAGGAGAAGAGCATACAGATGCTGTCCTCATCCACACCAGCTGTGGTAAATGGGTATTTTTCTGAACTGTGGGTGCTGAAATGTCTTGGCCATGGAAAGCTGTTCAGGGCAGGGTACCTGGTATTTCTGGCTGACTGAGTGCCTTGCAGAGGAGGGTCATGGTCCAGTGTCTCGGGTTCAGCGGTGCTGAATGGTAGGAAGGAGGATGGAGGTGGCTGGATTGGTGCCATCCTCCTGGCTTCTATAAAAGTAGGAAGACTGTGCAAGTCTGCTCTTGAGGCTAGGGTCCAAGGAGATGCAAGTAAAACCATCATGAACCCAAAGAAGGGCTGTTCTCCTGCCTGCACTGACTGTCCTGAGGTCAGCACGCACTGGCCTGCACAGGACCAGGCTCTTGTGCTGTTACTGTGGTGTGTGGAGTGAGAACCTTAATGCTGCATGTACAAACCCAGCTCTTTCTCCTAGACAGTCATGATAGGAAGGGAGCAAGAGCTGGGCATTATCCTTCCTCTTTGAAGGCTTAAGTTCCCAGACCAGTTATTTACCTATCAAATCACAGCTGCTCTGGGGTGTAAGCAACCCATGCAGCGCTGCTTGTGGCTGCGTGTGTTACTTACTACCTTGAGCAATACGGAGGTGGAGACTGCTGCATCTCCAGCCTTAGCTGTGCTAATAAGGAATACACGGCAGCACATCACTTGCTTTGGTATTTCTCATTAAATAACTCGCGCCAAGGGCAAAAATGTGCACTGCACATGGGAATTGTGCCCCAGTTTTGGGTTAGGCAGGTCTGCAGCAGTTGGAATCATAGAGCATGTTGGAACAGGGAGCTGCTTCATGTGAACTTATATTGCCTAGTCTTCTGCAGGAAATACTTGCTTGGAGCAGGCTGACTTTGGGTACATTTGTCTTCCAAAATCCTTCAGTTTGGCTCCATAAAGTTGTGACAGTATTTACCTGCTCTGTCAGGTCTTTGCAGCCTTGCTGCTGCAGAGAGATGAAGCACAGTGCAGTGGAGCCCACTCTTTCAGCCGGAACCCTGCTCATCTGTCAGTCGGTTCTTGCTCTGTGCTCAACTTGTGCTCAGCTGTTATGTAGTATGTGCTCACATAGTTGGCCAACCTAACAGTTCAATGCTTTACTTACAGAGGGATGCCTGATGTGCCCTGCTGATGATCCTGGTCTTCCAGGAAAAAAGAGCCACTGAGATTGAACCTAGAGAATAGGATCCGGTGTGGACAGCTTGTGCACTGTGTGAGACCCTAGCTAATGGGGCCATGCGCTGCCTGGTGGTCGGTCTGCTGCGAGGGAGAGCAGCCTGTTGTGAGCTGTCTCTGCACTGTCCTGACTAGGTGGTAGGATGAGAGATGCACTTGAGCACTAGATCACACTTCTTTGGAGTGACACCTCTTAGGGGAGAAAGGATGCGAAATCTGAGTAGTGAGTCTACAAAGCTACAGCAGGAAGTAACTGCAAGAGACACAAGCTAACAGCAAATCCTCTTGCTCATTACTGTTACTCAGAAACAGCCTTGCAAAATGTTCCATTGTTTGCTTCCAAAAGTTATCCTTGAGCTATGTATTTCAACAAAGTCTAGTGCCATATGTCTTGTCTGTAGTCATGAGGTTGCAAGACTTTGAATTCTACGAGGTACATGTTTAGCTGGACTATCTGGGAGAAGTCTGAGCTGCTGGACTGTTCAGGTGGGTAGTAAGTACACCAGTGAATTTGTTCTGTTCCCTTTCGGGTTGTATCACAGAATAACATTGCAAGTGTGGGTTTAATTTACCTCCAGTCTGTTACAAGGACTGGCATGGGTTGCTACAGCACAAGTCTTGACAGGAGGGCAGAAGTTAAGAGTATGTCTGGATCTGACAGCTTTTGCTTTCCTTTAAAGCGTGAACGTGACTGGGGTGGACAGTGAAAGCAGAATGTGGTGACCAACATGAACTCCTCTGGGGATGTGGATACTGCCTCCAGTTTAACCTTTTAGCAGGGCTGCATCAACGGCTGACGGTGGAATAACTTAAGATTTTAGAAGAGCACCATTCCAGTGAGCACGTGAGTGAATGCCAGTGATTTGCAAATCTTTGCCAATGGCCTTGTGAGCAGTGGCCTGCTGCAGGAAAAATAACACTGGATTAGCTCAGGGTGATGTTTGGAAGTGTTACACTTAGTTCCTAAAGACTAAGCCTTCTGCAGAGCAGCACTGGGCAGCATGTTCTGAAGTAAGCAGAAATTATTAAATATGAGTTGTCTTCATGTATTAAACAAGAAGTGGAAGCAATGCAGGGAGATGTTTTCAGCTACCAGCTTTTCCCAAGGAGCCTTTGCAATATCTCTGTCATTTGGGAAGACAAATCCCTTGTTTCAAGCACTTGGACTCTGGGCAAATGCCAGGTCACTTGATTTCAGAGCTCCAAGGCAGCTCAGTACCATTTCAGACCTATTATCTGGCTTGGGAGCTTGGTGCTGGGTGCCTTTTCTGCAGCTGAAGAAACTGAAACCTTGCCTTGGCACCAAAGTAGAGAGCCAGATGTGAACCCTGCAGCACTCCCCTGCCTGCTTCCAGCTTTTCAGTCTCCTGTTTTTAATTAAACTGCCATGAAGATTGCAGAAGCCAAAGGTCCAGCTCACAAGGGAGCCTTGGTATGTGGAACAGGAAGTATTTGACAGCATGTAGTGTTGGTGCTTGCCTTCCACTCATGGTTTATTTGCTCTCTGCTCACCCGACTGCTCTGTGGCAGGGTTGAAAACATCACTTAAGTCTGGCATTTTCCCCTCATGTGGGTTCTAATGAGGAAGTGTATCCTTGCACCTGAGGAGCACTTCAGATGATAGCTACACCTCTGCAAGCCCTCGGAGTCTGTCTCTCTGCAAAAGTTCATGTGCATCATTTAGCTGTGAGAATCTTTGTCCCTTTCAGAATGATTACAGAAGGAGACTTGATGTAGTTAATCTGTGTTACCTGATGAGTTTTTGCACTTTATGCCTCCAGATGTGCTCACATCACAGAGCAGTGCTTGCTTCTGGGCAGCTGGAAGCCCTTCTGCAGGGCTATTTTCCTGATGTTAGAGCCCAGGAATGTTTTGTTGTTCATGGCCCGAGCTACTGGATGGAGGAGGTATGGCTGTCAGACAGGAGGATGAAACTCCTCTGTCAGGTTTGTTCGAAGAGGCTGGACATGGGAACCTGCCAAGCAGAAACTCCTCAAAGACTCACAAAGGCTGGCAGGGTGTTATTCCCTGAGAGGGGGCACTTGGAAACTTGGTAGCTCAGCCTGTGGTTGTCAGCTGTAGGGAAATGGCTGGTGCAGAGTGCTGCCCATTGCTTCCTGGGGCTGCTGGAGCTCTGCAGGGGTTGTGCTGGGAGTGAGAGCTCACTGGTGAACAGTGAGAGAACATCAGGAACCTGTGCCTTGCCCCTGCGGAGCTTAGTCACCAGCTGGATGCAAGTTCGCTGATCTCTGTTTGAAGACCTCATGTTCTGATAAAGCATGTACTCATTTTTAAATGAATGTTGGCTGTAGTGCACAGGGCTTTCCTCTTGCTTTTTCTTCCCTCCTATTTCCAGGCTGAGTGTTGCTCCTACTATGTGTGTAAATGACTCCCTCCTGCCTCTCGGTACAAATGCTGGTCTTCATAGCAGACAGGTTGAAATGCAACGTAATCTTCAAATGTTCTGGAGCTTTGACGCAGACCGTGAGATCACTGAACACGTGGCTCTGCCAGGGACAGTGCTGGGAAAAAAATAACTCTAGGAAAGATGTTTCTGGAACTGTGAGGGGTGGGACCCAAAACCCCCTTAGTGATGGTAGTAGGTGTGGGGGGAAGAATCCAGTGACTAGAAAGTAAGTTTCCTTCTCTTTGAGATGCAAGTCTCCATACTTTGATCAAGTCAAAAGATAAAGTTTAATGTTGTATTTTGTAGTAGATTCTAAGGGGAGTTCTGTCTAATGTCCAGAGCTCAGGGATTTACCAAATGAGAACTATGCCTGCTGTCATAGCTCCTGAGTGCTGGCCAAAGGCCATTGGACCCCCTTCCTCTTAATCACCTGGAAAATGATAAATCACTGATATAGCCCATAGGATTACAGGCCTTGATGATGAACCTGCTTGCCAAGTTATGGACATGCAGTGTTATATCAGAGGGGTCTTAGATTAGTCATAGGAAACCAAGCAGAGTATAGCTGTGTCTATTAGTCATCGCTAAGTGAATTAATTTGATTAAGTGTATATGGTGGTGTTAATATATGTCTGCTTTCTCCCTGGGTTTATAAATCAGTTTGCTCTTCTGTCCTGTTAAATATGCGACTGCAAAGTCTGTCATCAGCTTACTGCATGGGTGATCCTGCTAAAGTTCTCGGTGTGTGCAGCAAGGCGGATTCCCCTTGCCAACATGAGGGCAAACTCAAGAGTAAGCCCCCAGAAGACAGAGCCATTTCCCTTCCCGCCAGTGTATCCTGGAAATCTTAATGCTGGAAAACCTTTGTGGTTTATGTCCCGTTAATGTGCAATAAGCTTCCTGAGGTTGGTTGTTTTTCCTTTTTGCCCCTTCCCACCCACCCACCCCACACGCTCCCTCCCCCCCCGCTTTTCTTTTTGTATGTGTGTGTGTGTTTTCCTGATGGAATAAACTTCCTATGGCTGGAGCATTGGGCCCCCTAAAGCTGACAGCAGGTTTTGGATCAAGGTCTCACAATTATTTTTAAGAATAGGATTTTATGGTTACAGGATGCATTTAATGAGTGTCTGGAATATAGCCACTGGTGTAAGATTGTTTATAGAAATAGTATTAGTATTTTCCTTTAGGAGTTTGTTTTCTAGTAGTTATTGAAAATAATACTTAATGTTAATAAAACTTAGCAACAGCCAAAAGAGAGATATTTTACTCTTGTTTACTTCCTTCTGCTTTGCATTTATATGCTGTTCCCATTGAGCTGCTTTGTTTTGGGGTGTGTATGTAGCTTTTTCTAGAGTAAAAATTAGAATTGTTCACCAAGAAAAGCCAGGCTTATAAAAACAGACCAGTTGGCTGAAGATTCAGGGCCTGGCAGCATCTGAACCTACTCTCATGAAGGGAAGTGGGGGACTCTGAGGGTTTATTTATTGTTTTTTCTTTTCATATTGGACAGTCTTGAAGAGATTTCCCCCTTCCCAGCCCCAGGAATTTAATGTGGCGCTTTTTCTCTTGATGGCTGTTGATGCAAAACTGGTGCTTGTGGGAAGCTGAATGTGGGATTAGTTTCATCTCTTAAAGAGTGAGCTTCCTCCCCTGCAATCTAGATATGCTTCTTGAGAACTTGCTGGGGGGATTCACTAATGCTGCTGAGCTGGGAATACATACAAGCAGATTGCAGGCTGTAAAATACAAAACTGGTAGCTCTGAGCTGACTTTGCTTACAGAGGATGGGGAAGGAAAAAAAGGGAATTGTGAAGAGAGGGTCATGGGCAGGTTTTTCCACATATAGCAGCTTAAGCCAGTTTTGCATCTGGCTTTATTTGCATTATTAGGGTTAAACTAATGAATCTAGTTTAAATCCTTGACAATGGGAAATTGCTGTTTGCCAGTGCTGTGTTGCCAAGGAAAGGCTTTCTCCAGTCTGGGTGCCTGGTCTGCATGACAGATTATGGAGCTTTACTGCACACTCATGTTCTGTTGTTATCAGTTATCACCTGTGACTTAGTTTTTTATATTAAGCCTTACATTGGCCTTTATTACAGGCTTTAGATATTCCCGTAGTCTCATGCCCCGTATAAAATGGGTAGTTGTTGTTGAGGTTGCATCGGTTTCAGTAAAAAGTTGGTTCTGTTGGCTTACATTTGTGTACAGACCATTTTATTTCCAGTGTTGAGCTTAACCTCAAGGCAAAGGCAGCATCTTGCTCGCTGGATTTCCAGGGAGACTGGGGAAGTGCTCGCCTTGAAGCTGCTCTTGAACTACGTATGACTGTATGATCGCTTGGCTCTTGCCATGCTTGGGGGCCTGGCTGGCTGTGCTCTTGTGTTTTGCTAAGAAGTTCAGGCCTGGGTTACCCCCAACTTGTTTTGATGGCCTCGGAAAGCTGAGGTGACTGCAGGAATTGGAAGTTCCTGATGTGATGATCTGAGCTGGGTCTGGTGGGAAAGCTTGCCCAGCCTTTCAGAGGCTCAGAGCTGCAAGCTGAAATCAAGCCAGGAGGTAAGCAAGTTCTGGGTGTGTTGGAGTGGGGGAGGGAAGAAGGGGATGTACCTGTGCTCCAACAGTGCTGGATCTTGCCGCATCCACTGGGCTGTAGGGTGGCCTCATTGTCTTTATAGTACATTCCCATTTGTGCCAATTAAACTGTATTTTGTTCCCCAGGAATTCCTGTCTCGGCAGTAGAGGTGTTTGGAAAATAGGTCTTTGCAAAAGGAACTTGTCAGACGAGCCTAATATTAGGTGTCATTGATCCTTGCTGTGCCAAGTTCCCAGGCTTGCCTCCTGTGGGAAAACCCTACTCTTGCTTTAGGGTGATGGTGTCTGCCTGGGTCACTGTTGGAGGAATGGGTGCTCAGAGGGTCTGGGGGAGGGAGGGAGCGGTGTTGCTGTTGGTCTGCTTTGTGAATTATCTGAAGATGTTTGTATGGAGAAGCCTCCGCTTGCCTAGTGCCTTCAGAGGGGTTCAGCCTCACTAGCAACGTGCTCCTTTTTATCCCTGTGACCTGCAGCCAGTGAAGCATGAGGTGAGAAGAGTCGGGGATGCAGGAGTCTCTTGCTGATGCTGGTTGACAAAGCCATCAAAATTCCCTTGAGTTGTCGTGCTGTGTCCTGGCACAGGGCAGGGAGAGGCAGCATGAGGTTTTTCTGCCTTGGCTGCAGTGTCTGCAAAGCCTCGTTCTGGCTGGCTTGTTCCAGATGGTAGATAGCCACTTTAATTTGGGCTGCATTCACTTGCTTGCTAACACAGGCTCCTCCTGAGGTAATTAGCAGATGAAGTTGAAGGCATCCATGCTTTGCTGTGTGCAGTCCTGGAAGTCTGATGTCCTGGGGAGAACAGGAAGGAAAAGTCATGTTTTCTCTGTTGCTAGCTGGGGTTGCCCATGCTGACTCCAATGGGAGATGAGATTTCAAGTCTCTCACTTCCCTCTTGGAGATGTAAGCTTCGTGGGCCATCTCTGTGACTTCATAGCTAACTCTTCTGGCCCAGGTGAGAAAGGAGTCATGCAAGTTGGATCTCCTTGCTGATCTGTTTGCAGTGGAGGCTGAAGGTGTATTTCGGCGAGAACATCTTCAGCTGCAGAATGGAGTTTGGCTGTACTGTGTAAGAGGCCTCAGTGGCCTATGTTGTAGTGGGGACTAGCAGTTCTGTAACATCTTTCACATTGTGTTACTTGTAATGAGTCATGAGCAGCTGGAGTGCAAGGAAAGCCTTTTCCCTTATCAGTCTGTGAGGAGGAATGGATCAACATAAACTTCAGGGCAGAAAATAGTATGGGGCAGAGTGGGGCTCGTAATGTTTATGGAGGTGATTTAGATCTCACTTATCTCTGCCATAACCCAAAAACTGGAGCTGTAAAGCTCATCCTTGTATTTCTTGAGACTACAGAGTTAATCCTTTCTTCTGGTGCTGTAAATGTTTATTTAACCCTATCTCTTGTGCATTGATGGAGTTCAAACGTTTTTGAATGTATGTTGTGCAATTGCCAGTGTCATGTCCAGGGTTTCTTTATGGCTTGGAGCATCACCAGGATTGCAGTGGTCATCAAAGCCTTAGTGATCCTGGCCCTTCAAGTGATGGATGTGGAGAGGACTGTGGGAACATTCCTGTGTGCTGGCTGCATGCAAGAAAAATGTTTTGTCTTGCACTGCCTATCGAGTCCAGAAATGTGAAGTCTCTGTAGCAGTTTATCAGCACAGCAAAACACGAGCCTGATGGAGAGTGGCCTTCCTAGTCCCATCTCTTCCTAATGATATCAGTGTTTTGACTGTGCTGTGGACCTCGATCTGATGTGCTTTCCTCTGGAAGAATTCTGGCCAATGAATGTTTTTGGAAAGATAGCAGTCTTTCAAGCCAGCCACAGGAATTTGAAATTAATGATGTGGAGGGAAGGAGGTGCTCCAGTTAAAATGGGGAATTGCTCCTTGAAGCTATGTCCTATTTATGAAAATTTTTATCTAGGCTTTCCCTGTTAAAAGCAGTAATAGAGAGACCTGCTGAAGGCAAGTGGAGGGCACTTGCTGTTGAGTCAGTTGAGAGCTTGAAGTCTAGGGACTAAACTTTCAGAGCTAAATAGTTCAATAAACCTTCACCTTTTCCTCTGCACACAGATTCAGTTCAACTTCATTCCTTTTTTGCTCCTGCTGAAGACAGAAAGCTGCATGCTAAGGCAAACAATGTTATTTGTAATCCTCAATATTTGATCGCTGACCTGTCCTTATGAATGTTGAATGACTCCTGTGGCACCCTAGAAGACCTTCGTGTACCATTAGGGGCTCTGCACGGTCTGTTTTCCTTTTCTAAGCAGATGCAAATGCTTTTACTTAATGCTCAAAATTAAGTTGATCATGCCTTGAACATAATAAAAACTTGGTTTTCCTGCATGGTTGTTGTTGTCTGCATTACTTTGTCAGAACTGTGCTCAGATGAGTGTAGGAACGCTGGACTTGTCTGAATCTGAAATGTTTTCTCTGGGCTTTTATTTAATATCCTTAGTGTCATATGTGTATGTCACATGGATTTAAGAAGGGCTGGTCTGAGCCAGGTCTTTCAGTCCAGTTGAGTCTAGATTGACACTTCCTTGCTAGTGCTCGACCAATGAAGTTTCCCTGAGGAATTCTAGTGTGTATCTAGCACTGGTTGAGACCCTGAAAGTCCTGGTATGGGTTGTACGTTTAGCTGCATTATTCAGGTCTAACAGTAACTCCAAGCCCAAGGCAAGTTGGTGGTGCACTGACCATGTGAAATCACATAGCTGGATGATCATTTTATTTTTTAGGCAAGACCTGCGCATAGTCACTGCTGTAGTACCAGGGCATTGAAGAAACTCTGTGTGTGTGTGTACATGTATGTATATCAGTATTGGCTTAGGATTTTGTAGGCAATTACTGTGATAAATCTGCGCTCTTTAGTCGAGACTCAAGAGAACGGGTAGATAAATTATCTGAAGCTTTATGCTGCTATAGACACACTTCTGTGTGCCCTGCTTGGAAATGGGTCTGTGCAAAGCTGTGCCCATCTGTGTGGAGGGCAGCACTGTGCCATGGTGTCCCCACCTGCCTCTGAGCCAGCCAACAAGGCCACAGCATTAATGCAGATCCTGGTAATAAGTCTCAGGGCTAATTAATTATCCAGAGCACAATATGGAGGACTTTTCAGTCCTGGAGCTTGCTGCATAGGAGCTGACAAAGTGTGCCCTTGATGTACGGCTCTGGTTTTTTAGGAAAGAAAACATGGGGTTAAAGAACTGCAAAGCCAGCCCTGCTCTTCTCTGCCTGCACTGCCTTGCAAGGGAAGCTGCTGCTTTTGGTGTTTGGAGTGGCCCTTAATTTGTTTCAGGTATTGGAACAGTGCTGCCTTGTTACAGTTTTATAAGCAAGCCTTATATAAGGCTGTTTTCCTTGCTAAAAATCTTAGTCTTGCTCCGGTGGTGTTCACACCCTTAACGGGACTGGAGTTGGTGGAAGCTTGGGGAAGGCTTGAGGAAAACTTGGCAGTGGGGTCAGACACTCTGTTCCTGGGTCTGTGTTAATTCTTTCTTCCTTGTGCCGAGGATCAGCGTCCAAGAGAGCTCCCTGCAAACGTCCTCTATGTTTGTGTACTGGGAGTCTCGCACTTCCTCTGTGTCCAGTCCCTTATTGTGCTGTGCCTCCAGCTAAAGGCTTGTAGCGGAGTATAAATCCACTTATTTAACAGCCTGTGATGCAGCTGTTTCGGGGCTATTTTAAGTGCATGACAGTGGAATACAGAAGGAAATGGCTGTTGTTGCCTTTTTCCTCTCTGCTGTCTTGCTGGATGAGATCGGTGTCTGTGATGGTGTGGGACTGTGTAGCCAGAAGGGCTGCAAAAGTGGAGGAAAAAAACCCCAAAAACTGAAAGAGGGGAAAAAAAAAAAGTCCCCACTGAAACATTTTGTTTCAGGACTGGTGTGAAGGATCTTCCAACTCTCTCAGCTGCATCTTGCTGAGAGCAAAAGGCTGGAGCTGCTAGAAGGGATGTATGTGCTGCTTTTGTCCACATGTGGCACTTTGGAAGACAAAGACATGGAAATTGCAATAAATCATGCACCGTTTTTTGAAATAGGAGGAGTGGGGTATTTCAACCTGGGGAGCCTAGCACTGAATAATAACTCCCACTTTATTCCATCAACCTCATACAGGCCGTCAAAAAGGCAGTGGGTTGCATGTCATCCTCCTGTCAGGAGAGAAATTGGCCAGAGAAGCAGTGAGCATCTGGTTCTCATTGGGCTCTGCCTTTGGATGGTCTTCATTCTTGTTTGTCACATTATGTCTTTCTTCCCCCCTCCCTTCCTCCTTCCTCTCTCCTTTTTTTCCCTTCAGTGAGTTTACAAGCCTTGCTGGAATGCACATATGGTCCTTATCATCCCCAAAGTCCAGTTCTTTATTTATTTATTTTTTGCTGGTTAGCAGTTTGTGACATCAGGGGCTGCTAGAAGCATTAGTCACTTTTATTCCAAATAGAAAGTTCCCTGGTTTTTGGAAAGCTATGCAGAAATATGTCTTTCCTGTCAGTTTTTGGCATAAATGGAACCATTAGTGCTCTGAGCTTGTGCCGACCTTTAGCCAAACATTTTGCCTGGAAGAGAAATGTTCATTCCCACTCGGTACAGTCACTTCTGATTTGTCAGATTTTGCTGACTTCCCTCTGCCCAGAAGAATGCGACTGTATCCTCTTTCTCCATCCTCCTGCGGAGCTGCTGCAGCTTGCCAATGTAAGCAGCTCCGCTCACCTCCCTGCCAGCCTGCCTTGAAGGTGCAGGAACAGTGGCGGCTCTTGGTTGTGGGAGCGTGGCCTTGCCGCATGGCGGTAGCTGCCACTCGCAGTTCCAAGCTGCTGGAAACCAGGATATTCGGTGCTGGATGTCGGGGAGATGGGCACAAAGTGCTTTCTACCTCACACTGTGCCTGTCCTGAGGGAATTGGGATTGGGGCAGGCGTTTTGCTCGAGGTGGATTTTCCTCCAGTAGGTATGGGCTGTGTGGACTGCAGCTGGGTTGGGGCTGGCTATGATGCCTGCTCACTGTCCCCAGTGTCATCCTGCAGTTACCTTAGGGGGCCAGCCTTGGAGAGAGGCTCCCTAAATTGCCTCCGCCACTGTAAGCATGTCCAGCACCACCCAGACTCTGACGGAGTCTCCTCAGGGGAACCACTTGCCCCGTCTCACTGGCAGCCTCCTCTGGCTGGTGATTCCCCAGTTCAGCTTTATCAATCTGTAGAACAATATTCTCTGCAAGGAAGGGCAGCACAGGACTCACACCTCCCTTCCCTATCTGCTGCTGCCAGGTGCTTTGCTGGCCAAATTACTTCCAGCCTTCCTCCTATAAAATAACCTTTTTTGTTGTCCCAGTTCACCACGATTAAAAGGAAAAAACAGCACATTTAAGGAGAGCCTTTTTGTGTTCCCTGTAACCTCCGTGGTTACTGAATGAGGGAGCCAGCTGTGGCATAACACTGTTGAGGGTGTTTGTTGGTACTGGGAGTAGGGAGACCTGGCTCCCTGCTGGTGTTGCGGATGCTGCTGGAGGCACTGCTGGGGCAAGGGACTTAGTGAATGAAGCACACTGTCCAGAAGCTGTGCCCCAAAGCAGCTACAGCTGATGCCAGCTTTTATCCAGGGAGAAGATAGTTCACCGAGGTGCAGCCCTCGGGGACAATAGCTGCAGCAGTGAGTCGCTGGGTGGGCTGGTGGTAGGGTGGGAGGCCTTGGCTGTCCAGCTTGCTTGCCTCTCATGAATCCTCATGGCTTGCTTGACACATTAATCTACAGGATGAGAACCTGTCTTCCAAAGGGGTCTGCTCGCCCTGTTGAGAGAGGAGGGAGAAAAGAAAAAAGACCTTCCAGACTTCAGGAGCTTTTGGAGGCATCTGCCTGAGTCTGTAGACAGCATGGAGACAGGAACTCCCCCTCCTCTGCTGCTGCCACTGGTGGCTATCCTAGCCTAAAACAACAACCCAGTCTTTCCTTTCTTGATTAAATAATTGCTCTGGGCATGCTCCTTGTGGCATGACTGCACTAGCTATGGCAGGGAGGGGAAAGGAATTGTTCTTTCTTATCATGTCCCCCACCATACTATTACCCTTTAAGTTTCCTATCACAGGAATTAAGGGTTTGACCATCACTGAAGTCTGCGTAAGGAAGAGATGGGGATTGTGGATGCTGGATGCTGTGGGTTTGGCTCTGGCGTAGGCACTGGGAATACTTTGTGCCCCAGTTCTCACATTTACACAGGGAGAGGGTAAGATAGATCCATTTCTTGCCCACTGCTCTTTGCTTCTATGTCACTGCTTTTCTCTGAGCCGCCTTTTTGTCTGAGCAGACTAGAATATCTGAGGTCCCTGGCTTTGGATGCAGCATCTGAGATTACTGCAGAAACAGGGAAACATGCCCTTAGTAATAGGGCAGAAATGTGGCTGGCTTGAGCTGCTGACAATAAAAGCTTTCAGAATTTCTTTAAGGTGCCTCCAAAGTCATGTGGCCTCAAATAACTAAACACTTGCACCATATTTGTGGTTGAGCTCAATATTTTGCATACCACCGGTTTTCCCCTCTTGAATTTGAGGCTCACTTTTTGTTTTCTTTAACTCTTGGGAGGCCGTGTGAAAGTGACCTCCAGCTGCCAGCAGCAGTGGGCCAGGAAGGGCTGAAGAGGAGTTGTTTGCAGGCAGCCTTAAAGCAGATGGGGCTCAGCTGGGAGCTTGCTGGGGTTAAGGGAACAGCCATCATCATGGTTAAGTTCTAACGGAGGAGAGCAGACCAGGGCAATAACTGCAGGTATCCTTGTGGACCTTCTCTCCTTTGCCCTTTGGGAGGGATGCTCATCAAGCCAGAAGAGTAAATTTGCTTCATCTCTGATGAGCTACCAGACACCTCCTGAAGTGTAAGGACATGGCTCATGGAGAAGTGACACGTTTCTAATCATGGGACCTACCTTTATTTACACCTTCCCATCTGCACACAGGCAGACAGTGTTGTAATTTTGCGTTGTAGCCGACTCCAGTGAGGAGAGTAAGTTTCCCCTTATTCCTGCAAGCTCTGCCAAGCCACTGTGGCTTAGGAGAAATGAGCTGATCCTCTCCTTGCACGTGCCTCATCAGCTAAACTGTTTTATAAAGCTTCATTGAATTCCATCCAGGCAAACCCACTGTTTGCCACAGAACATCCGTTAAAGCATGGCTTGACCTAAAAAACCTTTGCCACCAGGAGCTATGCGTGAAGAAAACCAGACCTGAAGCAGAACTGACAGACCTCTGAGACTGCAAACCCTTTCTTGTCTTTTGCAAGGCTTTCCCCTTCCTTAAGAGCCTTAGGAAATAGGGTCCTGGCAGTTAATCTCTTCATAGTGATGGTACATAGTGGACTGTGTGCCTCTTGAGGCCTGTCTCTGCTTTACTTACCCTTCCCTTACCCTGCTAGAGTTAAAACCAGCAGCTGTGATAACAGCATCTGAAAGATTGTTGTTGACCTAAGAAGTATCAACTGTGGGATGCCTCATAGGTCACTCTGTGAAGAAAAGTAAAGGGATCAGCATCTTTCCCAATAAACAAGCATTCCTTTGTTTGTGTTGCTGTGTAGGTTTTGTAGGGGTTAGCACACAGCTCTGGAGGTTCAGAATCCCTTCCCGCTCACAGGGATGGTATGTGAAGAGGGAAGATTCGCGCTGTAGCGTGGGGTTCAGTAAAGGAAGCATGGCTGTGTCATAAGGAAGAGTTTAAAAACTCTTCTTGATGTCTTCAGCTCTCTGACATGTGAGAACATCTAGACACCCAAGTCTAGCAGTGTGTGTGTTGCAAACTGGCTGAGCTCTCCAGAACTCTGGGGAGCTGCAGTTTTACCCACACAAATCTTGTCCATCGCTCCTGAAGCTACAAGCAAGGGGAGGTGCTTTGCCAACAGTTGTTCTTGTAAGAAGTTAGTGCTTCCAGATACAGTGACTTGTCTGTGCATTAATAAGGCATCTGTTAGGGCTGTGTTACTGTGAGTGACAGCTGAGGAGTTGTTTTAGTCCAGGACTGTATTTAGGTGCAGGATTGGGGAAAGATAGGAGTTGTGCTGAACTCAAAGGCGTGCTGAACTCAAAGGCATGCTGAGCTCTGCTCATCTTCTGGGGGAAAATGAGGAATACCCTTGGGAAAGAGGCAGGATGATGATATCCCTTTTCACCTGGAGTGAAGTGCCTGGGCAGCGCTGCTGCCTTCTGTGGCTGAAGGAATAAATCAGTGCTTGTAGCATCGCTCCCCTGGCTTGTTGGGTGCACACAGGGGCTCTGGGCTCTTCTCTGTGGAGCTGGAGCCCTGGGTCAGCCTTTGACTATGCTTCAGCTGGAGGTGCCCAGTTTGCAGTGGAGTGACTCACCTGAGACCAAACCCCAGCCCACTGACTCCTCTCAGGAGCTATTTCCAGCCAGAGCAGTGTGGCCATCTGACTTAGCATCCCATTGTTTTTAAAACACTTCTATTTTGCCAGACTGAAAGTGTGAATCATTTGCCTATTCTGCTAATTATCCACTGAGCAATCATGCTTGTTGCTCTCCAGCATAAGCTTCTGTTCCATGAGGATAAAACCTGAGGTCATGAGCTACTCTTGAGTTTGTAGTGGTTTCAGTCCTTGCCCCCTCCCCGGGCAGGTCAAGGGCTGAAGACTGGAGCAGTGTTGAGCTGATAAAGCCAGAACTGTCAGTCAGGCTAACTGATAATTTCACAGCTTGTGAAAAACACTTGGCATTTGAAAAGTGTAGAGATAGCTTTTGATTTTTCCACTGTTGATATTTATGACTTGGAGGAAAACAAAAAGGGGGGGAGGGAAATGAGAAGGTATGCAGCGAAAATAACTGACACAGATGTAGGAGATGAGGCTGACTCCTGTTCCTGCTGAGTAACTGATGATGAGGCAGTACTTGCTTTCCCGAAATATATCAGAGAGAGATGGGTGCTCTGCTGAGAGATGTTCAACACCCACCGCTTTCTGTGAAGCCTGTGAGTCATGGGCACCTACTGCTTTCTGAGATCTGCTCCGAGCTCCCTTCAGTTCATCATAAACCCAACCCACTGGTGTTTTAAATATACCAATGTTGCAAACATTTAAATTAACCCATTCACTTCATGCATAAATCCCAGGGTGGTCTTCCATTGCATGGGGTTTTCCCAGGAAAATCACTGTTGCAGGTAAATGAGGTCTCTTTTTATGTTGGTTTTTTTTTTACCCAGTCTGAGTGAAGGAGGTGACATCTCTTAATCACCTTCAGCTTCAGTGGCAGGGTGCTGGTGAATAGCTGTCCAGTACACGGAGGGATGGACATGGACAGTCTGGTGTATTGGCATTAAGCCTTCAGTCAAGCCTGGTTCAGTTGTTAAGGCTTAGGAGCTACTACAGGTGTCAAGCTGTGTGTGCAAGTATGGCAAAAAGGAGCCCTCTGTGCCATATGGTGACGTTTTTACTTTGAGATGTTGCCTTTCTCAGAGAATTTAATTTTTTTTTCTTCAAGTCTGAGTGGTATTTTCGTCAACGCTTAGCCCAGAGGTAACCTATTTCTTCTTGCAGTTGATGGCTGTTTGTGGAGGGAAGTGGAGATGCTCAGCAATTGTGCATCCCTCAATTGTGCATTGAGAAGCCCTCCTCCGCTTTGGATTCTTATTTTAACAACCAAAGAGTGTCTTTTTTTCCATGTATGGTTCAAAACCCACTGATTTTGTGGAAAAGAAGCTGGTGTTTCCAGCATCTTTAAACCAGGCTGGAGCTGCCCACGACTGTAATTTAGGTCAACAGTATGGCCTTGGAGGAGTGACTCTGCTGGAAATGTTTAAGTTTGTAGAAAAGTTAATATCTTAAGAATAACATATTTTTGGAGAAAATTGTGTAAAATATCAGCAGAGCTGCTCTAGGTCTACCAAGTTGTTGTTGGCTTTATGATTGATTTTTGTTTTGCCTATGCTCAGGTATTGACATAATTGCAAATTGCCAGGGAAGAGATAACTGGGCTGCCTTCTTTCTATAAGCCTCTCTGTGAATTACTGTACAGTTGTTATGGAAAAGTCCTATATATAATCTTGGAGTTGTTTCAGGTCTCCATTCTGCCAGGTCTGTGCTGCCCCATTACCCTCCACAAAATGGCCTTGGGGTGTCATGATGTGGCCATGCTGAAGGGTTGCAGCAGAAGTGCTGGGAGGATAGAGCGAGCCCGAGAGAGCTGCTCCACCCCCTTGACAAACTAAGCCAAGGAGAACCCATATTTCACTGTGGGTTGTCTATTCCAGGTGTCTGCCTAAATAATATTCGTGAAATCCTAGGGGTGTGTGGCACTGAGGCCTTGGAAACGATGCTTGAGTATTGCAAATCTGGATAGAATCATGGTTTATTAGGCATGTAGAAAAAGTCTGGTGGTGTTTGCATGCCTTGGGATTGGGGATGTTTTAGCTCTTGAGCCCCACAGGGGAGAGCTGGATAGAAGTAAAAGGAGAGCATGTTTGGGAGGCGAACCTAAGACAGAAAGATCCTGTGTCTCAAACTCCTGAAACGTTACACGGTTCTGACAGCACTAGGCACAGCCTTCTTCCCTGACAGGGGCATTGTAACCCTGCTAAATGCCTTCCTTCTCGGTCTTACAGAACGATGACCTTAGGAACCTGTCCCTCTCTGGCCACGTGGGCTTTGACAGCCTCCCTGATCAGCTGGTCAACAAGTCAACATCGCAGGGCTTCTGCTTCAACATCCTCTGTGTGGGTAAGTCATCCTGTGCCACTGGGCCATCAGCTCACACAAAGGGGTGCACAGGTATCCACAGATGAACGTCTTCCTCCTGTGAGGGGTAAGGTGTGAGCCAGTGGGGACCATAGTGGCAGAGAAGTGACAGTTTCTTCCCAGATTTGCTCTGGAGTCAAATCTAGTATCCCTCTCTTCCTTTTCTCTATCCTGTCCCCTGAGTCAAAACATGGAGGTTTCTGGCTGTTAAAATCTGCCTTTGGAATCATCCCGTGGTCCTGCTTTCCTCAAGGGCAGCCCATAAGGAAATGGAGCTAACTTGGGAACTCACTGTATTTTTAAAAGAATGCAAACTTGAATCTGTCTCTCTGGGTTGTGTGTTTCTCAGTAAATTGCTTTCCTTCCCTTCTAGGCTTTACCTGCCCATCTTGTTATATTCTTAGTTTCTCCAGTTGGAAACAATGCCATATTTAGTCTCCAGATGATGTACTTGAGAACAAAACCTGTCACCTCTTCTCTGCTGTATTTAATATGGATGCTGCAAGTTGGTTTTATAGCCTGAGTTACTGCATTACTTTTCAGAAGGTGAAATACAGGGATGCAGCTTCTTCTCTTGGCTCTAGAGATACCTGCTGTCTTGGTATGCTCTTTGGATACTACAGAATTGGAAATCCATTGCTCAGCCCTAGGGAGCTGTGTGCCAAACCAGCTTAGAACCTTGCTGGACCTCTACAAGACACCCCCAGAACATGGTTCAGTAAACTGACAAAACCAGTGGGGTTTACTCTTAGTTTGGCAGAGCAGCCTACAAACATCATTTTCCCATTCACTATTCATGTAAAGCTTGCAAGGGAGTATTGTACCTTCTAATTAGTTACATAATTAGCTGGGAAGAAAAAAACAAACCCAACTCTCTGACTTATTTTTCTACATTGAATTGAGAATTTTTGTCTGCAGCACAGGATGAGCCATCTGAAAAGAAACCTGACAACAAACTAGACTCCTCTCTCTAGCTTTGCATGTCTAAGAATGAGATAAGAGAATAGTTGTACTTCTGCAAACTCAAGCCACCAACCCCCTTGTGATTCTCTTAGCAGCATGAAACCATTTCAAATTCAGCAGGGAACAGCCTGATTAGCAGGCAGCTCTTTGATCAAAATGGCATCAATTAATTGCCTTTTTCTTTTGCAGTAAATATTCCTCTCTTAACATGGCTTGATATGTGTCCGTTAATTTGGTCCAGCTCAATTTTTTTTTCTTGTAGAATGTGCTGATCAACCATTTTTCACCACAAATTAAAATTTCACACAAATTGCTGCAGTTGTCCAAGGAATAGAAATCTTCCCCTTTAATAAAACTCCAAAATTTTGAAATTATGCTTTGAGAAAGGACCCAATTAACTTTGGCATTGTAATTGAGAGTTTTAATTGTGGTGTGCATGGGTAAAACGCTGCAGAGCTCATCTAGCATAGCACTGCATTCCCATCAGGAGCTCACTAAAACAGGGAGATTCAGAGAATAAGCAATCTGTGCCATCAGTTTACGACTGATCCTTCATTGGGGTTGTGCTCTAGGTGGACTTGAATTTTGAGCTATAATGTCAAATGAACTGTTGAATATCGCAGAATAACAGGCAGTTCCTGAGTGGTGGTTGTTTCTGTGCACACAAATACTACATGGTTTTATGAAGCCTTTTAAGTGGGGGTTTAGCATATTTTGAGAGAGAGATTCATGGTAGGAGAGCTGCACACAGTCCAGAGGTGCTTATGGGCAGTCCCAGATGCAGGCTCTCCTCTCCCTCCTGATACTTTGCATTGCTTTTCTATTATTCACTCCTACTAAGATTTGGGGTGGGGTGGGGTGTTAAAAGGTAGGGATGCCCGACCTCCAAATGCTAAGAGCTGCCCACTGCAGTCCAGGAGGTCTGTTCCATGTCCCAGCATCTTTTTGGTTGGAACAAGTCCCTGCTCACAGCATGGGTAGCAGTAGCAGTTTGAGAGTGTAATTGCTAAGCAAACACTTATGACTTAAAAATGGGATTTAGACTAATGCTTTCATCGTTGTTACTAATTGCACTGGGGATTAGTGAACTTGTAATAGTTCTAAAAGCTGGTATTTAAGCAATGCTATTTTAGATTTTAAAAAAACTTTTAATGTATATTTCTGTCTTATATTTTCATTGACCAAGTTACGCTGTAGGTTTTTTTGGATGCTCTTGAAAAAGGAATGGAGACTGAGGGAGGAAAAAAAAGGCATAAAAACATGCAGAAAATTGGATACCTCCTTGGGAATCAAACTTGGAGTTGAGACAATCTACAACTTGCTTCTGTAAAGAAAGTTATATCAGAACTAGGACTTTGCCTGTTCTATTAAGGAGAGAATTAAGTATTTCTCCAGTAAGAATATCTTCTTGCTGTCCTGAATCCAGTTGTCACTTGCAAGCTGGGAAGCTTGGGGCTTTTTCTGCCATTAAGCGGGACGGAGCCTGCATCAACTGTTATTGTTCTGTGGTTTTACTTACTTTTTTCTTCCTTTTAATTTAGCATCTTTTCTTTAGGGGGTCCCATAAGCTTTAGTCCATCCTCTCCAATTTCTCCATATCCCATGGGAAATGTTAACAGTAAATAACAGAAATGATTCTCTGCCTCTCTGTGTGTGCAGTAAGCCCACAAATTTCTCTTGCCATTCCCAGCCCATCAGCCTAGCTGTTCACCTGTGGGAGATGGCTTCTAGCTCTGAAGACATTCGGTTTATCTTGGTGTTTGTCAGGGTAAAATGCTTTTGCATTAACAGGCCCTTACTTCAGATTCATGTCCCCAGCGTGTGGTGCTTTGCTCATGTACGTCTGCAAGATGCACTGCAGAGACCTGGATGCTGTGACCTGAGGAGTAAACTAGTCAGAGCCCAGAAGCAGAAGTCAAGAGCTGCTGTCACCTCCCAATGTCCACAAAGTCTCTGATTACATCCTTGGGCATTGGTAAAGATGGGGACTGTCTCAAAAGACTTCTGTTCCTGAAGGGATAATTTTGCTTAGCCATGTGCATGTAGCCCAGTTCCATTGCTGCCCATGTGGAATAATCTCCTCAGACTGGTGCATGTGCCTGAGAATGAGATGAGGAAAAGCAATCAGATCATACTAATGTTGCCTTTGTCTGCTCAGGCGAAACTGGCATTGGCAAGTCAACATTGATGGACACTCTGTTCAATACCAAGTTTGAAAGTGAACCTGCGACGCACAACGAGCCTGGTGTGAGGTTGAAAGCCAGGAGTTATGAGCTCCAGGAGAGTAATGTCCGTCTGAAGCTGACTATTGTCGACACAGTTGGATTTGGTGATCAAATTAACAAAGATGACAGGTAAGTTTATTTCTGTCAGGAGAAGCAATCCTTGCACTGATGTGGCCTGAGATCAGAAGGGCCTGATCCTATGTGGGGAGTGGGTCCCTCACTGCTCCTGCGGGTGTTTCCTGATCCAGGTGTAGCAGCTGGCATCATTCACCACATGAGACAGGTACAAGTAAGGAGAAACTAAAGTGAAGAACAAACAGATCAACTATACTGAACTGAAACTGTCTGCCTTCCTGGACTCTCTGCAGCCTAGCTGCAGTCTCTGTTTGCATTGAAACATATAAATATTTGAAAGCATGAGTTCACATTGCAATTTCATCTTTTAGCGAGACAGAACTCGGATCATAGTTTCTGTTCACACCATCCTGGGATGCTCAAGTCTAAGTGGGTTTTACTTTTAGTTAAGAGCTGATTGTCACGTTGCATGCATGAATTAAATACTCTGGGCAGCCTACGCAATCCCTTGTGTCCATCCATATGGACTTTTGCTGTAGTGTTAAAAGTCGTCATTCTGTGATTATGGCTAATTCACTAATTAATGCATTTTCTGTATCTTGGAGCCATACATACCCTCGTTGGACTAATCCCAGCTCCATCTGGAGGGTTGTTTGTGATCCTCTTCTCTGCACCTTGCCAAGTGAGGGGTACACTGGCTGGGAGCACGTGTGCTAACCAAGAGCTGTTGGGGCACTGTGTAGATAAGACAGCATCAGCTCTTTGAAAATACCTGCTTAACATCACAGTTTCCCCTGGGATCCCCATTAGCACGGAGATCAGCAGGTTCTGCTTCCTGTTCCATAAGGAAAATGCTGTAGATTTAAAATATTTTTTTCTGTAATGCTTGCTTGCTGATTGACCTGATGCCAAAATGCAACTCTTGTCCCTGCTTTGCTGCTCCTGCTCCTATCTAATGCTGCAGAGCCAAACAGTGAGGGGCGAGTGCTGCCTGCCAGACGCTGTCATATGCTCCTGGGTGAGAACAAAAGCTGTTCAGAGGAGGAGCAGGTGCTCTGAGCCGGGATGCTCTGCAGCGTCTTAACCGCCAGGTCATTTTGCATTTGCCTTATTCAGCACACAAGCAGAGCCAGCAGTATTGGTGGCAAAGCCCCTCCGATTTCTCCTCTTGGCAGCTGGAGAGAGGGGCAGCCACAGCAGGCTGTAGGGAGAGCTTTTGTCCTCCTGATGTGCCCTGACACACATGGCTGCAGTGGGTGGGGTTTACTATCTGCTTCTGATTTGAGTCCTCCCAGTCCTCCTTTGCTCTGCTTTTCCACAGTGGTTTTATCTAATACGATATCCCAGTGTAAGGCCTTACTGCTTTCTTTGCAACATGCCTGTGTCTGAGGCTTTTGGGGTCTCATCGTCAGAGACAGAATTTCCACAAGCAAGGAAACCAGAGCAGCAGTGATGTTACAAACCGACCTAGCAATATTCATGGTACCCTCTGGGTCTGCAAATTAACAAGCACTGCTCAGTACTGTCTTACAGGTCTCTGATGTTGGCAGCCCTCACACAGCACTGGCTGTCTTCTGCTATAGCCTTCACTTACTTGCTTCAGCAAGGGTTTTGAGCAACTGCTCCACAGCTGCACTGTCATCTGGAGCAAAGGGGCCAGGCCAGAGCCTTACTGGCTGCCTGTTAGAGGGTGTTTCTGAAGAACCTGAAAACTGCTGATGGTCTAGTTCCTCCTCACAGCTGCTTTTGAGGGCTGGTATTAACACTGCTGTAAATCCAGTGCTCAAGACAGTGGTGCTGGTGTCTCGGTGCCTTCCTTTGAGAGTTTCCTTGGGCTAGAGGTCATGGGGCTGCTCTTGGTCTAGGGAGAAACAGACTGGAACACTTCCTTTCCAAAGCAGTCATACAGAGCAGGGCATGTTGCACCAGCTTGTTTTTTTTTTTTCCTCCAATAAAACGATCCCCTCAAAGTACATAAACGGTGCAGTTGTTTGCTTAGCTTTGCTCACAGGCTTCAGTTCCTGAAAAGTTCCTTTTATCCCCTTAGAATCATAGAATAGTTAGGGTTGGAAAAGACCTTAAGACCATCTAGTTCAAACCCCCCTGCGTTGGGCCAGGACACCTTACACTAAACCATGTCACCCAAGGCTCTATCCAACCCAGCCTTGAGCACTGCCAGGCATGGAGCATTCACAACTTCCTTGGGCAACCCATTCAAGCGCCTCACCACCCTCACAGTAAAGAACTTCCTCCTTACATCCAATCTAAACTTCCCCTGTGTAAGTTTGAACCCATTACCCCTTGTCCTATCACTGCAGTTCCTAATGAAGAGTCCCTCCCCAGCATCCTTGTAGGCCACCTTCAGATACTGGAAGGCTGCTATGAGGTCTCCACGCAGCCTTCTCTTCTCCAGGCTGAACAGCCCCAACTTTCTCAGCCTGTCTTCATACGGGAGGTGCTCCAGTCCCCTGATCATCCTCATGGCCCTCCTCTGGACTTGCTCCAGCAGTTCCATGTCCTGTTTATCTTGAGGACAGCAGAACTGCACACAATACTCCAAGTGAGGTCTCACAAGAGCAGAGAGGAGGGGCAGGATCACCTCCTTTGACCTGCTGGTCATGCTTCTTTTGATGCAGCCCAGGACACGGGTGGTTTCTGGGCTGCGAGCACACGCTGCCGGCTCATGTTAAGTTTCTCATTGACTGACACTCCCAAGTCCTCCGCAGGGCTGCTCTGAATCTCTTCTCTGCCCAACCTGTAGCCGTGCCTGGGATTGCTCTGACTCACGTGTAGGACCTTGCGCTTGGCATGGTTAAACTTCATCAGGTTGGCATCAGCCCACCTCAGAAGCATGTCAAGGTCTCTCTGGATGCCATTCCTTCCCTCCAGCGTATCAACCGAACCACACAGCTTGGTGTCATCGGCAAACTTGCTGAGGGCGCACTCAATCCCACTGTCCATGTCACCGACAAAGATGTTGAACAAGATCAGTACCAACACAAATCCCTGAGGAACACCACTCGTTACTGGTCTGCAGCCAGATGTTGAGCCATTGACCACAACTCTTTGTGTGCGGCCATCCAGCCAGTTCTTTATCCACCGAGTGGTCCACCTATCAAATTGATGTCTCTCCAATTTAGAGACAAGGATGTCGTGTGGGACAGTGTCGAACACTCTGCACAAGTCCAGGTAGATGACGTCAACTGCTCTGCCCCTGTCCATCAGTTCCACAGCCCCATCATAGAAGGCCACCAAATTGGTCAGGCAGGATTTCCCCTTAGTGAAGCCATGCTGGCTGTCACCAACCACCTCCTTGTTTTTCATGTGCCTTAGCATGCCTTCCAGGAGAATCTGCTCCACGATTTTGCCAGGCACAGAGGTGAGACTGACTGGTCTGTAATTCCCCGGGTCATCCATTTTCCCCTTCTTGAAAATGGGGGTTATATTTCCCTTTTTCTGGTCGTCAGAAACTTCACCTGTCTGCCATGATTTTTCAAATATGATGGACAGTGGCTTAGCAACTTCATTTGCCAGCTCCTTCAGGACCCACGGATGGATTTTATGAGGTCCCATGGACTTCATAAAATGTTCTTAATAATTATTAAATTATTAATTTAATATTTGAATTAAATGTTTTTCATAAAAGGTTCTTAAGATGGTCTCAAACCAGATCCTTTCTGACAGTGTGCCCAAGGTCTTCATTCTCACAGTCCCTGCGTCTGCCTTCCAAGGCTTGGGTGGTGTGGTCAGAGCCTTTGCCAGTGAAGACCGAGGCAAAGAAGTCAGCCTTTTCCAAATCCAGGGTAGCCAGTTCTCCTGATAGCTTCCGGAGGGGGCCTGCATTGTCCCCAGTCTGTCTTTTATTTGCTACGTACCTATAGAATCCCTTCCTGTTATCCTTAACATCCCTAGCCAAGTTTAATTCTAACTGGGCCTTAGCTTTCCTAACCTGGTCCCTAGCTTCCCAGACAATATCCCTGTGCTCTTCCCAGGCCGTCTGTCCTCACTTCCACCTTTTATAAGCTTCTTTTTTTCCTTTAAATTTCCTCAGCAGCTCCTTATCCATCCATGGAGGTCTCCTGGCCCTCCTGCTGCACTTCCCTCTATTGAGGATACAACACTCCTGAGCTTGGACCAGGTGATTCTTGAATATCAACCAACAGTCTTGGGCCCCCCTGCCCTCTAGGGACTTATCCCATGGGACCTTACTAAGCAGGTTCCTGAAGAGGCCAAAGTCCGCTCTCTTGAAGTCCAGGGCAGTGAGCTTGCTGCACACTCTTCTCACTGTCCTGAGGATCTCAAATTCGACCATCTCATGATCGCTGCAACCAAGGCTGCCCTGAAGCGTCACATTTCCAACGAGCCATTACTTGTTGGTGAGCGCGAGGTCAAGCATGGCCCCTCTCCTTGTCGGCTCCTCGATTACTTGCAGAAGGAAGCTGTCTTCTACAGAGTCGAGGATTGCTTGATCCGGGCCGTACCATCCCTTCAGCAGATACGAGGGTGGTTGAAGAGCTGAAATAGCTCTGCCATCGTTCCAAGCATTTATTATGGGTGCTGGCAACTGACTGGGTGTGTTGGGATGGAATGATGATCCCCTCCCCCAACACATCTAGTTTAAAGCATCCTTGACCAGCCTGGCAAGCCTCCTACCAAAACCGCTCTTCCCCTTCGTTGTCAGACCAGCTCCACCAGCCTTCAGTAGACCTGGCCTCCTAAATTGAGTCCCGTATTCAAAACACCCAAAGCCCTGACTATGGCACCACCGTTCTAACCATTTATTAACCTGGCCAGTCCTCCTGGCCTTTTTAAGGTCCTCCTGTTTATCCTGGAGAATTGATGAAAAGACTACCTGAGCTCCAGAGCCCCTAACCACCTCTCCCAGGGCTCTGTAGTCCTTCTTCGTGTTTTCCAGGCTACTGCTATCTATATCACTAGCACCTACATGGACCACTTGAAGTGAGTAATAGTCAGTGGGACTTACCAAAGCAGGCAGCCTCTCAGCAACATCCCTGATCCAAGTCCCTGGTAGGCAACACACCTCCCTTGAGACTGGGTCAGGCTGACAGATGGGTGCCTCTATGCCTTTCAAAGTAGAGTCCCCTACTGCTATGAGCCACCGCTTTTTCCTGGAGGCACCACTAGTGATCCTCTTTACTGGTACATCAGCTGCTTGTTCATGTGGCAAGGTGTTTCCTCATTAGCCCCCTGCGAGACAGCAAAGCCGTTCTGGGTGGGAACGTTAGACTTAGGAGGAAGCCCCTTGCTTTTAACTGTCCTCTTCCTTCTTTTTTTGTTGTATTTTTTGTTTTGGTTTTTTGTTATTGTTGTTTTGTTTGTTTTTGTTACTAGCTCCCAACTTCCGGGATTAATGCCCTTCTGTTCTGGATGTCCTGTGATGGATGCTTGTGGCCCCTTCACAGTTTGGGCCCAGAGCAAGCAGATCGGCTCCCTGTCAGCTTCGCTGGCATCTTTTAGCTACTGACAGTGTCCCGCAGCTCAGCCCCTGCTGCAGGAGGACCTCCACCGGGTACAGCCCTGCCCATTGTGCACCCTCTCCTCATAAGACCGGTGCAGGCACTCTCTACACTCCGAGCTCTGCTCCGTAGCCTCCCCTCTCACCGGCTCTGTCTGGTGCCGACGCTGCCACCGCCGGGGCAGCCAGAGCGGAGCTCCCAGACCGGGCCCTGGCCCTGAGGCAAGCGAGCCCCATCGCGGTCGCGCTGCTCCCGCGCTCCCTGAGGCGGGTTTTCCGCGCTCAGGCCGGGGCCGCCCCTCCTGGCACCGCCCCTGTGAGTCCCTGCGCGCCTCAGCGGAGCTGCGGCTCCTGGGGAAGGCCTGGCGGGGGGTGCGGCTGCCTCGGCGGGTCTCTGCTCTCAGAACCGAGGCTCCTGGACGCGGGGTTTCCCCTCACTCCGGGGTTAAAGGCTCCTCTGTGGAGCTGCTCACCTCGGGAAATCTGCCCTTTTTTAAGATTACAAGCAAGCTTTTGGAGAAGCTCGGTTCGGTGGCGGTTTCATGTTTGAATTTTCTTGTGTTAGCTGATTCTCAGTGACGTGCACAGAGCAGTAGCTCAGACTGTAATTGGGGAGTCTGCAAAACACATTGTTGTTCAGGGTAACAGCCTTGTGTCTTTTCCATGCACGTGAAGTCCAAGGTCTCTGCCACTTTATCTTGCTAATATGTCCATGAAATGCCCCCTGTGCACCGAGTGGGAACACACGCCTGCTAAGGAGGGATTGTAGGTTGAGCGGGGAGGGTTGTAGGAGCAGCACTTGTCCTATAATGTACCGGATACCCATGAAGCTTCCATCATGAAGTGTCCATCAGTGACCCGTGTCATCCTACCGGTGAATGATCTGGTTTTCTCTGTGCCATGTTCTCTCTCTTCAGCTACAAGCCTATAGTAGAATATATTGATGCGCAGTTTGAAGCCTACTTGCAAGAAGAGCTGAAGATCAAACGATCCCTGTTCAATTACCATGACACCAGAATTCACGCCTGCCTGTATTTCATTGCACCAACTGGACACTCATTGAAGTCCCTAGACTTGGTCACCATGAAGAAGCTCGACAGTAAGGTACTTGTTGCCCATGTTATGACCTTTGTGTGGCCTTGCTAGTGGTTCTATGGTCTTGCCACAGGCTTAGTTAAACCTGTTTAGAAGAGTGCTGTCTGTTTTTAGCAGCGAGGAATTGCAGAGGTGCTGTATGAAAGCTTTATCTTGGGCTAGCTGCTGAAATGATACTGATCTGTATGCTGCAGAGATTTACTAAGTCTCTTCCACTCCCATCTTGGGTTAGGAAACATGGCCGCTTGCTCCCCAGCTCACAACTGGAAGCTCAGTTGGCTGTTGAAAAAGAGAGAAAAGTGTGTTTTCCTCCCTAAATGCATAACTAAAAATGAGAGGTTCAATTTGAGCTATGTAGTTCTAGCACTCAAAGATGTGGTTGCCATCTCTGTTTCACTTTGTCCAACAAATCAATTAGGTTCTTGTACAAAACCTGATTTGGTAAGTGCATATGAGATAAGTACATCTAAAACACTTCAGGTCATCTTACTAATCAGTGAAAACCAAAACAAAATGCTGTGTCTGGGTGCTGTGACTGCATCCAGCTAGACATGAAGAGGGATTTGATATTTCATGGCAAATGTTGCGTTGTTCTGACCATAATGTGATAAACAGGAAGAATCTGAATAAATATGTTACTTGGCACATGTTTTTTCAGTTACCCTTATAACTAGCAAGAATGAGAACCGAGCTTGCTTTCAACCAATGGGTTGTATTTAAAGAAAAGAAATTTAATCTCTTTTCATCTAGGGAAAATAACTGAGGTAGAAATGGAAAACCTGAGTATTTGAACTGAGATTTCCCTGTGCTTCTTGACATCATGATTAAGCAATTTAAATCAGTCTACCTTGCACCTTTGGCTCATTTGATCCTGATTCTGCAGAAGACGAATGATGACAATGGTTCTTTATTTCCTAGAGTGGCCTATCAACTGGGTTTAATGCACTAAGGGAGAAGGATCCCTGCCCTATTCAACTTAAAACACGGTTATGGAGATTTACGCAAAGCAAGCTAATTGGCATTCATGTTTTATCTTTTGGCAAAGGGGGCTTTAATAACTCTAGGCCATCCTCCAAACAGAACTAAGTGATGAAGCATATGAGGATTTTCAAGTACTGTAGTTAAAATCCCTTTGTAAAGGTCAATATCAGCATCTTCCTTACTACTGTTTCAGTCTGTTGTTGCAAGGAAAAGCAAGCCCTGCAAGATCTAGAGCAGAAATAGACCATTTGAGGGAGCAGGAAGGGAAAGCAAGCAGGATTCCTTGTCCTAATGCATTCTTGCCTTCTCCATGCAAAGCAGATGCTTGTGTGGTGCTCGCTGTGCATCAAGCCGTTCAGCTTTACTGAGAGTACCATGCTATCTCCTCTTGGCTCCTAGAGGCATCCTGCTGCCAGTGTTGCCCACAGCCTGCCTAGAGAAGAGTCAGGAACTTACCTTCCATTTCTGTGTTAACCCCATCATGGCATTCCTTTGGCTGATTGTCTTAGAGCTGTGCAGGGAGAGATGCACCCTCCTCCCACAGTACAGCCATGTCTGGGAGCATGTGAGGGTGTGTGGATGGAGGAAGAGTGCCTGTATTCCTGCCATCCCCCACTCTGTGTGTCGTGTGGTTAGATGTGGACCATCTGCTTCCATCTCCAGAAGGGGAACAGCAGCACTGCTGCCTACCTGGGTGTCCCTGATACACAGACACCCATGAGAGGCTGTTGTCTGAGTGTGCCTCTTGCAGTAATACATTCTGCTGCGGTGTGGAAGAGAAGTGCCGAGATGGCAATTTCCTTCTTTGTTTTTTTTTTCCTTTTTTTTTGGAACAGCTTGTGGCAGCATTTCCTGTCCAGCCAATTTGGAGGAGGAGGGGAATACAACAGGACAGGAAATAGCATATTGCCAGATTACATTTGACTTCTTTTTAAGGCCATCATTGCAGCTGCCTGAAAAATCCTGTCTAAGACAGTGGTGCTGTCAGTAGCAGCCCCAGGGAAGATCTTCTGCTAGGGGGACAGTGACTGGTGGCCCTCAGAGGACTGTTGATGCAGGATACCAGCATTCCCAGTGATGCAATGTGTGCAGGCCTGTATGTGAAGGTGCTGTCTTTGTCTTGCAGGTGAACATCATCCCCATCATTGCCAAGGCAGACACCATTGCAAAAAACGAGTTGCACAAGTTCAAGAGTAAAATCATGAGTGAGCTGGTCAGTAACGGTGTCCAGATCTACCAGTTCCCGACAGACGAAGAGACAGTGGCTGAGATAAATGCAACGATGAGTGTATGTTTCTTGGGGGGAGAGGGCGGCCGTAGAATCACAGAATGGTTTGGGTTGGAAAGGACTTTGTCCTGGGTTCAGCAGTAGCACTCATCTAGTTCTATCCCCCTGCTATGGGCAGGGAAGCCTCACACTTTTGCTTGCCTTGGTTTGTGTGGCCCCATCCTTGATGGTAGGGCACTTTGAACGTGTTTCTTTTGGCATTAAAACTGCAGTCCAAGCACAAAGACCAGGCTGGCCAGAAGGCTTTTAGAGCTGGAGATACCTGTCACATGTGGGCTGCCTGGCCTGCTATGCTTCATTGTCTGACAAATGATTCTCCTCTGAGCATTTTTTCACATCCTTCCCCTGTTGCAGTATTCCCATCTTGGGAAAGGAAGAGGATGGGAGGCAGGGCCCCGGCATGGTCAGGGCAAAGGGCTGGGGTTTGGGTTTCCTGTCCCAAACCACAACTTGTTGCGTAATGGGGGGTGATTCACTTCTGCCTTTGTTTCGCTTTCCGGTGAGAGTAGGGGCACCATCAATGATGTTCCAGCTCCGGCAGGGCCAGTGGCCATCAGCGTAAGCGCTCTGGTGTTCACCTCCTTTCCTTTCCTCTAGCAGTAGGTGTGGGATTTGAGGGCAAACAGGGCTAGGGTAAGATCATTTTAGTGGAGTTTACAGAGGGGAAACAACTGTTTCCCATAGGCCTAACTTGGAGTGCAAGGAGAAGAACCTGAGCTCAGGGTTTCTGTCAGTGATGTCTATCCTAGCAGTGCTTATAGGGCACTTGAGTGGCTTCAGTAGGGCACGTAACACCCAAGACAAGTGCCAATCCTAAAACAAGTGCAAGCACAGAGTTGAATTAACCATGCTTTTACAGGGAATGGAGGCATTAAGATCAAGACATTTCCTTGTGACTTCGAGGCTTTTGTGAATTTTTTTTTTCGTTGCACAACTGCATGTAGATGGGCACTTGGCACATCCAGCTGGATATCAGACTCTCTCCAAACCTTTGTATTGCCTCTTTTCCCTGCCTGTGTTGTGTTCTCAGCAGGGAGCAGCTGGTGCAGAGATGTGACTGTGCCAGGGTGTACCATGTCTTTTCCCTCCCTCTGTTGCTGCCTGGCTGCGTTGAAACTCCTTTGCCAATTAATCATACCTCCTCTGTCACTTGGTTCCTTCCTCTCCCCACCCAGCCTGTGACCATGGCTTGGCTGGCACAGCACCCAGTCTCAGCCCTTTTGGATGCAGGGAGAGCACCCTGGGTGTGGATTGGTGGCAGACAAGAGCTCCCTCCTGGCAGCAGCCACGCTGCTGGGAGCAGATCCCAGATTGTCACCGCCACATCCCGGGAGAGACTGGGAGCGTGCAGAGCTCCATGACTCAGATGTGTCATCCCAGGGCTGGGTCGCCTCCTCTCTTCCCCTTGCTCACAGCTTTGCCCTCTTTAGGAGGAAGCACTAGCAGCTATTTCTAGCAGCAGAACCACCCTGAATTTTTAGCCTACCTTCCTTGAGAGGATGTGTTTCATTTTGTTCTTTTTTTTTTTTTTAGTGTAGAACAGTTATTTTTTCCAAATAATAACTCAATTTCAATTCCAGTTTGTAAGCCTCCTTCTGTGCTTAAGACAGTCGTGCTTTGTAATTACATGAAAATTGTGTACGTCTCTTATTTTTGGGACTTCAGGATTTTGGACTCTAATGGTCAGGTTTCTCATCCCAGTTGTCCTGTTGCTCTTTCTAAAGCATCAGATGAATAGCAGAGGCGTTGAAGCAGCTTAAATCTGGCACAGCTGCCACAGTAAACAGCTTTCTTCAGAAACAATCCCTGGCAAGGCAACAAAGGAAGTCCCTAACCTCACTGTCTCTTTCCTTTTGTAGGTCCACCTTCCTTTTGCTGTAGTTGGCAGCACTGAAGAAGTGAAGATCGGCAATAAGATGGCAAAAGCCAGGCAGTACCCCTGGGGTGTTGTGCAGGGTACGTTACCGAAAGCATGAATAAGAGCTTGTCATCCTGTCTGATTCTAATGAAAGGTGTATTGATCTCTGCATGGTTCTTACCAAAATCTGTCTTGAGAAAGGAAGATCACAGCCCTTAAGAATTCTCCTTAAAATCAGAGCTTTGCAACCTAGATCTAGACATGGGGGGGTTTGGTGGCGGGGTGGTGACGTCAATCTAGCGATCAGCTTTGGAAGATGTTAAATGACTAGCTTGAAAAACAAAAACTTGTATTTTCTGTTACTTATGCTTTTCTGGCAGCAGAGAAGTGTGAGCAGAGGGAAGGCTGGGGCAGCCGAGTGGTTTGGACCTTGCTCCCAAGCCTGAATGAAAATGTGGTTGGAGATTTTCCAGGGAGGTCAGCAGGTGCCCTGCTGACTGCACTGACTGCTTGGTATGTCTTGTCCTGGTATCCTTAATGTAGATGTGCAGCTAAAGTATGCAACTCCCCTGAAGTTAACCAAAAGCTCCATTTTGTTGGAGAGCAGAGTTTGCCTTGGGCAGCGTTTGCAGTCCAGGCTGTACTGATGCTGCCAAAGACAGGGCTGATGTTTGCTTTCCCAACCAGCGCTGAGGAGTACAGGGTTGAGCTGGTGGTGGTCAGCTTGTGGCTTCAGCTGTGTGTCCAGCTGGAGGATGGCCCAGAAAGCTGCAGGGGAACAGCCACAAGCCAGTTCTGCAAAACTCCCCAAGTTTTTTCTCAATCGTACAAGCTGACCCTGAAGCAGCCTCAGACTTGCTGTCTTCAGCTGTGTACACCAGAGGATAATACTGGGAATAATCACAATTAGGAAAGAAGTTGATATGTTTGGCAGGTCTTGGACTAGACATGTATCGTGCTGGGTTCTTGTTGTTCCCAGGAAGCTAGAACCAGATGGTCCAAGAGATTTAGTTGGGTACCAGGGAGACTTTGAACATCCAGCCCTGAACGGCCCCTTTCCAGAGACAGATGCTGTAGTCCAAAGGGGAGCAGCTGGAATGCTTCACTGGATCCCTGGAGGTATGCTGCAGACTGGTCTGTTAGCAGCAGAGATGAATGCAGCTTGCTGTTGCTTCCTAAAGAGAGAACTTCCACCCCTTGTATTTAAGCAAACCCAATCTGTTTGCTTGCACTCTGGCTGCAGGCCTTTTGTGGGCTGGCCAGCTTGCTGTCACCGAAGGGCTGACAGTGGCATGCCAGACTTTAGTTGGCGTAGAAGTTGCTATGTAAAGACATGATTTGCTCTGTGTGCTGCTTCTCTTCAGTACGAGGAGTAGGGATACAGGGCTCCTCTGTAAGGTTTGCTGGCATGGAAGGGGTACAGCATCTCTGATGGGTCTTCTCATAACCTTTCCCCACTGCTGCAAACAGACTTCATTGCCTGCCTGGGCTTCCATTGGTGAAGAGTGGATTTGAGTGAGAACTGAAATCCTGTGTGCAAATGGATTGTCACCTTGTTGGTGCAGAAATGCATGGAGAGATGAAAGCTCTGATACGAAGGGAAACACGGAGATCTTGCAAATCCAGTGAAAAGCCTTAGACCGGTGCTCATGTGTTGGCATGGGATGGTTTCACCCCAGTTCAGTGAGGCATTTTGATGCAAGCTGACTTGGAGTTCTCCTTTTGTACCTGAAGAACTCTCAGCCTTGCTCAACTGGAGCCCCAGGTCCAGGAAAAGGAGGGGGGACATGGCTCCTGGGTTTAACTTCCTCTCTGTCTTTTTTGCAGTTGAAAATGAAAATCACTGTGACTTTGTGAAGCTGCGGGAGATGCTGATCCGAGTGAACATGGAGGACTTGAGAGAGCAGACACACACCCGACACTACGAGCTCTACAGGCGCTGCAAGCTTGAGGAGATGGGATTCAAGGACACAGATCCAGACAGCAAGCCTTTCAGGTAGGAAAGCATAACTCAGGCTTTGTATAACCAGGGTGTCAGGAAGTTTTGGGGTTATGGATGTTTGCAAGAATCAGGGAGGGAATAGCCATGGTCACTTAGAGCAGCTGTGATCTAAAGTGTGGTTGGAGAGGAGAGCTTTGTGCAATGCAATCTTGCCCTCAGGGCCTAGAATTTGTACAGAAGCATGGGAAAAGCTTGGGTGTCTGAGAAAGCCAATTCTTGCCTTAACGCTTTGCAGCAAGGCTGTACAGGCCTTCTAGAGCCTGCAGAATGTCACCAGGGTGTGGAAGGTGATGTGTTTTGAGGGTAGCATATGACCTACTTGAGATCAGCCTGGAAAGTTTAGGAGGAAGAAGCATATGTCCATGGATCTGCCTGCACCCTGCTATGAAATTGTGTCAGTTTCCTGATAGTGTTCCCTAACAAGTGTGTGCCTTTCAGTCTCTCTCTTACCTGTCAGCCAGTACTGAAAGTGTTGAAAGGACTGACTTCTAAATGCTCCTCCTGTCACTCCTTGTGGAGAGCTGTTCACATTGTTGACTTGTCTTTTTTTCAAGCTGGGAGAATCCCATATTTGGGGTTGGGAAGTCGATTTTTTTTATTTTTTTTTTTTCTTTCTACCTCTATCCATCCCTGCTTTCCTAAAACCTGAGAACTGTCCAGTCTGCAGTGAAGCTTATGCTCATCTTCCTACTGGTAGTACTGTGAGCTTCATGGAGACCTGGGTTAATCTGTTGAATAGTGACTTTGTTAATGACTTCAGAAATCCATCATGACACTTTTTGCCTATGCAGGGCAGGTTTTGAGATGGTCAGGGGATACATTAGTGCCCCTTTCTTACCCTGCAGACTCAACTGTGTTTTGCAGCCAACTTGCTCTGCTGCAAATCAAGGCCATGTACAATTGCTGTACTTGAAAAGTGCAGCTCTGTCTATGGGAAGGTGAAAGTGTCACGTGTTGAGGTATAACTGATTACCAAGTGGGATATCCTGGGATAAATGTTCTTGTTGACCCTTCTGGAGCTTTTTGTAGCTGGTCCAAGGTGCGCTGTGAAGAGGGTGTCATGGTCTCATTCTCAAGGTTTGGCTTATTACTAAACGCAGAATTTGTGCTGTCAGCTTTATTGGTCTGCAGCCCAAGCCATTAGCTAAGGACAACAGCTGTGTGGGAATTTGGGAGGGAGTGTTTGTTTTCTCCTTTAATTTCCTGTTTCCCATTCTTCCCCAGCTTTTCCCCAATAATTGAGTCCACTGCCTTAGCAACTTTCCACACTCTTTTCTGCTCCAGGAGAAGGCAGCTAGAATTAAATTTATCAGTGTGGATTTATCCCTATAACACATACATGTCAGGAATTAGTGTGCCAATCCCTGAGACATCAGCCATGCTGCTGGCTTCCACAGGTAACCACGGACATGGTTCATCTCTGATCCTCAACAGGAGAAAGCTAGCTGGCTTCAGAGCAGAAGGCAGAGTGGGGGCCTTGTGTTCATGTTTCTGAGAAACAGTACTCCCTGGTGAGCTGAGCAAGGTCTGCACTACAACACGGAGTTTGCATCAGTTCAGAATTTGACTTGCTGAGTTTATGCAGCTGCATTTCTTTTGCAGCACAGAAACTCGGCTGGAATCAGTCACGGCCAGTTCTGTTACTAAAGTGTGAGGCTTTATTGGATATCCTTTCTGGAGAGCAATGACTTAAGATGGGCTCAGCCCTTCCCTTTGAGGAATCTGAGGAATTTCCATTGCTTCCTGTACACGAGGCCTCTTTTAACCAAGCTATAAGTAGAAAGGAAATTAAAATGTACAGAATTTCTCCATCTGGTACGTGCAGATTGAGAACAGTTTACTCTGGGTGCCTCTTCCTCCAATAAACAAACAAAATCCGTGATCCCAAGCTGTCTGGACGAGGCTGATGTATATCTGAAATGAGGAAAACAGGAGGTTTGGTTCTTTCTGATCTGCCTTGTGAGACCAGGGATCAAAGGATGCCTGTCCCCTCGGAATGGGCCCTGGGAGCCACAGGGACCGCCGCTCTTCAGCCAGTTTGTATCACCCAGGAGCTGGGAGCCTTTTGTGAATCTCAGAGTGAGCAGGGCAGAAGATCCCAGCAAACCACTGGTGCTGTCTAGATGCTTGTGTGAGGTGTGGAAAAGGGAGGGTGGCATTGCTGGCAGGACCTCAACACTTGTCCAAGCTGCAGGAGTGAGGAGGGAGCACCAGTGCCCCTGTAGACATCTGCTCTATGAAACAGGTCCTCTGTGTGGGCTGGTTTCTCTGCTGCTCTGGTTGATTTTCTCAAAACACTTTTTTTGGTAAAGAATGTTACTTGTGAGGGCATCATCCAGTGTGTGGGGGTGTGTTGGGGAATCGAGTTACTCCTGTAATCTAGGTTCATGTGGTTGTGTAATTAAAAACCAAATTCCTTGGTCGCCTTTGGGAGAAGCTGCAGGGATCCCAGTTGCTTTGGACTGTTATTCCTTAGGGCTGTAAGTGCTCTTATCAGATACAGCCTGGAGCTGCCAGGCTGGTTTCTCCAAGAACTTTGTTTGTCTGGAAGTCGGAGTCACTTCAGTAGAGAATTAATCTTGCTGGCTTTAGGTTACAACTGAGTTTTGAAGCTTTAAGCTGGGTTTAGCATTAAACCTGGGAAAATTCAACAGCAAAACCCTGACACCGTCATTCCTGCCAACCTTTTCCTGCTTGCCCATCAGCTGGCATTGTGTTTTTGGAAATGAGCTTTGCAAGAAATTGTGTGCAATACAGGATATGATGAGCAGCGTGTGGAGTTTTACGTTTTGGTCTGAAAGGCTCTGCTGCTCCCTAGTATAGTGTGTCACTAATTGCAGATTCAGTTTTTGCTCACTGAGCATTTAAGGTTAATCTGCCCTCAGGGTTTTCCTGGGCTCGAGCCAGACCTTTCAGAAAGGTTTATGAATTTAAGTTTCAGTGTCCACAGTGAGAGGATTAAATCCAAGACTAAATTTTAGGGATCTTTGGATTCAAGTATCCTGATCTCTGTCTGCCGTGAATGTTGTGGTTCTTGATTTAGTTAAGAATCCAGAGATGCATCTTGCCCTGTTCTAACTGAAATGCCCATCAATTAGCAGTGTTAAAAGAGTTTCATCTGTCAAGTTTGGTTAAGGTGTTACTTAAGCAAAGTTGCAGAAATGCAGTGTATCTGTGTGAGATCAGTGGAGTTTTCACTTAAAAAATGCATTTTCAAAAAAGCATCTTGAGGGAAATAGTTGTCATTCCCACACTGTCATTATGGAGGAAATAGCCAAATCCATTTAAGGAATAAAATGAAGAGGAATGTGATGTACAGAGTTCCTAAGAGGCTCTGAAAATCTCAGAGGTGTGTGGACAACATATTTTGTGTCCCAGATCTTTGCTGGGGAAAGAAAGGACTGCCAAGAAGTAGAGGGGGAATAAAGGAATGAAGGAATCCAGTAACATGGTTATTTGGAGGAGGAATGCTGCAGCTCGTTCACAAAGGCTTGATTTTTTCCTCCTTTGACATCTGAAGGAGAAAGAGAGGTCTCCCAACGTGGCTTGATCTAAATAAAGCCCCTGATCTGAATCCATTAGCGATGAGTAGTGAACATGAGTTTACGTGTGTCAGTGTCATCCTTAATGAACTATATAAAGCCAGATTTCACACTCTGATATGCATGTCTCTTCCACACATCTTGGGCTTCAAATGACGAGATTAGGGACAAATGGTGGGAGAAGTGAGGTGTGACTCAAAAAGATCACAGGCCATGAGAGCACCAGGGACTGCTTATGTAGTGTTTGTCTATTTTTAATGACAGTCATCATCCCTGCTAAGTGATATGCAGGATCCTGAACTGTGTGCTGTTTTTTTCCTTGCCAATTTGTCTCCCAGTGCTGCCACCTAGCAAGCTAGCACTGGTTTTGGTGGAGGTGATGGTGCCTCTTTTGTAGTCAGGGACCTCTGATGATGTTCTGTGACAAGGAAATGTGGTAGGATCACAAAAGGCTGGAAACTCCTGACTCTGCTTGAAACGCAGCTCTGACTATTTGTTTTTCCTGTGTTTTTAATAGTCTCCAAGAGACTTATGAAGCAAAGAGGAACGAATTCCTGGGCGAACTCCAGAAGAAGGAGGATGAAATGAGGCAGATGTTTGTCATGCGAGTGAAGGAGAAGGAAGCAGAGTTGAAGGAAGCAGAGAAAGATGTGAGTATGTTATAATTTGTGGTGCTGCGTGTGAGGGTTTAGGCTGGGGCTTTCTCAAGAGAGCCCTGAGAGAGTGAGGATCCAGATTCCAACATGAAGCCTGCAAAGGTGCTTGCTGTGCATAAACAGTCTCAAGAAGCAGATGTGAACTTGCTTCCCAGTCCTGCCATGGACTGGTGGTGTGACCCCATCACACAAGTCCTCTGATGCTTTTCTGTGCCTGTAGAATGGAGCAGGAGTGTTTCGTGGGTTTTGGCATCTGGAGGAGGATACATACCATGGAGTGAGTGGGAGGTGCTGCAGAGTGACAGTGGCAGTAGCTATATGCCCTACAGAAATGTGGGAGTCTTCTCTGCTCCCTCACCTCTTCAGTCCCACCCTAAGGAGAGAATATTTGCTGCTCAGAGTGATGCTGATTTGCAGTGGATCTTTAGCTGTGGTACAGCCCGCTCTGCCCTTTCGCAGTCACACCTTTCTGGAGACTTCCAGTAAGTAGAAAAGGACTTCCCTTAGGGTCTAAGTCCCACTCAGCATAGTTGAGGGAGGTGACAGAGTTCTTTGAGAGCTGCCCTACTGTGGCTTGCTCAGTGTGTGGAGGTCAGCATGGTTACCATGGGACAGAGAAAACATAGATGTCCTGCTAGTGGAAGGAGCTGGTTTTTGGGCCTCATGGAGAGCGTGTACTTGTACAGAGGTAAAGAGCTCCAGAGAAGACCCTGAATGGCCACATTTTCTTGCTTTGCTTGAGCATGAGAGCATCTGCTAGATACGAAGTAATGAGTGATGGGACATGGGATGTCACCACCATATTCCTGACCTGTCATATTCCTACAGTAGCTGAAATTCCTGCCATTCATATGTGCAAGTGTGTGTTAACTGCAGGGCTTTTCTCAGGCATGCTTGGGACAGGCCAGTGACTTGCTATTAATGCAGGGAGGCCTCAGTGGCAGTGAAACTACTTCAGGCATCATTATCAATAACTGGGGTGAAACATTCTTCTCTTCCTGTCCAATTCTCATTGTCTCCGTCCTGACAGCTTCATGAAAAGTTTGACCATCTAAAGAGGACTCATCAAGAAGAGAAGAAAAAAGTGGAAGACAAAAAGAAGGAACTTGAGGAAGAGCTGAACAACTTTCAAAAGAAGAAGGCCGCAGCTCAGCTATTACAGTCACAGGCTCAGCAGGCAGGTTCTCAACAAACCAAGAAAGACAAGGACAAGAAAAAGTAAGCGGATGTCACCCACATCCTTTGTAGGGTTTGTTACCATTTGGGAGGTTGTTTTTTCTTTCTTGGTGCATGTCTGTATTTGCTTTTCCCCATTACCAGACTGGAACCTGGGCTTTTGATCAGCCTGATGAAATAAAGTATTTTTTTCTAAAGGGTGGGCCAGGAACATGATCTTAATTTTTCTGTAGAAGAGTACTTTCAGATTCTATGTCAGTCTGACTGGTATGGGAGAGCAATCGAATGATGGAAGTCTGACCTGTGATCTGTCCGGCTCTGGGATGTTCTGGGCTCCGATTTATCTGCCTGAGCCAAAATTATTAAGGGAGTCTCTACCTGTCCTTTGTTTCACCTAAGAGTAGCCTCCAGGTCTTATTCTTTAAGATTATAATTGTAAACAGAAGTAGATTAGAAACCAAAACCACCATGTTATTTCCACATGGGAAATCTTAGTGCCAAAAGTGGATACTTGGGAGCTTGCTTTAAAAACAAGAAGTTCTGATTTTGTGGGGTTTTTTAAAAAACAAACTACTATGGTACCATATTTGCAGGTAAATGGCATTTGTGGTTGTATCAAGTTGACATAATAAGCTAAGAAAGCCATACTTTTTAGTAAAGATAGTGGCACTGTCTTCTACTGTTTTATATTTGTATGCTAGGAATATAACCATATACCCTTCAGTACTCTGAGATTCTAGCAACTTAGTAGGCACCAAGTGTATCTATCTGTGGACAGAGCCAGTCCCATGGTCAGTATTTGGAGGCAGGATTTTCAGCTGTGCTTGGTTTGGACCTAACTTTGCTTCCACTGAAACTGGAGGAACATTGCCATTGACTTGGGCTCAGTTCCTACAAATCTCCGCTGAAAACCTTGAGCTCTAGATTAATTTGAATTGACGTTACCTACTTCTGGCAGCCTGTACGTGGAGATGGCTATCTTGACCTTGCCATCAGTGCAAAAGGCCCCTACTTACTACATGATACTGGTTACTTCACTGTACTTTTAAGAACCAGAGCACAAGCTCCACTTTGATGTGGTATGTACAGTGAAGCCAGACAAATGTTGCAGAGGTGAAGTTTATATAGCACAGCAAGACAGGTTACTGCAGCAGAGGTCTGCTTTGAGGCCTCCTGTCACAGTTTCCATTTGCTTTTTCTCTCCTGAGTAAGGGAACACTCATGCAAGTCCTTTCTGGGTCACCTGTGATAACAGCAGTAGCTGATAGCAGCTGCTGGGAAAGCTGTAGAGATGGTGATGTATCAAATCTCACTGGGAAAGGCTTCTTTAACCCACACGTAAAAATGACAGTTCCGAGCTTCTCTTAACAGCAGGTCGTGAAGGGGTGCATTCCTTAACAGACTGGCAGAGTAACCTACCCTATTAGCACGAAGCTGTCACTGTTGAAAGAACCAAAATGTTAGCAGGGATGTGATACTGACACTTGTGTCTGTCTCCCTTGCTAACCTGGGAACTTAAGCCAGGTCTGAGCTGTCTTACAGTCTGAGCCTATGAGATTCTGTTGTGTTGCATATATATGAGTCTATTTTTGTACTTGGGAAGTTTCGCTGATGCTCACTGCATGTCCCCTGTCTCTGCCGCTGGGTCGGTGCTCACCATTTGTTGCTCGCCCAGGGTAGGTGGGAAGGGGCCTGGGGCTGGTTCATCAGCTGTTACAAATTGACATAGCTCCCATGGAGCCCTGCTGCTTTATGTGAACTGAGAGCCTGGCCTTGGGCACCCGCTGAAATACAGAGAGTGCTTGTGTGCTGCATGCTCTGCTTGGGTAAAGAAATCATTACAAACTGATCATGCTGAGCTGTAGGAACAGTGTTGGCAGCTAACGTCCAAGCATGCTGAAACACTGTTCTGCTAGGATGCTTGTAAATAGGATAGGCTGGAACACCGGTCTTGTCTCACATGAGAATTCAGATGTGGTGACCTCTTTCCTAAAAAGAATAGAAAATTTTGAAGGCCCTTTTTCTTACCTCTTGCACAGAGTTGGTAGCTTAACATTTTTAATAACTCTGTGGTCAGTTTTTTTACCTCTTAGGTATAGATACAGATATAGACCAGTGCGGTATAGAACAGCCTGGGGAGCTCTGTGAGGTCTGGGACTTTTGGTAGGCAGTGTTAGCTATTATTTGGTTCTCTGAAGTTGGCTGGCACATGCGCAGTCTCGTGGGTGTGATATACAGATGTTTCTAGCAACCGTGACAAACAGAGTTTCTGCTTTGCTGATGCATTCACAGAAATCCAGTCATGAGGAACGTGCACGTGTTTTAGTGTGTCTTTTCAGTGTCGCTCCACACCAGGTGCTGTAACCGCTTCGAGTTTTCTGTACTGTCTGAGTTACTAATGGTGGCTTTAGAGGGAAATGCTGATGCTTCTGCCTTGTAGCACACCTTGGGTTTTCTAAAGGCTTTAAGTTTCTCCTTGCACTCTAATGAAAAGCAGTTTCTATAGGTAAGGCTTTCAACCTTTCTCTGTGCTGACATGGACTGTGGTGGTTCCTGTGCAGTTGCCAGAGGAAATCCTTGCCATGCACGACCCTTGTAGCCTCCCCAGAAGTAATTGATGGGAATGCTTTTTTCTCAAGGTGGGATCCGATTTCTCCAGCTTGGACAACAGAAACTTTCCTTTCTGCTGTGTAAGCCAGAGGGAAGGCTTGGAGGGAAATCCTAACTCCATGAAGGAGAACTTGGCCCTCTTGATTTCCAGGCTGTTCCTGTAGGAACAACTTGTCTTTATATACCTTTTTAACTATAATTTTTCTTTGTAATCCATTTCTCAGATTCCTATAGTTCATGTGTTTTTCCATCTAAAATTGTTGCAGCTCTGGCCTGATGACTGAAGTGTGCTGTCTTCAGGACAGCACATCCATGTACTTCAGACATTTGTGTATCTGTAGAATAAAGCATACTCAAGTACTTCCCTGAATGTGGGGCTGAACATTACTTATCAAGCCCCTGCTCTAATTTTGGGGAGGGACTGTGCTTCGAATCTGAGCAATCTGGAGATGGTTCCTTGGCAAAACCAAATAGGAGCAGCAAGTAGCTTTCTGGTGCTTGCCTGTTGTCTGGTAGATAGCCACATGCATGCCTCAACATGTGTCGTCGTGTTACTTGCTCATTCTCCAACCCCCAGGAGCTGGGACCATCTGTTTGGGCTCTCTTTCTGTTTATTACAGCCTGCTTGTGAAAATAAGATGAAAAACTTGTTTCCAGTCCATCGTGACTGATCTGCCCATCACGGGCCATGCTTAGTCCCAAAGCAATCCCAGAGCTGTTAACACGTTATATGGCCCAACACCCTGTAAAAAGAGGGGTTTGTTGATGTCTGAAAGATCTGACATGGTTGTGAAAGCTGATGTGCTGAAGTGCTGGGGGACATCATGCTGCCCAGATGTGAGATGCTCAAGTCTGGGTACAGGCTAAGCACACAGCCTGCTGCGAGAGCACCCATGTGAAGTGACCCAAACCAGACACCTGCAACCGTACCCCCCAGCCATGCACGTTCTTAAGTTGAAGCTTAAAAACACCAAGCATGGTGTGGTTACAGGCTATAGCCTTGACTAACTGAGGTGGTTGGTTGGTTGGTCAGTAGTTCTGCCCCCTTGGGTTTTCTTTTTGCTTTTGCTTGTCATAGGCTGGAGTAGAGCCCAGCCTCGAGGTTTAATTTCTTTATAATTCCATAATCCATCTGCATGCCCACCCACCAGAGCGGGTTGCTGGTGTCGGCTTTCCCAGCTTCCTTGGATTTTGGTTTTTGGTTTTGGTTTTTTTATTATTTTTTCATTTTGAGTTCTACTATTGCTAACTTTTTTGTTTTTTGTTCTTTTTTTTAACTTGCAGTGCAAGCTTCACATAAAGCCTGTCCAGCCAAGGATGTTCCTGCATTCACCTGCTTTTGCAGTAATGTGTCTCTGCCATCTGTTTTCTTGCATTTTTTTTCCCCTCCCCCCCTCCCCCCCCCACTATTTAACATAAATAACTATTAACTCATCTAATAACACAGTGGGAACAAGAAGGAAGAAGGATTTGGTACAGGACTGTATGCAACTGGAAGTTCAGGGGTGTGTGGAGGGGCAAGGTAATGATTCCATGTATTTTTCTCATCAAAACCAGCAGCAGGAAGTTATTCTTGGCCCCAAATTTGAGCTGAGAGTCAGGGCTGGACGTCAGTAGCTCAGGTGAGCATCATTGACTGGACCAGGTCCTCAGTGCTGCTGGCCTGCCCGCTCGTGGTAGCAACAGCTGTGTGCTGAAGGGGTCCCTGGGTCCACAGAAACCAGCCTTGGGGGTTTACTGCTGTATGAGCGTAGTCCCTAGTGTGGCTGAGCCCTGGAGTCTAGTCCAACCTGTATTCCTTCAATAGCTAATGTGTTAGAACAGCAGGAGTCCCGGTGTTGGGAGAGTGGGAGGGGGTATACGTGTGTAGATAACAAAAGTTTAACTGACCTTGCATGCCATTACATTTGCATGATATTTTTGATTAGTTCCTGTTCTTGTTGTCTGACTTATCATATTAGCTGGCTTGGATTTACTGTCATATGCTGGCGTATTTTTACAGCCACCCTTCCAGTTCAGTGTAGTGGCTACCTGGTGAATGCTGCAGTGGGAGCCCAGCAGTGCTGCAGAAGGACCATTTCTCATTACTGCTTCCCATGGCTGACCATAACCTTTGAAACCTCATTTAAAATAGTCCCTGGTTTCCCAGCAGCACCATCTTGGCAGCCCTTACGGAATCAAATACCTGGGTGGGGAGAGGACATAGGATCATCATCCTCATAGACCCTTCAGAAGGGTTCCTGCATGTCTTTATAAACAGATTTGCAAAGCTGTGGGATCCAGAATTTCATGTCAAGGCAATGATGGTGCCTGGACACACATTCCCTGTGCTCTCCACAAGCCGAGAGTGCCTGGACACACATTCCCCATGCTCTCCACCAGCCTGCCTGCAGCAGGGACAACATCCCATTCAAATGTCCCTTGAAGGTGCAAAGGAGATTAATCATAAGGAAATTGGTCTTTTTAATGTGTGTTTTCTATACCGTTGCTTTTTGGACAGAGTCTTTCCATTCATTCCCAAGAAGTGGCGAGCCCTGCTTACCTTCGAGATATCTTTCTCTTCTGCTGATGCACACCCAGCATTTCCACTGCTCCTAGCTAGGTAGCCTCCTGTGTCTGTAATGCACTCTTACAATAACTCTTTCCATCTGAGTCTCATTGCCTTGCAGTTCTTTGCTTGGTTCTGGGATGGGGTTTTTTTTTTGCATCTTTGGGGGATAGGAGAAGGCAGAATTATCACCTTTTCTCAAGTGTTGCATTGTGAAAATGTGCTTGGAGCCTAGCTGATGGGTTGTCTTGCTTTTTAACCCTCACTGCTTAAACATTGGCTTTGGGAAAGCATATCTAAATACGATGTCATGGACGCACAGCAAAAATTGATTGGAGATAAATAAGCTGGAAATAAAATAGTTGAGCCTTTTCTCTTTTTGGAGGGGTGTTTGTTGGTTTGTGGGTTGTTTTTTTTTTGACCTCCTGGTCCATCAGCCATGATGCCCTTTTTGTCAAGTTAAATAGGTTTGCTAGGGGATTGTTTGGAAAAAGTAAATGGTGGTTATGACTTCTGGCAAACCCAGCCTTAAAATCTTGAGTTATCACAGAAAAAGTTGGGGCTTTGGCCTGAGGTTTTTTTACAATCACATCATAGGCACATCATGGAATGCTTGTGGCAGTGTGCTTTGCTTCAGCTGTCTCTGTGCATGTCCTCTTTTTAACTACCAGTGTTTTGTGCCAAGTAGAAAACTTCATTTTAACATTTATTTGTCCTGCTTCATTTAACAGCCCTTCAAGGGATGTTAAGCAGGGGAAATCAGCTGAGTCTAGCTATATATGTATATTTTTGTCAGAAAGTTATGGCCAAGTGCATTAATGTACTTTTGATTGAGTTTCTTTCTCCAGCAAAAAGCAAGCTGCTGTGGAGAAACTGGGACTAAACCATAAACTTACAGAAGTTAAAGGTACTGTTTTGTTTTTCTTGCGAAAGGAGATGTTAATGACATTTTTCTTCCTTCCTTAAACCCTTGGGCCATGTTTAGCTTGTTACTGCTGCACTTCTTTCTTTTCTTATGCCTTTTTTCACAGTAGCCCCTGATTCTGCATGGAGTAAATGATACACTCAAATCTAGTTGGATGTGCTCTCACCTTTGCATGTAAGTACAGTAGTAAGAGACTCGCCCTTTCTGCCTCACTACTGATACAAAACCAGCTGTGTTTTTCTGGGAGGGTTCTTTAAGTCCGCTTACTTACAAGTGGTGTGGTTAAAACTACTCCTAAACTTCCTGCAATAATCTGCTTCTGCTGAGATGTTGAAAAGAAGCCATAGGGAACACAACATCCAGCTCCTGCTGACTGCCTAAAGCAACCCTCTACAGCCTCCCTGCATGCTTGAGGCTGGCAAGCCAGCTGGTGGAACCATGGGCATAAGCCTTGCTTGAGAGGCACTGTAGCCTTTAATGTGCATTAGACAGTGATGATACCTGGCTGATAATGCTGCACATTCCTGACAAGGTGGATTTCAAACCTTAGAATAATATAAAGGAGCAGGATAGCACACTAAAACATGTTCCTGGAATGGTGGTGTTCCCAGGGCGTGGAATAAACCCCAGAACCTCACTGGGGTTGCACAGTTACTTTTCCAGGAGGGCACTAAGTAGGAAGGTACCCTTTGAGTTCATGGTCGTTAAATGCATCACCTTGCATCTCCTGTGGTGTGCGGTGCTGCTGAGAAGGGGAGACAGCAATGACTGGCATCCTCCCTGGGCTCCTCTGTGACTCCTGTCCCTCCCTGTGTGTGCTTTTAACACCTTGAAATCCCATCAAAGAGATTTGTATCTCTGTGCCTCTCTTTCAGCATGTCTTTATTTAACATGACCAGTGTTTTTGCGGGTAGCTTTCATTCTGCTTCTCCTAAACCATCCGGGTGAGAACAGAAATGCCTTTTTGTGTGTGGTCATATCACATCTGTCCATTTGAATCCAGTTGCCATTTGCCCTTCTGAGATGTTATGTTAGAAGAGTGCGTAGTGGTCTCTTCTCTGCAGACCCTGGTTGTATTTGCAGTGTATGATGCCCATCATGCTCTCTCACCAGCACGTCTCAGCATGGAACTGTACAAATATGAAGGGTTTTTTTTTTAATTAATGGGAAATAAAGCTGTGAACAGCAGTAGAAATATTGTATTTGTATACTTTTTTTAATATCCTGATTGCCTTAAACTATAGATGTAGAACTTTATTATCTTGCTATTTGAAAATAACCCATGTTTGTAACTAAATTGTGTAACCTACATACAGTGTTAATGCAAATTGTATGTATGCATCTGTTAGATATTATCACTTTATTTGATGTTAAAATATTTCAGGTTTTGAATTACAAATTGAATAATAACCTTATAGCATAAGCTCAGTTATTTCTTGTCTGTGCCTTAGGTTACATGTACAAATAGTGCCAACACTGAAGTGGGGAGGGGTAATGCATTTTCACCCAACCGCTTTGGTCTTGGCGTGGCCTTTGTGACTTAATTTTGATGTTGCCATTCTGTAATGGTGTGACAAGAGGGGCTGAGGAACTGAGAGGTTTCCCAGCAGGTTCCCATCCCATCCCTTTGAGATGCCTTGGTAGGGCTGTTCTGGTGTTTGTCCCTTGCTTTTTGTGGCAGTTGTCAGCTTGTTATGCACATCAGCCAGTATCTTGGAGATGGCCGGGTGCCTCTCTAGTGCAGTTGGTTTGTATGACACCTCCCCAGTGCACTCTTTCCTTCATGGCTTTCTTTACAGTGTTGTTCCTCCTTTGTTTTCATTCCTCTCTCACACTTTTTCATTTCAATTCTGAATCACTGTTTCTTATCTTTTCTGTTTTTTCTCTTTTTCTGTAGCTTCTTCTTTATGTAACCGTCATCTTGCCAAAGCCCCCACACCCCCCCTCCCAGTGGACAGTAGGGCACTGGAAGAGCCTGCAGCTACGGGCACCCTCACCAGGAGAAGAGCCATCTCATTCCTCCATCACGTCTGCCCTTCTCTCCTTCCCTTTCTGTTTCTCACCTGTGCGTCAGAGGGTGTGCTGTGCTCTGTGTCTCTGTGCGGGATCTGTCCACTCCCGGCGCCTCTCCGACAGAATGGAGGCTACCGAAAGTGACAGAGGTAATGGCTGGAGGAGAGAGCTTGGCCTTAATGTGAGATACTGCACTGGGTTAGTGGTTGGTTTGGGTTTTCTCCGAATTTTCTTTCCTTTTGCCATAATACGCACATGTTGCTGATGACAAATAGAATGACAGACTGTGGATGAGGTGAGTGTGCACAGCTGGAAGACCTCATTTCTGCATCTTACAATCAAGTCTGGCTGCTCTGGACACCATGACTTCGTCACATATCCTGTGCTCCTCCGAGAAGTGCTGAAAAGAAGTCCTTAGATGTAGGTGACTTCTTGTTTCCAGTATGCATTTGCACGAAGCAGAGATGGCCAGTGTTGGGTGCTGGTGCATTGAGGAAGCCTGTTCTGGATGGTCAAGGCCTCACTATTTTATGGCTGATTTGCTCTGTAGGAGCAAAGTTGGCATCTCTTGTACAGTTGAGCTGTGCTGACTTGTACTTAGATTGCTTGAGGGCTTCATTTTGTTTTCATGGAGCCTAATTATTATTTTTTTAACAATCCTGAATGTGGGATAGTTGGTAAACTTTTGAACTTGCTTACTTTGAAAGTGAATTCAGTCCAAAAGCTTCAGGAATACCAAAGTATTGTTTGAAGGTAAAAACAAAGCTTGCAAACTTGGGGTGTAGTGACCTCTAGCTGGTTTGGGACAGACAGAAGGACACAGCCTGATCCTCTTTGGGTGTCTTTTCATGTGGGGTGATGCAGTGTTTGTTAACTGACTACTAGTGATTTATTCTTTTCACCTGTGAACCTTAATCAAGGAATTCACCTCCTTTAACCTGCCATGGGAAAGGTACTATTAAACAGTCTAGGTTTTGCCTCTTCCAGGCTGTGCGGGCAGTGCAAGCTGACGAGGGTCTCTGCTCAAACCTGTGGGGCACAGTTACCTCTCAGCACTCTAGTGACAAGGGTTAGATGATCATCAGCTCCCACCAGCCAGGGACCTGGTTTTCTAAAGTGGCAGGAAAGGCATTTATCCTGGAAACCTTTGCAATGAACTGAGTGTATAGCCACAATCTACCAAATTCTGGCCTTGTGCATATGCTGTAATGATTTACCTGGTGTCAGTGGAATTGCTGACCATTGCCCAAACTGAACAAGACATCAATGTTGGAACAAATGTAGCTTAGAGCAGAACTTGTGCTAATACCAAAAATGGAGCCTGTCCTGCTCTCTGGGCTTAAGGGGTCTGAGGTCATACTTGCTCTGCAGCCGTAAGTGCTTACCATGAGATAGCCACATCTGGAAAACATTTCACATTCAGCCTTCTGAGGACAAAACATAGTGGCCAGTGCCTCAAACGCATGAAGGTGGACAGGGTTTACTGAGGAGATGTCTTGCCTGTTTTACAAGTGCTGTGCCCTTTCTTCCAGTGTTGGCAGGGTCAGGGACCACCACCACCTCAGGCTCGGGGGCCTTGCTATGGCTCGTCTGTGCAACCCCCCTCCATGGAAGCCTCCAACTTGCCACGGTACCCTGCAGGTTACTTGCCCAGAGGCCAGCCCACCCACCGCATGGCTCCTGCAGCATCCTGCATGGTGAGACCCTCCCCAGAGACCCTGTTTAGGGAAGAATCCTTTCCTTATGTGTGTCTCATTCATTGGACCTTTGTTTCCATTTCAAAACTGTAGTATGGGTTTATGTGGTGGTAGGAGCTCAGCCTCTGATATCGCACCTCTGTGCTATAGCCTCTCTCTTGAAATAGTCACTTGTTACTTAGATCATGATCATGGATGAGCACAGAGCCACTCCCCTGGGTTCTGCCTCATGTCAGGTCACTCATGTTGTGCTGTTGACAGTGGTTTGGGGCTCAGGCTCAGCCGTGCATGGCTGGGCATCATTTACTGCGAGTAAGAAGAGAAAAAGGTGGGTTGTTGGTGGTTTGTTTTTATCCTGTACCTGAAGAGAGGGTACCAAGCGCTACCCACCCCATCATCTTACCCATGTAGCTGTCCCCTGTGACTCTCTGAAACTTTGTGTGTGGCAGTAGGAAGTCATGACCAAATCTGCAGGTTGGGAATGCCTAAGATGTATCCCGGTCAACTCCCATCTGCTGGGATTTCATGCAGCTTTTGAAGGAGACTTCTCCACTTCTAGGATCTTTGTTCTGCCCTTCACAAGTGCTGGGTTGCCGTGGAGGAGGTTGTTCATCGTCAGTGGCAGAACTCAGGGCACCAGTAGTGCTGCTGTGTCAAGGCCTGCAAAGGGCAAAACTATTGTTGGGTGACTTCTAAATTCCCAATAGACTTTTGTTAAAGCTTTCTATAAGGAGAAGCAGATAGATAGGCACAAAACAAATGCCAGCACTTGCATCAATTGCCTTTATTTTGCAGCTCTAGAGTTTTGCTGTGCTGGTGCCTTGAATCCTGCATGCAGCTGTGGACTTCATGTCTGCAGAAGGACATAGTGGAGTTACAGAAGGGCGCTGATGATAAATGGGATGGAGCAGAAGCCTGCCCCGTGAGACTGCAGAGGCTTGGAGGCCTCCGTTTGGAGAGGGAAAGGCTGAGATGAGAGGGAGGATCAGACCTGCTGTGAGCTGGAAGTTGCAGCCGATGTCCTCTAGAGGTCCCTTGCAGCCTAAAGTTATTTGTGATTCTGTGATACCAAGTTGTGAGCGTGATGGATGCTGAACTGCTACTTACCGAATCGCCACGGCTGGAGCCAGGGGGGGCACTTGGCTAGGAAGAAATCGGCTCAAACCCATGGAATAAGTTTCTTACAGAGCCGGTAGTAGACTTCTGGAATTTGTTGTCCCAGGTTGTTGAGGCAGATAGTGCCAGAAGGTCTTGGGGTCTGGGTTTGGGGTTGGTTTGGGTTTGTCGGTTTTGAGTGGGGTTTTTTTTAAGGTAAGTCCACTGGAAACTGAGCCATAGATATTCTAAGGAGGGAAAAGCCAGGACGAAGCATCTGACTTCCATAATCTGGTGGTGGTGGATACTGGGACAGAAGCGGGGGACACTGAGCAGAAAGCATGTATGACCAGCACTGCACATGGTGTTTGCAGTGAGATGTGAGTGTGAAGCAAGGGACTGAACTGAGCAATTGGGAGGCTTTCCCACACCTCAGTGATGAGGGGGAGGAATGGTGACTTGCCCTTTGAGTCACTTCCATCATGGTTAGGGGAAGAGGGGTCAGCATGGGGAGGGACAGCAGTGTGAAACCTGCTTTTGGACAGCCCAGAGAGGTTATGTGTCACTTGGTGTCACCAAACGTCCCCAGCAGAGTGTTTTGGTATCTCGCTGAGGCAGGGTTGTGGAGGAAATTGCAGAGGTCACCGTTACGCAGTTTGCTCCAGAGCAAGCTCTCCTGGGGTGCTAAGGGAAGATGGGGTGTTGCAGAGAGTAACAGCTGTGCAGTATGTAAACGGTAAGCTGGGATGATTGCTAGAAGTGCCATGCACTCAGGTGCTTCCTGGTTTGGGGACTGTGGTGATGCGTGTCAGCACTGGTTTGATGAATGCAGCAGGTTTATCCCAGTGCTCCTGAGGGAGAAGACACAGTGGGGAACTGATCCTGCAGTTTGAAACTGGTTTCCCCTCTGGCCAGCCATTCACTTGACCTGTGCCTGACAGAGGGCAGACCCTGTGCTCAGCATCGCTGGCAGGTCCATGGTGTGAAGCATTGGGTGCCACGAAGCTTGTGGGAAGGCCACATGAATGCGAGGAGTCCCGGGCATCGGGATATTCCCCTGTGGGTAACATGGAGCCCTATCAGTGCTCCAGGAGAGTCACAGTACTGTGTTAAGGTGATGGGTGGGGGTCACGTTTGGACTGCATCATTGCCTGGGTTTTTTTGTGGGAAGGGAACATGGGAAGTGGGAAACGTATTTTTTCTCTGGCAATGCAGGTTGTTTCCAAACCTGCTGGACCTCGCTGCATGGGGGAGCTGATCTTGCTGGGATGTGCCTCATTTTCAAAGGCAGGTCAGTCTTTGAACATCACTTTTTTAGCTGTAAAACACTGCAAACCTGCACACCAGACCTGTGTTCCCTAGGCTCATCACTGTCCCGGCTGGACTGAAACACAGGTGGCTGCAGCATCACCAGCAGCAGAGCTGAAGACCACTTGAGATGTTGCTGTGGTCACCTGTGGAGGCCTGTGTGCAGGTCCTGGCCTGGGCGACACAGCCAGGGAGCTGGCCCACAAGCATTCTAGGGCCTATGTGAGGACAGCAGGTCCTTGCAGAGGTAGGTTCACCAAGCAGAGGACAGGTTTCATCTGCTGAACCTTGTTTTTTATTGGTGGAGTTGCCTGTGTCCACTGTGCCAACAAAATGAAGAGGTGCCTGTCTCCCTCTGCAGTCTGCTGGGGCTGGGGGTGCCTGTGTGTGTCTGGCATGCTGGAGCATGAAAGCCCCTTGGCAGCAAAGGAGGGGTTTGAGTTCAACCCCATGAGGTCTTTGCCAGCTCTGCCCAGCCCGGGGAGGGTGGGAAGGTTTCCATGCAGTGACCCCTCCCAGCACCACACGTAGCTCTGGGAGAGCTAGAAGTAACACTTTTGTCAAGTGTATTTCTGACAGCAGCTGATGGTACTGTAAAATGAACTTTGTGATTCTCACAAGCTGCTTCTCACTAGAGAGGATCCCCTGCCCCTTTGCTGCAAACAGCGAAGTTGTTGCTTTTCCCCAAAGTTGTCGCTTTTAGGGAGAAGAAAATGGTGAGAAGGAAAACTCTTACCTTCTCTCAAAGCAACACATCTGTTAAGGAGCTGCTCCTGCAGCACCAAAACCTCTCCCCTTGGGCCCAGCTTCCCTCCCTTCTGTTCCAGCCATGCCCCTGCCAGCTGACACAAGCCAACACCTTCCTTTTCCCAGCCTCGTGCCAACCCCTCTCCTTGTGCGTGTTTGCAGAAGGGTTTGGGCTGTGATCCTCATGAGAGCCTGCGTGTTGATACTGGTGAATATGGGGTAGGGGGAATGTGTCCTTTAAACTGGGAGGAAGGAATCTGTGGAGGGGTAGAATCCAATGGAAGCTGAGGCTTAGGGGTGTGCTGGGTGAAGCCCTGAGACTGCCAGGAAAGGTCACGGAGTGGTTATACAGCAGGGAGGATTGGTATAGCTGGAGGGAGGGAGGATGGTGCGCATCCCTCTGGGAATGTGGCCTCGGGAGGTGGTTTCCAGGTTGCGGGTGGGAAGAGAGCTGAAACCCAAGGGAAGCTGCTCATGGGGGGCTGTGCACCATAAAAAGGATGGCACCTCAGGAGACAGGCAGCAGGAGGGGCCAGCTCCTGAAGTGCACAGGACCAAAGCCAGCAAGGTTGTCAAGATGACAGAATCTAATCTCTTCTGTCATCGATGAGCTTCCAGAAGTGCAGGAATTCAGTCTGTACCCCCACCAAGCTGTTTTGGCACAGGTCTGGCATGGTGCAGCTCCCTTCCAGCCTCCAGGTAAAACTGGTCCCTGACTCGGGTGAAAATCACACCACCAGACTTGGAATCCAGGACAACTTTCTTTATTGCTACCAGAAGGCTTTCATCAGTACGAAGGCTCCAGATACAATACCTTCCTCAGGGCTGTGGAGAGAGCTTACAATTGGGATGGGTCATTCTCAGAAACAGAGGTGCAACATTGATAAGACATGATTTTAAAGGTTGTACTCTTGGTTAGAAGTTACATGAACACAAAACTTGAGGGTTAGGGTCTTTGCTTTTGGGTTTGTGGCTGGTAATGACGCACCTTTCAAACCTGGGGTGTACGGAGCTGCCCCAGCACTTCACCCAGCAGGGCTGGCCACACACCAAGCTTACAAACACACAGGGGGAAGAACACTCTGCACAATTAAAGGCTGATGCTTGATGTAGACAGTGAAAATCCACACGGAACACAAGGTTCCTTGGTGCAAACAAGGGAAAAATACTGGTTTTGTTCAAGTGATGCAAACTCCATTAAGTGCTTTCTGTGTTGGAAAACGCTGAGGTCTCTGTGCAAGGCACAGAGCCCTTTGGCTGGCTACCCTAGTGCTCTTCACACTCCTGGGATTATTCCTGAAGTATGGAGCAGCCTGCATGTGGTGTTTTTCTCTTGTTCCTGACTAAACTTTAGTTGAAATCCAGTTTTAAAATATTTTAGTCACATTTAAACACCAAAGTGCTAGCAAAACAAGAAGGGTCTTTTTCTTTAGAAAGGAAAAGGAAGGGTGATGTGGAGGTCGAGTGGTACAGGGCATCATGCACAAGACTGGCTGAGAATTAAAGGAGGAACAAGCAAAAAGAGGGAGGAGCAGATGGAAACGGACCAGAGAGGTGTTGTCTGGGAAAACAGATCAGCTCTGCAGGAGTGATGGGAGCTCTGGGATGTGGAGAATAGGTTACAGGACACAGGAGCAGAAAAACAGTGGAAGTGGAACTGACAACACTAGAAAGGAACAATTTTCTCTACTTTTTTTGTTTGGTTTTTGGGTCTTTTTTTAGATTTTTTATTCTTTTTTGTGTTTTTAAGTGCTTAAATAGTGGAACTATAATTAGCCGCACAAGAAAAAAATATCAAAAAAGGGTTAGGATTTTTTTTTTCTGGGTTTTTTTTTGGCTCCCTTCAGTCCAGCCTGAGAAGGTATGGCCCCTTCTCCTCCTACCAAGCAGACAAGAGGCCAGGTTCTGCACTCTTCTGTGGTGGAGCGGGTGGTGTGCGCTCCCAGCTACATCACAGACACTGGCTGTAAAGGTGGACAAGGGGAAACGTTGCCCTCCTGCCTCGAGACATCAGCGCCACAAACAGAGCCCATGTTTTCCAGAGCCACTACCTCCGGAGCAACGTCTTCATTGTAGAGACGCTTAATCCCATCATAGAAGTCGTCCACTTCCATCTCTTCCACTTTACGCTTGGCAGAGGCTTGTTTGCAGCTGCTGGGAGCTGGCAGATGCTGGTAGAGTGCAGCTGTACCTGTGACTGGCACTTCTGGTCTGCCGTTGTCCTTGGAGAAACCTGGCCCTGGGACAGAGGAGGGCTGGCATGGGAACACTCCTCTGTTACAGGTCACAAGGGTATGCTGGAGGGGACTGTAGACATATACAGGATTGGGCAGCAGAGAAGACTGCAGGGTGGAAAGGTGATGTGCCACGAGCTCCCGGCAGTGGATCAGCTGTGAGCTATCCATCTGGAGAGGGAAGACAACAAAGGAACCAGCATTGTGGGATCACTGCTACGGAGAGAGGAGGCTGTCAGCCAGGGCAGAGCTCAGGCTTGGAGCACACTGCCCAACCCTGCACCTCACTTCTCAATACACTGGGTGCAGGCAAAAGTAAGTAGCAGAGGACCAAAAAGACCCCCAACATGATGACTTTGTGAGATCAACTCCCCCTCCTGCCTAAACCTCATGGGAATAGTGTGTGGGGGGCCCTTTCAGATATTAAAAGGTTTCACTGCATATTTTTAGCAACTTTTCTCTTTCCAGTACTTGTTGGACCACCACACATGCTTAGAATGAACTAAAAGGGGTTAACTAGGATTTTCTCCCCAGTGTGTTATTTGCTCCCTGGTGCAGAGAGTGCCCATACACATCAGGGCATGCAGCTCCTCCCTTTGTCACCAACTGGATGCAGTCAAGCTCAGGACTTTGTGGAACTGTCCCAACAAGCCCTTGAGGCTGAAGCACAACTATCCTCACAGAAGCAGGCAGAGATGGTCAATGAGGGATCCGAAAGCCCCACTGGCTGGATCCCTGGAGTTCTGAGCCAGGCGCAGCCCCCGGTCCCTCCCCGCTGTGATGTGCAGTGCCAGCACCCCCTCACCTGTGCTTTCTGGAGCAGCTCGATGATGAGAGCCAGCCAGTCGGGGAGCAGCTTCTCCAGCTCCAGGCTGACAATGGCCAGCGCCAGCATAGAGCCCTTGAACTGCAGCAGCTGGTAACAGGCCATGCAGTGCAGCAGCTGCTTGGTGAGCGCCGCCACATGCTGAGAGGGACTCAGCTTGGGCAGGATGGTCAGTAGCTGAGGCCTGTTGGACACCGCAACTGCGTGGAACTGAGGGGGAAAACAAGCACGTGAGGCAGCTGGCGTCGCCAACAGGCAACCCCACAGGCCAAGCTGGGGCAGATCTGACGAGCCGCATGCGATACGTTTTGGACGCACAAGGATCCTCCAGCTTAACCTTCAAGGCCATTTCCACACCATAGAAAACACACTAATGCATTGAACCCATCAAGAGCTTGGTGCAGCCTCTCTGGTTGGGACCTGCCATCACACACACCATCTGCCTGGAGACGGGGCTTCCCAGGGCTCTGCAAAAGGCTCTTCCCTTCCACCCTTCTCTGACTACAGAGGTTTGGCACTTCAGGTGTCCTAGAAAAAACTTATCAATCAAGCAGAGAGGAGGAAATTCAACATAGAACCTGAGGACACCTTCCTTGCCTTTGTCTTGTCTCACCCACGAACCTGGTTCTCTGGCAGTGCACTTCAGCAGCAGGCACAGAGTGCACCCATTGCCCAGCATATGTGCGTCCTCCATGTTGGGCTTAGCACTTTCATGCTGCCTGGCATTTAGCTTTGAGAAAAGCCATTAGAAGTTAAGACTTAGGTGCAAGGTTTTCAGAAACTCTGAGTCCTGGTCTTTAGCTTAACATCCCTTAATATAGGCCAGGTGGTCAGATGGCTGATTTGCGCTTTGGAAATGGCACATGAAGTGTTAAAAGTCTCTTCTGGAATTCTCTGGCAACACTTTTTCTGTCAGAAACTACTTGTATGAAAGAATTCTGAACACATCCTGAGATCTGTGTTCTGGTTTTGTTGAGGTACCTCCCGAATCATTACTTACACTGACCAGCACCAGAATGGCTATTTACGCCCCTTACTTGTCCTTACTTACAATATGAAGGAAATCCAGTGGTGTTGCCATGTGAAGATCCCAGTTCAGTTTATCCAGGATAATCTTCTCCATTCTGCGGATTTCAGCTGGAGAACAACCACAAAAGCTATCCCGAGCCAAAACCTTCAGTACTGGAATCCTCTGCAAAAGCCAATGCAAAGGAAGAAGCGAGAGAACCACTCATTACAGAAATCACACAAAATGCCTCATTCCTGTCCTGGCAAGCGCCAGGCACCATGTGCAAGCAAAGGCAGGACTGGAGGAGCATGTATTCAGACAATACTAAGATAGTTAAGAGCAGAAAAATTACCTCATCTTCCTCAATGGTCTTTGCAGCGAGAAAGAAGCAGCTGATTGCAATACAGTTCAAGTACTTTGGACGGGCCTATAGTACAGAACAGCAGAGAAGTTATGAGTATGATATGAAAAGTACATGTAACCCCTTCTGGTGGGACAACCTGAGCCCCAGGGTCTGGCTGCCCATGCAGCACATCCTGGATCAGCAGGCTGACCTCCAGCTATGCCACCTCCAGCAACAATCTGTGCTCCATGACGTTAGGAATCTGCTGGCCCCGTGATGGTAACTGGCACCCACTGATGTGCAGCACTGGAGTGGAAAAAGCTCACTTTGAATGAGAAATAGGAGGAGAAAATCAGAAGGGCCAGACTGTCACTTGCCAAAAAAGCTTCAGCTGTTAGTGCTGCCGGGGGTCAGGCACAGAATGGGAAGTAAGAGAAGAGAATTAAAGCCACTGTCCTTGCCTAGGGGAAGTATAAAACACCCATAAAAATCACCACTTGGGTAATTTCATATTGTAGTTGTCAAAACTGTGGCACACGGATTATCAGGACAGATGGTCTCTTCTACAGGGAGTTGTTTTAGGCAAAGTAAATGAAATTTGGAGGAGAAAGGGCGATTTTTTTTTTTTTTCCATGGGCATCAAAAACTCCTTTTCCAGGCCTTGACTGGGGGTGAGGTGGGAGGCAGGACACATGGGCTGGAGGTGTTCAGCCAGTCCCTGTGACAGACCAGCCACATAGCCTCTGCACCCAATAGCCTACGGGCAATCCTTCCTCTGCTGCTCATGTTAGGAGATGCTGAAAGCAAAGGTAAGTGAAAATCCTGCACTTATTGTGAACATCTACTTGGTGCCTGACCTGTTGCCATGACTTATTCCTGCTTGGTAAATTTTAGCAGATGCAGCAGAGCTATGGGGTGGTTGACGGGTGGGATGCTGCATGTTACACTCACTCATGCAAACAGCTGTCAAGAAATCCAGAACAGTGTTTCCAGAAAGCAACAGAAGAACACAGGACGGTGTTGAAGCTGAACATCTTTACCTACATTCAGTCCCAGTTACTTAAAAAGGACCATGCTGTGCCTAGAGCTTTGGCTTTCCAGTGTTATTTAAACTTAAATACACATAAAGAATCCACACTTGGGGGTGGCGGTTGTGTCTGCACGCATCTGCTTGTGGATCCAGGTGTCACTGAAAGCAAGGAGAATAAATTCCCCTCCTCTGAGGGTTAAGAAGTGTTGTGCAGGAGCGCCTTAGGGGCAGCTAGCCTGAGCTATTTCAAACCGTGTTCACAGTGAAGGACAGACTGGTTGTCTTAATAAAATCCCACATGGTAGCAGCTGGTAAAAAAACCCAGGAGTTAAACGGCATCAGAGGAATGGCAGCTTTATGGGAGAGGAAAATTGGGAGAGAGCACCAAGCCCTGAGCTGTTTGAACAATGCTCAACCAGACAGAATACCTTTCTCCATTGCTGCTTCCTGCCTGAAGCAGCCAGCGGACTCCCTCCTCATGTTCTTATACTTTGTTTGTGATTCCTTGGCTGCTGCAAAGTACTGAAAGAAAGACTGTACTCGAGGGCATTGGATGTTGAGAGACTTAAATCTATTTCCCATCTCAGTCTTTCACTAAATCAGCTACTTTACTATCTTCTTAAAAATAAAATTTCCATGGCTGGCAACTAAAACATCAGTATTTATTAGTATTTAAAGGGTAGGTTGATGACATCACTTGTGTTCCAACAAACTAAGTCACACTGCAATGTAAGTGCGAAGGCTGAGAAAACCTGCTGCTGAGACCTCGAGCTCTACTGCTTACCTGACGGTGTTGGTGATGAGACTAGAGACACACAGGTGAGACTACAGATTGGCACCTGAGCAAACACGGTAAGAGGTAAGGTAACCCAAAGGCTGACGACAACCAGAGGTTGGCGATTCTGGGTCAATCCCTTTTGTTCAGTCACTTGCAGCATGTGAAACAGCCCCAGCTCACCACATCTAACCCACTTCTGTGGTTGACTTAGAGGGACAGGAGAGCAGCAGATTCCCGCTGCAGACAGCCAAAATGCTGATTTTGTCTTTTTTAAACAGTTTCTATGCTGTAGCAGCCTTAAACCCAAACAGACATTCTTCATTCCCAGCAGGAGTGACAGTCTATCACTTTGATGGCCTGCACCCATGCTTGCTCATCTTTCCCCTTCACATCTCTTGAGCTGACATCAGCCTTAAGCTATTAGTCTGTTCAACTGGCTATTAGAGCAGGTCAGTAGTAAAAAAGCAGCCCCCTCTGGCAGGATCTGCTTCCCCCATTTTTTAATGTTGTTTTTAATTTCCTCTCCCAGCACTAGCACACTTGCCAGGCCCAGGCCTAGGCCTGTCCTCAAGCATTTCTTTGTTTCCTCCAGCCAGTCCATCACTACCAGGTGCTCCCAGCAATTCTGGGTGCTACATATGAGATGAAATGCAGTTACAAACACCAGAGGAATTAAGAGGTGAGCAGGGACTTCCCATGACTTCTTTGTCAGAGGGCACTGGGCCTGGGTTTCTAACTGCAGGCATTTCCCTCAGCTTTATGAGTCAATTTAGGTTAAGGTAGAGGCCATCCTCTTTTCACTTAAACTGTAACCTCTATGCAGCCTCTTTTTCTGATGGCTTAAAGGAATAGGTAAGGTGCTGAACTCAACATTCAAACCAGGTTTGAGTGAGCTGAGGAAGAACAGTGCTGCTTTTCTCTTGGGTTAATGTGCAATTAAACTAATGAGCTGCACTACATGAAGGAAATAGGCCTAACAAAGGGCCTAAAGAGGGAAAATACTCTTGGCCGGTGAAAAGCACTGGGTCAGATCCCCGAGCACTTCCTGTTCTCACTGAAGCAATGGCTGCTTTCACCAGGTGAAAAATGACTATGGAAAGAATCTTTCTCTAAAAGCTCCAGGTGGTATCATGTGCTGCCAGTTCCAAAACCCGAAATTAAGCTTCTGGAGCAGTGCAGGCACAATCCTACACGTGTCAGAAGGGAAGAGGGTGTGAGGGCAGAGGGGGAAGTGAGCATTTCCATATAGCCACACCAGAAGGACTGAACACAGAAATAGCTGAGTGGGTGGTATAAATCTGTTCCAGTTTATGTATCTGCAAATATTTACCTTTACTGCAGCTAAAAACCTGTCCAAAAGGCTGATGGCCAGGGCAAGCGTTTCTGGATAAAGGTGGAACTGGTACTTGAGCTTGGCCAGCCACTGAATGACCTCATCCCTCTGCTTTGGAGAAATGGCTACATCCTGCTGGAGAGAAAAACAAACCATTCTTACACAAAGGCTCAGCAAGTCAGAAGAGACCAAACATTTTACCTCCACAGGAGTTTTCCAAAGGCTCCTTTGGAAAGTGGGGGGGTGGACCAGCCTGAATCGCCACTTTGTGCTTGCAGTTACTTCCCCCATCCCAAATAATTTGCGCTGGAACAGACAACTTTCCTTGCATCACTCAGAAATTTCACTGTATGCTGGGGAAAAGAGGAAGGATGTCTTGTAGTTTCTCCAGCACTGACCCAGTATTCTCCAGCTTAGCACAAAGAGATTTGTTATTATTTTTAGCCTCCTTAGGGCCATGTTGATACATGGACATGCCTGGCTTGAGCAAACCCAGATGTGCTGGAGGAGACAGGCGGGTGCTCAGCCCCTGACAAACACAAGAGGGGAGAGACCAAGCTCGTGTTTTGGGAAGGAAGATTTATTTTTCCTTCACATTACAGGGGTATTTTTAGCTCAGTGTATGTTAAAAGAAGAACCTTCCAAACAGCTTCCGAAAGATCTTTTGCAGTACAGTTAACTGTGCCCTGGGTTTGCAAAGCAGGTACAATTTCACCTTAAAATGTCTGTGTTGGGGTCTGGGTTTGGTTGGGGGTTTTTGTAACTTTTTGGCTTACCACTGACCTGTTTGCACAATAGCTGAATTTCAACCACACATACATCCTGGCATAAAATCTTTCTCTCTGATTTCCTAAAGAAATATTTACAGCTTTAGAAGACCCTTTCCCTCCAACCAAGCAAATGTCTGGTCTCGCTTCTATGGGGAATAATTGGGGTGATTAGCAAGGATGTGTCCAGAAGTGAGTGGTGAAACCAAACGCATTTCTTCTGCCATGTTTGAGGGCCTGTGCTCTTTTGGCTACTGCTGAGATGGGTTTGAGAAAGAAACGGAATGAGCAGTTACTGTAGAAAAGCAAGGTGAGGGCTTGTGCAAACACCCATCACTGAAGGGCTGGGCTGTATCTGTCCTCCCAGGAGGGGGGCGAAAGAGCAGAATTGTAGAAAATAAAACCACCCAATACTGAAGTAAAATGAGTACTTCAGGCTACACCCATCACCAATGCACCATGGGCCTTACAGAGACAGTAATGGCCTTCGCCACACGTCTACGGCCCTGGAGCCAAGAACACACGTGCAAGCAGAGTTTTGTAGGCAGAACGGTCATCACAGTCGGGCCTCCACGAGGACACCAGCTTCATGCCTTTAGCTGTTACTCACAGTGTGACATCTCTGCTCAGCTTCCTCACTGGTGCTGAGGACCACCGTGTGGGACTGAAGAGGGGGGACGGTGGCAGGGCTTAAGCACTGGGATGAGTTCTGGGCTCTGTGGCAGTGGGGAACAAAATCCTGCCTTGTTTTCCCTTCTGAATGCCTGACTGTATCTGGTTTGAGTTTTCTCAATTCCAAGAAATAATGATACTTTCTAAAATTATTATTGCAATGTAAGGGTGAAATCTGAGGCCCCCCCCAGGGGCAGGACACCCGCTGTCTGCAGACATCACACTCATTCCCAAAATGCTAGTTAAGCATATACTGGGAGTATAATGAATGCACCACACGGCAGTAAGGGACTTATTAAATGCTCTGCTAAGAACATCTCCTAAACAGTGGGACAAGAACCGAGAATGTATCTGGGGAGGAAAAAAAGGCAATATTGTGTGAAATCCTGGCCATTCTTCTCCTGTGGCAAACTGAGGCCTGTACAGCTGAACAGAAAATGGGCAGAGAAAGGAGGGGTGGTAGTTAAGACGGAGTTCCTTGTTGCTTTATTTGTTGCACCCATTTTTTAACAGAAGGAGACAAAGCCATACTAAAGGGCTGATAACCCCAGCTAGGTTTGGACAACGTGGACTTGCAACTTAAAGGATTATTTGGGGAATCCAGTATCTAGGGGAATCTAGTACCGGCTAAAAGCCAACATGAAACCAGCCCATCACACAGAATAAACTTGACTTTAAAAACCTGCCTCTGGCTCTTAAATCACCAGCCTGCAGGAGGGGATTTTTCCCATCCCCTTCCATTGCTGCCAGGTGCCAGCAGAAACAGGCATTACCGACCGGGCAGGGTCTGTCATGGCTCAACCCTGTTTACCCTGTGCCTGCCAAAGCAAAAGGTTAGCACTACCCCTACGAACAGCATAGGCGGGAAGGGTGAGATTGTTTTTCTGTGCTGCCTTCAGTCCTCCCAAGATATGTCCTTCTATCTTCTCACCCTTCACGGGCAGAGTTTCAGACTTGGGAGGTAACTTGAAATGTCAAGGCTGTAATGTAAAGACTAGCAGTGGCACACTCAGGCCCTGAGTGTGTGAACTGTCCCTTCCATGTGACGAAGAAATGGTGTTTAATCTAAACCACTGAAAAACAGCAGTGTGTCTAATCAAGACAGGAAATCAAAACAAACAAAACAAGCCCCCCCCCCCCCCCCCCGAACACCATGATCCTCTAACTGCAAAGTAAACTCATATCTAGGTGTACGGCTTCAAAATAAAATCTGGCTTCTTACATCATCCCAGCAACAGAAGTAAGAAAGGCAGCACAATACAACTAATGAAACAGTGAGGTCACTGTTCTTTAGTTATATAAAATTGAAAGCAAAACCGAGACACCACAGTGGCTGAAAGCAAGAAAATCCCTTTGGGCTGGAACGCAGAAATTCACCTGTGGCGTGGAGGTACCTTCCTGTCTGCCTGTGGTCAGCTCTTTGTTTTGGCACCTCAAATCCACCTTTTCGGAACTTCACCTCTGGGGTGGCAGAGTGCACTAGCCTAGCATGACAGCTTTAATTAGGGAAAATTAACCTACGCCCAGCAACTGCTGCTCCTTTCCTTCCCCTCTATCCTGCTTAGTCCTGCGTGGCACCTCCACAGAATAACAGAAGAGGATTCCCAGCTCTTTGCCTGTCTTCCACCTGCAGAGAACACAAACACCTCCAGTTCTCAGGAGACTCAACCTTGAGACACTTAGAAAGTGCAGTCTAGAAAAAATGTTATCTGTGAACTCAATCCTGATTCAATTTTATTGCTGCCTAATCTAGAAAAAGCACCTTACCTGGTAATTTTTTTTCTTTACTGTCTGCTGTCCCTCTCTCTCTTGTTTTTATTTCTGCCTAGTCCTGCTGTGGGCTCCAAGGGGTGACCTTTATCAGGTTGGAAGGCTTGAGGGGAGACAGATGACTGAGTGGGAAAGCAGAAGAGCTGGGTGTATTCGCTTTACAAGGTTGTACAGAACTGTAAAGTCACTTCCCGATTCGCCCACAGGATAAAACAGGCACCAGAAGGTTGAAACACCAACACAAGGTCTTCCAGTGGAAGAACTGGAAATAAACTGAGGTCTCCTGGTTCCTCAAAAGATACAGAGAACCAATAAGAAGACACAAACAGCCAGAACAGGCAAAGGAGGAGAGACCACATAAGCAACACTGTTTCTGTAAGAAAATAAAAGCAAACCCTCAGTTTACACACCTGTCTGCTGCAAAGTTACTTGGCAACATGCAATAGTCAAACTTTGACCAGTATTTACTGCTTGCTTTCTCAAGCCTTAGTCATGTGAAGGCTTCTGAATGTCACCTGGATACTGTATAACCAAAGAGGGGAAAAAAAAAAATGGAAGGAAAACATAAAGACCAAGTACATTCAGCAGCCCTGGGAGGGTTCCAGACTCAGTCCACTTCTTATTTCAGACTGAAAAGCCCCTGTGAGATCTGGAATTGATACACTGCAAACACTGAAGAGCCAGTGGCCTACATTTAGAGGAGAGAAACTAAAAGAAATATACATGCCAGTAGGAAATGGGAGTTATCAGTCAAAAAGTAAAACAAACAGAAACATCACATACATTACATTATTAGGGCGAAGATTCCCAACAGATTCTGTATCCTGTACTAAAAACGTAGTCTTCCTGTTTCTGTAACTATGAGTTTCTTTCTTCCTTTCAAAGATTTCAACTCTGATGCATATTTAGAAACTGAATTTGTTCCAGTTTTAAACACGAGAACCAAAAATGACTTCTGGACCCCAAAGTCAAAACTTAAAGTTTACTCCCGAAAACTAGTTACAGTGCTACCTCCAATCTGAGCATTAGACTTTTGTAGCCGCATTCCCATTTTCTCATTTGCAAAGCAGATGACCTGATTAAAACCCTTTCTGCAGTCAGTCTACCTTTGTAGCAAGAAATGGAAAGTTACATGTGCTTTGGGCTGCCAGATCTGATACACAGAAGGATGCAAATTTCCTGACTGTCATGGGAAATAAACAACAGTTTCATACAAGTGAGGTTTTAGGCTACTGCAGCTGTTTGCAGAAGCAGGCAGCAGATGATGAGGGGTATCACAGCAAATGGGATAATCCATACTAAACATCCATGACTGCCACACTGCCAAAACAAGCGCTGTTGAAGTTGGGGAACGCAGTTGGAAAAGTTGGGTGTCACGAATGGAGGCACAGAGGGAAATACGTGACTACAGATGCGCGACGGCATGAAGAGCCAGGATCTCCCCAGAGCACACAGCTGTGTTTATGTTGTCTTTTAAATCTGACCTTCACACGTTACACATTTCAATCCAATTTAATATTTCCTGCTAGAAGTTGTTTAATAGTATTGCATTCTAGCTGATAAAAGTCAATGTCTGAACCGACATGTACGAAAACGTACAGGAAAAGGTTACAAAGCCAACAGTTTTGGGGGTGGGAATTCCAGGAGTAGAAACTCCTGTCTCCTGCTTGGAGACAGGAAATACTACCAAGCACAGACCCCAGCAATCTGTCCAAGTGCAGGGGAGGAAGGGAAGAAGAGATCCTTCATCATCATAATGTAACTGAACACTACAAGGACTAATCTGGTATTTCCCCAGGCCAGACTCGAGTCTGCTGTTGAGCACAAACTTTACACTGGCTTTAGCAATGAGGCTGTTTCCATACTTGATCCTCCTCTGACTTATCTCAGCAGGCCACAGAGTTGCCTCCCTGGTTTCATAGTCAGCAGACCACCAAAAGTCCTGTTAACTTCGAGTGTTTACCACCGAGGACACCACTTCATGAGGTGCTGCAAACCTCAGCCACAATGACACTGAGATCCCCTAAAGGTCCCTGCCAGCAGGACAACTGTGCTTCATCACAGACAGGGGCAAGGGTCCTTCTGCTGCAGTGACAACCTGAATGTGGCACAGGCGGGGAACCTTATCTTCAAAGGGCAAGAGAGGGATTCCTGGGAAGGCTGCCTAATGCAGGTGGTGGTTTCCAAGCCACCAAAATCCACCTCACCAAGGCAAAACCGCAAGAGCCTTGTCCCTGTGAAGTCTTTGCACAAGATTCTGGTTTGGTTACACACTTTGAGTCCCTAACCTATCTTGTTATACTGTAATCCTATCTCCCTACATTATAATCACTAAGCCAGCATGAAATAACTATAGCCATCAACTAGATGGTTTACTATATTACTAGGCTGGTTTACTATAAACCAGGGTCTCAAATTGTACGTGCCTCAAGTCAGCCACAGGCACAACATACTCAACACCTCTGACAACCAGGTCACTTATTTGTAAATCTAAATGTGGGTTAACAAAACCAATACTGAGTCCCTTAAAAACATATCTGTTCCTGTACAATAGCAATTTCTTTCACCAGACAGAAAACACACCCACAACACCGATTAGCTTTGACAACAGCTGACAGGCTTGTGTGAACATTTTATATGAATCAAGAACAGCAAGGCTGGTTCTGAGTCCATCAGTGAGGTGATTTCCGCCCAGCCCAATATCCAAGTAGCAGAAACTGTGACAACCAACCTCACATTTCACATTTTGTTTTGAACAAAACTCTGTGGAGTTTTGAGGTTATTAGTGAACTTAGTCCAAGAAAATGAAGCTGCTTTTAAGAACTGCTGCACAGTTGGTGCCCACTTGAGATGTATGCTAATTACCCACACTATTTGTAAAACAAGTTTAATTAAGACAATGTATGTATATGCTTTCACAAGCAACAGCAGAGATCGAACACAATACGGAATGTGCTCTGTACCCATGATGGCAGGCATGTCCCTGAAACACAAAAGTAACTGCTTACTTCACAGCCTCATTTTCCAGGTCTCAAGCAGAAGGCAACTTCTCATGCAAGAGCTTCAGCTGTTCACATAGAAAGACATCAGAGGATGGTCTCATGCCTTTACTAAGATGAATGATGTGAAAAAGAGACGTTACCTGATTGGGCTGAATTTTCGGCACATGCGCTTTCCACATTTGAGCTTCCCTAGAGATTGCCATCTCCAGAAGGAGAGACAACCTCTGGCTTTCCAGGGGTCCTGAAAACTTCATGGTAACCCTTGGATCCACCTGCCACCCAGCTGGATACAGCTACCTGCAAAACCAAAGACAGCCTGGTGAAAGAAACACTGAGCACAAGAAAGCACTAAAGCTGCAAGAAATGGAACAGTGATTGGGAACTTGGCAAACCTACCCCCAGGAAACCCAAACCCAGACTGAATTCAGATGAAGCTGAGCCAAAATGGTCCATGGGTCTCCAACACCTATGTGAGCTTAAGAGTCCTGCCACTTTGAGGTCTTCTGGTTCTTTGTTACATAGGTAATTAGGCAAGACCTCTCCTGCTTCAACAGCAATAAAAAATCGGGGTGTTTCATGAAAAATACCTGACAAGAGGGAGGAGCTGTATGACAAATATAAAGGGGATTTCAGTAAGACCTGTTTCACCTGCAATGGAAATGTACCAGGGAGTTCAAGAAGGTTCCTCTTGTATCTAATCTGAAAGTATGATAGATCCACAAAACTTCAGGGCACAGCTCTGATTTTAGATAGGAAATGTGTTTTTAAAAAAGTAACAAAACCAGTGACAGCCTTCGAAAAACATAACTGACATGATAGGAAGCTTGTAAAGCAACAGATTCCACCACCTGCTTTCAAATGGAGAAGACTGTCTGAAAAGCTTATTCTAACTGTTCTAATACTATCTACCAGTGCCCTGGCCACAAATTCCATACCAGCACTAAATCACTTAGGCAAAACAATTCAGCCTGAAGGGTAAATCCATGGGAAAGTTATTTAAACTTTCAACTCCTTCTGTGGGCTCTTGTGAAACCCAAAGCAGGTGGATATTGGCCAAATGCTAACCAGGCAATCTGAGAAAGACCAGTTTGTTAATACAAAAGTTTGTGCTGTATTTACAGGAAATAAGGGGACAGAACCAGAGAAAATAAACAAAAATCACAGTGAAAACAATCAGTTTATTGTAAATAATAGCAACAGCTCTGAACAAGCTCAGAGTTAAGGGAAACTGTAAAACAAGTATTTATCAATTTACAGCAGTTTTTAATGGGCACAGTTCACACAGAACCTGCATAAGGCACAAAACCACACTCAAGTCCCACTTAGAGACAAGCAGGTTTTAAGTGGCAAGTAAAAGCCAAGACTCTCAGTCCTGAACAAAAACCCTTTTTGCATTATTTTTTTATAAAACAAATGCTTCTCCATGAACAAAGGAGATGCTGTACTGGCTTGGCATACCCCCATACAAGGTTTCCAGCCTTGTAATGACTCAAGGCGATTTGGGCCTCCAGCTGGAGGAAACACCTTTGATTCAGAATTCCTGAACAGGCCCAAAATGCTCTGCAGTGTCTCAAAAACACTTCCCATCAGCCTCCAAATGGCTAATTGAGTATCACCATGGACTGAAAAACCCCTATTAGAAGTTCCTCACTTGACAAGAGGGCGACTCTGCCTGGGAAGAGGGGACATTACAGTCCTCTGAACCGTGGCTTCTTATGTGCATTTACTCATTTCTGCATCTTTTTTAAACCTCGGGGAGATCCTAGTGTCATTCATACCACTGTAAATGGGACCGACACACATTCACAGCCTTCCCCCCATCCAAGCTCATTCACTCAGGGGCTTAATTAGCATCTCATTATCCTCCCATCAGACACCCCAGGTTTCCCTGTGGGATGAGCTGGCTCCCAGAGGCTGGATGCCCCACCATTTCCAGAGCCATCAGTGCTTCCAAAGGAGGTGTATAGCCCTGGGAAAGGAGGACTGCAGTGCTGAGGGCTGCACCCCTGCACTGATGGAGAAAAGCAGTTCAAATTGCAGGTGCAGGTGAAAGTATTCTGTTCAATTGGGCATATGGGGGGAATCATCTGGCAAACAGGGGTTGAGCTGAGTGTAGCCTTCATGCCTTGCCACTCAGAGGCCCCAGAAAAGATGTTTTTCTCCAGACCTGTGCACAGCAAAAGATGGATGATTTTTAGATTTATTTATTTATTTATTATTTATTCGAGCCTGCAGACTGCCAGTTGCTACATACCAGGTGAAAGACATGTCTGATCATCTTAGGACCAGACCCAAAGCTCAATCAAGCTAGTAGAGACCAAAGCCGAGGACCAGAGCTGAGCTCCAAGAGCCGGGAGACAGTGAGCTCCTCTCTGCATGCTTGTCAGAAAGAAAGCAATAGCTATATTTAGCCTGACCACATCTCCTAATATGAAATATTGATGATCCTTTCTTGGTTTTGCAGGAAAGACAGAGTAATTAGCCACCCCTCAAATCACTGGAGAAAACACATGAAAAACTTCAGGCTGAAGCAAATATCCTCGCACACATCCTTTTTCTGTTGTGACTGACAAACTTTCCCACTGTATTTACAACACAAATGGGTTTCACAGGCCTCTGGGCCCAGAAAAGATCTTTTTCTTACCCTGGTGCCTTTTTAGGTTGGCCCAGTACTGTCTTGACTGGTTAGTGGCCACTGCAGAGAGCCCTGGAGCACCCTGACATACCAGTGGCCCTGCAAGGGACATTTTTAGTAAGCGACGATGGCAACTGTTCTGAGTTGCCAAGGTGAAAAGAGAAGGAAAAATAACTTTTCCTTTCTGAACTGGGGAGGTGATTCAATGAGGGCTGAGGCATAATAACCTTTATAAGGAAAAAAAAGAAGAGGAATGACGTGCTTGAAAGTTTCCCTTGCAGCAACAGTGGTGCACAGACTTTTCCAGCACCAAAAGCATGCCAGGCAGCACACCAAGCACTCCGAGGGCTGAAACCAGTTTGCATCTAAATTTACATAGCTTTTAATCAGATAAATGCACATCAACAGCTTCCTAAAATCCAGCACTTGGAAGTCAGCTGATGACTGTGGAGAGACCAAACTCTCTTCTCTCTGCTTAGATGGAGATGATAAAACCCGAGCACAGTGGAAAAGCAATGTCTAATAGTTGGAAAGTTAGTAAATGAGAAGTGAGCCAAGCCAACATGTTGGCTTTTTGTTGACATCTCCTATGAGCAAGGTCACAAGCTGCAGGTTGCATCCTGCTTTGAAATTAGTCAGAACTTCGGTGTGAGGTTTTCACTTGTGAAAGGCATTAAACATCACCTGCTTATTCATTAATAATACCCCAACTCAGTCCATAAAATGTAACCCATCTCATAAAGATCTCTCTTCTTGATCTGAACTTATAGCTAACTTTATTTAAAGAGGTACTTTCAAGTTTCCCTACAGAAGTTTTACACTGCTGAATGCTGCAGGGTACAGTTTTCAAAAGCAGTTTCATGTTTGCAATAGCGGCAGACAGCTACCAACCTTTTTGGTTGGGGGGTGCATGCAAAATAGTCTATTTTTTAATTTGGGGGTTTTTTTTGGCTTTGTAATAATTTGAACTGACAATAAAAAGTGTCTCCTGCTGACAAAAGATGCATTACAGGAATTATCCACATGCTCCTAAGACAGTTGCTGATTTTCCCCTGCCATCCCGATTTTGTGCACAAGCCCAGGTGGGTATCCTGAACAAGAAGGGCAATCCCAATACAGCTTAACCACCACACACATTTCTGCAGACCTTTTAAGTATTTTCAGCTTTAGCAAGCAATAATACAATCTTAATAGATGACCTGAAAGCAGACTTTTCTGGGTGGGGGAGGCAGGCGAAGAAGAAGGAAGAGAGGAAGGAGACTGAATTCCTCAGAGCTCCAGCCAACCATCTGTGATTTCACATGATCAAAACGTAGTTTGCACTGCTAGAAGAAACTAAGTGCAAGTTGTGATTAGAGATTTCAAAGCTGTGGGCGTAGGGAGGGCGTGGAGGGGCCGGGGCTTTCTCTCAGCTTAACTCTTTCCTCACTCCACGTCAGTAAAGCAGTCTGGAAATCTATGCCAGACGAAGGGAAATACCTACAGTGGTGTTGCTTCCCTCTGAGAAGAAGAAAACCAGCAGGCATCAACCACTTCTACAATTTTGCATCATGTCTGTACCACATAATAGCTTTAAGAGGATGTTTCTGCAGAGTAAAATTTCCCATGGGTACCTCATTACTGGAGATCACTATCTACCTTTCTGTCTTTTCAATCTGCCAAAGCAAAGCCTGATCTGATAACTATTAAGTGAAGGACCAGCAAGAGTTAAAATCAACTGGTTTTAGTTGTAGAGAGTAAATCTTGCTGCAGCCCATTACTGGAAATAACTTGACAGAGTTGTGAGGCAGTATATGAATGACCTTTTTGAAGTGAAGTGACTGGGAAAAAAAGACGTTTGGGAATATAGTTTCAAATTTCATCATCTAAATAAGACATGTATTTGAAGCAATAAACTTACTTCTATGGAATGAATACTAATACACACTAAATCAAGAATGCACTCCCCCATGAGAAATTCATTAGTATCAAACATAAACATGCCACAGGTACGTGTGTGATATTGCACCTTTAACAAGCAGCGTGTTTGCTTTGTGTGTAAGCCAGCCCACAGACCTAAACTCGGAAAGAGGTAATTTTATTCAGGCTGGGGAATAAAGAGGGCCCTTGCCACTTGTCTGTGTGACTCACCCCCTGCTAACTCCCACAACCTGCTACAAAGGCAAGTCTGTGAGATATTTTGGCAGCATCACTCAGGCTCACGTACATCACACACTTGCCACTTCTCTTCCTCCAACCAGATTTTTCCTGGGAGTGCAAATAAAGTTGACTTCATTTTAGTGCCCATTTTCCAAACGGAAGGATTTTTCCAAACATTTTAAAGAAGCCTGCCAGTTAAAGACATGGGTCTGCAACTGCAAAACAAGAACACAGAATGATGTTTTGATGGGAGGGAAGGAAGGTGGTTTTGAGTCTCTTTTGGAGCAGAGAAATCCCAAGGCCTATTCAACAGCAAGAGCCCTCTGGAGAGGCCTGGACCAGCAGCAGTGCACTCTTCTCACCATCATCTTCTGTTTCTATTATGTTCAAAAAGGAAAGCTCAGATGGAATTTGTGACAGCACCATGAACACTCTGAGGCTGGTAAAGCAATGTGGTAGAAAATATAAAAACAGTTTCTGTTCTTCATGGTATTCCCTAAGGGCTGCAAAAAAAATAAATCAAGAAAACAGGTGGAATAATTCAGGGAAAGACAAAAAAGGCCCACATGAGGACATTTTGAAATAGGCGGGAAGGCGCCACAGAGCCACTGATGATGGCAGTAGTATAAAGCTGCTGTCTGACAGCTGTCACTCAGGTGGGGTTCTGCACATTCAAGCCGGAGCTGTTCCTTTTTTTACAGCAACCACCACTTTGTACAATCTATGCCTGCTGCCCAGCCTGCTCTCTCCTACACCCAGGGACCACAAATGAGGGTAGTTCTAAGAAAGATCTGCTGTACTTCATTCACCAAACCTCTCCTGGCTGAAACCAGGGCTTTGCTATTTAAGAGAAGCTTAAATGACACATTTCAAAGCAGGGACTTGTAAAAAACAACGTAGAAGATGAACTCCTGAGCAAACTTTCAGACAATGTCACCATTCTTCTTCCCTCCTGGTGTGCTTCCAAACCCATGCCTGCCCTAACCCCTTGTCTCTGGCTGGAAATGCCAGAGGAGGTTTGCATTTCCTTGCTGTCTCTGGCAACTGCCAAGATCAGTCCATTCAAGCAGCATTTGCCCAGGAAGGCCTCTGGTCACTAGCAGGGCTTAAATTTTCCATGCCACAGCTCGAGAGTGATGCAAACAAGCTGTTTCAATCCCACCTTTGAGGCAGCATGTGGCAGCATACCAAGTAAACTGTGGATAAAAGGTAAACTCGGAATCCAGCCCCAGGAGACCAGCTCCAGCTGCACAACGTATGTGTTTGATGCAGAGGAGATGAAACTCAGTATAATTTAATGAGTTCTGCTTCGAGATTCTGGTTTATTTGAACCTAAATATCAAAGGGAAAGTTATTAACTGATGGAGGCTGCTTGCTTGCATGGATTAAACTAAGCAAAACCAAGCCCCTTGCAAACCAAAACCCCTCTATGCCTTTTTATGAACACTTGCAAAAGAAATGCCTACCTTTTACACTCTTTCAACATGCATCATCTGGCTCCTGATATGCATGCAAGATGCCTCCTGAAGATGTGAACTCTTCGCAACATTTATTAAGATCACCCAAGGCACTTGGGATAACATTCTGGTAGGATGGGCCCTGCCAGTGGTCTGCACACAGCTCTCAATGGCCAAAATCACTGTGCTGGCAAGTCAGGAACTGATGTGTGCACTGGGGTATCACATCAAGGGCGGGCAGCCCTTGTATGGAACAATTTGCAGTCATATGCCAAAAAGATGGTGCCACCTTCTTGTTCAGAACTGAAGCATGAAACGGATATAAAGCAATGACAAGTGAGTGAGTGCTGCTTCCAACCTAAATAATGGGGAAATCCAAGAAAGCAATGGCTGAGCCTTGTACCAAACCGTACACTGCTGGCACAGGAATGAGCACAGCTCCCTGAAGCGACCAATAAACATTTGTGCAGCAGCTTCTGGGTTCTGCCTGGGGACCTTCTGGATCTTCTGGGGAATATCTGGGAACCCTGTGAGAAACTTGAGGAAGCTGCTGCAGCTAAGAGAGAACAAGGTATTGGGAACCACAAGATCACAGGCCTGAGGGAGTTCTAGCAGCTTCTAACGAGCATGATCAGCTGCCCTTGGTGAGGTCTATGTAAGAGTCGGGCTCAAGGTACCATCAGATGCAGAAGTTTTTGGAGAAGGTTGGGTTGAGGTGGGACTCAGTAGGGTCTGTTCCTGTGCAAGTGGTCTCAGATACGGTGGTAGCATACTATGGGGCAGTTTCCCAGCAGATGCTGGAGCAGCTGCCCCTGCAAGGTTTGAGGTTTTGGTGCTGACAGAACTCTGGATGACGGGCACAGCTCTCCAAGCCCCAGGCTGGAGGGACTGCCCATGGCTTTTCTCAGAGACTGGGACAGATGGCTCTCTGGTCTGCACGAGGTATGTTATCCTAGAAGAACTGTGGTGCCTAGTGAACGAGTTACAGGAAGAAGTAGCTGTGCACCATCACAGAAGTTTTTCAGGAGATAGACAGGACCTTCTCTAGGACTCAGCAGCTTAAAAAGCCTCAGGTTCCCTTTGCAATAGAGAAGCAGGTGGTGTCCACCCCATCACATCAAGGTAAGTGAAACCTCTGGAGAAGGATGAAAGGGGATTATTTCTGGCTTTAGAAGGAAAGGAAACCCTGCCCCACCTCAGGCTTTATAACTACAGAACAGGTTCACCATACTTTTTCTAGAGGAGCTAAAAGTGCCTTTAAGCCACCTGACACTAAACCACCCTATGAGGTACCATTATGGAGAAATCCTCACAAACCCTTCCTGGGAAGTGTGTTGGAGTGCTGCTCTTAAGTTCATGTATGCTTATGAACACAGTGTAGGGCATAAACATGCTGAGAGACCTGTGTGAAGCTGAAAGACTACAGGCTTGTTGGAATCTCATGTGGTGGGATGCCTCCCATGACTTCCAGAGTTGCAGCGGACGGCTAAAGGCTCTAGGAAGATGACATGCTGCAAAAGGGATAGTGGAGCTTCCTTTGATATGAGAGAACAGCTGTAATGTGTGGAGATTTGTGTGGATGGATGTTGAGCCAACTGAGAGCACATGGGTGAGGCTTAAAGAGAAAATGGATGAGGGTGACACTTGCGGGTGGATAAACAAGTGGATGAGGCCTTCTACAGACAGCTGGAAGATGCCTTGTGTTTGCAGGTGCTGTCCCTCACTACCCCAACCACCCTGATGTAAGTAGGAGGAACAACACAGCAGAGCATAAGCAACCCAGGAGGTTTTTGGAGTACACTGATGACACCTGCCTGAGTGATAGAGAAGCTAAAGAGATTTTTTGCTGGACCTCACACCCTCCTGCAAGGAGGGGTTTGTGGCGTACATGAAAGTCGAAGGCTGTCTTTGCTGCGGTGACCGTGGGATAGTGGAGTTCAGGATTCCAAAGGTAAGGAGGAAGGTAAGAAGCAACCTCACAACCCTCAACTTTATGTGAGCAGATTCTGGACTCTTCAGATATATGCTTGGAAAAGTCCCACAGGGCAAGGCCCCGAAGGGAAAAAGGTCTCAAATGCTGGTTATTGTTCAAGGATTATCACCTGTGGAGTCTCCATCCTTGGAGATACTGAAAAGGTGTCATGACATGGTACAGGGCAACTGGTTTTGGGTGTCCCTTGTGCTTGAGCAGGGGGGGTTGGACAAGATGACCTTCAGAGGTCCCTTCCAGCATCAACCACTCACTGGTCTCTAGGGCTTTAGGCTTGCACAGTTGTGAGGGCTCAGGTGTTTGCCCAGAGCAGCTCATCAACTCTTCAGGCAGCAAACAGGGGCAGGGGGGAAGGGAATGCTGACCAAACCTGGCATTATGTAATGTCTCACTGCTGATCTCCTAGAAGCAACACATGGAGAGTAGGATGCACTTCCCCCATGACCCATAGGGCTTGGGGTAAATCGATGGTAAAGAGAAGGAAGTTGCTCTGAGGAAAATAAAGTTCACAAAGTATGAATGAGCAGTAATTTCATAAAATAGGGCCAGAGGCCTGCAAGCTCATAAAAATGAACTCTCTACATGCAAGGGCCAACAGGCATTTGGATTCTAAAGCATCACGCGCCACCTTTTAAGTAATATAATCCCCTGAAACCAAGTAAATGCAATGCCTCTATGGGCAAAGGCACAGAAACAGACTTCAGCAGTGGTTCTCTTTATCTTTCGGCAGTAGTTGGTCATTAACATAAATGAACAGCAATAAAACCAAACAAGTTTATACCCAGTTCAACACCCACATCCAAAAAACATGTTACTACAATGGCTTGATTCCTCTTGACACGAACAAAAAAGAATGATCTGAAAGCCTAAATGCTCACCAAGCACTTTGCAGATTCTGACTGGCTTCAGGGTAAATTATCAGTGATTACAGCTAATATCAGGATACAGTGTAAGGCACTAAAAAGAGACAATTATGAGGAATTACCTGCTATTGAAACAATAGATCAATTATGAGGTACAGCATAGTAGCTGCAGAGCAGCATTCTTAGGCTCTGAGGGTACTGTCTCCTCTTTCTCATCAACCAGAGAGAACCCACAGTTATAAAGCTTAATTATCCTCCAGGAGCTGGTGCTTGCTGACTAATTAGCCTCTTGTTGAAACAATATGGAAAAGATGGTAATTCCAATTGTCTGCAAAAACAAGATGGCACAGACGTGGTCCTGGCTCTTCCCTAAATGCTGGTCTCTCCTGCCTAACAAGTATAAATGTAACAGCCTTGATAGCCTCTGTTCCGGAAAACCTAAAAAGAACAGTCCTCAACCTAAAATAAACCTTTGGAAGGAAACTCTGGGAGGTGCAGGGGGCTGATAAAGAGAGAACAGTTATCTGAGGCAGCATATAGGGGCAGCTGGAGTTCTCCTTCCGCTGCTTCCACTTGTGCAAAGCCCCCCTTTTCTCCTATCAGTGCAAGTATGGACACATTTGCAGGGCTTTCTTAAGTGGAGACTAAGCTGCATTTGCTGGTCGTGTTAGTACAGCAGCTGCATCCTTACAGCTTTTCAGTTGCATGGCAGCAGTTAAACCCCAAGATTTACTGTCAAAATTGTTAGGAAGGTAAAGGTTGAAGTCCTTGGGAGTCAAGCTCTTGGTTGGCAGATGACTGTAGTCAAGAGCCACACCAGCCAAGAAATGAGATCTTGCAGTATATGGCAAAATACCACCACAAAAAGGTGCAAAAGCCTCTGGCAAATGGGTTCGTCCAGCACCTCCCATCATCCTGGTAAAGAAAATGTTTGATGTCTGGGCTGATGAACAAAATGGAGTATCTGCAGTAACATGTTTGTGAGTGAGCTTTTAGATGAGTTTACTGCATAGCAAGTGCAAATACCTATTCTGGTTAATAAATCAGTGTTGATAATACTTGCAGTTTGCAAACACACAGGAAGGGAACATTTCAGACCATGTGTGCTTCATGCTGGGATGGGAGACACCTGAGATTTTCCTTCCACCTCAATGACTTCACCTTCTGGTTTTGGCATGTGAAAACAGCTATTGTTGTATACTGAATTATCAAAGCAACTAATCTCTATTCTCAGTGAACCAACATTCCCCTTGAAATCCACCTCCTTGATGGGAATCCGCTTGCATTTCCTGCTGCTTCGTCAGAGTATCCTCGTGACAACTACTTGGGTTTGTACCTCCTGTAGCACCACAAAGTCATGGGAGCAAAGGAAGACAGCCACAGTTTGTTACTGGACAGGTTAGCTCTGGATGCCCGTTTTCAGGTGAGGCCCTTCAGGTCCCTCAACCATATTTCACTCAGTCTGGAGATAGAAGTCTTCTCCTTTAGTCACATTTTGCTTGGACAACAGAGTCAAAGGGTGACCACCATGTGGTGGTCAGAATATGATGTCTACTTTTCCTGCTACAGGCTATGGAGCAGTGTGAAATAAACTGTAAATTGTGTGTGTATCCATCCACCCAGGTCAGATGCATAATTTACATCAGCATGACAGTTGCGCCAAATCTTATTCCCTAAAAAAAGCGTCATGTAAAAACACAAAGATTAAACACATGAATGTAAATGCTTCCAAAAAGCCAGTTCAGCATGAGGTCAAGATTAATCACTGCTTTAACCAGTGCATTGCTTCAGGTGTGCAAAGTAAAGCACCTTCCACACAGGCCCTGGGGAATGGCAAGCTGCAGCACACAAACACTGCTCATGTTCTCATTTGTTGCCTGCATGATGTAAGCTAAGAATTAGGTGAGCCTAGAAAAGTTGAGAAGGGAAAATGTAAGAGAGAGTAGTTACAGGGGAGATGCTCAAAGCTGTAAAAAGCTGAACACTTGGGTTCACTTACTGACTTGAAAAGTTTCTCCCACGGCAATGGTACAAGCAAAGGTAGCAGAATCGAACAGCCTTGTACTGAGACTGAAGGATATTTAAACTGAAATGTCTGCAAATATTATTATGACAATCTGAAAATAGAAAAATAATATGTTTTAGGAAGTAAATGATCAAAGTGTTAATTTAAGATGGCAGACAGATAACCCTGGATACTGCATTGTACTGGAAAACACAGATCCTGACACCTGACTTATCCATTCCTTCAGACAAAGCCATCCCAAGGCCTCTAGGATGTGGAGATATGGACCACTGAGTTAAAGCGGTACCTGAAGCAACCCCAACTCCCCTCTACCAGCTGGCTGTGCAGAACAGCCCAGAAAGGAGGGCTGCACAGCCAGCCTTAATGAGCCACACAGCTGGCCTGGGAGTTGGGCAGGGCCACAATGGGGTCCCTTTGACCACGGTCCTGTGAGGCTCAGGCTGCTCTCTCCCAGCAGCCTGTACCCAGCAAACCTTGGGCTGTGTTGAGGCATGTCAATGCCCTCAAGTGTGTCCAGGAATGGATGCTGACAGAGAGACCAGAGCAGAAATGCTCTGTGGGAATGCTGCTCTGCTCATCAACAGCAGTTTTTATCAACACTGGCTACAGCCCCGTGACACCCTGAATGTGAAACAGTGGGACAGCCCAGCCCCAGCTGGCATCCACCAAGCCAGATCTTTTGTAGAGAGGATCCTGACTGAGCAAGGCTCTTTTCATGCAGTGACAAAAAGACAGAGGCAATCTCAGAGTATTTTAAAATAAGGACCTGGAGTAAACAAAGCACAGGACTTGGTAAGAATACGGAACAGATGCAGTGAAAGAGGCATCTAAGATCAGTTCTCCCATATCAAACTCTACACAAGCTCTTAAATGAGGGTGAAGGATAATCATAAGTACATACATACATATATATATATATATACACACACCCCCCAACTCCTGCTGGGGAAAAGCCAAAAGATCAGCTTCTCACATCCCATGCCAAGGTCTGTGCAAGCACAAATGAGAGCGAGTGGTCCCCCAGCTCTCCAAGCCAGCCAAACTACTTTAAAACAAAACCTGAATCATTTGCAGGGATTCAAAATCAAACCCTCGACACAAGGAAAAGATGATGTGATTTGCTTTTTGAGAGATAAACTACTCCCTAGCCTCACCTTGTAAAACCTGGGCTGTACATGTGATCCCCCAGCTTTAAATTGGGGTTAAATATTTAATAAGAATAACTCTTCCGTGTACAGGCTCTTACAGCACACCATGGAAATAATGTTTTGGGAGCGTGCAGATGCTGGTGCTGAAAAGTTCTTTAAAATTCAGGCTGGAAACAGTCTGCCTTCTAACGCCCTGAAGAGTGGGAAAACGGAGGATCGTTTTTCCTTCTTTCACAGGGTGGAAAGGGGAGGATGACGGAACAGTTTTTTCTATGTTCAAGTTTGCAGATTTTTTTTGCAAGTCTGCTTTGCACCACCCGCATGAAACAACCGGCGGTAACCTCGCTCCTGTAATTTCACCCCTTTGGCGATAGATTTATCGAACACAACGCCACTCTTCTTTCATGGAAACTTCTTCCACGGCAGATGGGGAGGGCAAAGAGGGATTTACAATCTCTGCGAACCAAGTGCACGAAGACGAAAGAACAAAACAACTAACTGCGTGCGCCAGGAAAAGCCATCGGTGACCAGGAGTCACACTGACGGGGAGGAAGGGGAGAGCACGACGGTCACCGCACACCCGCGGGCAACACATACACAATGCACAGCTCCTGTAACGCACACACGCTTTGCACGCACTTGTGCGCTGCACGTACACACAACGGTGCCTTGCAAGCCCGATCCCGCAACAGGGACCCCCAGCCTGCCCCCCCCCCCCCTTCGCTCCCGCCCTGCGGCTCACCTCCCCTGCACGACGGCGGGGTGCCCGGCGGGGCCCGGCCATCAGCACCCCATGATGGGGCGACGGCGGCGGGGCTCCTCCGCGGCGCTTCAGCACCGTGCGGGCCCCATGTCCGGGGCGGCGGCGGCGGCGGCGGCCGGCGGGCTCATGTCGCCATGGCGGGGCCGCGGCGACGGGGGGAGGAAGGGAGAGGCGGGCCGCCGCCGCCGCCGCGCGGGAGGGGAAGGGAAAGGGGGGTTAAAATAAAACAAAATCAAAATTAAAAGGGAAGGGGGGGGGAGCGAGAGGCAGCCCGCAGCCAGCCGCTTCCCGGGGGGAGCTGGGGAAGGAAAGAAGGGCCGGCGGGGCCGCCTCCCTCAGCCCATCTCCGCCTCCCGCCTTCAGCACCACTGGGCGGGACGGTGGCGCCCGATTCCGGTGGGCTCCGTTCGGACCCCCACTCCCCATGCACTGTCCTCCGCCGCCCGGGGGCGAGGGGAGGAGAGAGGAGGGAAGTGGAGGAGACTCTCTTCCCTCGGGCCGTGCGGCGGAAGGATCACGCGGAGGAGCACCTCAAGGAGCTGTGCTGCGGCTCGCCTGTGCGGCTGGGTTACGGGTTGCGCTACCCGTACGGTGTTGAGGGGTGCTGAGGAGGTTCTGGAGGGATTCTAGTGGCTTCCAGCCCCGAACGGCAGTGTGGTGGAGCCGTGGGGCCGTGCTCGGCTGGTGGCTGCTGTCATTGCCGCGCTACAAAGCCCTTTACCGTCCTAGCGGGGGTTGGGCGCTCGGGACACCCGTCTGCCCCTTCTAGCAGCCCCAGATTCAAGGGAGGCTTAAATTCGCCCCTCTCAGTGACACTGGCAGCAGGCAGGTGAAAGCTTTAAGGTTTCATTTAAAACACTTTTAAGCAAAAGCGTTTGTTTACAGACATCTTGTGCGGACGCACAGTCAAGGGTCAAGTTCTCTCTGCTTTTATGTCAGTACCGCGTCTCCCGGCCTGTGTTTGCTAGGAAACAGCTTCCTGTCGCCTCTAGAGTTGCCTTATTTAGCACTGTGCAAGATGTAACCAGGAATTTACCCTTTACTTGCTTTGTTTAATTAGTCTTTTCCCCAGCACAAAGGCCTGCAGGAGGGATTGATTCACCATCTTTTTTCTTCTCCTTTTCAAAGAGCGCAATGTCAGTTCCACTGACACAGATGGCCTCGAGTACCAGGGAAGCTGAGATGTCTTCTCACGGCTCCATTTATTCCTTTTGTCCTCTCACCTTAAGAACTGGACAGCTAAACTTGTGAGCGTTCAAATCTTTTGTAATATAAGGTTTCTTTTTTTTTTAAATCTTTTCTTTCCTGGAAGGAGATGAGGGTGTGTTATAATACTGTGCAGTGAAGACCAGGAACAGAATGAATGCTTTGCATGAAAATCCTGGCACTGAGAAGATGAGTGGCAAAACCTTGCTATACCAACAGAGGTTGAAAATAACAGATAAAAGCAAGAAGTTCAGAGCAAAGGCAACTCATTTTCTTTAAACTCTTTCCAGTATCTGTAGTTATTAGCTGTTCAGACAGCACACAAAGGAGGATTTCCTCTTGAGATAATAAGCACAGTGACATAAATCAAGCGTAGAGAGAGCATAGATTTTTTTTTCTGTTTATTTCCTGACAAATTAACTCTGAACCAGTCTGCTAAAATTTCATGTACCATAAGCTCTTTTAACCCTTTCTCTCATTAATTCTCAGGCCACACTTATAAGACTTATAGGAAAAGCTATTTTGCTGCAGCAACCAAACTCCTCTGCGCATAGGGTGAACTGCTCTTCGAATCTAAGCTTGTGGTGTGCTGCTCCCTTCCATTTCTCTTGCTTTTTATCTTGAAATAGGATATGTCTTTTAGAGCTAAGAAATTGCAAAGAAGGGCAAGTCCCACTGGAATTTTATCTAGCTTTCACAATGTCATTCTAATTCTTTTGGGTCTTGGTGTTTAAGTAAGTCTGTAAAGTTGTTGAGGTTTTCCAAAATCAGTTGTCCCACTGGTCGTTTGTGGCAGTGACCAATGAAGATAATTGAGCTGATGGAATTAGCTGGGAAATTCTTGCTGGAGGTCTGACCAACGCTGTCCCAAGACTGTTCCGCTCCTGCAGTTTCAGCGCTTCTTGTGTAATCTATTTGCTGGAGGGATTTCCATCAGGGCCCTTCCCAGAATATTCCACATGTCAGCGCTGGGAGCCTGAGGCAGTGCAGCACATCCTCAGACCAGTAGACTGTGGAATTGATGGCTTGGCAGGAACCCCTAGTGCTAACATACCGCAACAGAGTTCCTTTTATTTGCCTTGTGCTGAATATGCCCTCAGCTGGATGGGTACGATTACAATCCTTTGTCCTCTGTAACAGTAGGAAGGAACACTTGGGGCGGCACCCAGCTGAATTGAAAGAAGCATGATAAACTAGTCAGCTACTGGATGGATACTCCTCCTCAAGAAAATCCTGGAGGCTGAGGAGCAAGTCACCTGGCACAGGCAAGATATCAGAGCAGGTCGCCCTAGCAGGGTGGTCAGCAGGAGGCAAGGTCTCCCAGGACCACTTCAAGCCTCTGTAAGGAGGTGGCCTAGGTCTGGGAATGACCTCCAAGTGGTCAACATAACAGCACAGTTGTACATATGCGGAGAAGACACCACATGTGCTGAGCAAGCAGTACGCTTTGGTAGCAGGGAGAAGCCCCTGTTCATCCTGGGGGGGAGGGTGGCGGGGTAGGGAGAGGAATGAAGCGTATCTATTTTAAAGAGACTTGACAGGACAACTGTGTTGTCACAGACAGCAGGTACAGTGGACTCACTGTCCAGCTGTGCAGCAGCAATGTGGGTTGCTGTGGTTACAGCAAAATGAAACATGTCCCAGCCTGGCTCCCAGTACAGTGTGAAAGCATGCAAGTGGGCACTGCCTTAATGCAGGCTGGGCTCTAGAGAAGTGGTAGTCCAGTAAATATTAGACCAGGGACAGATCCACATTAGTGGAAACAAGAAAATCCCACATATAAGGCATGTGTAGTACCTGTGTCTCAGCTTACGCAATGCCTGATTTTTCTACCATTGAGTGGAGGGAAAGAAGAGATGCTACAGGATTCACAGGATGTTGAAAAGGGAAGGACATGGATCTTTGCAGCAGACATTTCTTTGTGCTGTTCAAACACCCTTCAGAGGGAAAGACAGATCCTCTTGTGGTTTGGCTCTGTGTTCTGCTTTGGAGACCTAAGTGCTATTCACTGTGTGACTTTTGACCAGTCAGTTAAACCCACAGATGCAAAGGTTAATACTAATTTTCATATCCACCCAACTTCTGTGCAAACAAAGACCAGCACAGGAAAGCAGGCTCAGTGAGTTCAGATAGGTATGTAAGCAGCAACTTCAAAACAAGGATAAATTTACCCTTGTATCAGGTCGGTTGTGGGGCTAAATTAAAACATTTTGTAAAGCATTTGAATATCCCGAGGGGCTAGAGACATGCAAACCTTTAATAATAATGCTGTTTGGCTTCAGCTTGTCGAGGATAGTGTAGTGTGGCAGAATAAGTCTTGTTATTCCTGTGTTTGTGCTTTGACTCCAACCATTATAGTATGTAGCTTGTCTACATTTATTGCTAACCTCAGATCTTTAAAATAGCAAGCAAGTTTTGACCAGTCCAGAAAAGGCAATGTTGATGTTGGTTTAAAGAACAAACCAAAAAAAAATGTTAAAAATAAATTCCAAACTGATCTCAGGCGTAAAATTCAGTGGGCAGCAGAGTTCTCATCAGAAGTCATGTTCATCATGAAAGAGGAAGGGCCTGAAGCATCCATGGGCAGGCTGAGCTGGGGCTGTAGGTAGAGGAAACCCTCACAGAAGTGCCTGAGTGTTCATCAAAGCAACGAGAAGAGAGATGTCTGCTGATATCACTGAAGAAATACCCTACTGAGGCTTACTCAGGGCTTGAAAAGACTTCCCTTCTTTGAGGGAACTCCTTTTTTCGAAGACTGGAATGAACGTTCTGCAAACAAGGATACACTCTGTTTTCTTTGTCTAGAGGCACAGTTTGCAAAACACTGTTGTGGAACATTGGGAAGACCAGCAGAAGGAAACAAGGAAAACCCTAAAAAAAACCCCAGTTGATGCTGGAATTATCTGACAAGGCTTTGCATAGCTTTCTGGGAGTAAGTGCGCATCAGATAAAAATCATCAGCATATCAGAACTCTCAAAAATAAATTAAATGGGTTTGAACTTAAGACCTTTAAGTTCAAACTTAAACAGGAGAGATTCAGGTTAGATATAAGGAATAAATTCTTCCCTGTGAGAGTGGTGAGGCCCTGGCACAGGTTGCCCAGAGAAGCTGTGGCTGCCCCATCCCTGGCAGTGTTCAAGGCCAGGTTGGACAGGGCTTAGAGAAACCTGGTCCAGTGGAAGGTGTCCCTGCCGGTGGCAGGGAGTTGGAACTAGATGAGCTTTAAGGCCCCTTCCAACCCAAACCAGTCTGGGATTCTATGACTGAACTGTCTTTGACCTTTGTGAAAACTGAACTGTCCAAAATCACTCATTATTTTTGCAAATCTTACCCTTTCTGTGCCATAAATCAATCAATGTAATGGTGATTTTCCAAATAGAGTGAAAGTCAGTACATATAAATGATAAGACTGTTCTACCTTTTAAGTACATTAGCTATGCTTACTCTTACTGGCATGAAGAATTGCCCTTTGAAAAAAAATAAAAATCTACTGTTCCTGAAGTATGTGGTAAAGATAAAAAAGAAACTAGATGCAGGCTTCTTAATTTCTTTCAGCTTCAAATGTAGGTTTCCAGTGCAGCTGGACAGACTATCCCTGGCTTCAGTTTCACAAGCAGAATTCAGCTGTTCCATGCATGAAACTGAAGCTAAATTGTTGTCCTGGCATGGAACAAGAAGAAGCATCTGGCTGGTCAGAGAGCCTAGCAGCAAGCAAGTGCCCTTTTGAAAGTACTCTGCCTTGGTTTACTTTTTCCAAAACAGAGGAGGAAAAAAGCAACATAAATTCTCTGTCCCAATACTTGTCAGCTTTAGGGAAAAAAAACCAAACCAAACAAACCAAAAAATGAAATAGCTTGCACCCAAAGTGTCTGAGATACCTAAACCCATTTTTTAATAAAAAAGATAAAAGAGAGAGCAGACATGGCTACGTGTAGCCTGCACAGTCAACACATTGTGTAATTGTGCAATCTGCTCTGCCTCTTTTAAATCAATTGTCAGTTTTAGTGCTCTCCCTTATCAGAAGCTATCACCTGTCATGCAAGGAGAGGCACTCTCAGGTATGTAGCCAGCTGGTTTTGATTGCAGGTCCGCAGACCGCGTGTTAAAAGAAGACTGTTGACAGCAGAAATCATTGTAAACTGAATCACAGGAATGCCAGATCCAGTTTAACATCTCCACGGCCTCTTCGGACTTCATAGCTATTGCCATGCTGCCTTCTATCAGTCTCTCACAACTCCCTCCTAACAGCAGGAATCAAAATTACTTACTAGGAAAACAAACCCTTCTATCTGAGCTGAAGAAGATTCCCTTACTATCTGCTCCCACCATAGAGCTTCTTGAAACACCAAGATACGTTTTTGCTTTCAACCAGAACAGTGAAATACATGCTTACGTTTAGCAAATGAAGTACCTCTTTAACAGTTGGTGATTAATTCGGAAAGAACAACTGTGGGTGTTAAATCAACCTTTTTACTTGATTTATTTTTACTAAAGAAATGGCCCCACAATGTGATTTTCTCAACCAGAACAGATATTTTCTGTGGTTTGCTTTACTATCTGGAAAACCTTCTCATCTATTTTAAAACTATTCCATATAACTTGGTAATGGTAAAACCTCCAGACTGTGTCACTCATCCTAGGGATCACGCCTGTAAATCAGTCCTTCTTCCTAGGAAGTAGATGAATAGTGAGACACGCATGTTGCAAGATGTGAGAAGGCCAACAGCAGACAGGAATGTATCTACAGCATTTCCAATTTTACCTTTTTAGCATTTCCAAATTTACCCTTTTAAAATTTCCAATTTTACCCACTCACACTTTTAGTATTGGCAGTGTGAATGATATGGTGGAACAGCTAGCTGATAGCAATATTTCATGCACATTTCTCCTTAATTTTGTTTCATATCTATGATCTGCAAGCCTGAGTCCAAATTACTATAGGAAAAAAAAAATCCTTTTAGTTTAACTGTCTGCATCCAAACCTTTTTGATCTGCCCTTCCAAAGGATAAAATGGTGCCCAACTTTAAAAAAACTATTTTCAATAGTCATCATCTGCCATTAAGTTTAATTCTTATATAATTTGATTTGAAGAGATGTGTTTTCTTGAGTCACTGTCTGAATTACAGTATAATTTCTTGTGGCCTTTCTAATAGTGCTAGAAGCAAAACTGAATGGTAATACATCAGTACAGGAGAAGCAGAAAACTACCTACTGGCACAGTCCAAGATCAGTAAGTAAATGGGCATTATAAATGCAAAGATGTTAACTTAGTCATAAAATTGAAGGATAACTGAAGTTGGAAGGGATCTTCAAAGGTTTTCTAAGACAAACTCCTTCCCAGAGCAGGGCTAATTTTAAAGTTAAATGAGGTTGAATAGTTTTCCAGTTTGCATGTAACAAAGATGATGGGTAAGTGCGTGGGGATGGACATCAAGGTAAACCAAGGCAACAACAGCTGTGTACTCCTAAGCATACCTGCTCAGCTAAAGCAATTTTATCATGGTCTTCAGGAAAGGAGAAACATATAACAGTACCTCAAAAATTCATTCTCTCTGGCTCATTTAATACATTTAATATATTTTTCCCTTCCAGAATTTAGAAATTTATTTTCTCCATGTGACTATTTAAAGGCAGTTCACATTAATTACCTGGCTGCGGTTATACTTCAGTGTAGACGTCATCCTCATCTACAATTGTGTATTTTATGTCCTGAAGAGTATTGGCATTGGAGAAGTTTATAATCTTGAAAATGCATGGTGTTTCTATGCCACTTGTATACCTGCCTTTTTAAATGGGTAACTTGCTGCCCAGTAATATCATGGCTTGCACTTTTCTGTGTGGATCAGGATCATGTTTGCTGACGCTCTTTTGTACAGAAGAAAGGTTGTGGATGTTACAGAAGTGACATCCATTCCTGCTTGCTAAAAATCACCTGCCACCTCAACTGGATACATCTGTCTCTGTCTCTTTTTCCTGTCCTCGCTCCAGATCCTTGCTACTGGGGCCTTGCTTTTCTTCCACGGAAGGAGATGGGAGCTTTGCCACAACTGCAGTGACAACAGTAGGAGAGCAGACACAGATTAGGCAAGGTGTTGGAGGATTTTCTGCACGCTCTGTAAGTATTTAGGGAACAGTGTGATATGTGATCCTAAAGATGAGGTTAGGCAGTTTGAATTTTTGAGTTAGACCCAGCTATTTCCAGACAGGCAAAGCTACCTTCTGACTGTACGTCTGAATTATTTCTTCTGGCAAATATCGGCAGTATGTTAGTGAAATGTGCCTGGATATAGTAGTTTAAGATAGAGCTATGCTGGAAATGTTCCTGCAGCTGTTCCTGGGAAAACATCTGTGCTACTGTGCATGGAAATTTGTACATCTCTGTTCATGCTAGTACAGAGCAATTAATCTTGTGAAACAAAATATAAATTATTATTGGGAAATATGAGAAGGACATTATGCACCAGTGGACATTAGATGACTAAAGGTAGTTACCATTTAGAAACAAAGGGAAAAAATTGAATATTCCATTTCTGGCATCAGAAATAGAGGAAGATTGGCAGACTCTGCAAGACTTCCAGAACTCTGATTGCTAGTTATTTGTGTAAGAATAACCAGTACACTGAATTTCACCCCTAGGGAGGAGAGAAATTTTTTACACTTACAATTGGAAAAAACCTTCCATCTGTGATAATTTGTGACAGTCTGTGTTCGTATAGTCTGATAAAGGGAAGAATATACAGGTTGGCATGATTTCTTATTTACAGATAATGGTTACCCTATGCAAAGCAGAAAAGGCATTGCCCTAGAGAACTCAATTTTAGCAAAAGACATACAAAGAGGGTAACTTAAGAAACTCTGGGAAGGGACAGAGAGATGTATTTTGTTCACAGCAAGTTAGATAACTAAGGGATTTTTGATCTCTTGAGGCTTTCAACTAAAGCCTGATTTATTGGAAGGTGTGCTTACTGTCTACCTGGACTTGTGCAGAGCGTTCGACACTGTCCCACATGACATCCTTGTCTCTAAATTGGAGAGACATCAATTTGATGGGTGGACCACTCGGTGGATAAAGAACTGGCTGGGTGGCCGCACGCAAAGTGTTGTGGTCGACGGCTCAACGTCTGGCTGGAGACCAGTAACGAGTGGTGTCCCTCAGGGATTGGTGTTGGGACCGGTCTTGTTCAACATCTTTGTCGGTGACATGGACAGTGGGATTGAGTGCGCCCTCAGCAAGTTTGCCGATGACACCAAGCTATGTGGTTTAGTTAATACACTGGAGGGAAGGAATGGCATCAAGAGGGACCTTGACACGCTTGTGAGGTGGGCTGATGCCAACCTTACGAAGTTTAACTATGCCAAGTGCAAGGTCCTATACCTGGGTCAGAGCAATCCCAGGCACAGCTACAGGTTGGGCAGAGAAGAGATTCAGAGCAGCCCTGCAGAGAAGGACTTGGGGGTGTTGGTCGATGAGAAAATGAACATGAGCCGGCAATGTGTGCTCACAGCCCAGAAAGCCAACCATATCCTGGGCTGCATCAAAAGGAGCATGACCAGCAGGTTGAAGGAGGTGATCCTGCCCCTCTACTCTGCTCTTGTGAGACCTTACTTGGAGTATTGTGTGCAGTTTTGGTGTCCTCAACATAAAAAGGACATGGAACTGTTGGAACAAGTCCAGAGGAGGGCCATGAGGATGATCAGGGGAGTAGAGCACCTCCCGTATGAAGATAGGCTGAGAAAGTTGGGGCTGTTCAGCCTGGAGAAGAGAAGGCTGCGTGGAGACCTCATAGCAGCCTTCCAGTATCTGAAGGGGGCCTACAAGGATGCTGGGGCTGGACTATTCATGAGGGACTGTAGTGACAGGACAAGGGGTAACGGGTTAAAACTTAAACAGGGGAAGTTTAGATTGTATATAAGGAAGAAATTCTTTACTGTGAAGGTGGTGAGGCACTGGAATGGGTTGCCCAGGGAGGCTGTGAATGCTCCATCCTTGGCGGTGTTCAAGGCCAGGTTGGATGAGGCCTTGGGTGACATGATATAGTAGGAGTTGTCCCTGCCCATGGCGGGGGGTTGGAACTAGATGATCTTAAGGTTCTTTCCAACCCTAACTATTCTATGATTCTATGAAATTTAATGACCTGTTGTATTCAAGAACTCAGGCTTGATAATCTGAAAAGTGAGGGTGTAAGGAATTCAGAGCAGCATGGTGAGGAATGAGGAAGGGAGATGTCTGACTGCTGGCCAGCAATTTGTCACTGACTGCTCCTGAGGCAGGGTTGCTGCTAAGAGCTGACGAGGTGTAAGTTGCATGTGTGACCTGTCATGTCATCTCCCAGCAGCTAGGGATGGTCTTCGTGGTACAGAACATCCATACTTGGCCATTTTACCCATTTTCTTTCATGATAATGGTAAATGCATTGCATTGCATTGCATGATGAAACAAACAGAAATCAAGATGGAAGTATCTTCCTGTTGTTATGTGGTTCCTTTCTGCAAAGGGTCTTCTAGCTTCTTGATGTTTAATCCAAATTATATAAAATGGATTTGCACCTTGTTAAATCTGAAAATAAATTTAAAATAACCATTCACAGTCCTCATAATAGAATGCCTCCTAGAAAATTATTTTACTCCACAGCTGCCTGGTTTTACAGTCAGAAAGGTGACTGCTCTTTTTTCTGGGTTTAACTTTTTATGACTAATTTAAACGCCATTTATGCAAAATCCCTATGATTTTGAAAATGCCTTCTGAAAACTATGCACAACTACCTTTCAAAAACGTACTTTAAAAAGCCTTGAGTGCAACATTGCCTAGAATTATCTTGTCAATTAAATAAAAGAACCCACTTGAAATAAGTGACAAAAATATACAGTGGATGAAATGCACCTTCCAGTAACAAATTATTATTAAAGGAGACCTTTAAGCAAACTGCTATTTATGTGGTCATGCTTAGAAAAGCACTGGGTTATTGAAACATACAGCTTCCTTTCAAGACAATTTAACTTGCACTGAAGGCAAATTATTGCCATAAAAGCACTGAAGCATGTTGCTCAGGCATTTGGTGCAATTGTCTTGGCTTCTAAAAGGTTACCCTCACTGCATGAAGATGTCAGTGGGATCAGAACTGAGTCTACATCTTCAGCTGCCATTGGCAACGCTGCCTGCAACGTCTTCCTACAGAAAAATTACATGTTAATCTGATATTATTATCAAAAAAAGATGGGAAGCAGTATTTTAATAGACTTGAAGATGCAATATAGATTTCTAACAGTAGTTATAATGGAAACCAGTGAGACTGAGCCAGCTGACAAAGGAGCTGCAAGAGGACTAATACAGAGGACACCTAAACCCACCCAGCACAGAAATAATTAATAATAATTGTATTCACTGTGTAAGTTATGAAATGTGTCACAGATTTGGAGTCTTTCCTGGTTCTTTCCTTTTCTCACTGCACGGAGAGTGGAATTTGAATGAGGTGGAGCAACAACAACCTGTGGGCAACAAAACTGCAGTATTCTTGATGTGCCACTGGTAAAGTCATCCACCAATGCCTTCCCCTTCTCAATGTCTTTATGTGAGGGTTTGCACTGATGGGGGTGTGGTTTCCCCTCTCTCTTCTCATGCTGGAGCCATGTCAAGGTCTGCAAAATGAGATCTGATGATGTTACAGCAGTAGGATGAGTTGGACACTGTGCTGACAGGCTTGGCAGTTAGCTCCTCAACACCACTCAGTCTCTTCAGCTCTGTCTAGGAAAGGGTCTTCATGAAAACACAGGCAGAGAATCAGGCTCACCAAATTCACTCTCCAGCCATTTCCTCACGCTCTGTCAGTTTTGGGGACTGTGGATGTCTGTGGTTACCGACATACTGTATGTGGGCCTACTCAAGGCCATGAAATAATAGACAGGGGCTTGTTCATGGTGTTATTTCTGGAACAAAATCCTTTTGCGTCTGTGAAAATTCTCAGGGAAGGCTTGGAATTTCCTTCACAAATCAAGCAACGGAGTTCTTAGCTATATTTTACAAGTTTTATGCTAGCTACTGTACAGGGAGTAATAACATTTTCTAGGAAAAGTCTGTTGTCCAGGAGACTTTTTGATCTCTCTCTTCTAGCAACCTCATGTTACGAATCCCAAGTTAGGTTTCTCTGTTGTCAGAGGGGAATTTGTTTCTCTGTTGTCAGAGGCATTGAGAAATGCCTTCTGAGATGGTTTAATGTCAAAAGTATCTCTGATGAAACCAGATGAAGTGGGTAGGGTTGAGAAGACTGCATTAAAAGAGCATAAATGGGGTGAAAACAGACTAAATATTAATTGAGGCAGTGAAAATGGAGGTATGAAGTAGTCCCCTCCAGCACTTTGCAATGTCATTTCATCTCCTCTGGAAGTCTCGTGCTGCTCCTTTGGTGGTTTGCTGTCGTTTGCCTTCTTTATAGGAGGAAGTTTTGTCATTTAAGTTACACAGATGTACTTCCTCTTGTCCCAGGACTTAGATGCAGCTGTGCTGGTAGAGGGGTACTTACACCGATGTAATGATAAAAATATGGTAGCTTTTTTTTTTTTGTTTGTTTGTTTGTTTGTTTGTTTTCCAGCAAACAAGATATGTGTATGGCAGTCTGTCCCAAACTGATGAAGTTTCCATTGATTTGTGTTTGGCTCTTGTCGGCTCAAAATATGTTCTGCTAAGTTTCCTGAGCCAGCACGCGGGGTTTCTTTTTCTGCACCCTCCCTTCCCAATTTGAACAGCTATTTTAAACTGGAGGTGTGGCCACTGAGACAGACACACATGTGCTGTCATTGCTGGCCTTGACATTCGTTCTGTTGCCAATTAACCTTTTCCCCCAATACCAACCTCCTGTTTACATTAACTCTGGATCAACAAGCCTTGTTCTCCTTCTGTCTTTTAGGAAGCGTGTCATAAATTGCAATAAATTTATTTATGGATTCTGAACTTGACCAACTTCCATGAGCACAAGGTGAGAAGTGTGAAATTATACTTCTCTGTACTGAGGACATGCACTGTACCTGTGGGAACTCTTAACGCCTACTCCTACTAGAGGATCAAATGCCACTTTCCTTTAGGGGCCTCTCTCAGGAGAACAAGGTTTAAATTCTGGCAGATTTATGAATCATTTCATCTCCCAGATTTGTTCCCTCACAGAGGGCCTGGTGAGGAGAAGCCTCAGCAAAGGTTTCAGTTTGCATAGCTTTTAACATCAGGCACTGGCCCACTGCTTGAAAAAGGAACACAATCTGCAAAATATTTCCCAGATACATACATGTGTGCATATATATATATACTTACATAGCCTTTCTAATAGGTATATCTCTTTATAAAACCAAAATGTACACACTAAGGTCATTTTACTTAAAGAACCTACTTTTACTCCCCTCGGTGAAACAGAAAAACCCCAACTGTCAAATCATCCAATTTAATTAACACAGAGATACTTTTTTTGCCCTGTGTGATACCTTTTAAGGAGTTACAAAAGAATAAGCAGCTCTCAAGGGCGAAACGATCATAGGGCAAATCTCATTTCATGTGGGCTCTCTTGGTGTTTGATACTTCACCCATATTCTCAAATGAGCTTGATGTTTGAAGAAAATGGTAATTCATGCCATGAGCTGTTGTCTCCTCCATCATTGCAGAAAACAAGGATGTTGGCCAAACCAGACACATTTTCTTCCCCTAGCATCAGGTGTGGTGTCCCTAATCATCACATAGCAACAGTTTAGTCTTATGGGGAGAGAGAAGTAGTCACAGCTCTCTGATTTCTGCCTCCCACTTTTCAGCACTGCAGCTCTCCTGGTGCTGTTGTCCTCCATGCCAGGATAATGGGATAGCAGTGGGGTACTTGGATTAATTAATGGTTGTAAAGCTCATGGAGCTCTTTGGTTAAACGTTCAAAGAAACAATTGTTCTAACTGACCCCTGGTGTTCTTACCTGGGTGGCCAATTGCTGAGTGGGATGGCTGCTTTCGTCTAGAGTGTTAATTGCCACCTGTCCCATAATCATGAAGGTTTGTAATCCTATTTCAGTTTAGAAATCCACATGCCATAAGGCCAAACTAACGTGTCTAATATCATCACCTGCTAGTCAATACACAGCTCTTACCCATCCATAACTATTCGCAGTGAATTGCTGGGCAGACATGCCAGGACAAATTCTGTCAATTGATACTGGAAAACAGTTTAGCAAGGACAGATAAAATAATACCTATCTAATTTGATGGCATTGGAATGTCTCACATCACAAGAAATTTCTTTAGTTTAAAAGTTGTTTTGCAGAGGTTAAGACTTCAGTTATTAGGATACCAAAATATTTCAGCTGGGGTTTCCTCCAGTTTTAATTCCTTTTTTGCTGCTGTTTCCCACCAGCCTTCTGGTTCAGTGTAACTCGAGAATTCCCCTCTCAAAGGCTGTTTGAGTGCTACAGCATCTGTAGCTAAGGAATGTACAACTGAATTTTCACTTACTGCATCTTTAGGTCCGAAAGAATGTCAAGAAGGAATTGCTATTCTGTAAAGTACAGCGTGTTACAGAATAGATAAACCATTTTTCCTCATTATACTGGAAACACTTCTCATTTTTCTCCCCACATACACACTTCCCTCAAGCACAAATAAATGCCACATTGAGAGAAAATTATTCCTTGTATAAGTAAAAAACCCCAAACCCAAACAAACAAAACAAAACCAGATTTTATTTCAAGGCCTTACCACAACTCCTCCTTTGCCCACAACACTTGATTGTTCTGCCAGGTCCAGACAGCATTGGCAGCAGACTCATTTTCCCTGTTTATAATCCCGAAGCTGATAATGCAGCGCTTACAGCAAGGATCCTTGGGCTTTGGGGGTTTCTTTTTCCTTGATCCTCCTCAGCTCTTTGCAACGGATCAGTGAATTGCACACAAACAAAGATACAGCAGGCATCCTTCTCTCCTAAATGTCGTAAATGAGCCCTTCTGTTGTAAGATTGTTGAGTCCATGCTCTTATAACAGATTTTACCTCCTCAAATTATATGAATGATATTTTTGCAGTGTTCTATTAGGTTGAAATCTGTAAAGGGAAACAAATATCTGTGTTGACATAGAAATCTGCATGGGCATTTTTAGCATTGTTGAGCTGTATGTGTTTACAAAATGAACCTTTTTTTGCCTTTTAGGTAAACTGAAACATACGTTCCACTATGTGGCTCAATACAGCAGTCAGAGGAGGAAGAACATCCATACTCCACCTCTGTTATGGCACGATACACTTCAGAATGTGGAAGGAAAAAAAAAACAGTAAGAGAGACTGGAGCTCTAAGCCTCATACTGTAAATATCACCCAGATGATGCTGTGGCAAGGAATCAATTTGAAGTCAGCTCCATTAACAGTAATCATCATTGTTCAAACTAAAGCAGATCCACACCTTGTACTTCAGGGCCTAAAACTACTTTTATCAAAAAAAAAAAACAAACCAACACAAACTGGTTGGCATGCCAGTTCATCTCCCTCACTGGGATGCTGTGTTTAAGGGGACTGAGATACATCTGGTGTATCACAGCCCAGCTACAGGAGTGCTGGCCTGTGTCAGGAATATCCCAAGGAATAGCTGTGCGTATTTATGGGAATTTAAGAGCGCTTGTCATCAAAATAAACTTGACGAAATTGTTGGCTGTTATCACTGGCATTGCAGACAGGAACCATGCCTAGAAATAGAGATTGGCATAGCAACATTGCTGACTGTTTTGTAGAGAAGGCAGCTTATTTTTCCAGGCTGCAACATTTAATAAACATTTTCTGTTTATTGAAACTGCAGAACCTCATTAGATCAAACTGAATGCTAATCTGCTTGAGTTGCCATCACAGACTTTTGTCTCCAGTGTATACACATCACGAGTCTCTGTGGTTTCGTTAGTTTTGTCCTGTGACATTTGTTCCTTTGTGTTTGTCCACAGAAAATAGATCATGGAATGCATTGAAATAGCCACAGAAATCCTCCAGACGATGATTTATTTTGCGAGATCCTGTTTTATCTCATCGTTAGGGCCTTGGTAAGCTTGAGAAGCCCTCTGATACAGCCCCCGACTGGTTGACAGGCACAGCTGCCAGCCATTCACCTCGGAGCCACTTTTTACCTGAAGCGTCAGACCTTGGATTCACACTCCACACGAATGGACTGCAATTATAGAGAAGCTTAGAAGCAAATATCCTAAACACTATGAAACACCAGACTGTAAATAAAACTCTTGTCTTGAAGAAGAGCTTTTAAATTCAGACAGGTTTTTCGAACCTCATAGAAACAGAATGAGAAGTGTTCCACGGAGACATACCCAGGAGCACAGCTACCTCAGGTCAACTCCCCCAAACCCCCGGGGCAGCAGCTCAGCATTTGCCGTTATCCTTTATTACAGGGAAGGGGAGCCGTGGGGACGGGAGGTGTTTGACGGCGGCTCCTCTGGCAGACAGCCCACCAGCGGCCATCGCTGAGGCGCCAGGCTGCAATCGGCCCCCGGCCATTACACACACCCCTCATAACGCCTCCCAACCCCCGTCCTGTTCTGTCAGGGTCGCTAGGGCCCGGGGCTGTAGGCGGGGCAGAACCGACCAATCCGAAGAGACTCAACCTCAGTCGGCGGCCAATCGCGGCCGGTAAACAACACACTCCGGGTGGGTGTGGACGGGGCGGGGCGAAGCTGCACTGTCGGCCAATCAGCGGCGGGACAGCCCGCGGACCAATCAGGAAGTGTAAGGGTTTGGGCGGACTTTTTAAAACGGGTGCCGCGCTCGGTCCCTTTAAAGGAGTGATGTGTTTATTTCTTTCTCCCTCCGCCGATATTTAGCACTCCCGCCGGAGGAGCGCGGTCTCGCCCCGCTTCTCACGGAGAGGGAGGGCTGATGGATATTACCGATGTTCTCTGGTCCTCCGGGTCCTCTCTGGACAAGCCTAGGGGGAGCGGCTGCGAGCGGACTATTTTGCTTCCTGGCGGCGGCTCACTAGCCGGGCCTCTCAGGGAGCGCTCCGCGCGGGGCCATCTGCGGGCCGCCAGGACAAAAACAAGGGGGCGGGGTCCTGCCGCCTCCATTTTGATGCGGAGTTGGGGCAGTGGTTGCGGGTTGGGGATGGTGTTGTTCCCTTGGGTAGTGTCGTGACCCTGCTTGGATGCGGGGCCAGCGGCAGGGACGACCCGCGTCGGTGCGGTGACGGGAGCCGGGCTCGCCTCCCCCTCCCGGCAGCGGAGGAAGCGAGTCGTGAGGGCCGCGGGGGGGGGCCCGGTGCCCCCTTATCGCCGCCCCGGGTGAGTGTGGCTGTAGGGCAGGGCTGCCCCGTCTGTGAGGCGACCGGTCGGGTCCTTTTGTCCGTCTCCCCGCTGCTGTGGGGCTCCGCGGTGGGGAGGCTCCCTTTGTCTGGGGTGGAGGGTGGGGAGGTGGGCTACCAGTGGTTGACGACATGTTGTCTGCCGTGAAGGTAAAGGGTCCGGAGGCAGGGGAGAAGATGAGCAGCGAGGCGCTGTGGCTTTTCAAGCAGCTGAACCTCCACCTGGAGCAAGAGGGGCGGTTTCAGCCCCGAGAGAAGGGGCTCAGCCTCATCGAGTGCGCCGCCGAGGTGAGGGGGCGCTAGGAGCTGGGCACGGTGGGTGGAGGCAGCCTCCTCAGGGCAGGAAATATGTGTGTTTTAAATAAATAAATTCTGAGCTACAAGGGAGGCATGCGTTAACGTGGAGAAGTTAATTCTCTCTATAAATGCCACTTGCCTTTTAATTGTCTTAATCTGGGGTTATTAACATAGGCTACATTATCAGAGAACTCTGACTTGAAAGGCAGGCAACATATTTACGTATTTAATGTTTATTGATAAACTTCCAAGTGGGAGCCACGGAAATGTGTTATTTTCAGTTCGGGAGCTTTTCATACCACTGTGTTGTACCACTGCAGGAAAGGTGAGATGTCAAGTAGGTAATTTGGAAATTGTGAAGTGACTGGCTTTTCATTAGCAAGGTCTAGGGAAATGAACCTAGAAAAGCTCAGGTGCTCAGAAGCAGAAAGTAAAAGAAGTATAGATACTTCCACATTAATGACCAGAGTTCCTTACTGAGTTTAGGGCAGGCTCACATTCCTGGAGATACTTGAGTGTTTTTTGGAAATGTTTAACAAAGTAAGTCTCTGAAATCAGTCTTGGTGCTTGTTTTGAAAGCAGATCTTTTGTTGCTTAAATACTGACGTGCAAGCACAGAGGCGAATAAGCTGAGTTTTGCCATCTGTTTCCATAAGGTCAGGAGTTGCTGTGTATTCATGCACTTGGTAACTATTGTCTTAAAATAACAAATGCATACTTGGAAATGTGATTGTGCTGGGTTTTGCACCACTGAGACTTAAGACCTGACAGAAATCCTTATAACTGGACGTGTGTTGAGTCTCAAGTATCTAAATTTAAGAGAAATTAAGTATTTAAAGATAAAAGAATTGCTTCAGTTTGATCTAAGTAAGAGATGACTTAGGGAGTGAGTGGTTGCAGTCATCACTGCTGCAACTAATTTTGACTTGGCTTTTCTTGTGACAGAATGAAAATACCCTGTGTCCGAGACAAAGGAATGCCAAGGTGGAAGATCTTTGGAGTTTGACCAACTTCTTTGGTTTTGCAACTGAAACGTTTGTTTTGGCTGTGAATATTCTGGACAGATTCTTGGCTCTTATGAAGGTATTGTGGGGGGAGAGGACCTGATACAGTGTCAGCTGGGAGGGAGTATGTGAGCTTTCTGTGAACTTCCTGGTCTGACAAAAAGGGCAAAGTTGTGATCTAGGATGTAACTGTGGCTGTTTGCACATTCTGTGCTAGTAACATTACTGAAGTCCTCCTTTGGAAAACCTGCTGTTGAGTATGGTTCTTGCCAATAAAGGCAAATAGTAGCATTGTTTATTTCCTCTGTAGCTTTTACCATGTGAATGTGGAACTCTAAGCAAGGAGGAACTAAGAAGGAGCAAAACCATTTGTGTTACAGACTGTTTCAGGTACTGTGTTGAAGCTTAGCTTAGGACTGGAAATAATGCTGAATGATCATTTCATGGATGTTTTTGTGCTGCTCTATGGCAGATAGTTTGAACCTAAACTGGTTCCACATTATGAAATTGGCAGAAAAACCAAAGTTGAATCGGTTCTCTGGTCTGACTGAGGTTGCACAAAATGGTATGCTGTTAATGGGGGGGAGAATAGCGGAGGTAGGAACGAATCCTTGGAGATGGGACTGCCTGGAACAGGCTCAGGCTGGATTTGTATTGACTTTAAGTGATGGTGAGTGAGCACTGCGGCTTGGAGAAGCCAGGTATTACAGTTCTCACTGCAGCCTATTCAATGTATAGTGCTGTGGAACAATTTCAATTGAGGGTTCTCTGCTGTTGAACTCGTTTCCTCTGACAAAGCTGTGTCAGATTGATACTGCTTTATTTGCTCTGCCAGCTGTGTTTGGCTGAACTGAAGTGATGAAACTAGTTATGAGTAGGCAAGGTCTGTGAGTTGGTTGACATCAGATCTAGCTGAGGTAAGCACATCTTTTGATTGAACTTTGAATATACAAAACAGCTCACCTATGCTGGGTGATTTGTTGGTATTGCTGTTAGATAAGCGTGGTGTTTAAGGGGGGGGAGGTATTCATAGTGCTTCCTCTTACTTTTAGGTGAAACCAAAGCATTTATCTTGCATTGGAGTTTGTTGTTTCCAGCTGGCTGCCCGAGTAGTCGAAGAGGAATGCAATATTCCATCTGCTCACGAGATCATCCGGATCAGCCAATGTAAATGCACTGTGTCTGACCTGAAACGGATGGAAAAGATAATTTCAGAAAAGTTGCACTTTGAATTTAAAGCTACTACTGCCTTAACCTTCTTGCACTTGTACCATACTATTGTACTCTGTCATACCTCAGAAAGGTGAGTTGAGTTGCACACTGGTGGTGGTCTGTAAGTTTGCTAAGCCCTTTTTCACTGCCTCTTAAATGCTTATGGCCTTGGCTGTAGAGGAGGCAGCTCCTTAGTTTTTGCTTCCTGACAAGTAAATGCTTGTTGACACACGTGCTGCTTCTCTTGGGTGTTTTACAGGAAAGAAGTATTGAATCTTGACAAATTGGAAGCACAGTTAAAAGCTTGCAACTGTCGTCTAGTCTTTTCTAAAGCAAAAGTAAGTGGAAGTAGCTTTCTTTGACTTCTGAGTAGGTTTTGATTCATGTTAGGTTGAATGTTGTTTGTTTTTTTTTGTTTTTGTTTTTGTTTTTTTTTTTTGTCTTTCTAGCCATCTGTCTTGGCCTTGTGCCTTCTCACTCTAGAAGTTCAGACTCTGAAATCTGTTGAGCTGTTCGAGATCCTTCTGCGTGTTCAAAAGCATTCTAAGGTAAATATTTTCCATGGATTGTTTTTCAGTTTTTGGGACTGGTATGATTAATGATGTATGATGTTACATTAAAGGGACCCCTACTGTCAGTGTGCAGTCTTTACAGGTACTGTTTGGCACCAGCTGAAATAAGCAATGAAATGGGTCTGCAATTCTTGTAACTAACATGTTTTCGTTGGTAGAATGCCAAATGCAAACCCCCCCCCCCCCGCCTTAGAGAATGAAGTCAGGTAGTCATTTTGTACTGGAACATCTTGTCGGCTGCCTGGCAAGCAGAAAAGTTATGGTTTAAAAAAATAGCTTAAATATATAAAAACTCAGAAGAAATGCCGACTTAATGCCTACACAGGCTTTAACAAGAAGGTGATTAGCTTGTACAGTTCTAGCTGTTCATTGTAAAGAAACTTCAAATAGGTTTGTAGGACTACAGTGACTGCTGGGCTGAATAACTAGTCTTTTTGCATCTTTTTGCCTGAATAGCTAACATAGGATTTATAGCTTCTAGCTGGATGCTGGATTAGTTTGTGATCTAGAGCATGCTTTTCACTCTTACAGTCAAATTGAAACAGAGTTTCTTGAGAGGTGGAAGTAGTTCCTTAAAGCATGAGATTATTCCATTTTTCAAACTGTCAATTTAAATGTCAGTGTGAACATTTCTAGGCAGTGTAGAGGAGTTCACTTTAAAAACAACACAGTTTTGACTTACCACTCTTGATCTTGGCTGATACTTTCAAGTACTTTCCAAGAAGGCAAAATGGAGGAAGGGGTTAACTTCAGAGCCTGTGTGTAATAGACTAAATAGGTTTTCTTTTTGCTTTTCAGATAAGTGATGGTGACCTACTTTATTGGAGGGAGCTGGTCTCAAAATGCCTAGCAGATTATTCCTCTCCTGAATGTTGCAAGCCTGATCATAAGAAGCTAGTTTGGATTGTTTCTAGACGTACAGCCCAGAATCTACAAAACAGTTACTACAGTGTTCCCGAGTTGCCAACAATACCAGAGGGTGGATGTTTCAATGAAAGTGAGAGGTTGGTAAAACTTATACCAGGGCTAATTTATTGGGAATTCTCCTTTTCTGGAAATGTTAATGGCAGCTCTGTATAACTAAGCTCATTTATTACCATCTGAGTGAAAAAAGGCCAGTTTTGAAAATACTGATGGACTAAAAATAGACCTTAAAAAGAAGGGGGGGGGAAGAGAAGGGGGTGAGGGAACTATAAGCGTTTTGCAGGATGGGGAGAAGAAGCATTCTTAAGGCAGGGATGATTACAAAGAATACAAGCCTTCTAAAATAATTTCTATTTTATATCTTGACTGCTGACTGCTTGGTTGGTAGGATATTTTTGGCATGAGAAGAATTACCTTATGATTTAAACTTTAGTGCTGAGAAGCATGTAGATCTGGGCTGTTAAACTAGGAACAGAAAAGCATGTGGAAAACCACAGGATTTGAGGAGTATTGTGTCATTTTGAAAAGGTTGTGCTTTGTTTGAATTACTTTTTCTCCTGTTCTGGTAGTGAAGACTCCTCTGAAGATATGAGCAGTGGAGAAGAAATCCTTAGCAGTTCTCCTCCAAGTGATCTGGAAGGCACCTTCTTCTTCGAACTCGAATCTAAAACAAAGTGGCAAGCTCTTAGTTGTCATTCTTAGCATCAAGCCTTGATTGTATTAGGTTGAAATTTTAAATGCACCATAGAGCGTTTTGGCAATAATAAGTGAGGTGGTAATGTATGAACTGTATCAAGGCAAGAATTGCCATGGTATATAAACACCTTGGGTTTTTTGTTGTTGTAATTTTAAGGAAGGCAAAAAAATCCCATTCAGGTACCCAGTTCAGCAAAAAAGTTCATGTATAGTTCTGTTGTCAATAAGCATAAATGTAGTTCTGTATCTGTCCAAAATGCTTAGCAGCTAAATGCACAAACAGTAATGGAGGCTGACAGCATACTGGGCTATGTTAACAGGAGTGTAGCTAGTAGATTGAGGGAAGTAGGGGTTTCTTCCTCCCTTCACATGGCATTCTCATTTGGAACAGTGTCTAGTTTGGGGCTCAAGATGTTGATCAACTTGCACAAGTTCAGTAGGAAGCTGCTAAGATGGGTAAGTGATGTGGGGCACAGGACCTGTGAAGAGAGGCTAAAGCAAAATAAGCTTATTCAGCCTGGCAAAATGGACTTTGGGGATGAAAATGGGACTGAACAGCAGGCTTTTGGTATCAAAGAGGAGTTTGTGGAGGAGGAGACTGTTTCAGGGTCTTGGCTTAGAAGCGTGGAGCAAGAATGAGAGGCTTTTATTAAATCGAAATATGCAGTTCTCTCCTCACGGAAGGAGTTTGCTCCATGGGGTCAGTTAAACATAGAAGTGGACCAGGAGAGGCTGTGCAGTCTGTCCTGGGGAGTGCGCAGGATTCAGCACTGACACAATCCCAAGCTTGCTTTGAATTCAGTGTTGACCCTTCTTTGAGCCAGGAGATGGGGTGAGAGTCCTCTTGAGGGCATCTTCACTCTTAGCAGCTTGTTCTAATCCCAGAATACTGAATAGGTTATGTGGAATGAGATGTGTCTGTAATACCAGACTGAAATGATTTACTGTCAAATGCTGAAAGTGCTTTAACACTTGACATGCTGTGCACCTTTTCAGCAGGATGTTGAGTTTTGTACTCTAAGCAGATTTTTTTTTTTTAAAAGCTTGTTTTTTGTAAACTTGAGAAATTCCTGTTTCCCAAGAAGGAGTATGCATGGCAAGAAGGACATTTCCAGTTAATGCTAGCTTTCACTGAAGGATAGTATAAAGTGTGTGGCTGGGAGTAGTTTCATATTTTAATACAGATGGTTTTTACACTGAAATTCACTTTGTCAATTTCAGTGTGTTTAAAATGCCGTTAACATGTCAATCCATACTACTAGCTTAGACTTATTAACATGGCAGATCTTGGTAAGTCTACATTCCTTTAAATATTTAACCCTTGTAGTTGTTTTTTGGTATATTCATGTTATTGAGTCATCATCAGACTTGTTTGCATGCTTATATAAGGCAGTTAGTGCAGGAAAAGTTGATATTATGCAGTAATATCAGGTAAATGTGATGTTGATGAAGTAGTTAATGTGATGGGTTGTTTTCAGACATTGCTTTATTAAAGCACAAATTGAAGTATGATTGGTTTCTTCATACTGAGGACACAGCTAGGTAGCAAGCAGACTAAGTAGCTCAGAACAATGGTGTGAAGTGTGTTGGTGCCAAAGTAGAAATGAAGGAGCAAACAAGCTAAAAGCTGTTTGGTAGGTGCAAGCCTTCTTGTAGAAAGGTAAGATCAGTGCTGTGAGTTCATAACTGTTATGTGATTTCAGTTTCATAAAAATATGAAAAGGTTTACAAAAATGTATATGAAAATGTAAATTACAAATTGTACAGAAAAAATTTAAAACAAATGAGCAGAAAATACTGTATTTTTTTACATTGTATGTAACTTTTTGTAGGTATGTTGCATGTACATAGTAATTTATTGTGTACTCTGTATGTTACAAATACTGTACATCTGCAGACTTGTTACTGCAAGTCCTGTGCCTGGAAGCTCACTTCTCAAACGGAGTACTTTGGTTGCAGGTAACAAACCTCCTGAGTCTTGTTTCAGTTGAGAACAAAAATAAACCAAGTGCTGTATTTGTTAATTAGCCTGAGTTATGGTTGGTTACTAAAAGCTTTTGTCTTGCTTTTTCTTTTGTCTAGCTTGTATGGTATTGCAGCTGTGTGACAGGCTCCACAGAAGTCCTGATAAGTGGTTTGCAAAGGGGGGATTTCTGCATGGCTTACTACTGGATAACTAGCAAGCAACACTACTGGGTGTTGCTCCTGTCAGGTTTAGGAGCTTGTGTGTGAGGTATCTGCTTATTACTCAGCTGCTGTTGGACTGATTGCACATCCGGCAAGTGGGAGCTCCCACTAGTGGTTGAGAGTGGGGTCACTGCAGGCAAAACAGTCTAGGGTTTATCACAGGCTGGTTTGGGTTAGAAGGCACCTTAAAGCTCATCGAATTCCAACCCCCTGCCACAGTCAGGGACACCTTCCAGTAGGTGAGGCTGCTCCAAGTTCCATCCAACCTGGATGGCCTTGAACACTGCCTGGGATGGGGCAGCCACAGCTTCTCTGGACAACCTGTGCCAGTGCCTCACCACCCTCACAGGGAAGAACTTCTTCCTAATATCCAATCTAAATCTCCCCTGCTTCATTTTAAAGCCATTCCCCCTTGCCCTGTCTCTACAGGTGCTTTTCAAAAGTCCCTCTCCAGATTTCTCGATTTTCGGTGGCTTTAGGCACTGGAAGTTGCTATAAGGTCTTCTGGAGCCTTCTCTTCTTCGGGCTGAACAAGCCCAGTAGTCTCAGCCTGTCTTCATAGGAGAGGTACTCCAGCCCTGGATTTGTGGTTACTGCTGTTCCTAATCTTCTGAATGAAATCCGGGCTTGGGATATGTCTACATCTTGGCAACCCATAAATGCCTATGGTATTTCATCAAAGGCAAACTTGTTTCCTTTCAGTCTCCTCCTGTCCATCTTGTCAGAGTATTTCCAAATGGTGCCTGTGTTGCAAAAACTGAGAAGTTAGGGGCTACAAATTGTTCTTGCTGGAAAGATGTTCCTACTCCTAGAAAGCTGGGGATGAATAGGGTGCTGTGAGGCCAACAGTGAGCACTGCTATTCATTGGAAGGGAGCATGTTGGGGAAGAATAGGGCCACTGGGACTGTTGAAACAATATTTCAGTTGTAATTATTTTTTTTTTCTTTATGGCTTTTATAGCTACTTTTTTTAAAAAAAATACAGGAACACACTACAAGGCTTCTCACGACTGTTGTGGGATGGGCACTTGATATCACCAAGAGTTCTCTATGAAATTTGCTTCTAGAATAACTCATGTACCCCAGAAAGTCAATTATAGAGTGAAACTGTTTGCCTTTGAAAGGTGCTGTAGTACTTTAAAAACAATGGCTTCCTTGCTGTCCATTGTGACCACTTTGTTGCTGCAGTACCTTTCATATTCAATGTTTAGCTTCTACTTCAAAGGTGCCTACTTGAGTCACTTCAGCATAGCAACTGCCTTGCTGGGGAGCTGGCAAGTAATGTGTGTGCTGTGTAGGTGGGCTGTTAACAAAGGTAGAAAGCCATGGGCAATGTCCCTAGGTTTACTAACAGCTTGTGGAATTAGTCTGTTTAATAAAGCTTGAGGTGTACCATTCAGCCCCTTTCAAGTTTGTCTCAGCATGAAAAGAAATCTGCTTGCAGAAGTGTTGTCAGGTTTACTTATGTGGTTTGATAATTTAGGCTCAGCTTTGATTTTGCTGGGTCTGATAGCTGTGCATCCCTGAAAGGAGATTCACCTGCCTTTGTTCAAAGAATGGGGCTTTTGGTGGTTGGCTTGATTTTTAAAAGTAGAAGTGTGCATGGTTTTTAAATGCTCTTTTGGGCTTTCTTGTACCACAGGGTGAAACTTTGAACTTCTGCAGTCTCTCAAGCTTAAGTACATGCTCATTTTCATAACTGCCTCGTTAGTAAGACTGGTTTGGGTGGGGACTGAGGGGGATGAAAAGGAATGTTTCAGTGGGGAAGACATCCTCTGGGACAGCTGTATGGTTTTGGATGAGCTGTAGGATGTTATTCCCTGTGCCTTTGTGAAAGAGCATGTGAGAGATTTAAATGTAGAGCTGAAGGTTCATGTGGGTGTAGATGAGCTTTTCTGAGGGGATCTGGAGATGTTATCATTTCGCTCACCTGCTCTCCTGTGGCTGAACTGGGCCACAAGGGATCAGTATTGGAACCACTTCAGTTCCTGGTGAATTGTTATTCCATAATTAATGATAATGGGCTTTTAAACAGGAAACTTACCTTGGCCGCTTGGTTTCATAATGTTCTCATGATACCAGGTAGCTGTCAGGGCTTTGAAGCCAAATGAATGGTGAACTGATAGATACTGGGGCGAGACTCAAAGTCAGAAACCAGCTTCTGCAGTTTCCAGTTTAATGGACATTGCATAGCTCCTTTAATGAGGGAAAACATCAGTCTTTGCATTTCCAAACATTTAATTCTCAGCTGCTCTTTTCAGCTCCCTAAAAACTCAATGCATGGGAGACAAATTACTCACAAGAGATTTTAAGGGTGTACTCCAAGGACCAGCAGAATGTGCTTTGCTAGCATGCATACTTAGCAAGATCTCTTCTGCTGTGCACAAGTTAATGGATATGTTGACACATGAGCAGCAGTTCCACCATCACTGGAGAGAGACTGGACAGGACAGAAAAACATGAGTGGATGTGTAAATCCAGCTGAGCAAAGCCTTTGCTGCTTGCTCTTGTTTAACTGAACTACATACCCACTTCTAAACAGCAGAAGGCATGGTTTGGATTTTGAGTCTCTACTCAGGTTTTGACTTCTTGCTCTGAATTCTTGTGTAAAAGCTATTCTGGAAAAGAGTTAGAATATAGCTGAGATAATATCAAACATATGTGCTGACAAAACTGCTGTTACTAACTAGCTTTTTCATAAAATGACCCCTGGTTTTCCTCAAGCAGAGAACCAAGAGTAGTGGTGCAGGTAAGTATGGAAGTCAGCGAGAGAAGCTGCGTATAATAATAAAACATTAGTCTAGAAGGTGCTAGCTCTAGCTCTGATCTCATATATGAGCAGATAATCAGTATTACTTATCTTATAGTACATGTCACAGCTGTGGTGTGTCACCTAGCCTTACTTCATGGCTTAATCCTGTGTCTGGTGTAGTGCATACACTAAAAGGCAAAAGTTGCCATAACAACTGAATGAAATCAATTAGAATAATAAGCAATTAAAATCTCATCCTTAGTGTTGCATAAACATAGCATTTTGCTCAGGAATTATTAGTTACCTTGCCTCTAGACCTGTGCTGTTCTGTTCCTGATTTGCAATCTCAACAATTTTTGAATTAATGAAGCATTTCATTTCTACTTCAAAGAGTGCGGGTGGGTTTGGGTTGGTTTTTTTTTTTTTTTCTTGGCTGCAGCAAGTATGTCTTCATCAGAGAGATGCTAACGCTATTAAAACATGGAAATGAAGGAAGCATTCATGATGTGATTTCCAGAGCACTTGGCGCTGGCTTCATTCCCACCCAGTGAAGTCAGTGGGAGAACCAGCCTATGGTGAGGAATCTTGTCCTGGAGTTATAAAGGCAAATGCAGCTCCTTCCTCTGTCACACGCTTCCTCCTTGACCTTCTGTGTATTTCTGAATCTCTCACTTCCTTTGTTGCCTCTCAATAGAACAAAGATAGGAATAGCTCCTTACTGTAGTTCTCAAGGGCTTTCAGATTGCGCTGGGAGGAAGCATTTGGTATTTTCCAAGTACAGATACCCTCCATTTGCTGGCAAGGTCTAGTGCTGTGCGCTGAAGGATTCCCTTTCTTGAGCAGACACGTGTGCACCTAGAGCTTTGCCTGCTTATGCCTTACATGTGCATATGTGGACCAAGCTAGAGAGTGTTGCAGTTGTGCAAGTTACGTGACAGTGGGAATGCAACATCTCTGTTTACTTTGCAAGGGCCTGTATGCTTGTCTCTTAGGATTTCATGTAGCTGTGGGTAAAATGTTTCAAAGGTCAGAGTTCAATTTATAATCTCAAGTCTCCAAAGAACTGTGGAAAACATTACTGTGGTTTAAATAGTCTTCTCATGCAGAGTGGCTGAGCCAGGCATCTAGAGAGTATTTGTCATCCATATTAGCTATGTTAGGAAGCAAAAGGACTTAAGGTGATGCCTGGCTTTGGCTTGCTGTCGTGCCAGGATGACAAAAGCAAAGGCCAATAGTCTAATGATTTGTGCCACAGGTGATAGGAAGCTCGGTGTGGTTTTACATGCTAGCTTCTTGCCCAAGACATTGGCAAGTTGTCAGATGAAGAGAAGAGGAAAGCTGTTCTGTGACAGAGTAAAGCAACATACTTCTCCCTCACTATATCAGGAGAGCAAGGGGACACTGCAGGTCCCAGCTGAGGTTCTCTGCGCCTGCAGCAGCTGTGTGCTGTCCCTCACTCAAAACCATGCTGTAAGAAGCAATTTCAGTGTATTGCTCACAAAGCAGAGACCTCCTTGGAATGTCACTTGCTGAGTTTTGTAGTGCCATCTTACTAGAGGCACTGTCCAGTGCATCCAGAGGTCACTTGTCTGATGCCTTTTGCTTTTGTTTTTCCATTAAATGTAAACTTGCCACTTTCATCCTGCTGTCTGGGCAATCAGGAAAAGCCACACACTTGATGCTATAAATGCCACTTAGATCAGTTGTGAAATCAAGAGTGGCTCTGTTGAAGGAATTTGGGTTTGTTCTGTTCTCAGGGTATGTACTTTGATCGGTTACCTCCATATTGCCACTCAAATAGTTGTAGTACTCTTACAAGCCCAATTTAGGGCTTCACTCTTGTACTCCAAGCTCTCTAATTCCACATTAGTTTTCTGGGTGTTTAACATCAAGCAAGTGATGGTGATGACACAAGCTGTTCTGATCTATGTGTACACTGTGTGGCTCTTAATGCTTCTGAAAATACGGATTTCTGTTCCCATGTAAAAAAATGTTTGCACTTTGTCCTGCCAAGCAGAGAGGAATGTGCAGTCATGTAAGATGTCAAGTATTCGTTCATAGTCAGCTGAGTGCTAGACAGCTGTTGTGTGTGTTTATCATTTAGATGGGAGAGGCCTTTGCCCAAGGTATGTCAGATGGGGGAATGTTCTTTGAAACAGTCCCTGGTGTGGACATTTGGCGTGAGAGGTGCAGGGTTTCCATCTGAGGGTCTGACTCCGAAGATTTTATTTGGATGAACAGAGCATATCTGATGGATTTGCTCAACAGTATAGTTGAAACTAATACCATTTTATTCTCTCCACAACTCTTTCTGAACAAGGGAGCTCCACTGGAACTATACTGAAAACATTCTTTCTTTGATTTTACATTTATGTTGCTTTCTAGGCTGATTCTGGGGTAACTGGCAGAGACTGAGGCACTGTTTTTATGGGCAGCCTATGGACTATTTGTAAAGTGCCTTAAATACCGAAGTGGGGGGAAATGCCCTTCCACTCTTATTCCACAGGGTTTGGTTCAGGAGACGAGGGTGAGTGCAGAGGAGAGCTCTTCCAGTGATGAGCACAACACTGAGGCTTTCTGTGTGGAAAATGGCTGGATAATGGTGATCTTCCACAAGTTTCTAATAGGAACAAACTATTTTTTTCCTTTGGCCAGTGTAGGATTATTTTGGTTTTCTAGAGGAAGGTTCTAGAGGCACCGGTTAGATTTGTCTTTCCACTCTGCAGCTATACAGCTTTGCACTTAGGACAAGGAAAAGGGAAGGAGGAGGAATACTGTGGGAAGTGTTGAACTTTGCTTATAACATCTTAATTTATGTACCAGTCGTGTACTTATACAGTCACTGCTTGAACGTAAGTTTGCTAAGGCTGTAGCCATGGTTTTCTAGGAAGGGGCAAATCTTTGCTCTCATCCATGGCTGTTAAGAGTATGTGGATTCCTTCAGACTGGAAAGGTTGGTTAAGGCATTTGACTGGCATAAAGATTATATGGGCTGGATTCTTAGCTTTGTCTTGAGTTTTCAAAATGACTTTTGAGTAGCTGCTGTCCCACCCCATACAGATTTAGCTAATCATTGTCCCATTTGCAAAATGAGAATGATAATCTCTCCCTATCCTTTTATGTGTTTGGCATGTTACTGCAGTGAATCAAGCATCATGTGCTTACTTGCTGTCTATGTAGTATATCTTCTTTCCATTTTCATATAGCAGTCTCACCTGGTATCTTGGGATACAGCTAAATATGAAAAGATCACTGTAAGGGATGTTTGGTTTTTTTGGCGATAGTAATGTTTGGTTTCTTACCCTCTCATCTACTAGCTGATTTAATAAACAAGAGCTTACCTGTGGTGGTAGCTTAGCGCTTATCTCAGATCTCTAGGATAAGTATGGATTAATTCCTTCCAGGGAAATAACAGCAGCTTCAACTTACACTGATGTCTAACCTCTGTCACAGTGCCTCTGCTTCTCTGCTTTTTCCAAGTAACTAGGCATCAACACTTGACTCCTGAACACTACAGTCAAGGGTAGCTTTTCTTATCTGGATTGATTTAGCTTTCAGTCTACAGCTTCTGGTCACATGTGTTTCCCTCTTTCACCTTTCAGCTGTTCAGCTCCTCATCCTAGAGGCAAAATCTCAGTCCAGGTGGATATCCACTGGGCTCACTGGCCCAGAGCCTCCTGCCAGGTTCAGCTACCACAGACATCAGGAAGTGGGATTAGTGCTATTTTTATGCCCTGCTTCCTTTCTTTCCCAGGGACTACTTCAGCCTTCCTAGGACACTAGGATCTGAATGAAAGCAAAATCAAACCAGGTGACTGGGCTTAACGGGGCCAAGCCAGGATAACATGGCCCTCAGGGTGCAGCAGTCAGCTTTCATTCAGCAAGGGATGTGGCCTGGGATGTTTGCGGATAAGCTTTCTGTCTCACCAAGCCATAGTTACAAAGCAGAGAAGTTGTTGGATCTTAGATGCGTAGTTGAAGAAAGAGCAAGTAATTAACCTTTCTGATGATCAGAGAATAGTATTGTGGAAAGAAGGGAAGAGAAAGGGACCTTTTGTTCCCACTTCACTGATGAGATAGGCTGCTGGCAGCTGCATATGCAGTAAGCACATATTCGCAAATATAAGTTTGGGGACTTAGATGCAATCAAGCAGGAAGAAGGATCAGCCATTCATGTGCATAATGCTGCTATTCTGTGTGTGGGTTGAGAAAATACTTTTTTGGAATATCATCTCTTCCTGAATGAACCACTTTGGATCCTTCTCTTTAGTCTCTGCAAAAAGAGACCATGTCTTTCAGAGACAGTGATTGCAAATGGCTCAGCTGTGTCCTTTAGTTCCTTTATGGTGACCTTTAGTTCCTTTAACGGGGACCTTCAGTTGCAGAGGCTGCTGGGTGTGTGTAATATGCCTTGCTGTAAAAAGCAATCAATGCATGTCTGGGCCTGAAGAAAGGAGCAGGCTGCAGCTCCAACAGCACCACGCTGAAGTACCAGGAGAAGTGAGGAGAAGCATGAACCACCACTGAATATATTGAGGGTTCCCCTTTAGGCAAACTACAGTCACTTAGTGCTGCTTTTTTGCCGTTTCTTACTATCCCTTTCATAGTAGCAGGGTATTGTACAGGTGGACACAAGGTTCTTTCTCTTCCAACTGCATAACACTGAACTAATTTGTAAAATCTCTCCATCCTTTTGTTCTTTTACCGTTTTCCCTTTTAACGTTGGAAGATGAGACAAAGCCTTTCTGCCTCCCTGTGTCTAGAGTTCCTGGGCAGGATCCTCAGCCAGCCTTGTTGTTAAAGCACTGTTCTTTAAATGCAAATTGCTCACCTTCTGTAGGGCTGGGCTTTCCCCTGATGCTCAGCACTAATCTATTCCCTGCTGTCCTCACTGAAGTCTTCCTTGAGGTCCCATCTTGACATGCTTGACTGCCACCATTAGAAATGCACTACGCAATGTATCCATTGCACACAAATGCAGAGCTGCAAGAAGGTTTACGAGGAGTTTGCATTTAATATGTGATGCTCTGGAGGCCAACCTATAGCTGGCATATAGATCTCAAAAAAAGATTAGGATGGCTTCAGATTTCTATAGGAGCAGCTAAAGGCTTGAATGTTAAATGAAGTCCTATTTGCACTGTGCTGGGTATGCTGATGTACACTCTAATCAGTGTTTATTTGGAAATTTTTTTTGTACTGGCAGAGTTGTTGGAAAGAAACTTTGTGTAATGGAGAATGTGCTATCTCTCTTAATCTATTTAATGGGTTTTGGCCACAGTTTCCAGAGAAGCCTGCCTCTGAATGCCCCTGTGATTCATCTGCTACAAAAGGTCCACCTGAATTCACAGGGCTGAATGCCTTTTTGATACAGGTTTCAGTCCTCGGAGGGTTAAAGCCATGCTGGCTTTGATCATAAATAATTTTCTGCTTCACTTGGGTTCAAGCTTTCATGTTATTGGCTTCTTTAGATCATCCCAGGCTAATCTTTTAGACACTGTGGCGTGTGGAGCATTTAGGTCTGCACTACATATCACTTGATAGGGTTGCTCTGCAATCAGTTTATATCTGTTGGCATTACTTCTTGAGCTGTGAGTAGGGAATAGCTCCTTTTTTAATCAGCAGTAGCAGGTGACAGTGCTCTGTATCTGGGACTAATCAGTCAGCTGACGTCCTATATGCCACACACTACGTAAGACAAAATGCTTTGTGGAATGTGTTACTTCTTGGAGGTTGTCAGCTCTAGAGATCACAGTCCTCTTCCAAGTAGCTGACAGCAGAACACACTTTTCTGTACTTCCTCTCATCTGTGCTTCAAACCTGACCTCAAGAGGGTGTTTTTTGAGAAGCATGTTTATGGTATGGGAATTTACCCAGCTCAGTAAAGCCACTTTCCCGTCTGGTTGGAAAACCCCATGTATCTGCGTGCAGATCCAGTCTGGTGTAGCTGGGTGCATTTCAAGCCCTCTTGATAACTCGGGTGCAGTTGTTTTGCAAAACCAAGCCAATTCCTTATTCAGAGCAATAAGGAATTTTACTTATTTCTTTGTATTACAAAGATTGGAGGCCTTTCCTTTCCTCCCTGCTTCCAAGTTTACATCCACACCCCACCCAAACTTCTCTTGAGCTTAACTCCTTCACCTGTACCCCTTGCCAATTGTGTTGTGCCTGTCTTTGTAGGAACAGGTAATGACGTGACCACAAAATGCTCTTTATTGGATGTCATATTCACTTTGCACGTGTTGCTCAGAAAGATTGACACCAGCAGTGTCGGATCAGCTCAAAACCTGAGGAAAGGGCACAGGGTGAGTGTCCTTGAGAGGAGACGCTCTGGTGCAATCTCACACTGATACTCATGCAAATCAGTCCTTCTGATTTTGAAACAGCATAGATAGGTGAACCTTCTGCAAGCTAAAAGCTGGCCAAAGTATGTCCACAGTGTTCTCTTGGGGAAGCACAACATACTGAAGCGGAGACACAGACATTCCCTGTTTGCTTATGCTTTGTGCTAGACTGATAAGAGTGATAGAATCACTTCTGCAGGGAGATATTGAAGCAAACCCACAGGGTCAGTGTTTATGTAGGGAAGAAGTGCTGAGTGACAGCTATCAGTAGTCTAGAAAATAGCCTGTTTGTGGAGGCAGGGGCAGAGAGAAGTCATTCAGCTATCCCAAGTGTTTAAATTTAGAGCAAGATTACTTGTTGGAAAGGGTGCTGCAGCTGTCTGTAATGTTTGAATGGTGGGGGATAATCTGGGAGAAGGCTGGGTGGAAATGCAGAGGCAAGACAAAGATTAGGGAAATGGTAGTCTTTTCTTCCATTTGTAGTTGATGGGGAATGACAGGTAAATGCTTTCATATAGAGAAGCCCCTTAAAAGAAGAAATTGTAGGAAGACAAATGTCAAGAGAAAGGATTTCTTAGCTGACTTCACACCAGCTCTCTAGGGAGTTGGAGGGCTCAGTAGAAGTCAGACTTGTCTCCTAGGGTTCAGCTTCATTAGCATCAGCAGAAATGGAAGTTCTGCGAATGAAAACAGCCTGTGAATAAGGGGAGCCAAGGAGCAGGGGGAAAGAACTTACCTGACAGACAAATCATCCAGGATAGAGGTCTTTCAAGTGCAGACTGAAGGGCACTTGAAGCTTGACGAGTCCCTACATGTAGGCTAGGAGGGGATTTTTTTTAGAACATTTTCTTAAACTGAGGAATTGCATTTCTCTGGGGTATGTGTGGATGAATGTTAAGTGATCCAAGCCTGGCAGCCTACTGATGGAGTCGGTGACTATAAATGTGGCTAATCCTATGGCAGGGCTTTTCTATCAAGAGCTTCCTAAAATTTTCTTTAGCTGTGAGTGTCACCTGTACTAAGAAAAATAAAGCCTTCTGAGGCTAGGATGGAAACTAATCTCCTGAAAGCCATATGTGGCTTCATTAGCTTTCTCAGGGAATTAGGCTTTAAGAAGAAAAAAAAAAAAAGGAAAGATTAAGGGTAGTTCGAACGTTTTCAGTACTTAATGTCAGTCTTAATCAGTTCTCCGGACTCTGTTTCTTACTGCATCACTCTAGGGCTCTTCTGGGTAGCCTACCACAAAGTGGCTGGAATAGTGAGAAACCGCCTCTTTTGCAATCTGCATCCTCTTTATCACGGCTAGGGAAAAGCAAAGTGTGGAAATACTAACAATTAGGAGAAGCCTGGCTGCAGAGTCCCTTCAGCCCTCAAGGCTGTGTAAAATGGGTCACTGGAAATGTGTAAAGGGAATGAAAGGAGGGAGGAGAACTTGTTAATCCTGGAGGTTTTGGTTCCTTGAGCACAAATTTAATGTTAAACTACTCTCTGGTTTGAGGGATTGACACATGCTAAAAAGCCTTGCTGCAAGGAGGCAAGGAAGCAGCAGAACATAAATGAAAGGGAAATTCTGTGCTTCTGAAAGCAACAGTGGTTTACTAAGAGATTTGGGGGTTTATGGGAATGTATTCCCACTTCAGTACTACTTTACAGAAGTGACTTTCCGCATGATGAAGAAAACCCATCGTGCACTCATGGAATTCCCCTAACATCCTCTCCTTGCACTTTCAAGGAAATGCCCAGCATTACCCTGCCCTCGGTGGGGAGGGTATGAAATAACTCCCCTGTCCCAGTGTGCAGGACAGTGTGGTGGATTCTCCAGTAGATAAAAATTATGAATCATGCACTTCTGCAAACTAACATGCTGCTCCAAGCTGGTAAAATTTAAGCTTGGAAATTACTGTGGAGAGGGAATGACAGAAACTCATTTGGAAGTAGTCTCGGGGGGTAATATGTCATTAATTTGTTTCTGTCTTCCTCTCATTAGCTAGACCCATCTTCTCCCCTTGCTGTCAATCATCAGCATGCACTGCAGCAAGCATCCCTCTCGCTCTCATTCCCTGGCTCCCAGGTGGGAATGCTTTACAAGGAATTGGGCAGCACATCAGTTCCCAGCTGAGCTCAGGTGTTGGGGCTGGTCTCAAAGCGAGCCTCCTGCTCATTGAAGAAAACCTGGTGGCCATGTTTCTAAGTGGAGAATAGAGTTGTGAAGCTCAGTCTGGCTGCAGAGATGATAGGGCTTATGCTTTCTTGCTCCTCTAACAGCTGCTGGCAGCAGCTTAACTTCAATATGTAAGTATGTGCTGCTTTTCTATTTGATTTCGTAGTAGTTTGTGTTGGTGGCTGTTTTTTAACTCAAATAGGAACTTGTTTATTCATGGAAATACACCTTGACCTCATCTTCTTTCATATGCAAGTAGAAGTCTCTATTTGCACGCTGGAGAGCCTTTTTCTCAGCTGGGTGTTCTCAGTACAGTACTGTCCCTTGAAGAACACAGGCTTGGTGTCAATACAATTTGTCTTAGAAGAAGCTGAGTTGAAATTTACCTTCTGCTAGAAAGTTCTGTGCCAACACAGTGGTTTTCTAAATGCTAGATAGTGGTTTTCTAGTGGAAGGTGGTCTTGGGGAAAGAAGGAACAAGTCTGTTTTCTGTAATGAGGCTGAAAAAAATGAAGCGTGTGCTGGGCAGAGCAGCTGTTCCCCTGTCTTGAACACATACCAACAGCCTTCGGGTTGCTTGTGGCTCGTGCCTTCTGGTTTGTTCTTGTGCAGAGATGTGTTGTTTTGTGTGCCAAACCAAGCTTGTCCTAGGGATGGAAGTAGGTGAATAAGAAGAGAATAAATGGAGAAAGAAGCAGAGCCAGTGATGGGCAGACAGTGCTGAAGCTCACATAGATGACGTAATCCTTACATCATTTCATCCCAAAAGATTTGCTAAAGTTCTGGCTCCCAGCTCGTGATGAATTGTAGGGACCTCTTCACTGCCACATTTTAAACGTTTCCTAGAGGAAACATGACTATTTCAAGGGCTTCAAACTTCATTTCAATAAAATAATAACCCATAACTTGACCTGCTCTGTTGAGAGGTCCTAAACTTTCTAGAGTTGGGTAGCTGCTCTCCATTCACTGAGAGACAGTGAGTAACATGCTATCAGTGTGGAGCATCGGAAAGTAGGAACTGGGAAATAGACAGCTGAAATAGATTTGGGGTTTTAAGACTGATGAGCAGATGAAACAAGGGACTCATGCTAGGGTTTCTTTTTCAGCCAGAACTTAAAAACCCAGCCAAACCAGTGATGGGCTTCTCTGTTGGGCTATCAGATTAGTTTGCCTGCAAATCGTGTCCCTGTCTAGCAGGATGCAATCATCCAGGTAACAGTAGTGCAGTGCCCTGCTGCCAGGTCACGAACAACCGCCTTCTGCCCTGGGGAGTAGACAACCAGCTGAGAGCACTGCAAGGGAAACGGGTTTCACCCCCGTGTTAGCTGTGGGGAAGAGAAATGATACTGAAACTCTCTGTAGCTTTTCCAGCTGAACAGTGGGAGCTGAGGAGCTCAGGGGCAGAAGGGGAGGGGGAAAAGCAGAATTCCTTTCGCTGAGTCATTTCAAAGCAGAGCAAGAGCTTGTGGTTTTGGGTTCAGAGGACTGGTACTGTTTAAATAGAGGAGCAAGTGAGAAAATTACTTACTGCCCTGTGCCAGGGTCTTTTAGCTGTGGGGGTCACGCCAGGGCTGTTTGGACTTCTAGGGAGGAAAAGTACTGTATTTGGAGCTGTTCTGTTGTTATTGTCCCAGGATCCTACTTTTTTCCATACCAAACCTTCCCGTCATTTGAACCAACCCATTTTTTTCTTTGTGAGAAGGGTGTCTACAGAACAGAAGTTGTGATGTTAGGAAAGTGACTGGGTTTACTTCCATTTTTGTAATGTATTATATTGCTGGTGAATGAATGAGCTCTGGAAAGAGTGTTATGTACAAAGCTGCTGAAGGCTCCCAGGCTCCTTCCAGAAGAAAAAGGTGGAAGGAGATTTGGTTCATTGCTACTAGCTGTAGAAGAAACCACAACTACTTCCATGCTTCCAAGCACTTGTAAACTGCCAGGACCCATTTCCTTTCAAATATAGCAAGATAGGCAGCCTCTTGGAAAAAGCCACCGTAGCTTGGTAATGAAAAGAATCCAAGGCTCTGATGAGGAGTAGGGATTTTTCTGAAAGCAAATTAATTTGCGCAGATCAAGACTTCAAAGGGTCTGTTGCTTCCCATGAACTGCTGCAAGGTGTTGTGGAGAAGGTGGAAATTCCCCTAGAGTGCTTGAAATGTGATATAGGGAAGAGACTTTTGAAAGCATTTTGAGATGTTTGGACTTAAGATGGTATGTGCTGGACATTTTGTTTAAACCAGTGTAAGCTGGAGGCAAATTACTGTGTAAATCTTATGACGAGTGAATTGACCATCCCCAGTTTGGCATTGCTGCCTTAATGGGGAAGGAGGTAGGGCAAAGTTGAATCTGAAGGAGTCTAGGAAAGTGCATAGAGGGAAGGGGTTCTGTCCTGAAGCAGTGTGTTGAGCCAGGTAGCTATGCCTCCACCATTTACTTGTGATTCTACTCAGCTTCAGTACGAATGGGGTTCAGACAGCACCAACCAGTGACCAAAAGGCCTCCTTTGCCTGTTAAAATAATGCTGTCTAGCCTGACGCTGATCATCGTGTGACTCATGTCTTTAAAGACAGTGTTGAAGGGGCTGTGTTGTCATGTACCCAGTTATGGAGGTGTGGGGCACTTGCTCTTGTGTTCTGATTGCCTGCCACTCTTTGGGATATATTGCACAGGAAAGAATAATGAGCTTGAATCATTTCCTCTGTTTTTCAGATCTTGTGTGTGGCAAAGGACCTCCTGATGTCTCCTAGGCTTGATGATACAGAAGCAGGAGTGTGGTGGGCTCCTGTCATGATCCATAGGTGTGGTAGAAATGTGGGCTCCCTGCTTGCTGGTTAACCTGAGGTTAGGCAGGATGGTGACTAACCTTAGGAGAGGCTGGAGGAGGAAGGTGTGAGTGTGCTGCTATTTAAGCAAACACCCTGATAGCTGAAGTGATTCAGAAAACACCTCAGAAACTGAGGAAATATCACAAGGAGCTATCAGCTGGGTAGGGCAAAAAGCTGTGGCATTAACCATGAGGGGGATGGGTTGGGAGCATGACACAGATGTCATGCACCTTCACCTTGATTTGCCCTGGTCTAAAGGAGAGGGAGAGGAGGGGAGGCAAGCAGGGCTACCTGCCTGTGAGTTTGTACCTCCCCATTCCAGGGGATGTCCAAGGGGAGGAAGAAAGCAATGCAGAGCCGGTGATGGGGATGAAACATGGCTGTCTCACCTTGGATCTGTGGAGGCACAATCTAGGGCTGACAGAGCAGTGAGTCCTCACAGTAGCAAAAATATTCCGATGGCATTTAGCACCATGACCTTTAAACATTTCCACAGGCTGATTCAACTTGAGTATAGAAAACACTTGGGGTGAGGCAGGGCCCAATGTAAATGTGCTGTGAATCACACTGTTGTGATGCTGTCCGCTGCATTACCTGGTTCCTCAGTCCTCTGTGTTTGAGTTCTGGGCAGATAAAGATCATGTGCTTTAATATGACATATTAAACAGTTGGGAGGGTCCACTGTAGTTGCCTGCAAATTCTGAATGAGTGTTGCAGCAGATACAGCTTACCATGTGATAGACTTAAAATACCATTTAACTATTAGCTTGTGTTGGCTTTTATCATGGAACGGTTTGGGTTGGAAGGGACCTTAAAGCTCATCCAGTTCCAGCCCCCTACCATGGGCAGGGACACCTTCCACTAGAGCAGGTTGCTTCAAGCCTCATCCAACCTGGCTTTGAACACTGCTGGGAATGGGGCAATCACAGCTTCTCCTATTTCCAAAGCATTAAAAATCCCAAATTTGAAGACGTTTGGCATGGAAATGCATTTTAGCCACGTTCCCTGGGGAGCTGTGCTGCTCTCCAGAAAGCAGCTGAACACCCTCCAGCCCCATGGCTTTCCCAGTATTGCTCACTTCCAGCTTGAATAATGATGTCAAAAGAGAAAAACCAGGCTCAGGTGAGGCTCAGACATAACTGTAAGACAGGATGGTTGTATCAACCAATACCCAGGACTGAATGCTTCCAGGGTGGCAGTTTGAGAAGATGCTACCCCAGATCCTGTATTGCCCCTCTGTGGCTGCCTGGAAAGAACCGGATATCTTATCTACATATACCTCAATATCAAAAGGGATTTTGTTTCTACTGCATAGTGTCATTTACTCAGTCAAGTGACACTTATATCACTTGCTCAGAAGTACAGACTGTCACAAAACCAAGAAGTACAGTACAAAAATGAAGACATCTTCATGTGTCATATCTGTGTCTTGCGCTTCACAGGGGAAAATCTTGATAACTGTTGGAATTGTGGACTTTGGAATAACTTAGTAGTTTCTTGCAAGGTTCACAGGCTCTGCTAGATGTTAGGATAATAATACCTTTTCCCAGTCTCTCCCTCCTTCATCTTTGATCTCTGGAAGTCCTACACTGCAGGCTTGCATCTGTGTTACCTCTTAGCAAATAAATGTCCAACGTTGTCTTGGGGGGAAGTGCATCTATGGGATGCAAAACTCCTTTGCAAGCAACAACCCTGGAGAAATTAGGAAAGCTCACCTTGAGTTTAATAGTGTCTCCTGACTTTGAAAAACAGCAGTGATACAGGATCAGACATCTGTGTGATCGATAAGCCTGCTGCGTCACTCTGGTGCCCTCCTGCGTGTTTGCAGTCACAGATGTACTTTGCCTACACAGCAACAAGCGTGTCGAGTTTGCTCATCTGGGCCTGCTTCTATTTTCGGTAACTGGGGGGCACCTCTAAGGCTTTGTGCTGGTGGAGCTGTATAGGGGTGTCCTTTTGCTTCTGCCCTCCCCAGGACCATGTGAGCTCTGCCTGGTGGGCATGGGAGGTGTTTTCTGACTAGCCCTGCAGCAGGCACGGTGCTGTACTCCATCTTTGGTGATTTGCTCTCCAGCCTCCTTTTCCCACCTACAGACAGGTCCTGTGCACTTGTCCTGTTGGGAGTGCTCTGTCTCTCCAGGGACAGGGGTTGCCTGCAGGCTGTTTTCCTTCCCACACTGTAGACTTCAGCCAGAACCCCACCAGTGCAGGAGAAAGGCAGCTTTCTATCTGCATCTCCTCCTCATCATCTCTCAGGCTGATCACTGCTCTGTGCAGCAGTCGTCCTCCATCCTCCTTCAAGAGAAGGTCACTTTACATTGCTGCAGGCTCTGTAGGGTCTAACCTGCGTTTCAAGATTTCCAGGATGTCTCTGTGCCTCTCCCCACCCAGAAACCTCCCCTATACTGTGCTTTGCTGCAGAACATCAAGACAAGCCAGTTCCACAGGTTGCTGCTGGTCTTGCCTGGGAATTGAGCAAAGATCATGAAACCTGTGTGTTTTGTGAGAGGAGGAAGACCTTTTATATCATCTCTTTCCTTATCTTTTTCCTTCCCCAAGACTGAGTTTCCTCTGTTCATTCCTGCCCCAACTAAAGCACTCATTTGGTCCTTCTCAGCTCCATTCCACCTTCCATGCCTGGTCCTTGGGGCACTACAAGGTGCTCTTTGTGCAGCAGCCAATTATGCTCAGGTCTGATGATGCTGGGCACTGGCCAGTTCCAGCTTTATTGCACTGGTCACTGAGAGAAATAAAAACTGGGGGAAAATTAAAGTTGGTGGTTCAGAAATACTTCAGAGAACTGCTTTTCCTCAAGGGAGCAGCAGGAAACCCCTCTGTGATGAGAGCAGGCATGCATGACACCTGCAAAGGTGCACAATTTTGCTTGTGCAGTTGGTCAGCATTGACTGTGACCCACCTACAACCCAGACACTTAGCTGGACAAAAGCGTCCCTTCCCACTCTGTATTTCCTTACTCAGCTCCTCCCTGATGCTGGTGTCTGCCACTCTCTAGTGGTGCTCAGCCTCTGGGGAGCCCAGCTTTGCACATAACTGCTGAATATGGCCACACATGCAGGTTCTGGAAGGGGCTCAGGGCAAGTTTAGGGCTCTGTTTGTCTGTAAATACACTCCTCTCCGGGCATCCGTCATTGGACCCTGCCCACAGTGAGTTACTGGGCAGCCTATCTCACCAGTGCAGCCATTCTCAGGGTCTTCCTTCAAACCAGAATAAGCATCTTCCTATAAGAAGGGCAAAATCCAATTGTTATGGATATCAGTACATGAGGTGCACAAACTCTTTAGCTGCAACGGCTATGCCTGCAGGAATGGAATAAAACAGCAAATGTGTCTCTGAAACCAAAGGAGACGGCTTTTTTACTGACTTGCTGTATGTGAATCTTGGTGTCGCTGCAAAGTGAGAACCTAGCTAGTGTTGTTGTTTGGGGTTTTTTGTTTTATAGTTTATTTCTGCCACAGCAAGTCTGTATGCTCAGAATGCAGGCATTTATCCTGCCCACGTTCCCCCATTCTCAGAGACGGAAGGAAAATCCCTTGTTATGCTAAGGTGGTACGTTATGTTGGGAAAGCCTCTTTCCAAGTGCATCCCTTGTACACACCTCCACATCTGCACAACCATAACTGCCATATTAATGCCCTATCTGCTACAGAGAGCATTGATATCCAGTCAAGTGTCCTCAGTAAATACTGTAGGAAAGAAAATCCTCTGTCCAGGAGATGAAAACCCCTTTCTAGCCTTAAAGTTGTTCTGCTCACTCTGCTGTGCTGCAGGACACCATCAGTGAAGGGTAAGGTTCTGGGGGGACCTGGTTGTGTCTAGGATGAGCACAAGAAGGGGTTTTACCCCATCTGGTCACCTGTTCATCAAGCAGGAGGTAGGGTTTTTGTCAGCTGAAATTCAGGTCCTTAAATCCCTAAGCAATCTTAGTGGTCCATAGCTGTCTCCCAGGGAATGGAGATATATATGTGTGTCTATATATATATATATATGTATGTATGTATATACACACACGAAGGAGCAAGGGCATAACACTGAAAGCTGAGTTGTTATTTCTTGATTTATTTTGCCATTTAAAAGTAAAGGCACAATTTCAGAGGTGAAAAGCATAGTATAGGCAGCAACTCATTGGAATAAAGTGTATAAAGACACCAAAGCAGTCCTCAGGGAAAGGAAATAACTGACCTTTTAGCAACAGTAATCCTCTCCAAAGTACAGATCTAAAATACCGATGTGAAATGCAAGGCCCAACTCAATTTGAGTACCAATCCCATTTGTCCAGAACAACATGCAACAGATGACCTCACTTTATTGGAGAATGCACTTTAATACAGGATGATAATCAGGTATTTTTGGGGTGGCTCAGCTCGGATCATGTCACAGCCCTCCTCATCCATAATATTTCTCTATTTCTCTAATTTGAAGCACAACTGTTATAGCCCTTTGGCATTTTTCCTTCTTCTATTGTTCAAACGAGGGAAAAGAGACCATTAAAAAAAAAAAAAAAAAAAAAAAAGGAAGGAACTTTTTAATGTTTGTCAAAGTAGTTGGCGTTTTAAATCCGGGTTTTCCATCAGATATTGCATGTAGTTTTCTTCCGAACCATCTGTGTATTGCTAATAGGGACCAGCAAATTAAGGAAAGGAAAAGGCTGATTTCTGACAAATCTAGGTGCAGGGAAAGGGCAGATGTTTAACTTGTGTGTGATTTTTGAGTGCATTTGGCAAGAGAGAAAAGAATAAAATATTTATTGAAACAAAGGAAAACAAGTGTCGTTCAGATAACAATAACATCAGGGTTTCACTGATGTCCCGTGAATGAAGGTGTCAGTGTAATTCAATTGTATTTTGCTGCCAGAAAGGGTTTTTCCCTGGTGCCAGTGTCTTTGTGCCTGAGGCTGGAGGAGGTGTTAGGGTGCTCCCACCCTGCACCCATCTCAGCCCATCATGCTGAAACAAGCTGCCCTGTAATACCGGGCTACTTGTCATCAGCCTGACCCACAACCAGCTTACTTTATCGCACTGCTTATGGGGCTTCACGGCTCTGGGACTGGATGTGGCACCTGGGGAAAAAACCCAACCAAAACCAAACCAAACCCCAAGTCAACCAGCTCCAATTGGGCCCACAGAGAAGCATTGGAATGACTCTCCACAGAGCCTGACGATGGCTAGTCCATCTGAGGGGCCTGCACAGCTTTTGCCTTGACAGTCTGGGCACACACTGTTGTTAGTTTAAGATTTAAGGTTACAAGGTAATATTCCTGGACAATAATGGCAGATACCCCCAAGAAAAGGGGGGTATTGGTACCTACTGCTGTTAACAGAAACTTTTTTGGACTGGCCAGAAGCCTTTCCGTGCAGAACTAACAAGGCAAGGGAAGTGACAAAAGCATTATTGAATGAAATAATATCACAATTTGGGCTACCTGAGGTTATATCTTCAGAGAAAGGCTCACATTTTTGTGCACAAACAGTACAAGAAGTTAGTAAAATCTTGGGCATTAATTGGCAATTACTCACTCCATATCGACCTCAAGCAAGGGGACAAGTAGAGAAGGTGAACTATTTAATAAAACAACAAAATGTAACCATATTGTAAAACAGACTCTTTGTCCGCATGAAATAACTGCAACAAAGGTTGAAGCTAGTCCGAAGAGGTTATATAATCAGAACAGAAACTGCGCATGCTTAAGCTAAAGCACAAGTGAAGAAGGAGGGAAGCCCCGAGGAAGTAACCGACCACCAGGGGGACGGAAGTTCCAGTCACAGGTCGATAGACGGCAGCAGAGACCGTGAAATAACGCAGTTCATGGCGACGCGACCAGCTCTCGGCATGGGGGGACATGCTGACTGATTCCCGGAATGTTTATGTGTAGGTACTAAGTAAGCAAATATAAACTATGTACTGATAGGCTGTTGCCTGGTAGCCCCTGCGAGGAGAAATCCCGGTGCAACCCCAGCACTGCAATAACAGCTTAACAGTTTCATTGGCTGCTAAGTGTGATTGTTCTGTCCCTCAGCACCGAGTTGCAGAGCCGTGAAGCCGCTCACCGATGAGCAGTATGATCGGGTACGTTGGTCGTGGGTCAGGCTGGTGACTACTAGCCCAGTATAATATGGCAGCCCAGATTAACATGTCTTTGGTTTTGCAGGCGTCATGCCTGGGGAGTCGTAGGGGTGTTTGATGTGCGGGCATGCAGTCATGAGGAGGAGGATCATGGGCAGCTGACTCCTCACAAGTGCCATGGCAATTTTGTCTGCCTTGGGCTCTTAGGTCCTAGAGTTGATGAGAGTGTCACGGTGTCGGACCTGGGAATCATTGTGGAGCACGTGAGCAGAATGTTACCGTTCTTTTGAGGAGGGAGGTCACTGCTGTGGAAGAGGTTGTTCGCCCTTTGCTTTGCAGCCTAAAACTCCATTTGCGTACTGCCTCTCTGGGCAGCGCTCTCAAGTGCCCCAGAAACCAGCTCCAGCCCAACCTGCTGGTCAGCTAACAGGATCAGACTGGGCTGCTCAGGAAAGAATCCAGGCAGGGTTTGAAGATCTCCAAGTATGGGAACACCATAATCTCCCTAGGCAGCACATACCAGTGACTGACTGTCCTGCTAAAGCACTTTTTCCTTCTATGCAGTTGAATGCAAGAGCTTGCCTGGCTGAGCAGAAACTTGCTCTCGTGTAATTCACGAGCAGCCCAAAGACACCCTGCAGCAGGGGTTCCAGACGGATTCCTCAGAAGCTCACTGAGCAGGCTCCTGGATTTTATGAGCTGTCTCTTACCCACTCACTGCCAAGACCTTCTGTAAATGGTGCAGCTGATCAGCTGTGATTCTCACTGAGGTACCCATGGCCAGGCTTTCAAGGCAGAAAGCAGCTGAAG